>NC_140124.1:146752601-147365934 GCF_964035555.1 Netta rufina | reverse complement strand
GGGGAGACCTTACAGCGGCCTTCCAGTACCTAAAAGGTCCTACAGAAAAGCTCTCTGTCAGCGTGTGTAGCAATAGGACAAGGAATAAAGGCTTTAAAGCAAAAAAAAAAAGTAGATTTTGATTAGATATAAGAAAAAAAGTACTGAGTATTAGGGTGGTGGGGCACTGGCACAGGCTGCCCAGAGAAGCTGTGGATGCCCCATCCCTGGAGGTGCTCAAGGCCAGGCTGGATGGGGCTTTGGGCAACCTGGGCTTGTGGGAGGTGTCCCTGCCCATGGCAGGGGGTTGGAACTGGGTGGACTTTAAGGTCCCTTCCAACCCAAACCTTTCTATATATTATTCTATATAATGGTGTAGTGGAGTTAAAATATTTAGAAGTGCCCTGATTCTATGTGTTATGCACATCTGTTTTATGCTTTTATACTCCCAAGCACCTTTCAGTGGACAGGTTTTAAAAAGAGCTTTATAAATCCACTGAGATTAATGACAGGGAATGTTTTCTTTGACCATTTACTTCTTTCTCCAAGGCTGGCTGCAGAATATGCCTCAGAAACATAGAAAACAGAAGTGGCTGGATCTGCCTGACTCCCCCACCCTTACCCAAACAGTACAGCTTGTCTGATCACACCAGGCTAATTACTAAGGTGACTTTTGTTATTAGTCTGCAAAATCCTTGATGTTTCCCTGCTGCTCTGTTCAGTATGGATGAGGTCTTGGCTGGAGCACTTGAGTCTGTTCAGAGGCAGTAAATGAGAAGCATGAAAAAGGTCTTCAAATAAGTGGCAGGTTCTTGTGAGAGAGAAGGGAATAGTCCTCATTTCCATACCATGATGAACAAGATAAGAAGCAGTCAAGGAAATTTTGAAGAAGGTACAAACTGAAGAGCTGGAAAGACTTTGAACAGTTAAACACATGAGGAATGACCCACCTGCCTGCTCTGAAGGCAAGAGCCCTTCCACCCCTTAAAAGCATGGCTCCTCTCACTTGTAATTTTGCTCAGCTGTAACTGTTTGAGCTGAAATTTCCCAGCCTGGAGAATCTCCCTGGACCTGAGGTACAGCAAAACTTCCAGCCCAAACAGTGACGAAGTTTAATTCTCTACCACTTCTCTTTGCTCCATTGCTGACTTGGACTGGAAGGATTGAGTTTGGGAAAACTTTGCTGCTCTTGATCCTCTGACCCAAACTGCAGAAGCTACTTAAATTAAAAACAAAAACAAATAAAAATAAAATAAAATAAAATAAAAAAAAAAAAAAAAAAAAAAAAAAAAAACAGCTCTGTACAAACCCAGTGGAGACAGTTGCATTTTGTGTGTGTCAAACTCTGCATTCAGGGAATGGACCTTAGTCCCTAATGGCTCTTGAAAAAAAAAAAAAAAAAAAGTGATGATTGATCAACCACTGAAAATGTTCCTTTTTTTGCTACTGTTTGGCGGATGTGAAAGTCTCACAAGATGCTACTAAGGGTTTGCATGCGGCTCACCATCACCACCACCCTCCACCCCTTCCCCCAAATAAGCGAAAAAGTGATGAAAGTGTTATTCCCTCTCCAAGAACTGGTATGGTATCTATCTCAGCCCCTTATCTCTGCTAACTTTAAAAACTCTCCTTGAATTTGGAGACCAAGATGAAGCACAAGCCTTTGGCAGTGTCACTAGATCAGCTGTTTCTGTTGCCATAGTGCAATACAAAGCTCCTGCACCTCCTTCTGTACCTTGATGATACTACCAGGGCATAGGGCCATTCGGACACTATTAGGATTTCTGAACAGGATCTGCTCCCTGCTGCTGTTCCTGGGACCAGCATCCAGCTTCTGGGCTGGTTTCATGATGAAATGGGCTTCATTTCAGTCAGAAACCTATTTGCAGCACAATTTAATTCCTCAGCTAGTTAGCTTTAATAATAGTAATTAGCAGATTGGAAGAGCATACTTGATTTCTGAAGTCTCTGCTGTGACTTTCCTGCTGATTACTTGAAGAACAGCAATGCCCTGAACTCCAGGCAGGAGTTTTGGGGTAGCAATGATGTCATCATTTGAAGAACAATGAACAGATATCTTATATTTAACAAAAAAATATTGATGAATAGATGTTGTGATGATAGAAAGATAGCAGTATTTTCACTTGGTCAGTTGTGGAGGTGAGGTAATTCCCTCTTTCTTCATGGTTATCTCAGACAACATCATGCCTCCGCTGCTGGAGAGGCACTTCTGTTGGCACCAGGGGAAGCCACCTCACGAATCACCTCTGAAGCTCTGCAGGAGGCCTGCCAACACTTCAGTCTCCATGCTCATGCTGGGTGACAGGTCCCAGCAGTGCTGCCTATGCACATCACTAATTCGCTTTGTTGCTGTTGAAGAGGCTTCTCAGCTTCCCTGGGGTTTTAACAGTAGGGATGGCAATGGGACAGGTTTATTTAAACCAAGCCAAGGGGCAGGTTGCTGTACCTCAAGTAGGGGGAATGATTGCAGAAGAGAAAGGCAGAATAAAAGAACCCAACCTCAGACCCTACCTGCCCAGAAATATTCCTCCCTCGTGGTTTCTCAAATGCCTTGGCCAGCCTTGTTCCCACGTCTCCCAAGGCAGCTGGGCCTAAACTCTTTTTTTATCAGGATGGACCTTCTTTCCCAGCTGTATTTGAATTCCACTTGCTGGTCCTTCCCTGTGAATAAGAAGGGAACTTCAGTGACTCAGACTGTTATTATACAGGGCCATCTGCTCTAACATCTTCCACTGTGTGTCTTTTGGAGGTAGGCTTGGAAGTAAAACATACAAATCTAACAGGAGCTCCCTGGTCCTCCCATGTTTTGTCTGGGCCAAAAAATTCCTTCAGCTTTACTAAATCACGCCTAGTAAGGTTCATTTATTGCACATAGGCTGCATTACCCACAGTCCTACAAGCTTTATCCCTCCGCAGAGACAAAGAGCTACATGACTAACGCAGAAGATGGAGCTGTCCACGCTGTGCACTCCCACACCTGCCCACACTCGTCTCACAGGGGGCTTGCTGGTGGGTTATTTATTGTCCAGTGGGGAAGCAGCCGAATGGGTTTTCACTGCTTTGGTCACTACCTGGGAACAGAACTTTTTCCTTGATGTAAATACTAATGAATGACTTTATTGTTGCACTTTCTGAGTGCTTCAAACTTTTTAAAGTTTCTTTACCTCCCTGATGCGCCAACAGATTTTACAGGATGGCAACAGAAGTACTCAGCACAAGGGTTAGGAAGGCCAACAGCATCCTGAGCTCTGCTGGAAGAAGCTTTGCCAGATGTTGGAGGGAGCTGGTCCTTCCCCTCTGCTGTCAGCCCCACCTGAGTGCTATATCCAGTGCCAGGTCCCAGTGCAAGAAAGATATGGGCAGACTGGAGTGAGTCCAGCAAAGGGCCACAAAGACAATTATGGGACTGGAGCAACTCTCTGGAGCTGGGAGGGTTCAGCCTGGAGAAGACAAGGTCTGAGGGGATCTTATCCAAATGTATAAACACCTGGTGGGGAGGGAATAATAAAATGGAGCCAGGCTGTTCTCAATTGGCACTCAGTAACAGGAAAAGAGGCAAAGGGCACAATTCAAAATACAGGAACAGTTTCTTCATTTTATAAGATTTCTCATTTTATAAGACCTTTTGCCATTGCAAAAGGGAACATCTGCATTATTTTGTCTTAATAGAGCACGTCAGTCAGGTCTCCTGCACTAATTACCTGACATCTGTGTGAAGGGGGGTGCCGTGGGAGTTTGGAAAAGCCCATGGGGGTCAAGGCCAAAGAACAACCCTCAGATAGTGCTGTGGATCCAGCCATGCTGAGCATCTGTTCAGGAGAGGAACATACTGAAAACACTGTATTTTTTTTCCACAATACAAAAGAAATCTTTACATTTTTCAGAAATACTGTATTTTTTTTGGAGAGATTCGCAGCTGCACTTTGGCTGTGAAGATTTTTTATTTAAAAGTGCTCATTTGCAGACACATCAGGGGGAAGTACAAGGAAATTTTAGCTCTAATTATATATTTTGAAAATAGCAAAGTGATTCCCAAGACCAGCACAATATAGTGGGCTGCTTCAGACCTCCTATTGCTTCACTGGGCTTTGAGTAGACCAGACGCCTTATTATTGCTGCTGATGGATCAGATGTGGGGTTTCTGAGCTGGGAAAGACTACGGGGCTTGGTGGCCCTGCAGAAATCTCTGACACAAATGAGGGAGGAAAATCAAGCTGCATCACTTTGCAGGGTGATCAGTGCAGGGAAAAAGAGCTTGAGGGGTCCTGAGGATGATATTCAGAGCATATCAAGAGCATTTAAGCAGCAGGGTAGTGTCAAAGCCACAGAACTCACTTGTCTTTAATGGGGACAACTCAGTACATGCCCATTTTCAGGCACACCACCCAGGGATGGCCAGACACACACTGACTTTTGGTTGATTGCCACATTTGCACTAAGGATGCTCAGTCTGCAGCCCCACTGCTCTGCACTGCCACGTCCCAGCCCCTGCAAAAAGGAGAGGGCTGGCTTTTACACAGCCCCTGCTCCTCTCCTTACTGAGTGAGGTCTGGCAGCTCCTCTGTAGCAGGGACCTGAGAAACAAACTTGCAGCTTGGAAGGGTCAGAAGAGTTATCAGAAAACCTTCAGAAAAAAAAAAAAAAATAATCAGCTTTTACAAACCATTTAAAAGTGCATCAGATTTCACAACTCATTTTCCTTCTGACAGTCCGTTTGCTGAGCTTCCACCTCCAGCACATTTCCCTGGTACGGATAAAAATGGATGCAAATCAAACCAAAGGATCAGGGCTGCTAAAGACGGTAAATTTGTTTATGCAGGTTGCGATTTATTCTTTCTCAAGAGGCAACCTTCTGCCAGCCAGCGACAGAAGGGACTGGGTACCCCCTACCACACCTACTACAGCTCTCTCAGAGCTGCCTTTGTGCTCGGCTGCGAGTCCTATCTGAGTGCCCAATTTCACAGCACTCAGCCTCTCCTCAGGATGCTGCAAGGCTACACAAATGTTTTTCTGTAAGAAAGAGGCTGTGAAGAGGACGTTAAACCCTATTTAGCAGCATGGTTCTGGAAAGGAAAGGAAAGGAAAGGAAAGGAAAGGAAAGGAAAGGAAAGGAAAGGAAAGGAAAGGAAAGGAAAGGAAAGGAAAGGAAAGGAAAGGAAAGGAAAGGAAAGGAAAGGAAAGGAAAGGAAAGGAAAGGAAAGGAAAGGAAAGGAAAGGAAAGGAAAGGAAAGGAAAGGAAAGGAAAGGAAAGGAAAGGAAAGGAAAGGAAAGATAAACATTTGTGGGCTATCAGAGGATTTGTCCTTGCTGGTGTTTAGGAGACAAGCTTGCTCTGGATGGGACTCAGCACACCTTCACTGCCCTGAGGGGTCAGATGTGTCTGTCTGTGCCTCCCCTCTCCTTCTGCTGTCAGGAGTGAGGCTCAGTGTCTCTCAGACCTCCCCTTAGTCCTCTTTGCCATCTCAGGCTCCTTTAAATACTGTAAAAGTAGATTTATCTCAAGCTTACTTTCATTAGAAACCTAGATGGGAGGCAGCATGCCCCCGAATGAGCCCATTGCCATGCAGGCAGTCAGGAGAGGCCTTCAGTGATCGGAGGCAGCACGCCGTGATGGCAGTCCACAAGAGTTCAGATTAATTCTCCCAGAAAGCTTCCAACTTGTCTGTGTTTAATAGAGAAGGCAGCAGCAGAGATGTCATATTGAATGAAGACCTGTTCTAAAGCCTGATTTCCACCCCGTCTAACACTGATTACTGCGAGTACGCAGAATAAATGGAGAAGCTGAGAGGAGAGGTGCAGAGAGCAGCTTCTGAGCCGTTGGAAAGCTCAGGTGGAGGTTTCAGATGCTGAACTCTGCTCACACCAGTGTCCACGAGGCTCCCTGACAGCCACCATTCAATTTTATTTTACTTTATTTATTTATTTTGTACTCTATAAGAAAAGGAAGTGTCAGCATTAGCATAAGGGCAAGTTACAGCCCTTCAGCTGTGCTAGGGGTGGCTGAGTGTCCTCCAGGCTTCCCAAGTCTCCCTCCACTAGTAAATGCTTTATTCCCCCTCCCCCCCCCCCCCCCCCCCCCCCCCCGTAGGCTCTAAGAGTAAGTTGCACTGACTTTTCCCAGCTTTTTCTTGTTCTCAGTGCAACTTGCTGCTGAACTGCAGTCGTGGTTGTCTTCGTGCAAGTGCTCACAAAACACAGGACATCGAACTCCTTCTGCATGCAGCCTTTCCTCCTGTGCTCAGGAGCAACCCAGCAGTTAGAGAACACTCATCCTTGGAAAACCTCTGTCCCACCACTATTTTTTTTCCTTTTCCTGAAAAATTAGTTAGAGCATGGGAAATAAACTTCATGAAGTTATTGCATACCAAAGTACAGTGGCTCTGTAGTACTGCTTTTATGGCATATCATTTCCCTTCTCCCTGATAAACTCTCCGTGTCCCCCTTTTTCTACGCTATATCGCCTTCTCTCTCCTCAGGAGATAACCTCTGCACCTTTCTCTCCATCCTATTAACATCTTTCCACTTGATAGGTACCAGCCTCCCTTCATTCAGAGATGGTCTGATGCACAGACATCAAACCGGCAGCTTTTCTCTCCCGTTATCTGCCTTTGAAGATTCCTGCTTCTATCGCAGAGCTGAAGAAGCTCTGTGCCCATAAACTTGCTTCATTTCACCTTTTTGTGATGACTGTCCTAAGAAAAAAAAGATGATGCCTTTACTTATATACCTTGTCTTGAATTAGTAATTTTAATAGTATTTATTTTTGAAAGAAACGTTTGCATAGGCATTTTAGGATGCCGGAATGACTGAGCTCACTGCAGCAGTTTGTCTACAGCGTATGGAGTGATGCATTTGCATTACCAACACCCTCATTAGGCTGGGTGGATTTAGAGGCCCCTGCAGCCTGGTAAGTACACTGGCATAACAGCTCTGATTCTAAAGGACTTACCCAAAAAATATAACTGCAGATAACTACGAATTACTTGTTTTACAAACAGGAAATGAAGAAAAAGGAACAGATGGTAATAGTATGGGTAGATGAGTCAAACTTTGCTATTTAATGAAGCAGTCTCTTTGTGTTTTCCCCTTTGGGTCATGGCAAGCCATATATAAACTTTCAGAGTGGTGATGAGATAAGAGACTTCTGGCATTGCTGCTCCATTGCAGTCAACAACAGGAGGTGAAAGCAGAGCATACATTATGGTTAAAATCCATCGTTCCCATAAAAATATAATGAAAAAAGGTAAATGTGTTGGAAAGCATCAAATGGTGTGCTAGAATCTTCACCACATTATTCATTTGGTCGTATTTTCCATTATTGCTCTTTTTCATATTGAAATGTTACTCATTCTTTGGCCATTGCTGAGATATGATTTAATTAGAACTTCCACGGGCTCCTTTCAAGCTTTTGCAATAAAAGGATTGAAATCAGCAAAGTAGGAAGCCGGGAGATCTCCCTATCAGCCCAGCCTTACTCCGCTGAACACTCCAATTGTTAACCCAGCACTGTCTCATAACCATGAGGGGCTGATGGCTGGGTTTGGTTAAACAACTTTTTTCTGGGTCCCTGCTGCAAAGCAATCTGAATGCAGGAAACCCCTTTATTTTATTTTATTTTATTTTATTTTATTTTATTTTATTTTATTTTATTTTCCAGTGTTGAGTTGTTCTTTGCTAGGAGGGGCCAATTCTGCATCCAATGATCCTGGGTGAGGGGAATCAGTCTCTGGGGCTGCAGTCTAGCAGTTTAGAGTCGAGAGAGGCTAATATTTTTGGAAAGTGTTGTGGTTTTTTATTTATTTTTTTTATTTATTTATTTTTTATTTTTTTTTCCCAGCCCTCATCTTGAGCCCTAAGTAACAAAATTGAAACCCTGGAGCTCCTAGCAGCTTTCTTATAATGGAACATTCGATCACAGTGGCTCCTTTTCACAGTGTGTTAAGCGTCCTTCAACACACACAACTATCAGAAGCCCATATTTTTCTACGAGAGGCAACAGGGGGATTTTTCCAAAGCCTCCAGCAGCAAAGTTACTTACTCTCAACCTGCAGTTTGAAGTCAATCAATCTCAGGCCTGGCACACAGGAGAAACAAACCTCCCAGCGCATTGAGTGAGAGCAGAATTGCTTCCCCATGTAGTGCTCTGCTACACCAGGGGCTGAGCACGGGCAGAGGGTTTGCATTTCCAATTAATATTTAAGCTGTGCCAGGGATGACGACCACGCAAACTGGATCACCTGATCGGTAATTAGTGCAGCGTGGATGCTCTGGCATACCAATGCTTCAAGAGCTCTGCTCCGATGGCAGGTCTCACTGGGAGAGCACTGCAAGGTGTGAGCAGGATGTGTGCTGGCTGCTGGCAGCCCAGCAGGTGCCCAGCAGCTATGCACAGGGTATTGGGACAAGCTCAGTATGCCTCCATCCAGAAGGTATGGGTGGGGCAGCAAGGAAAACCACCCCGCGAGGGCTCCTAAGACCCTGCAATGAAAGGCGTGTTGGTGGAGTAAGAAAGAGATCACAGGCGTGCATACTGATAAGTCAAGAGCCTGGTTAAGGCTCCAAGTTAATGTAATTATGAGCAATGCAATCAAAGAGCTCTCATGTATAAAGCACTCGCAAACTGCCCCAGGTTAAAATAGCATTTTTTACTGACAAATTTGCCTTGCCTCCTCAAAAGCATTGACAAAACGATACTGCCTGTTTTTATGATTTATTTAACTCAGCTCCAAGGGAAACATGGCTTCCCTTGGATTTGACTCAACCATCACCTGTGAGAAACTTGTACAAAAGAGCTGCAAACAGTGCTGAAATGTCATTGCACCCACAGAGCTCAGATGAGACCAGAGCGCATGGGGGTGGGCTTGTGCTGTCAAATGCTGATGTTGATCAGTGCTGAGGGGTCTCAGCAGCATTGGGTCCCATCCTCCACCACACATCCCACAGGGCACCTCAGTCCAGCTGCTACATCCACCCCTGTCTTGCCCAGGCCACTCTGAAGCCCAGAGGCAGCAGGACCTCTGTGTGATCTGGAGGTGGATCCTGCTGCAAGCTCCTGCTGTGGGTTGGGATGTGCAGGAATTGGGTTCACATCCTGGTTCCCATCTGTGCTTCCAAACCATCTCATAAAAAGCACTTTTATGTAGCTCGTTGTCATTTATTTCCGAGCAGGCTGCACGTTTCCCAGTCCCAATGACTGCAAAGATGTGATCCACCTGCTTTTATTCTCTAATTTATAGCCAATAATTGAGCCAAAGCCAGTAATACAGGCTCGATAAGGTGTGCTGCTGGCTCTTTACACCACACAAAGCAACGATGAGCCAAGTTACACCAGGTGTGCTTCTGCTTTTTGTTGCTGGTGTTCGATGAGCTTGCTGCATCGGTATTTAAAATGAAGTAACATGCAAGGCTGCTCTCTTCCAAAGGGGAGGAAATTCTCTGTCTATTTTTGCAGCATAGGGAAAGGGTTGCACAGGGGAAAGGAGACGGGGTTTTTAATAGATCGCTTGGCAGCAGTGAATGTTTAATTTTAGCAGCGAGTGGAAGCTGATTTAGAAACCTTGTTGTCTGGTGGCAAGGGACTCACAGGAAGCCCTTGTGCCATCTCAGAGGGGAGGGCAGAGAGCAGGGAGTGACCCAAAAGCAATCAGTGGGTGAGATTCATATTGCACGATCCATTCATCCTTCAGCTTTGCTGTTAGGGGTCAATTCACAAAACCAGAAATAATCAGCCTGGCTTGTTAAATACTAAGGCTTTTCCAAGACCAGACTCAATCAGCACACCAGTATTTCTCTACCCACATATTGGTCCCCCAGTATGAACAGGAATAAATTCAGAATCAAAACTCTCTCTCTGCGCAAAGCTGCTGCAATGCAAGAGAGGGCAGCATCAGGGCTTTTTGTGCAGCAAGATCACTTTCCTGCATTGAATAAATTAGCATAGTTGAATGCTAACCAAGTGAAACAACCTTTTCTATTCTCCATAACCCAAAAAAAGGTTTTGTCCCTGGCAGAAGCGATTGAGTGTCTGGGGTCTGGCATATGCCCAGAAGTCCCAGCAAATTCAGTCTGCACCCAGTGATTAGAGGTGCAGGTGGTTTATAAGTGCCACCCACCCCTTTGGCTCAATAGAAAGAGACCCTTGGATAACCAAACACTTGCTGGGAAATTATTTGCCTTGTGTGGTAAAATTTCAGCCCCCAAATCAGAGGTAATTCTGGGGAAAGTGATGTACTTGGAAATAAAGAAGTTTTGGGATATGCCTGAGGACCTGGGCTCTGCAGTCACTGAAATTTTAGGGGCTGTAATGGGATTTGGACCACAGAGTTATTCCCAAACTTCATGGGACATATCTCTTTTAGCTGTCTGCACAATCTTTGCTCTTACGAGCCCCAAAGGCCATGATCAAAACCTGTGGAGTAGGGTTTCAGTCTTTCCACCTTTTCTCTCTCCATTGCAGACATTGCAGAAATGAAAATACAGTGCCGACAAAGCATCCCACTTTTCAGGGTGGAAACTTTACAGGCACGTCCAAAGCTCAAGCAAGAGGAGGGACCAACAAATTCCTATTTCTTGAGTTGGCCTCACCCTGCAAAGGTCGCTCCAGGTGGGCAGTGAGCACCACCTGTGAGAGGTGCTGCAGTTCTGCTCCACAGCTCCACAACAACCTCTGAGGCTCCAAAACAGCCTCCGAGGCTGCTGTGGCACAGATCTTGTGCAGGAGCTGTGTGCATCTGGCTGCAGTGAGGGGGTCAGCTCTGGAGAGCCATCAGCTAAAGATCAGATAACCTGATGGAGAGCCATCAGGTGCTGCTCTCCTGGGTGGACCTATGGACACACCACGAGCCAGGAGCATAGTGATGGTGTCAACAAGCTTCAAGATTTTGAAAAAGTGTTTTGGGAGGTTTTTATTGCAATGGCTAATTAAAAGTTTATCATGTGCACCAAACACAGCCAGCATTTCTTTGTTGTACAGTAATATTGACAGGCAAATGCTTTGTCAGTGTATTAGAGCTGCGTGCTTGCTTCTGGAGTACATTAACTATTGCTTATCTGTCAGGAAAAAGAAACATCACTAACAAATAGGTAAACAGCCAAACAAAATCCCTGTCTCTCACAATGTGCCAACAGTCTTTAGAGTTCCACTTACATCTGGCACTTCAGCTGAAATCTGAAATTACTTTTTCCTGAAATCTGGCACGTAAGTGCAGAGCTGCAGCACCTTCAACCAGCGTGCTGTGGGCACAGCAAACATCCCTGGGCTTCCTTAGGACAGAGAGCACATCTGTCCCCTATCCAGCAGGGAACTGCTGCTGTGTGGGTGCTTTGGCCAGGGAGGAAGGTTGGAGAGGCAGGGCCTCCCGTGGAGGCAGCTGGACCAGCCAAAGACATTTCAGCTGTGGGTAGTGAAAGTGAGTGAAGAAATCCTGCCTGAGGTGTGATACCCCACAGGGGTGAGCGCCTAGGTTCAGGGAGTGAGGGCACACAGAGAGCCTGCAGGATGAG
The DNA here is from genome assembly GCF_964035555.1 of Netta rufina. NCBI lineage: Eukaryota > Metazoa > Chordata > Aves > Anseriformes > Anatidae > Netta > Netta rufina. The sequence continues at coordinate 147,354,432 of NC_140124.1, read as the reverse complement.
GACTTAATGCAAATGGCAGCAAGTGGTGAGGCCGCGCCTCGAGTGCTGTGCTCAGCTCTGGGCCCCTCAGTCCCAGAAGGACATCGAGGCCCTGGAGCGTGCCCAGAGCTACAAAGCTGGAGAAGGGCCTGGGGCACAAGTCCTGTGAGGAGCAGCTGAGGGAGCTGGGGGTGGTTGGTGTGGGGAAGAGGAGGCTCAGGGGAGACCTCATTGCTCTCTGCAACTGCCTGAAGGAGGGGTGTGGGGAGCTGGGGGTCGGCCTCTGCTCACAGGTAACCAGTGATAGGACCAGAGGGAATGGCCTCAAGTTGTGCCAGGGGAGGTTCAGGGTGGAAATGAGGAGACATTTCTGCTCAGCAAGAGCAGTCAGGCACTGGGACGGGTTGACCAGGGAGGTGGTGGCGTCCCTGTCCCTGGGGGTGTTCAAGGAGAGGTTGGACGTGGTGCTTGGGGACATGGTTTAGTGGTGACATTGGTGGCAGGGGATGGTTGGAGCAGGTGATCTTGGAGGGCTTTTCCAACCTTAATGATTCTGTGACTCTAAATGGCAAAGAACTGGGGCAAAAAGAAAAGCACTGGTGAAGGTGGCAACAGTTTAACAGTTCTGTTCAACCATCCCACACAGTAATGTGGATATCTGAAGTGTTCTTGGTCTTTATTTTTAATATTTTCTTTATTACAATGGCTTCCAATCCCCAGTGACTCTCAGTTTTGCCTATACGTGGATGTGAAATTTTTGTACGTGCCTTTCTCAAAAGCCTTTTGGGGAAGGTGTCCTAACACTGCGGATAGCCCTGCAAACCTGCCATGCTTGCAGTGCCCAGTAGTCAAGAGAAAATGCAGGCTGGGGGCAAACATGGAAACAGGTGGTAGCAGCATTATCCTGCACCAACAGGCCAAGCACAGCCCTGTCAAGGAGCTGCAATATGGAAAAGGTCTGTGCTGCGGTGAGCAGGTGACTCCAAAGGAGCAGGTGCTGGAATTAGCTGGTTAATTGGCTGTCAGGGCCGTCACAGAGAGCTCAGCCAGGGCTAGCTGAACAGCAGGAGGAAGGGGAATAGCCTGAGACCTTTCCACGTTGCTCTTAATGAAGGTGGCCGCTGTTGCAGCTGCAGAGTCTCAGGGCCACAGCAGAGAGGCACGCGGGAAGCACATGCACAGTCCCACTAATTACTGTAGCTCCGACAGGCCTCCATACCTGCTTGCACAAGTCCTTGAAAAAGACACAGCCTGGAAGACTATTATAGACCGTGTTTTCTCCAGCAGAAAGATGTGAAAAGTTGCTGTTTGCTTGCTTTTGAGGTGGGTACTTAATTAGAAAGTGGGAGGGAGAGGTGGTTGTCGTACACCAAATGTCTGGGAGTCTAGAACCAGATCTTGGGTTGAGCTTTTCCCCAGTCAAAAATAACTGATAGAAAATGTATAAATTTGTCTGGAAGGAGACAGCACCCCGCTCTTTGGAGCTGAAGGCAAAATAGGCTGCTCAGCCAAAGTCATAAATATCCCTTTTGGAGCTCGGAGCTAGCACACGGCACAATGAGCAGCTTCTCCTGCCAATTGAGAGTTGCTTCTGTGACTAACGTGTGGAGGAAACAAATTTTTATGCCATCTCATCAAGGGATTTGTTTCTTCCAAATGTAAAAGTCATTTTAATGTAGTCATTAGTCACTACAGAGACTAATGTGCCTGGTGTGGTGTACTGGTGGAAACACTCAGAGTATTCTGCAGAATGCAGAGCAGGACAAACCCTCTGCGAGCTCCCTCTGATCCCATTGGTTTCATGACCCCAGATGTACCACCCTTCCAACAGCCTCTCGCTGGCACTCCGCAGAAACAGCAGCAACTGCAATATGGCAAAGATATCTCTGGGCTTTATGGAAAAAAATTGTGGCTACAAACCATGGGATTGAGATTGGATTTAAAATAGTCCTTGCAGGAGGGATCCAGCTGTCTCTTATCTATAGGGAAGGAAGAGTGATGATAGTTAGACATGAAGGGCCTGTAGGGTACCTTTCGGTGTGGAATGAGATTTGAAGGGCTGGGTAACATTGTCCCATTTTCCATATGTCCTTAACATCCTGGGAGGTGGCGACCATCTTTAGTGAAAGATGAGTGGAAGACGTTTTGAACATGCTGCAAGCTGCCAGGGCTGGCCTGAGCAATACAGGGAGTGTAAAATGGTGTGAGACCTCCAGGGAGCTGGTGCAATTTTACAGGGAGTGTAAAATGGTGTGAGACCTCCAGGGAGCTGGTGCAATGCTAGGGCAATGCCCACATGTTGAGCCTGCAGATAAACTGCCCTCTGGAGCTACGGCCACATGAGCACCAAGCACAGTGCCTTTAAACCTCTTTTGACTAGGAAAGAAATTTCTTTACAGGAGAAAAATCTCTTCAGTTTGTTCAGAATTTCAACTTCCAGGGCAGTTCAGGCAAGAAAAAATAAATCCAAAAAGTAAAGAAAAAACACCTGCCCCCAAATTCAGGAGGTCTTGAGTTCTCAGGCTATTTCATGTTGGACTTAAAAACTGTGAAACATCAGCCCTGCCAAGAGGAACGAGAGCTTTTGAATTTGTCTCAGAAGAATGACAACTGCAGGATAAAGATGTATACGGTCTGTTTGGGAGCTTAGTTTTTACCCTCTGCATTACTTTGTAGGATAAATTGTTCTGCCAAACCATGAATTCAATATTCATTACATTAATGAAGCCTAGCTATGAATGGCCACTCTCAGAATGGTAATCCTACCAAAGTTAATCAAGTAAGCTATTCATATTTTTGCCAGTTGCACTGTGGTCTGGTTTTTCTAAAATGATTGCAAGAAGAAAATAAAAGGACCAGGCTTTCAGAAAAGACTCTGCCTTACAGACTGAAATATGTAGGAAAATTGGAGGAGGCATTTTCAGAAGTTCTCTTTTTACCTTTCTCATAATTTCATCGATAGTTAGGTGTCTCTAACATGGGGATTTTGCAGATTTAATCAGTTCTTGATGCTTTTCATGGCTGGCATAAAAACCTGACTCTGCCCTCTCAAAAGGCAGAGAGGGAGGCAGGAACTGGTGGCAGATCTCTGTGCATAAAAGCAGCACAAATGGAATTCAAACTCCAGTGACTGGCCTGAGACATGGCTATATCATGTCCTGCCGAACTGTCTGCTTTGCCACATTTCTGGCATTTTGGAGGTGCTACTCTCAGCCACGGCTGTGCAACCACAGCTGCTGAGAGGTGCACTGGAGAGAGCTGTGGTTCGACACGAGCAACTGCAGCACCAGCAGCAAATTAGATGCTAGGTGCTAATTATTAGGACGGGGCAGCCAGCAAACGCATGCATTTCTGTAGCTGCAGATATTCTTTTGAGATGCCTGGTGTTGGTGTGGGGGAAGAGATGAGCACACACCTTGCTCAGGACCTGGAGATGCCTGTCCAGCAGCTAGGCTGTCAGAAGAGTCCCCCCACACTCCATTTATTTGGGAAGGGAGGGGCATATGATCTGCCCCATTCACAAGCAGAAGCAAATCAGCCCTTGGCCAAGGTCACACAGAGATGGCACAGGGACATACGTGCTGCCAAGGGGCCAGCAGGACAAAGAAAGGAAAAAAGATCTCCAGAGCAGAGCACTTGAGAGAGCGCTAAGCTGCAGGGGTGAGTTTAGCCCGTGTGGACAACACGTGTCCCAGCCTGCACATCCTTGCTAGCTGCTTTTCTTTGCTCTTACAGTTAAAAATCAGGCAAGATTGTGGCACGCCATGCAGTACTGCTGGTAACTCCCTGCTTTTAGTGGCCAAGCTCAAAACTTCCGCTTCTTATGTGCTTCAGGCGTTTGCTTACCTGTAGCATCACCATGCCACCGTCTGTTCCCAAACTGAGGCAACAGGAGTGACAGAGGTGTAAAGGAATTAATATTTCCCTTGAGGCCTCACAGTTCAGCAGGCAGTTGAGGTTTCTTCTTCAGTATTGCTCCCTCTTACGCGAGGCCCTGATGGCAAAGATCTGATAGCGATTTTCTATCACTTTCCTCCTGCTCTGCTAAAGTGAGTGGTTCCACGTCTCTGCTCTGCGATGGCAGCAATGCGTCTTCCTTCTGCCTCAGGTAATAATGATGTTTCATAAAGATTTCATTTTAGTGTATGCCTGTGATGAACACACCTCAAGCTGAGCTGCTTTTTTACTTTTTCTTTTTTTTTTTTTTTTTTCCACAGAGAACCATTCATCTTTTAGTGCTTTGCATTATATCCTGATTAGGTTCCGCTTTGTTTTTCCCTCTTAAAATTAGACTTTCTATTTCCTTTCCTTGGATGCTTCCAGCTGTATTGCCAGCACAAATGATCCATCCAGAGGTCTGTCTTCCCCTCTTGTTCTGTTTCTGTCGCTGTGCTGTTGAACACCCGATGGTACCGTTTTATAAACCTGTACGGTTTCTTTTGATGTAAAGATTTGATTGCTTTTAGACTGGAGCCTAGAGCCAAAAGACTTGAACCAGTAGCCAGCTTGCTCCCCAAATACTTAATCGTGGGACTCTGCTCCTACTCTGCTTCTCAAATGCCAGCAGGAAGTGAGCTTGTGTCTAAAAATCAGACTCAAGTACCTGAAATTGGGCACTCAAAAATGATTACACCCAAACTCGAACCTGTCTTCAGCAGTACAGGCACAGCTCTCTCCATCTTTCAGGTTTGCCTGCCAGAAAGGCAACATCTGCTCCTACCTGAGAAAATGTCTGGAGGCAAAAAGCAGGGTTTATTGCTGCAAGCCAGATGTCTCCAAGCAAGATGTGCATGTTTAGACCAGCAGCATGAGGCTATTATTTCCAAATAATTTTAGGATTCAATCTAGGAGCACGATCTTGTATTTGCCAACGGTAGCACTCAGCTATTTAATGAGCTATTTCTGGTCAGAAACCAGTTGATAAAGCTCCAAGCTGTACCAGTTGGCCTCAAAATTAAGCCAGCATAACTGCACACCAGTGTTGAAGTAACTGCTTGGGACAAGGATCTCTTCTTTCCAGGAGGATAGGAGCCCTTGACAATAACAGCATCCTCGGTACAAACCTCACTGCCTGTTAACCACAAAGCCATGTCACCATAAAGTCATTTAAGATGCAAAACTGCTAACATCTGGCTTCTGTATGAGCAGTCCAGCGTTGAGCACTGCTGGATTTTGTTTCTTTAATACTTACTGACAGCCCTGCTTCTGCAGCTTCTTCGCAGCCATCTGGAAGATCATGAAAAGGTAGTTGATTTTGCTTTGTCCCCTGGGACAGCATTTTCTGGCTCAGCCTACATGCGTTGAGTGTAATGATAGGCCTGAGCAGTATTAAGAGTTGTGGAGGAGTCAGCTTGCTTGCATTTTGGGTGAGTGATGCTGCTTTTAGCCCAGACTGCAGGGCTCTGCAGGGGTAGGGGGATGTTAATGTTCAGCAGTACAAGGGGTCAGGAGTGGCCACGCTGCAGGGAGAGGAAGACCCAAGGGGCAGCAGGGGTGAAGCAGCTGGCTTTTAGGCACGGGATGTGAGGGAAGAGGGGCAGAGGGTACGTGCACAGTCACTGCTCGTCCAGAATCACACCAGGACTTGGAGGGAGATGTCACTTCAGCGATCTTATAACAGCACTGCCAGTGTGCTTGCTGCTGGGGCCCAGAGCTGAGGGTTGGTCCTGGAGCCACGCAGCAGGACCCTCTGCCAAGGACAGGGCATTCCAGCCACAGCCCAGAGCTTCGCCCAGTCCGTGGCAGTCAGGGCAAACAAGCAGAGTAAGGAGAGAGGGACCCAGCAGCTGCCGTGCAGGATCAGGCCTGCTTTTACACGGGAAAAAGATGAGCAGCACTGCCTGCATGGCTGTCACGATATATTCCGGTTGCTGTGATTCATCTTCCACATTTTGCATCAAAGTAATTTTATTTGCTCTTATTGGAGCTTTCAAATTGCAATTGCAAAATTCATAGCATGATGAGACGCACTGGGAGAAATAAGATTTCCCTTTCTGATTCGTACACAGTCAAGTGCAAAATAGCACAAAAGGGAAAAACGAGTGGTTTCAGAGGAATGTGCCACATACGCAGGGGAACTGGAGGCTGTACCAGAAAAGGGTCCTGTGCAGAGGTATATGAGGTGAAGAGAGACTCAAGGGTGCCCAGCACATCTCACCATCACCATCTTGAATCGTTACGTTTAGCTAGTGCAGCCTCAACTAACTGCATTTTAATTTGTTGGTCACATTAAATACACACCTAAAGCAAAATAGCCCAATGGTAAAACCCATCCAGTGTCCTTACACTGCAATTAGACATGTGTCCTTTCCCACATGTCTAATTGCAGTGTAATTGCTCACCTAAATAATTCAGTTATATTTACTGTATACATAAGCATGAGATTTAGAAGGAACACTGAGGGCCACAATCTGCTGGATGGAGTGGGGTGGGATGCTTTCAGCCTGCACTGAGCCATCTGCCTCTGTCATCACTGGAAAGAGGAAGAGGCACTTTTAGAGCAATTCAATCCATCCAAAATAAGCCACTAAACTGCACTTTGTAAAATATTTTCTCTGTGGAAGTTTCTTAGGCATTTGTTTCTCTGAATAATGCAGTTACCTGTTGTTGGCCAGGGAACACAGAGGCTCTTTGCACAGCCTTAATCCAGCCTCGGTGCAAACAGTGCCACACAAACTTCCCACAGAAGTGGCTTTTGAGAACGATGCTGAACGTCTCATTTTCATTTCTACACCTTCAGTTTGGTAGAATGATCAGCATTTCTGGGATTTCTTTCTCTTCTCTTTTGATGCTTTAAAATTTGCTAACGGTGAAGTCCTTCCAAAGAGCTCACGCTTTGTATGAGTCCAGCATGATGGAAGGCATTTCTCAAAGGCCATCTGTACAAGGTCTGACCATGGATGGGACAGGAGATTTTTGCACCTACTTCAAAATCATATTTGCTTATTTAAGGCCACGCAGACCTCAAGTTTTCAGGCCTTTCCTTGTGCATGACAGGCTGCAGCATTTTCTGTATTTCTAAGTAGGATGAGGATCTTCATAATGACTGTTGTGTAAGGTTTTATCCCTTGTTTTCTTTAATCCCTCACAACATGTTCCACTCTGCACTGTTTGTCTTTTCCATTCCTTGTTCCCTCTGTTCAGGCAGCAGGATCCTCCCTGTTCCCTCTCCTTTACAAGGATCATTTGCTACCGCGGTACCTGCAGCTGAGTCTTCATCTTCCTGATCCCTCCCCTCCAGCAACCTCCAGCACTTTCAAACTGCAGCTGAAAAAAGTTCTTTCTGTCTGTGCTTCTACCTCCCCCCGTCACCACCCCTTACCTCACAAGTGTTTACAGAGCACCTACTGGGAGGCACAGGATGAATTCTGCTTACAGCATCAAACAAGGCAATTGAACTTCTGATTTTTTTAATAAACCTTTTATCTCAAAATAATAATACCATTGTAAAATCACTGAAAACAAATCAAATAATTAATTGCAAAACTATGCAACAGCTGAACTGTACATTTGATTGTGTATAGATTTTGCTCTCAACATTTAATTACTTGTTTATAATAATAAATACTTGATTGAAAAATCACTTTCTGCACAGCATTAAGGAATTTACTTTTACATGCAGCTTTAGGTGTAGAATCAAGCTGTCATTGCCACTAAAGCTACATCAGGATGGTGCTGAGAATACGCAGTAAGGCAGGGTCTGAATGAACAGCCAAAGAAGTAAGACATTAAAATATTCTAAGACAGCTCCTATTTCTCATAGGAATAGTAATGCTTTTTATTTACAACAAATGAGATGTGTTTCAGGTTCATTAATTCTGTGTGCCTGACTTTTATTTTTAACTGAAGTGTTTGTGTATGATTGGTTACAATGAGAGCCATGATCTTATGCTCATCCTACAATTATCTTATTACTGATTGCACCTGGCATTGTGTAGATGAAGAGCACCAAGAAGACAACAAGAATAAGCAGAATTATGCCAATGATGATGTACTTCTTGTAATTTCTCCAGATCAGATGATACAAACACTTGAAAGGATTTACAAACCAGGAGAAGGATGTGTCTGGTCGGCTAAGGAGGAAGAAAGAAGAAAAGAAATAAAAACTTTTGTAAAGGCAGATCCATCTATTTCCAAAGCTACCCCACTGCAAAATATATATTTGAGTCTAAAAATGACCTTTAACTCGTGGGAGCCCACTAAAAGATTTGGAGAGAACTTCTGTGAGTTTTACCTACTCTTGGGTCATCCATCTTGTCTCCAGGCCCTAGCTCCACACACAGCTAAGAATGAAATTCCAGTTCATATTTCATAATTACTCCAATTTAGGGCAAGATGAGGGGTTCAAAAATATAGAAAAGATGGTGAAAAATCCTAAAGAAGAAATGCAAGCATCTTAAATTTGAGTACAAAAGCTTTCTATTCATTGCAAAGAATTTAGCATTGCAAAAGGAGTAATTGAGTCACTACAAAATGTGATTGCTTGGTGATAGTCACTGTGCCATAACAGGCAGTCAGCTCAGGCCCAGCATACAGCCCAAAATGAGATATTGTCAGAAGGGGTTTTAAAACAGGCCTCCTGAAAACTGGAGATGAGAGGAACCTCAAAATCTAGGTAGATTGCCTGGGTACATGAAAGGAAGAAGGGCCACCTTCTGGTGGGGCATATCTGCACTCCACAACCCTGTATTTCTTCCAAATGTTGTCCCATGTCATAATCTTTTCCGTAATCAGTTTCTTCACACTGTACAGCAAAGCTGCACATGGAGAGGAAAGCTACATTCCCCTTAGGAAAAATGTTGTGGTAATCTCTCCTCCGGCATTGTGCCTCTGACTTCAACAGCCCTACCTCTGCGATGAGCTGAGCCAACAGCTGTCAGCAGTGTGTGAAGGGATGACCTGCAGAGTGCAGTGATGTCAAGCAACAATATCAGCAAAATTGGGTACAGGCTTTCTTTGTTATCAAATATCACTGTAATTGTGCAGATGGTACAGTGGTAAGGAGAATTAAGACCGAGGGTCACAAAAAGTAATGTTTTACTCCAGCAAGCTGGTTAAGTAATTTAAATGATGTCTTAGTTAGCTGGAGAATTCAGTATTCAGCACATGATGGGGAATGCCAATCTGACAGACACGGGAAATCTAAAGGTCAAACAAATATTTTTTTTAATTAAAGACCATATTATAGTAAGGATAGAAATGGCTTGGAAATAAATAAAAAAATATAAGCCCTCCAGGTTAAAAGGAATTGTAAAAAAGGGGATGTGATAAAGAGCGAAGCTGACTGAATCACAGACTTGAGTAACAAAAACATCATTCCATGTGTTCCACCTAAAGGGCTTTTCATAACTTTAAGGACAGGGGGGAAGAAAAGCCAGACTCCGGCTCATTTAATTTGTTTTCTGTGCAATATAGGCAACAGAATTCAGTACCAGCTATAACAGTGTATTTGTTACAACAGAGAGCATCTACCAGAAAAGCATCCTGTCTTGACTGGCTGAGATGAAGAGATGGATAACCTCACGGTGGCTTTACCAGTATGAAATTACACTCACTGCTAACAACCATGCACCTTATTTCTCATTTGTTTTAGTCCTCAGACATTTAATCTTTGTCAACCTTTTCTTTGGTACATTAAAGAGTGCCATTTCCTAGTAGCTCCTGGAATATAATTTAGTTTTTCAAAATATTTTGTTTTGCATGATTCAGTTTTAAAATGAACAATCTGGAAATGTATTGTCAACAAATGTGCAAACCTAGAGTACTGGCACAGAGATATAGAGACTCTCTTCTTCCTCAAGAGAGCTTATTTGAAGTGCAGAAACAGTTGTCTGCCATCTCTCAATTGATTTTGACTGTTGTGTATGTGTGAACCACTTAGTCCATACTACACATGGTGGCACTGAGTTGGTAAACTTTAATGCCAGCTTTATGGAACCAAGGCATACAATGTCTTCAGCTATTATTTTATTTTCTTTCCAGTATTTGGTCTTGATGTACTTACTATCTGCATGCTGATAGCACCTTTTTAACCTTAGGATTTGTTCTGCCTAACATTCAAAGTCAGGTGTCCAGTCTGGTGCAGTCAGCGTGGAGAGGAAGGACCTTGCAGAAGACCTCTCTCCCCAGTTTCCTGATGATCACTGCTCCCATCCTAAGATATGTGCTGAGTAAATAGGATGACTCCTCCATCTGTATGTGGGTAACTACAACAGGAGCCCAAATTACTTGCTTCTGAGATGGATAATGTCAGGTAGGACTAGTCCCACCCTGAATTTAATTGAAGCTTACATCCCAATTAAGCACAGATCTGGGTCAAGCCATGTGTTTCCTGTGTACTTCAACATAAAAATCTGGATGTGAAGCCCCCCTGGTTATTCAGCATAAGATCTGAAGACCCTGGTTTTGCTGCATCTAGGTCAAAACACCTCCAGGCTGGTTGTGCACCAGTGAAGGGGCCACCAGGCTAGTGACCACATTTTGGCACAACAGCACATTACCAGCAAAAATGTCCTTGAGGTGAAAATTCAAGGTGCCCTGGAGCCCCAGGCTGCCTGGCTGGGTGGGCTGGGATTGATGACTTGAGCTTGAAAATGAGCATGGCTTTGTGCATCCTTTTGACATCCTTTGGGCAAGTAATCGTTCTGTTATTACACCCTATGATCCCTCTTAAAACTGCCTAGGTTGGTTGCTTCTCACACGTACATGTATTTCAGATCTGTCTCAGTCCTCCCTCCTATGTAATAAAAATGCTGCAGTTCCCATTACTGGGCATTTTTTAGACATCTGTCAGGTATAGCTCATCCTGCCCTTGGGTAAAGAAAGATGTTCAATGATACAATTGATTAAAGTTTTTCTAAGGCTAATTCTCAATAAGTCTCTGTTAACTCTAATTTTCAGACAAAATTCATATCCTTTATATGGCTATTGGCAATTCTACCTTCATGCTGTTTTCTCTTCTTTCATATTTATTCTGCGACATTTGTTTGTATATGAAACAAATGAAGAATAAACAATGTGCAATGGTTACCTTTAGGATTTGTGATTTATTTTTAGAAGCTTTGGTAGCAGGAAATATAATACCAATTTCTTTTTTTTTTTTTTTCAGTCTAACTCTTTACTTTAGTAGAACAAATTACTTGAACCAAAATAGATTAGAAGTACATTTTTTTCTGAATGCAAAAGTCTCAATTGATAATATATTTTTTTAATGTGGTAAATACTGAAAGATAAAATGCTCCTTTTAGATCGTCTGCCTTTGTTAAACCACTTAAAATGTCCTATTTAAAGAGCATTATGATGAAAAACAAGGGTTTTCATTCTTTGATTATGAAATACAAAGAAATTAGAGACATATGTTAAAGTCATATGGTTCCTGTATGGCATGATTTTCATGTTTTATGTGCCTTTATCCGCATGTGATTAATTTATCCAAGAAGAACCAGATGCATGCAGAGGTCAGCTTTTCAGTGATAAGTAGCAATTAAAATACCTCCAAATTTCTGTGGATAATCCTTATTTCCTATAACTAAGACTCTGCCTCCTAACGGTCAGATTAATAACAACCCAATTAAAAAAAATAAAAGACATAAACATGGCATACAATAATTTTAAAGCACTTAAATATTAATGGCTTACATATATCCTCCTAATATAGTAAATATCATCTCTCTGATATTTACTTGTGGCCAAAATAAAGTGTCAGGTATGTGCATAAATCACGGTGGTTAAAGAGGTTATCATGGACCAGGTCAGCTATGGAATGAGCCTGTGTGTGAAGCCTTACTGAGGACAAATGGGCAGCAAAGTGCTTTGTTTTGCCTTCCACTGGAAGATGTTTCAGCGTACATGCAAGGTGCTGCCAGCTGAGTGCCATCAACCAGCTCTGTCACAAGGAAGCCTGGCATTGCCAAGATGGCCAAACAGCTCGCTCAAGCTTATAGCAGGAATGAGAAGAGCAAGGAGAGCTGCTCAACCCTGACTGCTGCTGAACACCCCTGCCCCAGCTTTTTAATGAATATGCTCCTACTCACTTGGGTTTTTCCAAGGGCTCGGGCTCCTTTCGAGCTTTGCCTACTGGATTCTTCTCAGCTTCTTCTGCTGTGACTAAGTGAAATTCAGCTTCCACTTTGCCCTGGATCAGAGAGATCATACGTAAGCATCCATTACTTGGTTATTATAATTAAATCACAGCAGGAATTGGCTTGTGGAGAAATTATGGAACCAGCTGAGGGCAAATGAAATTGATTAGAGAAAACAAGAGAAAGTATTTGCAGTTACAGAAAAAGCACAAAGGAAAACCTAGGCACCAAATCCCTGACCTACACCCAGAGACCATAAAGAAAGAGAGGTTTTCCTCCAGAAATATATTTTCTGCTTCCTAAATCATAGTGTAATTCATCTGATAAGGCCTGTTGCATTTTTTTTTTCCTGTTCACTCCAACTATCACATGTCCCTGCAGAGCTGAATGGCTAAGCTGGGGGATGGGTGGCTGGGCTGGACAAAGTGCAGTCCAGCAACAGGGTGAAATTCAGCCCATCACAAGTGATTGTGCACTGGGGTCATACCTCACAAAAGCAGATGCCTAGAAATGAGATCTGTGTGCAGAAAGTGTCATGAAGTCCTAGAGCTCCGTTTTTTTTTGCTAATAATTTTTGTAATATTTTATTACCAATTATTTACCAATAATTTCCAGAATTCTTCTGTTCCAGTGCTTGTTTCCATTGGAACAAGCCATTAAAATTTTTTAAGTAATCCACAAAATATTAGCACCAGTAAAAGATCATGTTTGCTACACCATGCAGAAGAAATACATAAGTTGAGTTAACTTGTATCCTTAGTATCAGCCATAACTTCAGCTACAGAAGTTAGAGCTTCCTAAATATGAGTTAAATCTTTTCCCCTTGCACTCATGGAAGCACTTGATTTTCCACTCTGCCCATCCAGTGTGATGGAAGATGAGCAGTGGAAGAAGGCAAAGAATAAATACAAAGTTGTAGTGGTTTAATCCAGCATGCAGCTAAGTCCCACACAGCCCTTTGCTCGCGGCCTGCCTCTGGGGGTGGGGCAGAGAACTGGAAAAAAAGGTAAAACTCTGTCTGTCTGGGATTATCTGAATGAAATTAATGGGGGTACCACTGAAGCACATGCAGAAGTCATGTGGATTGCCAGTGGTGGCCCATCTTCAGGTAACATATTCAAAATTAGCATCTGTCTCTGTCAGGATCATAGCAGAGCGTATTAGCCTCTGCAAAAATCTGTTCATCTCTAGTAAGCCGCCTACCGTGAGCTCCCCAGCCTTGATGAAAGGCCACCAGCCTCTGACACGCTTCTGCTGAAATATGGAGATCTTGTTTTCTTCACTCATCGCCACAGCCATGCCTAGGTCACAGCTCTTGGCTGTCTTTGCTGCTCGATGGAAGCCGTTCAGGTTCAGTTCGAGAGTGCCTGGAGAGAGAAGTGATGTGACAGCACTCAGAGACCAGAAAGACACAAAGGCATTCAAACAGCAGTTTCTAGGTAAGACACATGGAGCAATGCAGCATTTTGGCCCAAGCTTCATAGCTAAGCATCTTCCTGTACCTTCAGCAATTCATTTATATTGCCTTGGCATTGCTGCATTCAAGTCCCTAATTATTCACTCTGCAAGAAATGGATAAGGTGGCAATCTGGTGCCTCAAAGATATGAAAAACTATGGTCTCAGACTCTTCCATGTACACACCTTGCTAAAATACAGGTATAGAGAGACCTCACATGAAGCTCAGACAGTTTCACTGCATACTTACCCAAGAAATCATCTGAAGAGAGTCTTTCAAAGTCCCACACCTGAAGCACCAGCTCAGCAGGTATTTTGCGCTCTGTCTTTTCCAAGGAAAATATGTTTTCTCTTTTACTAACCACCATTTGTTTCTCTGCTGGGAGGTAGTGGAATGGGAACACAAAGCGCCAGTTGAAGTTGCCCTCTCCTGTCAAGGAGTTGTAATGTACGTCTGTCTCCTGTTTGTCCTCTTCCAGGCCCTTTATCCACCTATGGCAAGCACATAGTGGGACACACTGCCATCACCAGGGGAGTTTGAACTGAAGGTGTTGTCATTCAGTAACGATAAGATAAGCAAACAGAGCATCATTCCTTTAACATTTACTAATCACCCTGTAGTCATGTTGTGCCATGCTAACAGATTCCACATCAATGTCCCAAAACTGGCTCAAGTGGTTAGTCCTAGAGTCTGTAGTGTTTGCACTTGCAGTCTGTGAGTACAAACATGGCATAAATATGGCTGGAGAAGTCTTCCCACCTTTCCTTGTCTTTTTCTCTTGGTTTCTGCTATAGTGTGCATGTCATCTGAAGTTCAATGCTATGTTACAGTAGGACTATGCTTTCCTAAACAAAATTTTCTCTTCTGAAGAGCTCCACCAAGGTAATGATCCAGCATTATGCATTTTAGTTCTGAAGATCATCACAGGTTGAGTAAAGGTTACCGTTTTTGCACTGCACCCAAAGAGTGGTGTTTTTCCTGCAAGCCCCATTAATTCAACAAGAAATGGGGAAAATTAGCAACAATTCCAGTGCAAATCCTGGTGACACATTCAGTGCTGAGTGCACTATCTGAACATAACAAGATATGTGCCTTTGTCATTAAAGCACAGAAACAAACAGATATCCACTCCGGCCTTTCTCTGTCAGGCAGTTCTGGCAGTGATAGCGATGTCCTCACATTATCACACAGCTCAGCACAGAGGCTGGCTCCCTACTTACTTCCTTGGTTTCTAGCTTGTACTGAATCTTATGTTCTCAGAGTTACTCTGCTACTCCTCTGAACACATTAAGTTTGTTGCTAAGGTGCTATGTGTGAACACCAGGGATTTCAGAGTAGCACCTCTCAGGGAACCGCAAGGGAAGGTTTATTCAGCCAGCGTGTGCAATAACTGCTACTGCTCACTGGGGACCATTTGGCTGTGTTGGTGTACAATTATCTAGGCTAATGTCACATTCTCCAAGGGACTGATACTACACAATGGTCAGAACTAACTCAAGTTTCTCTGGTAAAATCAGAGAATCACAGAATGGTTTGGGTTGGAAGGGACCTTAAGGATCATCTAGTTCCACCTCCTCCTTCTCCACTATGGGCAGGGACACCTTCCAACAGACCAGGTTGCTCAAAGCTGCATCCAACCTGGCCTGGAACACTTCCAGGGATGGGGCATCCACATTTTCTCAGGGCAACCTGTTCCAGTGCCTCACCACCCTCATAGTCAAGAATTTCTTCTTTATATCTAATCTAAACCTAAATTAATTTTTCAATATCCTTAGTGCCCTAGATTCTCAGATTTTTCCAGGACTTCATTCACACATGCGTACTCCCACATGAGGTTAGAAAATATTTCCCATTGAAATAGTCTGGCATACGCCAGCTTTTTGTCTATGTTGTGCTCATAATTCCTTTTTCCGTAGTTATTTCATACCTCTCTACTTCCATGCGAGCCCTTACAGTTCAAATTTTGTGTTTTGTCTCTGTTTGTGAGTTTGGTTCTCTTCTTATGCCATCTCTGCTTCAGCCATTTTTTAGTTACTTGATTTTAAGTGAGAAAAATGGTGAAGCAGTATTCAATACACATGACTAATTAGGACAGGCATTTACAGTCAAGTACCAAGGTCACAGAAATACCTCCTCAGATATTCCCACAAAATCATTTTTGTGACTGAATATAATTTTCCTTTTGAAGACAAGTACTGAAGAACTTACCCTTTGACATAGATATCACTTGATTTTTGCCCTGTAAAGATATTTTCATCTTCTAGAATTACATCCTCTGTGTTCCAGATAATTACCCTCAGTTCATAGCTGAAAAAGAAAAGAAACATTTTGTGTAGTTAAGATCATGCTAACAAATGGTCTTTTTTTTAGTAGGTGTGTGTATACTCAGGCTCAGGTCAGACACTAATGTAAACCTCTTCCAAATCATGCTTTTATAAAGTAAGAAATGTTGTATTTGTGCAAAACTCTTAAAATAGCACCAGCCTCAGGCCCCTTCTGTTTACAAGAGGATGTAGCAATACAACGGGGATGGTGGTTCCTCTGCGCTCTTGGAGCATGCCGAATGACAGCAGGGTCATGGCCAGCTTCAGAGAGATGGAAAATTCCTTGCTTTTTATGTGCTTGTTCCTTTTCAGTTCACTTCACAAAAATGCTGCAGTGTAACAAGGCGACGTCGATATAAGCAGCATCATCAGAGCAGCCTCCAAAACTGAAAGAAAGCAGCTTGCTAATAAAAATCAGAGCTCCCTGGGAGGCGCTTTTCTGAAGAAATGCCTAAAACCATTTTCTTTGGTGCAATCCAATGGTTTAAAAGGAAAAAAAAAAAACTGTTTAGAGATATTTTCATTGAAGCAAGTACAATCACCGTCTTCAGAAACAACAATAAAGAGAAATAAATCTTTCCCATCCTTTCCACTATCTATATACAAATATTTACTAGAAGTTTGAACTGAAATACAGATATTGTAGGTGACATAAATACTTGGTATTAAAAAAATTGAGTCATTGTATTAACTGCAAAAATTTTTTAAAAGTATATTTGGGAAATCCAACAAATGATTTTTCTATCATGACATGCTGTCTTGGAAATAATATCAATCTCGGGTGTGAAATCCTTTGACCCTGAAGTTACCAGGTACCCTAGGTCATGGAGCTCTTCAGGACATGTGGACCCTGAAAACCACACCTCTGCACTAGACAAAGAAATTTTCCTCTACAAATCTCCATCAAACCCTGGTTCACTCAAAGATCACCAAAAATAAAAGTTTTCACAACGCGCTTGTGGTTTTATGGAGTCTGGAGTCTCTTTTGCTGCATTAAATAGGCGTTTCCAGGCAAAATGTTTGACTCCATTTTTATGTTGACTTTCTTTCTCATAATTAATGATTTGTAAATATTTTTCCCTGGTTTTGTAGACTACAAAATGGCATCTACATTTTGCTTTTGTGTATATTATTAGTTTTAAATATTTTTGCTGGGGAAATACTTGTCATTAAGGAAAATTACAGAAATTCATGGTCTGAGAAAAGTATTAGTTACATGGACTCTTGTTTTTGTCAAATCTTGGCTTTTATAAAAAGAAATGAAAATAAACAAGTCTGCATTACATCGCTCCTTGTTCAAACGTAAATAAAGCAGGAATGGTATCTAATGCTGCTTCAGATGTAAAATTCCAAAGAAGGGCCTTGCTAAAATATTGGAATAAAGCTGATTAAGGATGACCTGAGAACTCTGTTTGTCTCGTTTGACTTTTTTATTAACAAACATTACATAAACTTGAATAGCTATGTCTAGCATTGCATAGAAAGCAGAAGGATCCATCTGAAATTTGAGAGACTTCTATTCCAAACATATCTCTTTGTGCTGCTACTTCATGTGTTTCTGATCTTGTCTTTGAGCCAAGTATGGGAAATCCATAGGTACACCATTGCATCCGATTAAAGATCTCACCCAGGGATTAAGCACATTACGTAGCTGAAGAAGGGTTTGAAAACAGAATTATTTCTTTCAGCTCAACAAATGGATGATAATATCAGAACTGTTATGGGACTCTTACATCTAGCCAACTGCAATCTCTTTCTGAAAAAGCAGTATCTTTCTAGAAGACGTGGAAGCTCTTGATGCAAAAATCACTAACGGTTCTTGTACTTTTTTAATGAAAGAAACTAGATGCTTTGCTTTGACTTAGATTTATGTGTATCAGAAAAACAGAAGTTTGCTATGATACTTGTTTTAATAGTTCTTTCCAGACTCAGTCTGGAAGATTTACACCACTGTACTGGGAGGAAGCATACAGTATTATTACCCTTTGGGTTTTCTTGGTGAAATGTCCACCGGGGGTCCTGGTAGAGGCATATCTTTAGGAAATATGTCAACCCACATCTGTACACGACCCTTGAAAAAAAGAAATAAACATCAGTGTAACCCTAATTTAGATTTAAAAAGGTTTTAAATGTAGTTCTGTCTTCTAAAAACACAGCTTCCCCTCTGAGCACCAAGCAGTTCATTAGTCTGTAACAAATGAATCTATAAGCAAACTACACAATATATTTTTTTCATACACATATTCTATCAATCTCTCAGTAGTTTGGTGAAGTTGGAATTGAGCTCAAACACTGGAAACTTCCAAGTGAAAATCCATATAAAAATAGTACATGATGAAAACTGAAAAGAGCCAAAGTCCACATGCAGATAGGGTTTGTTTTAGCTTAATAAATGAGAGCATTTAATAGAATGAAAATATGCAGTTATAGCTTATAGTGGCTACTGTGTGTTTAGGTAACTCCCTGTATACACACACCCATGACAATTTGCAGGTTGGTACTGTACAAAGTCTTGTGTATGGTACACCACCTGGGCACTGTCTCTGTAAGTTTGCAGATACAATTAGAAAGCACTGTAACTAGAGGAAAGGAAAACTTCTCTTGGGTCTACCATCACTACACCATCACTGAGCTGCCTTACCTGTTCCATGCCTGGCTTATCCTTATGGTAGAGAGGCCGAGTCTCAATGTGCTCTGGGACCAGCTTGAATCCAACCCCAGGGATTTCTTCCCAAGCACGTAAAACCTTTAAGGAGAGATGTTCGTATGACTCAACTGGCTCCTCTATAGGAAAGAGTAAAACAAAAGAACAAACAGAGCAAAATTAGAATGCTAACCCCCTTGGTAACATGCTCCATAAAATATATAAGATGGTCATTAAAAACCTGCTTGAGTTAAAAGGAATGATTTTATGTACCCCAGCTAAGAAGAGAAGGGTCTTAAAGTGCGTTGCAAATAAGGGTACCCACAGGGATAAATAGAAAAGTAGAACTTACACAGCAGTTCATCTATATTTACAGTGAATCATTTTATTATTAGAGTAGCTGTTTCTAACAGGAAGATGGAAGCAATGTGCGAACTACACTTGTTACAGAAAATTGCAAACGTAAGGTTTTTGTGGCCAATGAAACACAAGGAGACAAGATTTTGATGGAGCTAACAGCAAATAGGCACTAGAAATTACATCTACAACCTTGTTTTGCCTTGTGATGGCAACAGCAAAAATTACCCTGGAGAAGAAAATCACACCTCAGGGGAAGAACAGTAATGTGAGGGCTGAAGTCTATGGGCAAGAACATGTCTTCTGAGCAGCCCAGTTTGCCAATAGAGGAAAAAGTAAGGGAGACCCTGGAGGAGGGAGGAATATTTTAAGGAAGGAACAGTGCTAATAGTGCAGGTGATGTGGATACTGAAAAGCAGAGGAAGCCTTTTGAGCACTTGAGTTTCTCTTTCTTCCCTTTTTGTGTCAGTTCACACAAAAGGAACCCAGAGATTTGAAGAGGGTTATCTCCTAGATTAGGAGAGAAGTATCCAAGTGAAAAGAAAGGTAAAACTTTTTTTGTCAGCAGTTATAACTTTTCCTAGAGTGCTGCTATCTCAGAGTTGCTGGTAAATTATAAAAGGTTTCATCTGGGTTTAATCAGTAGGTGTTGAACACTTCCTAATGGCACAGATAGGAAGGAAGAATGACGCTGTGGTCCTGAGTCCTGGCTCTCTTTTGTGTGCTGCCATGTTTTTAAGATGCAATACATTTCATCTAATTTTATCCAGCTAAAGGCAAGGTTTTTAGTCTGAACTACTCAGTCAAGTAGCCTCAATGGTAAGCAGGACAGATTGTCCCTTGATAACCCATCCCCTCTGTCTCAGGCACCTTTCTAAAGACAAGTTGCACACCTTCTGAAGATGCCTGTTTGTTCCTACTGGCTGCAAATAGTCTTACAGTACCTTGGAGTAGATATATAACTTCTATACTCTTGGAGCAAAGTTAAACTATTCTTTCCCTTGTTATTTAAAGCTGTATGTATGGCCTTCAAGTACAAGTTTCACCACCTGTAAAGTAGAAATATTACTGCTGCCCATTTTCAGTACTCCTCTAGAACTCAAATCTGTGGCCTTTGTTAGTTTTACAGACTCAAACGATGAACAGCACAGGAACTCACCAGGAAATAAGGACCAGATTGCCTTGTCAGAACAGCAGTCTGGAAAAGGAGCATGCAAAAGACTGCATGCTGTAAACTTTTTCTGCAACGTGCCAAAAAAAGTTGTGTGAGTAAGCTTTTCAGGAGATGGACTTTGCCATCTGGTTCTGTATTTCCTTCCTTTTAGTTTTCATCATCTTGTCTGACATTGGTTGTCTGAAGCTCATTTTACTGGACCAGAATTTTGATCTACATCTGTCAGCCACATTTCACAGAATCACAGAATCACAGAATTTCTAGGTTGGAAGAGACCTCAAGGTCATCGAGTCCAACCTCCAACCTAACGCTAACAGCCCTCCACTAAACCATATCCCTAAGCTCTACATCTAAACGTCTTTGCTTGTGTGCTGGTGAAGAAAACAAGCAGCAACACTGAAAACATAAATCTCTCTCAGGCCAACAAGCCAAAATGGATCAATTCTTCTCCCTCCAACAATGCTATCTCAGTAGCCTTCCAGTGGAGGGGTGACCTATATTTTGTAACTGCCAAAGGGAATTTGCTCAAAGATGAATGTTCTGAAATACAAAGAGGTGGATAGAGGTTTCCCTACTCCACAGTGTCCATTGTCTCCAAAACCAGCTCCTTTTATTCCTCCTTGTCTCCATCCTCACTTCTCTTTTCCTTACTCAAATGATAGTAGTGAATCACTGATAGCTCTGTCCCACTCCACCCTTATATGATATGGACACTCAACTTCCTGGTAGTTTTGCCCTCTTTTTAATTTGGGACCCCTGAAAACAAGTTCTGTCCTGTCCTCTGGATTTATGAACTTCCCAGATACGTGGATTTACACAGCATTGTGTTAGCGCTTCAGAAGAGCAGTCAGAGTAGGAATAATCAAGAGGTGGGGAGAAAAAAACAATGGAGAGGAGGAAAGCCAAGCAGGTCAGGTAGGACTGGCAGGTAAGTGGCCTGGAACCTAACTGGGATTGAACAAGGACTTGCCTGACCTTGAACTCACTTCACATATGTACATATGTACATATGTACTTCTTTTTCATTTTCTCCCTGCTTGGTTCTGTCTACACTATGTGTCTTCCTTTAGATGGGGAATACATTTTTTAAAGACTGATGGTTATCCTGACTTTCTCATGTCTTGGTTTGCTGTGTGGAGGGGCCTCAGATCATGCACGCTGCTCTAATTTCAGATGAAACTAAGCCAGAAGACATGTTCAAAAAGCATCACCTGCACTCTAACTGCTCCTGGGCACCCCATCCTTGGGTTCAGGAAGGAGCCAGCCCAAAGTACACCTTAACACCTACCATGGGGATGTTAGGTCCTCATCAACAGCTGTTTTGCCCTACAGATTCTCTCCAATTAAGATACAGTACTAGGTAATAGAGACACAGCCCTCATCACCACAGTTACACGAATATTTCATAGCAGAGACAGGTTCCATAATCTGATCCTAGAGAACACTGCACAACAGGACCCCAGCTGCAGGTGGGGCAGCCTCTTGGTATTGCTATAAAACAGTCAAAGAATGATGAACTACTGCATTACCATTCTCATCTTCAGTGAAGACCGTCTGTCCCTTAAAGACTTTTGTTCCTACTTGTATCTCCCCTGGCCGCATGAAGGGCCCATTTATCCTGTAGTCCTTACACAGCTTAGTGAGGATCTCACTTGGCTTCGTTGCATCTCGCCATGCGTTGTACCCTTCTCTGCAAGGAGGGAACAGAGTGGAGAGAAATGGATGAAGTTTTCCTCCAGCAAAGTGTGCTGTCAAACAGGATTTCCCATGCAGAGATTCACTTCATGGCCAGTGGCCGCAGTGTCTGCTAAGCCCAATTGTTCCTTTGAACTTTCCAGCACTGAGGAGACACCTCCTCTCAGGTGCTCAGACCCTGGGGCCAATCACTCTTTTCTCTTAAAACACAAGAGAAGCTGATGCAGCCTAACCCACAGCTTAGATAACATTGTCCAGGCATTGGCATACTTCCCAAGAGGAGAAGGACCACAGCTCATTCCCTGTTCTAACTTAAGGATTCAAGTCTACCCATTCTAATTCCAGAAGGATGTTTAAGGAAGAAGTACTCTGCTGCTCCCACATGCAGAGGAGAAGCTGAGATTGTCCAGGACCTGGAACAAGGGCATAAAGAAATACTTCATACTGGAGCTGGTAAGGGTCTTGGACTTCATACTTCAATACTTCATACTTGGAGCTGGTCTTGGGTCTTGGTCCATGCTACTGGATCACTTTTTTACTTTATCCATCCTTTGTTTGTAGGTAAAATATCAAAACAATTGTAGGACAAGAATCCCAAATCCTCACATCCCAATCAAATTCTCCACCCCAGAGCAGAGTTATTTTAGTTTGGCTTTCTCCATACTTTCTCCAGTTCAATAATAGGGAGCAGGGCTGAGCCCCATTGTAAGTGGTCTGACAGACCATTTTCCATTTGCCCTTTATGTCTGTCCAAAGACAGTTTATCAAGCAGATATGCTATACATATAAGCTCTTTACTATTTGGAACACTTGGTGAACAAACAATGTTGTTAATTTTAAAATATCCACTTCCTATTTGGCAGCTACCCAAAGCTACTGCTAAGCTCTATGGTAAATTTAATTAAAATACCTCCTGTGACTTCTGTGCTGGCTTAATATTTGGCCACATCTGGAATTTCTCCTCCAAAACCTTAATTCACAGTGTGCTGCTCTCTGTGGCTGTCTGAAGAGGTACTTACATTTCGTATTGACTTTGTAACCCACAGGTAGCTCGATGCCTGCTGTAGAAACGGTTTTCCAAATCAATTTTAGTTTCCCCGATCAGATCATCGGTTCCCACGAAGTCATGGTCATAGATCAGGACCGTGAGCAAGGAATCCTTGGGAAATGTAGCCTGGATTTCAAATGACCTACAGCAAAAATTGGGAAGTATGTGCAGTCAAATCAGTTTTGAAGCCTAAAAGATTAAGTTAATGAATACCATGCAGACAATGTGTGGAACTTTTTTTGCTTGTGTTTTTTATTTAAATAAAATGAACATATTAGAAACACATCGTGCAAAAATAATTTCTTCCTCCTGCTTCTGTATCACCTCCCCTACAGTTCTAAAGCTATTCCAACCTATAGCAGACAAAGCAATGGGAAGGAGTGGATCAGCTGCAATGATTTATCCTGAACCCAACAGAGGTGAACATATGGAAATTATGAAGCTAAGGAAACTGTATGTATGAGAGTTTTTGTGCACTTTTCAGAACCTCCAAAACAGACTTTTCTGTTTTCTTCTAAAGGCTCCAGATTAAATATTGAATATAGGAATTTGGAGGCACCCAGTAAAATCATCAGGTAAAAGCTTTAAAAAATGTTAAAAAAAAAAAAAAAAAAAAAAAAAAAAAACACCACACACACATACAGAGTAGAACTACTTTTTCACTCAGTACATATTTTCAGGGATAAAAATCATTGTCATGAGATGTTTAGGGAAGCTGACAATCTGAGAGTGACCTTAAAAGAGCTTTGATAAATTGATGAAAGAGAGAACATCCTCATCAGCACATAACTGGCTCCAGATTTTTCCAAAGCACAGGCAAAACTGATCTTCATCTTCTGAAGGATGAGTTTTGTCCTTCTTCTCAAAATGGCCAAAGTCTAATTTTGTAGCAAGAGCAAAGCAGGTTTCAGACAAGAGAGCAATTTGGGAAAGCTGGGACTGCTGTGGTGTTGGTGGTACTGTGCTGACCAGGGCTGCAAGGATGGGGAAAGGTGGTTGCCATGACTGATGCTAAACTGGAAAAGAGTTGCTGGGTCAGTCACCCCACTGTTGCCATTGGCAGCAACTGCAAGGACTATCCAAATGAACAGCCAGTTCCTACCTTATCTAAATCAAAGATAGTAGCAATTTCCCATTCTATCTATATGCATCTGTAATCTTCAGGGTTTATCACAATGATAGCTCAGTTGCAACCTCTACTAAAGAGCTTCAATCACACTGAGATGGTGTGCTATGGAGGGACCACTCTACTCTTGTCTTTTCTCCCCACACTGTTTTAAGTCTCTGCTGTTGCAGACAGGATTCTTGCCTAATGGGTTTTCAGTCCAATATAGTATACTTTCTCTGTCTTTCTGTTCTGCTAGATCTACTCCATCCCAATTCAAAATACTTTCATACGTCTTAAAACAGAGGAAAATACTGTAAGAAAATCATAGTTATTAGAATTAACAACATTAAACAAGTTTAACACCTTAATAACACAAATGTGATGTTTTCTGAGAGCTTGCATCTGTCTCCCACATTCAAAAGACTGGGGGGGGCATTAAAATTTTTTTGGCTTAATCCTATAACCATGAGATTTATTTGGCATTCTGTTCAACCTGAAATGGAAACAGATTTTGAAATAACACTTTACTGTGCTAATGTTTATTTCACTTTAAACTTGACAGTTGTACTAATTTGTGCAGACAAGATCATTTATTGCTTCATTTCCTCTCATGCATCATTCCATAAAGCCTCTCACAGATTGCATTTCAGGATGTGTTTTGACTGGTATGAAAATTAAATAATTTGTAGTCATACAGGGTGATAACAATTTTTAACATTTTAATCAACAGAATCATACAACATCCGGGCAGGCAGACATCAGCCTGTATAACAAACACTTTGCAATAGTAACAGCAAAAGTGGTGGCAAGGGACAAAGCAGGAAAAAAAACAACACTGAAAACAAAAAGAAGACATTACTGACCTTCCAAATACTGGGTTTAGCTGCTTGGGGATGTAGTTTTCCCTGTCTTTAATTTCTGTGTTGCCCAGTCTCAGTACAATGTAGGGATCTGACTTGCCATCTGGATCAGCTGGGCTGAGGTTAAATGCCTGTTAGGAAGAAAGATTTCTGTGTCCTCAGGAAGCCTGCTTAAATGTAGTATGGTCACAGCACAGGTCTGTGGGTTCCCTGCCTGGTCCTGGGTGTTCTGGAAGTGAGGGGCTTTGTTTGCCATGAGTAATACAAAACGTGACATTTGGCTTCACAGGCTGTTGGGAAAAGACTGTCTGGAGGAGAGAAGGATTTCCAAAGGTGAAGCAGATGGAAGCACCATCCCACCACTGCTAAGATGGGAAAAGAGATAAGCAGAAGAGGCAATCACAGAATCGTACTGGTTTGGGTTGGAAGGGACCTTAAAGATCACCCAGTTCCAACCCCCATGCCATGGGCAGGGACACCTCCCACCAGCCCAGGCTGCCCAAAGCCCCATCCAACCCGGCCTTAAATACCTCCAGGGATGGGGCACCCACAGCTTCTCTGGGCAACATGTGCTAATGCCTCACCACCCTCAAAGTCAAGAATTTCTTCCTTATATCTAATCTAAATCTACCGTATTTTAGCTTAAAGCCATTACCCCTTGCCCTGTCACTTCACTCCATGACAAAGAGTCCCTCCCCAGCTTTCCTGTTGGCCCTTTTAAGTAATGGAAGGCTGCCAAAAGGTTTCTCCAGATCCTTCTCTTCTCCAGGCTGAACAACCTCAACTCTCTCAGCCTGTTCAATGCAGAGGAAGAAGCTGTCTGCACTAGTACATGCTGGATTCAGGAAACGTTTCCTTAAAAAATGTGGACCAGGTCCTTGGACAACGCAAACCAGATCCTCAGATTACATTTAGAAGAAATGGAAGCTTTTATAGTCAGGAAATAAAGTAACCTCCTCCTACTCTTGTCTTCAGTTTTGTTTGTCATTATCTCTTTGTATGACATTCTTTCCTTCTTAGATCTCCTGCAACTCTGAAATACCTGCTTCATGTATCTCTTTCACTTCTCACATTGCATTCCCTCATTATTTTGTCCTCTGTATTTCTATCTCTTTGTCAACCCCATACCTTATCCACAACATCTACGGCTTTGATCACATCCAATTCACAGCCCTCACAAAATATTCTCCCAGTTCTCCCTCAGTGTGAAGTCTGTGTTGGTGTGTAATTTTGAAAGAACTCTACTGATTAAAACTTACTGCATTTGCATATGACTGGAAGAGGTTGTCTGTGGTGTATTAGTTATATTTCTAGCCCCTTCAGTCCTAAGAAGTAAAGTGATTATCCTATCTTGTGGCTTATCATGAGGAATGTGTAATGTTTTCTATTCAGAGCACACTTTTCTACAACATGAAACGCTAACTGAAATACAAAAAAAAAAATTTACTGTGTGGATGAGGATTTCCAGAAGCTTCGCTGAAAAGATACTGGAAGTAAACCAAGTTGAAAAGCAATGTCCCATTTATTTCAAGGTTAAAAAGTCAGCTTTCTACTTACTGCCACAATATAAACCCTGATGAGGACATTGACGGAGTGGTTCGGTGGTATCCCTTGCAGGATGCGGGGCTGCCCTCCATCCAGCAAGCCGCCACCCTCAGGACATGGGTATATGCAGAAGGACCCCTGGTAAAATACTGACTTTTATTTCCCTCGAAAATAGATCAAGTACAGTATAGAAACAAACCTCTGAATGCAAGCAAAACATCACTCATACAGCCTGCACTGCAGCACATACATATATACAACACATTTTGTGGTACCACTCAAAGGGAACACAGGAGTCAGCATGTTAAACATCACCTGTTAAAACGGTTTTGGTCTGTAACATGGTACTATAGAACCACAGAATCACAGAACCTTCTAGGTTGGAAAGACCTTGAAGATCATCACGTCCAACCATCAACCTGACCTACTGAGTCCCATGAGTAGGCCATGTCCCTTAGTGCCACATCCACTTGTCTCTTAAATACCTCCACGGACAGCATCTAGATGGTTGCAAGAAATATTCACATGCTGTTGGCTATCCATTTTATTATTTAAAGACAAAGACTTGCAGGTACTCTAATTCTAGTTTTATTGGTATTAATATTCTAAAAACAGTATTTTGCTCTTAACTACATATTTGTAAAATGATAATTTCAGGGAGCTAGTTTCACAGCAGTGTGGCTGGGACCCATCTTGCTGTATGTTTTTGAAGCCACTGCACTACTCATATAAACCAATATTGATTCATGCTGCTGAGTAGCTCATGCTGCCTGAAAGCAATCGGCAAGTCATTTGAACAGAAATTTGCATTGCAAACTAACAGAAGTATCAATGAGTTTAATCAGTTTTTCTGAAGTACAAAGTGCTTGAAATCCTACTAATATTATTCAGGCTTTGAACTTCATTTTCAGATTGCCTAACGGTACATTTTTTTCCAAAAGGAAAGGCCTCCAGTTAAACTACTCAGAATTACATATAAGTTGGTGTAACTGATAGTGTAGCAATAGAAGTTGCATTAGTGGAATCTGACCAACATAATATAGCTCTTATTCCCCTTCTGTGATTTAATTTTTTTTTTTTTTTGAAATTCCTTGTTTCAAATCAACAGTGAACAGCTGGTGCTGGATGCTGCTTTCATCTATTGGGTAAGGGGAAAAGAAAAATATGACTGGATCCGATAAGAGATAATTCTATTTACAACAAACTGTTAGTGTCTTTTTCTTTCATCTTTAGTATACCTGAAATATGCATGAAAAGTGGGTAATAATTTAGAGACTGTATGTTAATATTAGAGCTCACCTTAAATTTTCCTATTATTCTGTCTTCAGAGTCACCATGAACTTCATCATTAGATTTTCCTCTTAAGAGATGGAAAGTTTTCACCCAGTCCTCAAAGTTATTAAATTCACTCTCCAAGTCTCCTTCATAAATCTTTGAAAATAGGAGAATGCTTATTTTTTTGTAGTGCAGTGAATATATTTATAGCAACTTTTTTATTACAGGATGACTTGAAATCCACTGACTCAAAATACAGATTTTAATAAAACTAAGGTTTTGCAAAACTCCTTGAGGGGGAAAAAAGTTAATTCCCAACTCAAAACAGGAACAGCTTTGTTCTTAACAAAAGTCCTTCCCAAGGACTGGAACAGTTCGTTAATGCAATGGGTAAAAGAGGCTCTTGAAGATCCAGAATGAACATTTATAAGCACTAGTGTGGGAGAAAAACTGTGTGGATGTGCTGCTCTTTACAACTGCTTCCTCCCTGCAACATGCCTTTGATGTATTGATGCATTTTAACAGCTATGTTAATGTATCAAAGCATGACAGCAAAGCAGACAACAGTGAACTGCTTTGGGGACAGAGCTTTAGGATAGGTAAAAAGACCAAAGCATTTTTAAAAGGACATTTTTTCCCCATGAACTCTTCACCTGTAATTTATGAAGTGCTATTCAGCGTGAAAGAAAAGGGTCTAGTTTAATGCCATCTCTTAAAAATTGGAAATAGCAGTTTCAAATTCCCCTTTATCCAGCTACAACCTTATCCAAATAGTCCTAATCTTTTCACACTTCCTCATCTCTCCTGTCTTTTTGGCATGACCCATTATGTTTTCTCTGAATTCCTTCTATCCTTAGCCAGCCAAATCTAACGCAAGCTGAATATTACCTCCCTAGCTGGTAGGATGCACTGACAATTACAGTAATATTTTCCATGCTCTTTTTGAACTAATTTTTAATAGGATTTAACATTACCAATATGATATTAATTCCGCCCCCCCCCCCCCCCCCCCCCCGCCCCTTATCATTCACTTTTTTGTGCTGGTATCATTTCACAAAAGATATTCTTAAGCCAAACTATTAAAAGAATTAACTGAATTGGCTAGTTAAAGTGTCCTCATGTTGTAGAGATACATTTGATTAACTAAACTCCAACAAAATAAAACCAGTAAAACAGAGAAGAGAGGGAAAGAAAGGAGTTTGATATTCACAATGAATTACTTCAGGGTAGCAATTCAATGACTTACAGGTGAGCACCAAAACTGAATTTTCACTTAAGGCTCTCTATGTGCATTTATATTGGTATCTGAAGGTCTAAGGGCAAGTGGACCACATCCATCCTACAAGACCCTGGGTGTTCTCTGGGCCCTCCATGCTTATGTTCAGAATCACTATTATTGTGTGTGTGTTATCAATTTCAAAGTGTTTAAAATAAATAGAAGGAGGGTATTGCTAAACTCAGCCCCTGAGGTTAAGCTTTGAGTAGACTGAACAACTGAATTACCTCTTAGACTTACTTCTTTCTTACCTGCAGTGTTGCTAGGTTTGGAGTCGTTTCTTGCGGTTTCCTTTTAAATGTCTTATCCTTCCTTTTGTCTGGCTCCTCTTCTATGATCAATGCAATGTGGCCAGAAGTCTGCTTATCTGCAGAGATTTCACAACATCATGTAGGTTTTTGGTCAGCAATGCATATCAAATGTTTCAGATAAGGATGCAAAATACGTTGTAAAGATTACCCCTTGCTCTTTCTCCATTCATGCTTCTGCTACCAAGCATAGGGTCCCCTCTTTTCCCACCATTCCTCCCAGACAGTGAGGTGGCATTTCATCCTGTCAGTGTCTGATAGTCTTCATGACGATCTTGGTGGACCAGGTGTGATGGCATCCTCTATCACTCTTTCCCTGCTTGTCACCTCCCCAAATGTCCTTTTGCTTTCTCTCTCACTCCTCCCAGATGTGAACCAACAGGTCTTAACACCTTTCACGTAACATTTAAAACTGAAGTTGCTATTTAGGCTGACTGGTACTTCAGATAACAAGTGATCCAAGCCTTTCTCTGCTTAAAGGCATCACAAAATAGCATATCTCACCTTGGGAAGGCCCAGAAGTATGAAAAATGGCAGAAGGCATCTGCCCAACATTGAGCTGGACTCCAAATAACAAGAGGGAATATCTGAACAAAATGAGGATGAGCCCTCAAAACTGGCACTGATATAGTTCAGTTCTTGGGCTGAAGTCTGGATTTTGAGTTCACTTTACTTTCAGTTTTTGAGTCATTCATATGTGCCTGATACCACTGCTACTCAATAGTGAGAACTGCATATATATGTACATATTATTTGAGTGCTTTCCTATATGTATAATGCTTTTCATCATAGGTTAAAATATGTAACAAGAACTATCAAAAGAGAATCTATATGGTCTTGAGCCATCAGTCAAAAAACAATATGCCCCACAACTGCCTGAACAGCAGATAGATGCACGTCAACATATCAAGTAAAAATCTAATTGTAAGTGAACATCACATCTTTGTGGAATGTTTTCTATCCAAATATTTCTTCCATCTGGAAAAGTGAATTCCACTTCGAAACTGATCTCTGCCTCATCTCTCAGCTGCACTGATGATCATTGAAACACTGTCAGCTGCTATTTCAAGAATGATAGCATCTGACATTTAGGCCATGTCATCAATCTTGAGCAATCTGGATTGCTGTAAAAAAAATACCCTCTTAAAAACAGAAATCACTTCAATCACTGGTGAATTGCAGTCAGGCCTGGCATGGCAAGATGCTGTAGTTTAATTTTGAATAACAGCTCTGTGCAAACAGTGAGCATTTGTTTTCTTTGTCAGTCTGCTCAAGCAGCCACATTTGTCAAAAATAATTTCTAGAGCTGTTTGACTAAGGGGGAACTTATTAAGCCGTGGACTGTTTTCTTTGTGCTGTATATATATATATAAATATAAATATATATATATATATATAAGTACACACTGCCTGCTTATGGCTAGTTCTTTTAGGATTTTTTTTTTTTAGAAAATATTTTCCCCTTGAACCTAATCAAGGACCAAAGCTTAACAGCTGTGTAAGAAACACAGGATTATGGACTCTTCCAGCAGAATCTGTTCCTATGTCATTGATCCTGAACTGGGTTCAAAATTGAGAGAAGCTCCTTCTTCTGAACCTGTTACAAATGTAACATGAGATGAGGATAATCTTTACTTTCTATCATTATTATTTTGACATTAAAAATCCTTGTGCATGAGACTGGAATGACAAAAAAAAATCACACTAACCCAAAAGTGCCTGTGAAATTTTAACCTACCCAACATCTGAACAGCTGTAGAGGTAAGAACTCCCTGTGCCAGCAGAATTATGTTCAGATATTAATGTTTAAAAGTAAAATAGTAGAGAAGAAAAGTATTAGTAACACAAAATAATAAAAAATGCAAATAATTTACTTACGGTCTTCAGTTTTTCCATCACTGGGAAAAATATCTTTCACCTTTCAAAAAAAAAAAGGGGGGGGAGTAATTGACAAACTCTTCAGTATGGTATGAATGTAATACCAAAAAATAATCATTCAGAAGTACATACAGCTTTACATTTCTTATTAATGTGAGTTTGGGGCTACTGGGTGACTTACTTTTTGCATTTTGAGCACAGAAGCATAATATTTTGACCACCAGTCAATAACATTCTCAGCTGATTCATCTGCAATCGTTCTTTTTCTCCTCTTTGTTGACCGTTGGACGGATTTTTTCCTATCCTACCAAAGCATAAAGAAAACACTTTTGAGCTCTAGCACTGATTCAAATTAATCACCTTACTCATGACATCAAGCATGACCAGATGTATATGGACAAAATCTCAACCTCCAAAAGATAAATAAATTGCAAGACAAATTACTGTCTCTGTCTTTTATTCCAAGACACTTCATCAACCATGAAGCAACCACGAAGCAATAGGTAAAACATTATTACCTATTTCTCTGTGTAGATTTAAGGGATATAAGCATCCAGGTACAAATGGATTTCTCCCATTCAAGTTCATACGTATTTTTTTAGAACTCCCGTTATTATTTATTGCCTTTTGGAAGAAGGAAGAGTTGCTGCAATTCAGCAGTTTTCTTCATTAAACAAACAAGCAAAAGAAAACAAAAACATAAACTAAAATCTGAACCCAAAAATGACCTGCTCATGCAGCAAATGTAGCTTTATTCTTGTTTAAGAAGACTGGGCCCTTGTTAAATAGTATGTTTTATCCTACACCCTCACACTGTTTGGCTGGGGAGATAGGAACACAGACAGAAATAGGGAGTGGGGATGATAATTAATATGAAACACACAGTTAAATTACAAGGTTCTCTCTAGGAATCTTTTCTTACTATCCTTTGCAGTCATATATTTAAATTGTTCCATAACAGATCAAAGATCCAAATGGGTGTGTACATCTAGGCGTAAGACATCCCTGCATTTTCCTTGACCCCCCAATTAAGAAGGATGCTGGAATCATCTAACTGTTGAAACATCAAGGGTTAAAGAAACCTGCTTTATGCGACTGCAGAAAGAACTTCTGAAATGAATTTCAGTGCTGTGTCCTCCTTTATGTTTACTGTTGTTAATAAAACAGTGATCATGATGGCAGAAACCACAGAGAAAGGAAGAATGTGTGCACCCAAAAAAAAATAATGTGCATATTCTAGAGTATGTACTATACAGTAAGTGCCATGCTGACCAGTTTTGCCTTGTTTTGTGCTTTTCTGTCTCTTTATACTCACACATAGACACCAGTTTAATACTTCAACTGTAAGATATTTTGAAAACAGACTTTTTGCTCAATGTTTATAGAGCATCTAACACAATGTGACTTTCATCCATGCCTAAATGCCACGAACTTTGAAACAGTCATACATAGTAATTATTTTGTAATTAAGTAGATCATTCAAAGCCAAGAGGAGCAAAAATTCTACTACATCAGTAGTGCTTGTCCATGGGATGAACATCAAGCACAGAAGGAAAAAAACAGCAGTGTCTATTAATGGAATTAATGACATTATGTGGGGTCAAAGCAGTATTGCTAACAAGCCCTCTAAAGGGCCAGCGAGGGTGTGGGTATTACCACCAGTACCCAGAACCTTCAGCAAGCTGTTATCTGGAAAATAGCACTCTTACTGCTACAACATCTAACATGCAAAGAAGAGATTACCATTTATAAGGAAGGGCTAGAGTCTACAAGACTGCAACAGACAGTTAGCTGGCAGTTTCAGCTATGCCCACCTTCTGTTTTCCATCTTTCACTGGTTCAGGGGTGGAGTGCTCTGGTTCAGCAGCAGGAAGTGTTGTGGGAACTGGTTCTGGCTCTATCACGGTACATCTACCCTGCTCCACCTCAGCGTAGATGTGATCAGCTAAAATAGGTTCTTCCTGGGATAAGTCTGCAGGCTGGGATGGCTCAGGCGAAGCTGAAATTAAAACTTTGCAACTTAGGTAGATTTTACCAGAAATGCTGTCATCCATCACATTTGGTGACAATCATATCACTAAGGGTTTGACCCTATGCTCAACACTATAAAACAGATCTTCTAATCATGTACCTAGTGTGAAGCCTCTGAGCAGTTGCTTCACTGTTTTCACAAAACAGTGCTTTATCTTTCTATTTGGGGTCAGGATTCCCCAATTACCTTTCTCTGTTTCTACAATGTCTACTCTTCTTGGTGTAGCTTGAGGACCCAGCTGTTCCTTACATAGGAATTGCTTAAGGCAATTGATGGTGTGTGTTCCAACAAGAGTGCTCCTCCCAAATGCTCTCCAGTCAACTACACAGATGCTTAGTGGTGGATGCAGGAGTTCATTTTCAGGCAGTTCCTAGTGCAGGAGGACAGACAGCAGCATGAGAATTGCTAGAGAATTTAGATCACATTTTGAATTTTTGTCATGCACAGCAATGAGACCGATAACTTTCCCTCCCTTCCCCTCCCCGGATATTTACAGACTCAAATGCAAAATGAATACACAGGCAACGCAGTTCTGGCCACAAGTTTCAAAAAAGTCTGGAAAAAGCCTTTTCCTTAAGAATACAGAATGGACCATAGGGACAGTGTAGCTGAGTTCAGTCCCACGCTGACATAGGCAAGCCCATCTTATTAGGGCAAACTGGGAGAATCAGGAACATTCAGATGGAATGAACACAGTGCTGGAGGCTGTGAGCATTAGTGCCACCACTGCTTTACCCAAGGCTATTAATCCTACCTGCCTCAGCTTGTCCAACCATGGGACATGAATACTGGGTGGTTTCATGTTTATAGAATGAGTTTAAAGAGTAAAACTTCCCTTTGGACATGTAGCATACAATGGAACTTTAAAATGCTCTAGTTATTGTGATTCAGTATCCGGGTTAAGGTTTCAATATTCTTTTGACCTAAAAATGAAATTTCACCTCTGTTAATGTTGCCAAGTAGAGCAAATCAGATGGATTCTTTTTTCTGATGTTGGCCTTTGTCCAGTGAAACTAATAGCTCTCATAACCCAGGAAACAGGTAATAATTAAATTACCAGTCCATAACAGCAAGGGTTACAATGTGAAAAGGTCCAGAGCTCATGAGCCAGAAATGATCGATCTTCTTAATAGCCCAGTAACACTCTAGGGGAAATTCAGAGAATTGAAAGAAAATAAAGGAAACCAAACCTTACCTTACAAAATGAGACATGAGGAAAAAAAATAATCTAAAAACAGCCCTGTTATTTGGCAACCAGTTCCAGCCTATTGGTAAAAACCTGGTTGCAACATATTTCTTTGCCTACTTGGGACATGGCACGAGGAACGTCACCTTCTTTTATCATACATCTGTAACAGAAGTCTTTTAAAACATCTTCAGACCATTAGCTTTTCAAATAAGAATTGATGTCCCATAGTATTTACTCAAGACACAGGAGAAAATTTTTGACAGGAAGAAGGAAATTAGTAATTAACACCTTGCCTAGCCTAAACAGAGAATGGGTAGGCAAGAAGTAGCATACTGTACACACCACTTCAAACCAATCTGCAAGGACGTTGAAATTGGGATTTTTCTTGTAGCTCTGGATGACAGAGGATTTCACTCCTTTCCCTGCACATTCAATGAAAACTTGGGGGCGATCTACAGAAAGAAGCTGGACTTTCTTCAGCTCTCGAACACCCCAGAACAGGACCTGTGGTGGGCAGAGAAACATCAGTTGCACAAAGTGGGCAGAGAAAGTGCAGTCGTTTGCAAGCAGACAGAAGACATTGGTTGGCTGAAATTTGGGACCCTCCAAAAAAACGTCTGGGAGACAAACAATGCTGAACATCGCCTCCAGTGAGGTCAGCTACAAGGGGAAGATATCCATCTCCTGCAGCCATCTCCCTGGGCTGCACTGAGAACACATGAACGGAGGCAGGTCTCTCAACCTCACTCCGCAATGGGGGCAGATCCTTCCCTGAAGGCCAGGACTGACACGTAGCCTCTGCTGGTCTCAGGTGGAAGCACTGCCTCACTTGCCCAGCCTTAGAGAATCACTTTGATCTGAGCTTATCACATATATTTTAGGATCCAAATGTTATATTTACATCATTCCTATGGATTAGAATTTTAAGATTATCATCACACATAATTAAAACTTTATAGTCCAGTAACAGAATAAAATAAGCAGAGATTTGGAAATGGAAATACTCTAGGTAGCTCACCTCCACTCTATACTTGCTTAAAACAGGTCGGATGTTGGCTGGGACTGTGTAAATCTGGGAAACATCTGGTGGATCCACTGGGGGAAGTCTGTCTGGATCAGAATCAGGAATCTGAAAAATTTAACAGTCAAGGATCAGGACAGTTTTTGGAAGAATAAAAACTGTATCAGAAGTATCTGTGAATGGCGTATTGAACATCAATTTAATGCAGTTTTGCAAGACACGTTATGGAGCAGACAGGTGTAATGTGACTTGGACCGTGGTCTGTCCTGCTGTGATGCTAATACACTTGGCAGGAAGTGTGTGTTCTTGTGTTCAATAGATTGGGGTTATGTACCTTACTGAAAAAATAGTCCCTGTTGCCCCAGCAGGACATAGTCTGCCCTACAGACATGCACGTATTGAAGCATGGTAATTTAATTTACAAAGAACAGAAAGCATGGTAATTCTATTTAATAAAAATCCTGAACAAAACGGCTTGGAAGACTTTCACAAACAAATTCTAGATCTGATTCTAGTTAAATAAGGCTGGTGAACAGATAGTACACATGAGTTAAATAGTACATTTGCCAGCCAGACATGCCAGAGCTCTTCAGTTGCATTATATTTGGGAATAGCAGTCCTGCACCACTGGATGCTGTCAGCAGTTGAGAACTTGTGAATCACATCTCCAGCATCAGGGATGTATCTTCTCTGTCCAGCTACTAAAATCTTGCTTCAGGCTGCACTTATGCTCTTCATGTGTGACTGCATATAAGCCTGCCCCACCTTCAGGAGCTTACTCGGGTGTACACAAGCTCCTCGTGCAGGTGGGTGGGAGCAGAACATGCTCCACCACAGCTCTGAGGTTTCACCATCTCACTGCTCTTTGCCACTTGCCATGCTTCAGGCTCTGCTGCAGTTTGGTTCACCTTCTATTGGACAGTTCCCTGCTTTCATTTCCCAGTCCCTTCCTAATTCTCTGCAGTACATTTATGACCTTCTCATTCCAGGTAGGGCAGATCTGAAGCCTGACCTGATTTAATACATTTCTATATACAGCAGTTAAAGTCAGGGCCTGATGACCATTCCTACCAGAAGCTCAGGCCGTGCTAGCAGACAGCAATAGGAAGGTTGGCTTCAGCCTGCAGGCAGAGCTCTCCTTGGCTTTCTCACAAAACAGAGCACCTAAAGTGCACTGCACATACGGTTCTGGGAAAAGGAAACACACCTTCTGGAGAGCTTCATTGCTCCTGAGCTAACTTGTCACTGCTGAAAGGTGAAGCATTGAGAAACAGCTCTCAGTGGACCTGTAAACTTGAACTCTTCCACTTCTCTTAACTAGGCCATCTGCCTTTACAGCTGTGTACTGTTGTGTGGGAGTTTCATTAGCATTAGGGAGAAGGGATTTGTTCTGAGGATTTTGTAGGTGAATGAGGAGATGGGTGGAAAACGTGTCTTCTAGCATAGCACCTGCAGCATATGCTAGTAATAACATAATTAACAGCAATAAATCACAGGAACATGTTTATGGCCCCTTATCAGTAAGAATCTGAAACAATTCTGTGAATAGACTTCGTGGAACTTAAGGCCAGAAATTCAGGTCTAGTTTTGTTATTCCCCAATGTATCTGGTTTCTATCAGCCACCTCTGTGATACTGTTTAAAAAGCCAAACAGAAACACATAACTTTGTGAACGATACCAGCCTGTCTAAAAATCCAGCTGTTTGGATTTATTTATACACATTCACATTTTCTCCCTCTGTATTAATTGACATTAAACACTCCAAAAATGTACACCATAATAGATTAACTACTATGAAAGAACTTTAACTAGTAATGAGTGAGAGGCACAGATCATCTGAACCAGATCACATACAAGATATCACATCCCCATGTATAATTTGACTCTCATGGTACCCAATGTTATTGTGCTATCTGACTTGGGGACTGATGACAGATGACCAAGCAAAGTATGTTTATCTGCATGCTACAGTGACTTTTGAAAATAATTTCTAAACTGCTCCACTAGCTATGAGAAAAACTTTACTTTCCAAAGACACAACTTAGGAGAAGAAGACTGGAGAGATCACACATTTGAGGATAAAACTGCCTCACTAAGAGTTTTATTAAACTGATGAAACAGTCCCCTGCACTCAAGGACAGCAAAACCTGAACAGACCATGAAATATGGTGAAGACCAATATCAGATCAAGAGTTCCTGGATCTTCTTTTGTTCTTTCTAGATATTGCAATTAAATGAATCATTCTCCAATATCTTGCAATGTATTGGTTTCCAACATTTAACAACTTCTAACAAAATTGAGTGTTTCTGTATGAAACAGTGAAATTCCACTAATTTCAGTGGAATTAGATTGGTGTAACTCAGCAAGGATTTTGCTTCATGGCCACAGTGAAACTACACAGAACAAACGGTGAAGAATGATCTAATGTTATTATACGGAAGCACAGGAGAATACCGACAAGGTATATTTTCAAAGGGACTTTTCTCTTTTGATAGAAAAAAGAAAAAAGAAAAAAGAAAAGAAAGTAAATCTTGAGCCCACCTTGAGCAAAATCAGGACTTCTAGTATCTACTAATCTGTATGACTGTAGTCTAATATTTTTCTAAATTCCAGGATTCTACATTATAAGAATGGGTTAGCCCTCTAGCACTGACCCAGCATATCAGCATTCATTTTGAGAAAGGAGTGCTCAATTTTCACACACAGCTTCTTCAACTGTACCAAATGGTACCTGCAGATCAGAGTTATTGAGCGCAGTTTGTCACAGGAAGGGTTATAGGCTTAGAAGAAGAGAATGAATTAGTGATTAGAGGTATTCATTTCCACCCTCACAAATTCCCTGTTTTTGGAAGGAAGCACTGGCACAACAGCTCCAGAAGCGCTTTGAAACCCTACAGATGTTTATATGCATTTTTTCCTGAAAATTTCTTTCACGTTCACATTGCTAAGATCTTCCATGTGAGATGCTCTGGAGTGTTGTCACTGTAAAGAATAACATACAGGATGAACAGGAGGACTACAGGGTCTTTAC
Source organism: Netta rufina (assembly GCF_964035555.1). Classification (NCBI taxonomy): domain Eukaryota; kingdom Metazoa; phylum Chordata; class Aves; order Anseriformes; family Anatidae; genus Netta; species Netta rufina. The sequence goes on along the minus strand of NC_140124.1, from coordinate 147,316,149 downwards.
TTACAATTCTTTTCAACTCTCTGGAGAAGTCTTAGGGGTATATTTGGATATAGCCCAATAGTAGTGCTGCTTCCCTAGTCCCATAAGACAGCAAAACAAAATACACTACTCCCTTTGTTCACAAAGATTTCAATAAAAAAGAGGGAAAATTATGGTTAAGGTAGTAGACTCTACCCCTAGGTATCCACCCTAATGAGGTCCCCTATGTGTCCCTGTCCCCAGGCTGTCATATTGCAGGGTCTCATCAAGAACATAATTATTGTATCATGCTTAAAAACCCATTTTATCCTCAGAATATATGTAAAATGTATCACAGAGCTCCACATTTTTACCAATTCTGATTTCAGAACAAATTGTCATAGTTTTTTTTTAGCACAGAGAAGTTTCCTGTAAGTAGTGGCTCTGCAAATACTGCTGGGGCCTGAAAGCTCTACTCGTGCATCTGCTGGGCTAGCCCCAGAGGTATGCCAAATTTGCCTTTTGTCTCACAGTGGGAAACCAGTGTAACATTTCTCCTAATATGTTATAGGTATCTAAAAACTGGGTTTTTCTTATCCAGTTATTGTTAGATACAGCTCTCTTCTTCTGAGGGACAGAGAAATATTGAGAGTTTTGAAGTTGTTTAAGTCCAAAGAGTAGGTCATTGCAATGGCAATGGTAGTTTCATCACTGTTTCTTATTATTTCTTAGCTGAATTTAGAGCAGGGCAAATGAATGGTGACACACAATGAAATGACACACAGAGGATGTGAGAGATCGGCTGTTGTTTGCACATCAGCAGTGTCTCTTCCCCTGGCAGGATATAGACTAGGAGTGATGCAGACTGCATGGTGACTACAAGGTACAACAGCAGAACAATCCTGCTCCAGTTGCAGTTCACACTAATTCCCATGGTGTAAAGACTAATGGTCCAGAAGGTCTAGTTTACCTCCAAAAGCTCAAATGCAGCAAGAAGATCTCCTCCAGAAAGATTTCCACAATACACTGGGTGGTAAGAGAGTTTAGGTGGTTCATATTTTTGGTCAGCAAGCCTCACCACAGGGGCAGCCACTGTAGACCCAATATATTCTGCTTTACCCTAAATAAAGAAAAACACAAGTGTCAAATGCATTTGAAGCCAAGACGATGCAAAGCCTAGAATATTTGTGGGGGAAAAACAACAACAACAACAAAATTTCCTGAAGTAAACAGCAAAGAAAAATGCAAAGCCAGAGATAAATCCATGCCTCTACAGACATAGATACAATATTTACAGTTGTGTGCAATGAAGGTGGGGGAGAAGATGCTTCTAATTGCTCTAAGTCAGTCTTTGGGAGTAGTATTCACTTGAGAAAAACAAGGCCACAGTTTTTCAAGGACAAAAGGTGGAGTCTCAGGACTGTTTTCAGACATTAAACTCCAAATCGTTGTAGCATTGAGCTCCATTCATCAAGGCTATCCATGTTGCTTGGCAATTTTCCTTTTGATGCCTACTCAGTGACACAGCTTTGCCTTTAAACTGACAGAAAGATACAACAGCCTTTACTAAGAAGGATTTCAAGTTTACCACTGCATCATCATCATACAGCTCGATGACAATCTCTGGGGGAAACTGTGCAATTTCCTTTCCATCCCCATGAAGCACAATGCCATTGAAGAGCAGCATCTGGTTCCAGGTGGGGGACAACGTCTGAGAAATGATCTAACAAAAGAGAGAAAATGTTTAATAACTTAAAAATTGCTTGATTGGGAGTGCTTCATCAGGAAGTGTGGAGGTGCTGGTGACATCCCAAATGATGTTTTGCTTGTGTCCAACGTTTCAGAACCCTAAGCCCCACTAAGATAGTTGTAGAAGGCTCAAATCCTCTGAAAATCAGTTTTCACGTTATGGGTAAAAGTTCCCCTTTCTCTTTATAGGCTCCATCAATGCCCACAGACAACCACTTGCCTCCAAAAATATCTGAGGGAAATGTGTATTGGGTTTACATGGCAAGGTTTTGGTAGCGGTGGGCTGCAGTGGTGGTCTGTGTCAGCAGCGCCCAGCAGCTGCCCCATGTTAGATAAGAGCCAGCTCTGGCTGGCTCCAAAGGGACTGGCTGCTGGCCAGAGCTGAGCCAATAAGCAATGTTTGTGCCTCTGGGAGAGCAGACTTAAGAAACGGGGGAAAAAAACTGCTGCACAACAGCAGGTGAGAGAGTGAGAAGTGAGAACCATCACTGCAGCCCCCCATTCCCCTGCTCCACTCAGGGGGAGGAGGTGGAAGAGGGTGGATAGGTGGAAGGTGTTTTTAGTTTTTTTGGATTCTCGCTGTTCTAGTCTGTTAGTAATAGGTAACAAATTTATCCCTGTGCTGAGTCTGTTTTGCCTGTGACGATAGTTGTTGAGTGATATCCCTGTCCTTATATCAACCCTCGAGCCCTTTTCATCATATTTTCACCCCCTTTCCCTTTTAGGAGGGGGAGTGAGAGAGCAGTTGTGGTGGAGCTCAGCTGCCCAGCTGGGTAAAACCACCACGAAATTTGGGACCACTTCCTATGGGCACATTTTTGCAGTGTGCAAAGGGGTGCAGAAAGTCTCACGCCTCTCTTTTCTCCTTATTTCAGCTTTGCCATTCTAAAGTGATCCTTGAGACCTGAATTCCACTGCAAAGAGCTGTGCTGACTCGCATGGCTACAGAAGCCACATAAACGTGGTCTTCAGTCTTTGCTCAGTCACTGCACTCAGCCTATAAGAAAAGAGAACTGTAGGGTTCATCCTCACACCAAGCAATGAAAATGGCCCAAACTGAAAATATATAGAAAAAGAAGTAGAGAAAGGTAATTCACTTGCTGCAAAGGCTCAGAAGCCCCAGAGAATCTGATGTCTGAAAGAGCTAGAATAAACAAGTACTGCACCTCATGTTGAGTAGTGGGCTACACCGATACTTTTGCTTTTCTTGCAATGGACTGTCAAAAGTTGCCTTTTAACAGCAGGTGGCCAACTTTTTATGCTAGGCAGCTCCTTACAAAAACAATATTTTTCCTTTTCATGGCTTAATTCACCAAAAAACAACCAACCAAACTGTGTTTCCAGTTACTGCAAGGGATTTTGCAACTTACCTTTGTAGTCTGGCAGTATGATGTGAAAGTAACTTTTGCAAAAGGATCGGAAAGTCCAGTGCTGTCAGCTGCAATGAGCCCCCTTGCCTGATACATGTGGGCTCTCAGCTGGAAGAGGTGCGTGGCTACATCATTGCAAAGAAAACAGTAATGTCAGCCTCACAGAAATGATGCAGCACATAGGCAGGAGGGGAAGATCCACCACCTGCCGTCCAACTGAGATCTGACAAAGGGAACTGTTCCTAGTGCTGTCTCACTACCGAAACACCTGAAACACTCAGAAGTTTGTGTAAGATTTCTGGATTCACTTAAAATCAATGTCTTTACTTCAAGGTTGTTAACTGGGAGTTTTTCTCTCTCCTCATCACAAGGAGACAGACCCATGGCACAGGGAAGAGAAAGTGTAAGAAAACAGGTGCCTCCTGTCCCTGACACCTGCAAAGTGGCAGCAGCAGGACTGAGGACTTGACAACAAAATGAACTTTTTCTATTCAAAATTTGCTGAGTTGTGATTCTCTTATAGCAACTACTTTAAACAGAGTTCTTGCAACCCTCTGAATTAGAGCTTTTGGGGCTAACTGGCTCTTAAAAGCCCTCTTACATTGCTACTATGGAGAAGAAAGAGTGCCTTACTTTTATACCGCAGGCAGGCAGGTGAGGGCACTATGCTGTGCTCTGAGCCGGTGTTGGATGGCACTTCAGTTTCATACCCTACAGGCAAATTCTCCATGATGCTGTGGGCATAGCTGGCAGGTCCAAGCCACAAGTAGACGTCCACCTTTGCCTGCACGGTCCAGCCCAATGGGCGCTTGCCTGGTAGCTGAAGAAAAAAAAATCACCCATTACCAACAAGCTCTAGAAAGAGGGGTGGCTGGATGCTGAGTCCTATGAAGGCAGAGAAGACTAAAAAAATAGAGAAGCATTCACTGAATTGATATACTAATATCAATATACCAATATCTCCACAGAGAGTGGCCCTGAGGCCCATTCAGCAAAAGAAACTTGAATTTCTTAGGAGGGAGACAAGTAATTAGTTGAAATTCTGCATAAATGGCATAGTGATTATTATACATGTGTTGTTGCAGACTGGCTGATAGCTGCAAGCATACCAGTGCTAGCTGATATCCTACTTTTTCCAGACTTCAGCCCACTTCACATTTCATGCAGTTTTGCTGGTCTCCACTAGCTAGTCCCATATACTCCTAAAATATTATCTCATCAGGTAGGTCAGATAGCATATTCCAGTATAAAATGTTACTGGTCTTGACAAACAATACTAATATTTCCTTACTCTCCTCTCCCACTACATCTAGTTCCAGTTAGCTCAGTGTTTAGCAATACCTGTTCATAAAGTAATTCTTGATATTGTAGGGGCTGCAGGATGAATTATGTTTGTTTTGTTGGTTTATGTAGGCAGATAGCACCATGCTTAACAAAGACCTATAGCAACTATCAGAAGCTCAGATATTTCTGCCCGCTCTTTAGCTATGCTTTATGGGAGTGCTCCCAGCCGCTCCAGGTGAAAAACCACTAAAAAGTCATTAAACAGCATTGCTATTGCCTGGTGTGTTCAGACTTTTCTTTCTGGCCATAGTAACGATTCCACTGTGTAATATTCCACTGCTGGTCACTCTGCCTTTGTAGGCATGTAATATTCACAAAGATGTTCCTTCAAGATGAATAACACCATAACAAAATTTTAGATTAATATTACACAAACCTAGGCACATTTTAAATAGCAAACATAATCAGTTCCTATGTTAGCTCTGAATATCTAGGTTCCTTTCCTATCTGAGTTGCATGCATGCTGAGCTCTTACCAGTCTCCTCCCAGTCCAACATGTGCTGCATTCTGACGTCTTTGCCAGCAAAGAGGCTGCACCTCTGCTATCTGTTTAGTTACATAGCTATAGATAAACAATGCTATAAACTTGCTCTAACAAGTACTAGAGGAATGAATCACTCAGACACCAAAAGCCTGGCAATAATTCAGTACTTAAAGAAGGACAAGCATAAATAGGAGAAGTAAGTATTACCAGATGGCATATATAAACATGTACACATTTTTAGTAGATTACAAAGATAAACTTGTAAAATGCAATCCTTGTGTGAAACTTCAATAACAAGGGCTCCTCAGTCATTACCTGTGTTCACAGAATGCCCCAAACTTACTTTCAGGAAATGGGTTTTAATCTTCCCACAGTCCTTGCCTCTCTGCTCTTCCTCTGGGGAGTAGAGTATGTGTTTTGCCGGGACTCTTGCATATGCAACTCTCTTGTTGTTGCTGAGCATCCAGATGAACACATCAGGCACTGTATTCTGCGGCTTTAAACAGCAAGGAATACTGAACTAAAACTGGATTCTTTCTGTGAGCCACCACCATAATTTTTTGTTAAAACACCCCACCAAGAGTTGATTCCCCACCTCTCTTGTGAAGTGGCAGATATATGCCCTGAATAAAAGAGGCTGTCATTTCATGCTTTGCAATCCTAACTTCCATTCCCAAGCACAGCTGAAAGTAAAGAGCTTTGTGTGGTGATTAAGGAGTGCCCACTCTGTAGATCATCTCAGGGGAAATTACAACTAAAAATCCAGGTAAGACCACCTCAGGAAGCCACTTACCCACAAACTGTGTAAGCTGAAAGTACCCACCGTGGAAATGTTATCAACTTCACCTTTACAAGAAAAACAAAAAGGACCAGGGCCAAACTCAAGCACTGGTATCCCATCATCTATTCTGCTTGTGATGATGCCCCATGGAGCCTTGCCCTGCCTTGAAGGGAAGAGCATTTCCCCAAGCAAAGCCTAAGCGTGGTTCAAAGCAAAGAACAGCTCAGAGACTGTTCTCAGAATGCATTAGGAGCCTAGGATGTACTAGGTTCTGAGAAGGAAGACAATTTGGCTGTAAGATGCAAACCATGCCAGTCTGTGCCACTCACTCCCTGAGCCCGGGAATATCCATAGCCCTGTTTGGTTTGCTAGCACAGACAGCTTGCAGAAAGAACACTTGATTGGATTTTGGCCTGACCAAGTACTGTTGTTCTTCTGTTATTCTCAGGCTTAATAGTATGTCTAAACAGTGTCTGCACAGTCAAGTATAATAAAGAGACCCTTGAGCTCAAACTAGTCCAAATCACTATGCCCATACGAGCAGAAATACGAATTCAGATCAGAAAGCAGGCTGTCTCCAAACCACCAGGGCAGGACTTTTTTTTTTAAAAACAACAACCAACACTCTGTACCACATCCTCTCCATACCACTAAGCCCGCTGTTTCCTACCCTAATGTGTTAAAAGCTCCATGAATTGCAAAACAACTGGGGCCAGATATACAAAGGAGAACTCTTGATAACCAAGTCAGAACTTATTAATCACACTGTATTATGAAAAATCAAGTTATGAATTTATCTGAATTTCTGTATGGATTACCTCATCAACCAAGAATCTAATTTTATCTATAAATATCTGAGTCTCACGTATCATTTCATCCAGTGACATCTTTTTCTGCTGCTGAACAATCCCCTTGGCATCATTGGACAATGCTTCCTGCAATCAGGAAAGACAACATGTATTTTGTATGCATTATCAAGCAGTTTGAACTGGACACAGAAGACAGAAAGAGGGTCTTAGATGCAAGTTAAAAAAAAAAAAAAAAAAAAAAAAAAAAAAAAAAGAAGCAACAGAAATAGATTAACTCTTTGGGGCTGAAAAACAGAATTGTGAATGTACCCCACCTTCTCTCTATCTGGATATGTACTGTATGTATATGCGTATGTATACCTAAAAATATAATGCTTTGGTTCTGAAAGAAGGCACCACCTAATTCTGTGCTACAAACTATAAATAAAGCTAATGAACATTTCAATGAGCTGCACCCTTTTTTTTTTATTTTTCCTCACTGGTTCCCATGAGGAGGTGAATAAGGCCTCACTGCCCACTGAGGAGTTAGGTGCTTAAACACAACTGAATCCTACAGTGCATCCTATATACCTGGCTTTTCTCACTGGGAACAGGTCTCCTGTTTACTTTTAAACCCCAGCAATGTAGGATTTCAAAGCTTGTTTTATATACAATAGGAAGAAAAAAAATGTTTTTAAGGAGTGACTCATCTGGCCTATTTTATATATCTACTTTGCCAAAAGATGGTCATAAACACCTCCTCATAGATACTAGACAGACAATCTTAAAAAAAAAAAAAAAAAAAAAAATAGTGCAAATGATTCTTGTGCTCTGTTCAGCCTAATCCAGATGCTCTCTTATACTAACATCCCTCTAGCACTTGAGGGAAGGTAAATGTAAAGAAAACTTTAAAATGCAGAAATGTAGAATAAACACAAACTAGAATGCATGAGACCACACTGATTCTGGTGTTTAAGTGTCCAAGAATATCAAGTGCCAGACTCTACTAGTGTTGAAGTTCAGCCCCACCACAGTAATTAAATTGCAATTTCAATTGTATATTATTCTACTGAACAGCAATGTTAATTGGGTATTATTCTACAGTTCTCAGCATCATCACATTTTAGGATGCATGGAAAAGAAAAATCAGTTCATTATTATAATGTATTATTTTTATTTCAAAACAGTATGTTCTGAATGATTTCAAGATATCTTACAACTCTTTATTAAGCACAGCAGGCTTTATCGAAAAAAAAAAGTGTTCATGGATATTATATTCATATTAATTATAAAGCATGCCACTGTGGTTGAAATCAAATATAAATTAATATGTATACAACCCGTGTGTTTTCAGTTAAGATCATTGCATCAATGCTTAAAGAAAAAATACACATACCAGCTCTTGCCTGAACAGCAGAAGCCTTTTTTTGTCCAAAGTAGTGTAGTTCAACCCTTTCGGCTTCTTTTCAGCAACAGTAATGAAGGCCCTAGGACAAAACAATAACTTTTTTTTTGAATATGTGTTTGTTTGGTATGGTTTGTTTTTTATGCCAGTTGCTAAAATGCATTGAAATGAAATGCTCCCTGTCTGCTGCAGTACATGAACCAGAAGACAGAGAGGCTGAAATTCTCTGTCTAAAATAAATACTGAGCACCTAGAGGAGTCAAAGAATAGAGTCCAGAATCTCTGCACCACACTTCACAAAAACAGGATTAATAATTTAGGGTTTATATCTATTTTGAGCCAAATCATGTTGTCTGACATGGAGCCCATTGGAGCATTTATCCTAGCACGTGGGATCCTTTGCTTTATGTTAACCTTGCATATTTCTACAGTATGCCTATCTCACACTGTATTAAATCCTATTTATTTCCACATATGTTCTATTCTTAGAGTCCAGAAAGCCAAAGCAATATGGAAATGATTGGCAGCAGTCTCCTGTCAATATTGAACGTTGAAAGTAGCAATAAAATATTTTCTTTGTGTAAATAGAAACTGCAATTTGGGAAGCCCTTTGTTTTTATAGCAAAATAAATATATATATCCCAGTAAGTTTACTGTACTTTTTATTATTATTTTTATCACCAGTTTCCTTGTCTAGTCTTGAATTTGTGGCCAACATATAAAGTTGATTTGCTGTATTCCTTTAGTAAATGTAGTTACCTGCTCTGATTGATAAAATCACTTAGAGTCGTCCTCATTTTCTCCTCAGATTCAATTTCTGAAACCTTGATCAAATCCTTTACTTGCTCTAATGATTCCTCCTAAGAAAAACACATGAAAAAGCTATTATGCAAAGAAGGGTGCTCTGTCACACTGCCAATGCTGTAATGCCATTATTCACCACATGACTAGCAAGAATGAGGCAGGTGGGTTTGCAACGTGACAAAACAGGACCTTTGATGTACCACTAATCTTGATGTGCACAGAGAGAAGGCTCCAGCAGCATGATTTGTTTTGACCTTTCCGCAGTCTCTCCAACATGTTTATACTGCTTGGAGCTGCTTTGTTTTCTCACTTTGGTGAAGACCAGTCAGCAGGAAACATTCTCCACTAGCTGAGAGGAAAAGCTATATAATTCAACTTGGTTCTTTGTGCAGCCTGCTGCTCACATTTAGCAAGCTGCTGGAGTTAACTTCTCAAACCTCAGCAGGCAAATAAGGCCTAGCCCAACACCTACAGTCACCATTGGGAAGTGGAGTCTGTCCTCACGAGCTAAGATAAAGGGCTAAATGGCAAGAAATAGAGCTGGGGGAAACTGTGGGGCCTGTTCTGGGGAGCCTTACCTCTCACTGATGTGATCTGCTGAATGCCTGAACCTGGGAGCATGGTTGCCACTTACCAGATGGTCTGCCATTTTCTCAAGAGTGTTGGAGGAGTACAAGCGAAAGGTCTGGTTGCCCCAGTAGCTCTTGACACAGATGCAGGGCTTCCTCTCATCGTACGGCAGGTACTGATAGTTCCTAGGAAAACAGCGTGCACAGCAGATCATAAAAGTAAGAAAGGAATTCAGGGGAGGCAATAGGAAGAAAAGCTGTTTGGTGCTCTCTCATAGCATAAAAACCAAAGACACCACAGGATGTGTTCATATGTGCTATCCAGTAAACACACGGTAAGAAAAAACAGAAGCATCACTTACAAGATCACATGCTTTCTATGAGAACCATGAAAGTAAAAGTCTTGAAGTCAGTGGATCTAATTCCAATGTTTTTCAGGGTAGGAGAAAAGCCACGCGAAGAGGCATGCAGAGAAGCTCTGAAATACTCTGCTAATGATGGTAAGCAATAGGAGTACAACATAGAGCAGAAAAATGAGCAAAGATTAAAATCTGATCATGTCTTTAAGAGCAATGGCTCTGTGCACCGCATGGCAGGACAAGTTTGGCAGAGTCTCACTGCCAGTTTCATTTCATGGGACACTTTTTTCAAAAACGATGGCTAGTGGATATTGACATGTCTTGGTAGAAGCTGATCTGCAGGACCCTGCTTAGTAAAAGTGACACCTAACTCATAACAACTCTGCAATAAAATGCATCTGCTCAACTCTCAGGGCCAAGCTGTCATATTGACTTTTTTTGCAGAGCTACTTTCTTCTGGTGTTTACTTAAAAGAGGGTCTTGTACTGAAAAAATGAGCAAGACACCAGCACAACCAGAGGCTCTGCAAACTTTAATGCACACTTGGCACAGAGCCTGGTGTTTTCATTAGAGTTGTGGCAGCCACGACATCAAAAGCATGTACCTGATGAGCACCTGATGTCCTCCCTTTATATAACACTACAATGCTATGATACACCACATTTAGCCATACTGGATTTAACAGTAGAAACTGCATCATTTTAGCTAACAACAGCAGGACAGTGGAGGGCTTTTTAATGGAAACAAAGCTCTATAAACTGCTTTACATTCTTCTGGGAATGGCTCCAACTGAATGCCACGAATTCATGCTCTGCAGCTGAGCAGAGGCTGTACCAAAGAACTCTTTTCTGGTGTGTACTCATCTTGTGACTGTTCAGTATTTCTCCACTGAAACTGATTCTCTAGATAATAAAGAATAAAAGTCCTGGAGCCTCCTACTCTTCACAGTATCCCACAACTGGAAGGAAAAATCGTTGCATTTTCCATTTCCTCTCCTCTGGGAGAGGCTGTGGTACTTCAGCTCTGGTGCCTGGAGCACCTCCTGCCCTCCTTCTGCACTGACCTTGGGGTCTGTAGGGCTGGTTCTCACTCCTCACTCTACCAGCTGCTGTTGTGCAGCAGTTTTCTTCCATTTTTTAAATCTGCTCTCACAGAGGTGCAAACAGCATCACTCACTGGCTCAGCTCTGGCCAGCAGCAGGTCCCTTTTGGAGCAGCTGAAGCTGGCTCTGATCTGACATGGGGCAGCTGCTGGACCATGCTCACAGAGGCCACCCCTGCAGCCCCCCACTACCAAGTCCTCACCACAAAAACCCAGAACACCCAAATAGTTTTTTAGAAAAGTTTTACTGTTCAAAAATAGATGAAAATCATCTCTACAAGTACATTTGACTGTCCTATGGAATATCATAAGACAAGCAGAATTTCCAATATACTTGCCCCACCATAACCTACAGCAAGTTAAGCATTACACATCAAATTTGGTGAGCAGCAGAGCTACACAGGTCTTGGACAGTCAAACATGTGGTGCTTTCATAAGAGGGAGGAACAATCTCTCAACTATCTCTCAATGCCAGAACTTCTTGACCTGAAATTCACAGAGCACATCAGTTCTTTCATGGGATTTACTAAGAAAATTATATGGCCATGAAATAACTCAAATGGAAGACTGAGCTCTGAAGTTTATTACTCCTTCTATGAGAATTTGCGGGAACCACTTTTTCCATTTTAGCTTATGCATGCCATATATTTTGATATAAATGTGGAAAATTCCTGGCAATTTCATGGTCCCTACATGAGAGGTCTCATTGCTCTGCCTGCTCTTTTAATTAGCCAGTGGTTTAATCTCCAAAATGGACTCTTATTTTTTGCTGCTGTTCGTTTATGATTCAAAAACACAGAGTTTATTTAAAATATTGGTGTCACATTACGTACTGATTAATACTGAAAATAACCAGCAGTGATACTGATAAGATTCCAATATGAGGTGACAGCCCTAAAGTCACTATTTGGTATCTGTGGCTGGCCAAACTGTTTTAGATAGCACAGAAGGGAAAAAAAAAAAAAAAAAAAAAAAAAAAAAAAAAAAAAAAAGATGCAGCATGTTACATAAATTTGAGGAACAAGGACACATAATGAGAGCAAACTTGGCTAATATTGGAGAGAGTCAAGAAGCAAGTAGTAGATTTGAAGAATGATTCATTCTTTTACAACAGTTCTTTAAATCTGAATTTTTGTTAAGGGAAAAACTAAAAATCTCAAAGTCTCTCATGAAGGATAATAACCCAGCATGTACCCAAATATGCAATCCTGGTAATGAGGAGAGGCAACTATCTTTCTGATAAAGATTGTTTTTCCTCTTTTATTTATTTATTAGCTATAGTAAAAAAAGTAATCTGCTATGGTATTTTCATTTTTGTTTTGTTCCACTGCCTCTTATTTAATCTGGCTGAATCACCAATTACAGGGAAGGATGAAAGTACTTCTTAACTTTAGGGAGGCCCAGAAACCAAACAGATCCAGGTTCCAATTTCCCACCTGGCCCTTATATCTGTAAACTGCTTGGCAGTGCCTGGCCTTCTACAGAAAGAGATACCATCTAGTCTTGGCAGTTGGCTATACTAGGGATTGTTCTACCTAACAAAGCAACAAAGAAAATATTTATTTTCTTTGAAAATATTTATATTGGTATCTTTGAAATGAATTAAAGCTTTACGCTTTGTTTATAAGCAAGGCCATTTAGAAGTCTTCTGCATGTATTCATTCTTTGCCCCATCCTTTATTTTAAGAGGACTATTTCCTCTTACTTTTGTTACTACTTGCTTTTTAAGTCTACGTCTATAATTATTAGCTCTGGAAAGTGTTCAGGGAAATTGTCTCTTGCCTTGACCAGATGTCAATATTTTGATGTGTTACTCTGCTTCTGGAGCTGATCACTGGATGGATGCTACTTGTGATCAGGGTATAGGTCCCTCAGCCAGGGACAGCACTGAAGGAGTTGTACTCTTTCTTACAGCTTTCCAAATGCATAACACAGCCCTTTTAAAAACATCAGAACAAGAAGTTCAATGAAGCCAATGAAGCCAAAATCAGCAGGCAGTGAAAATCAGCAGGCAGTGAAAAATGGCATGTAGCCCATCCACTTCAGTGGAGCCTGGGAAATTTACTGTTGTGAAAGACGTGATAGAAGATGCACAACATCCTCTTTTGAAAGCCTTAAATCCACACAATTGGTTTAATGCTGCCAGGGTTAATTAATGAGTCCCACAGGATTATAAAACAGTAACCAGAGTTGCGCATGATGAGGCTTTAAAACATAGATCCTCACCTGTTCCCACCTGTGATAAGTGGCTTCTCAGGGTGCGTGGTGGATATCAAGGGTACTCCAAGGTCATGAGAAATTTCATCCTCCCTCTCATGTAGCAGACTTTCTTCCACTTCTCCACCACGTGCCTTCTTTTTCCCTCCAGCTCCCACTGACACTCCATCAGTAACTCTACCAAAGTTACCTAGAGACACAGGATTACAAGTGAAGAGATGGCTACCTTGGAGGTGGCAAATTGGAATGGAGGTTTAAAAAGAGGAAGAATATTCATAGTAAAAAAATCTTTGTCCCCCCATGTTCATTAGTTGTTCTGCATATAAAGGTCCTAATAATTTAAATCTATTACCATGTCTTTTCAGACTCCAGGACAGGGCTTTCTTGCCAGCCCTTCCCAATAGGTACCTAGGGTATCACAGAGTGGTGTGATTTTCTGTTTGCTGGCCCCTAGGAAAACAAAAGGAACTTCTGCTTTTGATAAAGAAATTCAGAAGCAAAACCAATACTGTTGTTGATATTTTACACCCAGGAGTCTCTATGTGTGTTTGATTTAAATAGCAACTCTATGTCTTCTTTACAACATGTGGATGATCATCACAAAGTCTGATCTCAGAAGTGCTAAAGCTCAATTTCAGCCAAGAAAATTTTGCAAAGTAGGGTTGCAGAGGGACCTTCAGCAATAACAATAATTTGAGGCCCCAACTTCATGCCTGAATCCACACAACTCTGCTAACAATACAGCTGTCTTCTCTGATATGATTTTGCCTTAAAGGGCAGTTATCAGCACTGGGGAAAAGGTGCATCCATCAGAGTGGTAATTACAGGTTTTATAAGAGACAGACAGAAAACATTCACTGCGGGAAAGGGGTGTGCTGAGTCAACTCATACAACATCACATTCTGGATTTTAGGTTCTGCTCATCATGTAAATAATGGATATTTACCAAATTTGGATCTGAATTTCAACTGCACAGATAACTGACAGATGTTCAGGTCCAGAGTTCAGAGTCGGACTCTTCTTTAGTATTACTGCCAACAAGACTCAGTATCATTTCTTACCCAACTATGTACATAGTTTCTTGTTATTCCTAGCTCTGCTTCCTGAGAAGTTTCAGCATGAATCAATATCACTCATTGATTTCTCTATTTGTCAGAGTAACTCTCCCTGCACACATACCCTTACAATTGAGTGTACCAACTTATGTAAGCATAAAGATGGCAAGTGTCAGGGTGTTACTCTGCCCTGGGACTCTAACACAGAGATAAGCATACCCCTGCAAGGGAAATAAGACCATTTCTGGCTTCTCTCTCAGGGGAAATTTCTTCTGGTTTGAAAATATCCAGTCAACATTCATGAAAATTTCTTATTTTTTTCTTTAGTCTGCTCCTGGGGACAACTCAGCTCCAACATGAGGATGCTGCTCATGCAGTACTGCCCTGCTTTACCCAGAAAGAGAACAGGACTTATCAGGAGGATTTCACAGGGCGAGCTGGTGCATTCATTTTGAGGCTTGGCTATACAATAACCCCTGTGCCACACTCACAAACCCACATGTAGGTCAGCGGGGTTGGCCAAGAGGGTCCACACAGATCCTCCCTGCAAAGAGGCTCCATCACAGCCAGGGACAAGTTGCAATGAACGCTGCAGAATGATCACCATGCTGAGATAAACTTTTTCAGTTGGATCTCCCAGGAGATTTGGAGGGTAAATACTGGGTGAGTCGCTGTGTATTGAGTGAGAGGATTTGTATTAATACAGAGCACCTGGGAGTAGAGACAGCTAAGTGACTAGAATAAACATGATGCTACCCAGGGAAATGATGATCAGAGTTTAATACAAACCTGTAATCCCTGCTCTGAAGGTGATGCCTGAACCCTAAGACAGAGCTGTCAATAGCACATAGTGTCCACTTGCAGTCAAGACCTCCACTCTGCTTTGGAGAAGAGCTTAATATACTTACCAACAGAAACCTCAAAGGTTATTGGCTTGTCCCCAACCTTCCTATCAATCATTGTGGCTTCAAAAAACGTCCCAAAGAGAAGGAAATCCTCAATTTTCTCTTCATAGATCTATTGGAAAAGAAGGAGGCAGAAAAAAAAACATGGCATTTATTTTATCTTCTACCCTTTTTTTATAGCACAGAGCCTTTACAAGTCTCTAGCAGCTGTGTTACTGTTGTATATCTATCAGTCTGAAGTGCTCAGTGAGACAATATGTAGGGAGAAGTAATAACACTCTAACAATCTGCTCTGATTGGAAAAAGGAAAAGAGAAAGGGAAAGGGAAAAAGGGAAACAATCTGTATGACTTTGGTCTTATCAATAGTGTCCAGCTATATCAGATGGTCACATAGAAGTCATTACCTCTCACTTCATATTCCTCCTCACCAGAAGTCCCTATTAAATGGTTTCAGTATATCCACGTATTCCTAAAGCATCATTCAACCTACGGCAGTTCAAGGGCTCTCTTTGACATGTCACCATCCTGAGATAAGTTATTTTGCAGTAAGTGTAGCAGTACTCATTTGCATTGTGATAGTAAATGCTACCACGCTAATGCGTCCAGGCAGAGGAGTGCTTGTCCAGCTCTACTTCTCCAGGGATGACTTTTACCTACTGCCCTTGTGTTTGTACTGCCACGACATTGGCCTTGTAAGTAAGACTCAAAGATCTCTGGCATCCACATTTTATTAAATGCCAGCCCTGTGCAAAAGCCTAGTGAAACCAAGCAGCCATTGATTTATTTTTATTCTTCTGTGCTTTAAACCACAGGCACAAAGGTGGGCTCTCCGTGTGTGGGGAGTAGTCCTCTGCTGTTTACCTTCCCTGGCATCACAGCACAGAGACTGGTAACCCTGTTTGCAGCTTTTCACAGAATGTGGAAGCACAGGAACCAGAGTCTCAACACAGAAGCACACCCTGCAAAGGGTAATGACCTTTTGTGGAGTTTTGAGACTCAGTTTGGCTCTTTATAAACCTATTGGAGACACATCCAAGGGAAGCTAGCTGAGACCTCCAGTGCTCTCAGGTTATTAACAAAACAAGCTATTAGTCCCAAGACAAGACTAAGCTCAAGCAAGCTGAATTTTTTCCTTTGAGTTCTCCTCAAACTCACATCCTGACTGCCACAATCTACCTGATGCAAATACTACTGATTTCACAGCATGAACACCCGTCTCCTGAAGCCCATTAGGCAAGATCAGAAGTAGTGTCTTTTGCAACAGTGAGGCAATGAATAAAACATCAGCTGTACATGAATATTTGTTTCCCTGCCTTTTTCAAAGCAGAAACTGCCTTTGACATAGCCAATGACCTCTTCATTTTGAATAAAAAAACAAAGCCCTTTGCTATACACAGCAAAGGAGCATAGGTCTTCAGCGAAAGGATTAGCAGCATCTCAAATCTAAGTTAACACCACAAGCAGACTGCAGCTCCAGAGTAGCGTTGGCTTCTCTGCATCTTGATTATTTTCAGCATGAACCCAGAGCGTGGTGTGCCTAGTAAAGCTGAGGCTCAGAGCTTACGACCAACACATCCACCACCCATTATAAAGAAAGCAAATTACAAATGTTTAATATCTTTTCGCTGTTGGACTCGGTCAATAAAGTTGAGCTTTGGGGCCAGGTAATTTGCCTCTGTTGTCTCAGAGGCACTATGTGACATTTTTTGCCTTATTTGTAATGGCTCCCGTTCCTGCTTTTCTTTTCAGAGAGTCGTAATACAATTACTGTGTCTACTGTAGTGTGAAATATTGCTGAACGTCAAAAACAAAAGAATACCAAGCAGCATTGCATTATGTTGTTGCCTTTTACTCATTCTGTATTTGAAACTGAGGCAAAGTTATCAGAAATAAATCCTTATTACTATTATTAATATTTATTGGTGTTTCAGCAGGGTTTGTTTCCCTACCTGGAGTATTTAGCTAGTACCTAAAACCATATTGTCTGAAGCCCTCATAAAAATAGATCTCTTCTATATAAAGGAAAATCTATATGAAAATAAATTTCTTTTCATGTCACGTCTATTACAATCTTCAGAGAAGACCTGAGGGAAGAAGGCAATTTGCAGCTATATAAGTACATAAAGCAAGACCAGGGCACAGGCTTGCACACTGGCGTACAATTACCCATACCATTTCTCTGCTAACACACTCCTTGACCTGTTCCAGCTAGCACTCATGCAGGCAATGATGGAGCAGAGTCGAAGAACAAGCACGTGGCAAGGCTAGACCTCAAGACCAGAGAACCATTTCTCATGTTTTATTTACTTGTAGAGATGGAGTCAAAAGACCAGGAATCAGATCTACCAAAGGACACAATTACCTTAGGCACTAAGGTGAGACTCCCATTACAAAAGCCAAAATGTTGATCAGTGGCATGCTGTACTGAAGGGGGAAGAAAACTGGTTAAAAATATTTTTTCTTCCCAATTATGGGGTAAAAAATAGAGCTTTTGTATGTACCCATGTGCTGTTGCTCCCAGACTGTGATGTGATGGAGCAGGAATCACAGAGCGGTTCAGCATCTGAGCCCATGTCTTGCCACAACTGCACAACCTTCTCAAAGCACCATAGCACAGATCCTCCAAGGTTGCAAATCCGTACAGCAGGTGAAGGCAGTAAATTTACATGGGTTAACTTCAGCTGAGGCTAAGCCAATCTAAAGCTGCACTGACAATGCAGGGCTAAAGGAAGAAAGTTAGATGCAGCCATCTAGGCTGCACTTGAATCTCTCTGCACTTGCAGAAATTTTACATCAGTGTTTCCCTACTGACTTCAATTGACAACTACCAATTTTCTCAAATGAGTGCAGGAAATCAGACTTATTGCAATCTATTCCCTTGGCTCTCTACCATTTAGCAGGTATTACATCCTGTAAGGTTCTAGTAGAAACACATGGATGCAGCTAGCGCAGAAAGGGCAATAGGGCAGAAGAATTAAGTTTTATGGAAACCAAGTCCTAAGCGATACTTCCTGTCAGTTACAGATACATATTAATGCTTTATTTTATATTAATGCTTCTTTAATGCTAATATTAATGTGTTGCATTATTATGGGAAGATACCAAGACTATGGAAGCAAGTCATAAAAGCAGTATGCATGATCCGAAACCAAATACACAAGTCAGAGCCATCCTCAGAGGTACAGGGACACATGTTAATCAATCTCTTAATATTATACTGACCTCTGAAGGCACATCAAATGGCTCGACTTCCACTTCAGTTGAGTTTGTCTTATCTGAAGGAGAAGCTGACTTTCCATCCTCTCCTGCTTTGTCAGTTTTGTCTTTTCCTTTGGATGCTTTGGAGTCTTTATCTTTAGATGGCAATTTGATATCCTTGATAATCCTAGAAAACTTTGACTCACGGGCTCCTCCTGAGAGTATCTCCACAGCAATCTCTATGAAGAGACGTCCCCTGAAGGAGGCCCCTTCTCCAAAACCTTCATTAAGCTCCTGGTGGTCATCCATGAGGCTGTTATTCCTGGCTGAGCCATAGAGATTGATCCAGGCAGGCCCAAAGGTAGGCAAGAACCCTGGAGATAAAGCACATTTTATGGCATTTCCATTTGGCGTTAGTGCGCTCTCCCGACAGTCTGCTCAAACAAAGCTTGCCTCTTGTGCACCAAAAGCCAAACCTGGACCCATTTCTATACCGGTGGTGACCAATTCACTGTTTTTCAGGGTAATTCTTAGGCACCAAGGAGCCTCTGTCAACACACAGCCAGGGACTCTGCCAACCTGAAGCTCTTTCTCAGAAGCTGTTCATACTACATGTGCTGGGTGCATGGAACCTGTTGCACCTCTTGGAGAAAAAAAAAAAAAAAAAAAAAAAAAGATCTTGCTACCACAGACTGAAGACTGGGGCACAGTGGGAAAGGCTTTCTTACCTTGTCAAGACAGTTCACAGTCCCATGCCACTACCCACCTTATATGATTTATCTTTTTTTTGTTGTTGTTTAATGCCTCAGCTAGAGATTTAAATTGCCAAGTTTAAGGAGGTACCATGGCTTTGCTGAGCTGTAATAGCTGACCGTATTCCACACTAGGATAATACAGCATAAATAAGGCTATAGGTGTATGCTCAAACATCAGTGAAATGACTCCAGGTAGTGAACTTCGCATACATGAGGGCTTACGCTTTATTCTGTGCTGCCTCCTTGAGCTCTGATGTCACCCAGTTGAGCTCTAACAAAACACTTTGCTCTTCCTGGATAGATCAGAAACATAAGCCCGCTATGGCTGTAATTTGCACTTTGTGCTTTCATTGGCAGACAAACTAGCACAAACTACAAACTTATATCAGTCATTCCTAATGAGCTAGAGCAAGTTATTGCCACAGTCACAGAGAAGGTACCAAATTATGTAGCAGCCCTGTAACAAGAAAAGCAGTGGCACACCACCATACACAAAGCACAAGGAGAATAACTGAATAACTTCAGATTAAGCAAGAGTAATTAAGCAATAGCTCTCAGAACCACCCCCCCCCCCAAAAAAAAAAAAAAAAAAAAAAAAAAGGATTTACTTGAGCTCTGGGAATCCCTGAAATGGGCTTAGTCAATGCCCAGGTCTCAAACAAGTAGATTTTACTGTAGGGACATGTTTTGGAACAGGCATTGTTCCATTTACCTTTGTCACCATCTTGTTCATTTGATATTTTCTTCAAATCAATGAAGTGGGTGGCTAAGGCCACGTCATTCATGCTGCCTTCATCCCAGACCTGGATTTTGACTCTTCGGCAGAGTGGAGGGAACATTTCCTTGAAGATAATCTGTTCGTGCCATACAGGATCTGCACAGTTCTTTTGCACTGTTGTCCGACCCTGAAATGAAAGTCCAGGATATTTAACCCTAGAGGGATCAGACTCTGGAGAACAGCAGTGAGTATAGCAAAAATTGCACTCAGTAACATCTTTCCAGTCAATTTTTAAGCACAAATATCCTATCTTGAAAGTACATCTGTTTCTCTGTTAGATTGTTTATTTTCCCCTCTGTATCTAATAAAAGACCACATTATGGCTTAAGAATTCTCACCTGCATATAGCGGAGCTCGGAATAAAATATAATTCTTCAGGGCCCTTATGCACAAAACATGTCTAGGAAGCCAGACTTTGGTGTTTCTGCTACAAACTGCACATCTTTAAATGGCTTTTGAAATACCTTGGTAGTAGTAATGCAGTGCAATTTGTCTCGTAAGATGAAATTCATTATAGCTGCCAGGCTGTAGGTACCAATGGAATTACCTTAATCGAGGCAATTTATCTAGTATAAAATATGATTACTGTGGCTCGTGTTCTGGGCACACGCCTGTGTGCTAGGGAGGTAGGCTGGAGCTCCTCCTAGCCTGGCAGAGAGGGCAGGACCATAAAACAATCAGTGCAGCCACGGGCCGTCTGCTTTCACATTTGGTGAAGAGAAATGAGTAAAAAAACCTGCCAACAATATCTCTAAACCCATATTTTACATGCCAGTCTGCAAACTCACATCAGTCACCCATTCTTGTGTCTTCTTCATATCTCTATTAAGCCTGAAGAAGCTGCATACATTTAACGAATCATTTTAACCCATACTAGCTTCAGATGTAACACTTTGCAATTTGGGTTCACAATAAATGATGAAATCAGCACCACAGGCATCATTCTCATGCCCAAAACATCTGTAAAAGATGAACTAGAGTTCACCCCAGGGCTTCCATGCACACAGAAAGCATTGCTGGTTTAAAACCTTTTCCAGTTAGTTTCTTTCCTTGTTAAGTCAATAATGAAGACAAGCTCCCTGACAAGGTGCTTCATGGACTTAACAGAGGAACCAAATCCCTGGGCTCTGGTCCTCTTCCACCATCAAGTCAGAAGGCAGCTCTCTGTAGCACCATGTTAAATTTTGCAGGAGCTGCAGGAGTAATGAATCCAGGCATCGCTGAGAGTCTACTTGAATGCTTCTTCTCTTGCTACCCCCAGAAAACCTGCAAGGTTTTCTGCTGAATTACAGCAGAATAGTTCCCTAGTGAATACACATCCCTAAAATCCAGATTGAACCTATTTTAGTGATTTCAGTCCTGTTTTATTCACTTTAACGAGACCAGAATATAGGACTGATGTAATACTACACTGGGTGATTCACTGTCTTGTAACTGGACGTTTTAGTAACTTCTGCAGAATTCACTTTCCCATCCTGCTGCCTGACTCTAACCTATAGCTGTGAGGCTGATACCAGTTCTTCCACTGGCATTAAGTATTTCCTTCACTTTGTTCCTGCATAATTTAAGAACTGAAAATTTTCCTTCTGATGAAAGAAATATGTCTTCCCTGTTTTACATAACAATAAGTTATGTAAAACATCATCTCTATTGCCTGCCTATAACATAGCTAGCAGGAAAGAAGGCCTACATTTGTGATCAAGAGGATCCCAATTACCATTTGACCTGCAAACATGACCACCACATAGGGATCCACAAGGTCCTTACTGTCTCCTATGAATGCTTTGGTGACATTGGCCATGATGCTAGAGTTCATCTTCGGAAGCCCTTCTGCTTTGTAAATTCTCACATAAAATCTGGCCCATGGTCTTTCAGATGGAAATCCTTTGGGGATCAAGAGGTTCCTGAAAGTAGAAAGAAGCCAAATCCTTAAAACAGAAGGCTCAGACAACGAAGTGATTTTTTTCTCCAAAATCGTCACCTCAAGTTAGCTTGTGTTCTGAGGGGATATGAATTTGTTTCTGCTTCTAAACTAAAATGTTTTCTGGTTACCATGAGAAAGTGGTACCACATTATTCAGGAGCCATGTCTATGTGATAGACAACTAACTACGAAAGCACAGAAAACGCAGTTTGGAGGTGACCTCTGGATGTCATCTGGCCCAACCCCCTGCTCAAAGCAGGTTCAGTCCAGCTCTGCCCTCTTCATTTGACAGTTGAAGACACCAGTAAGATGCTCCTTAACCTGTTTTTCTTAAGGCTCAAGTAACCAACCCACTCCCCCTCTTGTAGGCCATGGGTTCCAGCCCCCTGTCATCTTGGTGGCCCTCCTTGGACTTGGTTCTGTACGGTAGTACTGACCAGAAACATTGCTCTTGTAAAATGTGAAGTATGCTGGCAGCTCATTGTATTTCTGTATTTTACATGGAGAATGCACTTGAGTTTACCTAAGGATATAGAAAATATTTATGTGCACACATCTGATGGATGAGAAAGAATAGCATCTCCTCATGCTTTTTCTTCTTACCTCACTGCTTCTCAGAAATATTTCAGCTGGTTTCAGATCAATGAACCTTCTGTCATGGATAATCTGGCACTTAGCCACAGGGCATGGTCAACTCTATCAGCTACAGGGAAGTGACCCTAACCTGCCTTTCAATTTAGATGAGAGGATTATAAAAAACTCTCTTTGAGCACATCAGAACAGCCAGGTATATGGCGACTTCTGCTATTAACCCTGTGTTAGCAAGGCCAGGACTGAAAATAGAGCAGAGGACTTTTGAGGTAGTTAGTAAAGAAGAATGCAGTAAAAAACAAACAAACAAACAAACAAACAAAAATCTATAGCAATACTTTTCAATCTGCTCCTCAGTATCAGCTGTTTTCTGTGTGGCTTGTATCGTGTCGCCTTTGCCAGTCACACTGATGTCACACTTCAGGTATCCCTTGGCTCCCGTCCTAATGTCAGCAGGGTCTGTGAGAAGCGCCCACTTGTCACAAAAATGATGGCCTGTAAAATGGACAAACTTAAACACACAGCTAGAGGTGGGTGCAAAACATGCAAACGTTCATGTGAATTCACCCACAACAGCCCTTGCTGCAGCCCTGCTTGATCAACCCTCCTCATGCAAGGTCCTAAAACTTTACATTAAGTTGTTGACCATCACGTTGGGTCCAAAAAAAAAGAGTGTGAGAGAGAGAAAAGAGTGTGCTAGGATGCTCTGGGATCCCAGGGCTATGATCAACCCTCAGACACAGCTATCCCATAAAGCTATGAGTAAGAAATACAGGGCAAAATTCAGACAGTAAGGCAGTCTGACTAGTGACATAGACTGCTCACTTCAGCCAGGCTATTTTTCTTCATTCATTAACTCAGGAGCCCTGAAGTGAGGGTGGCCTGAATGATTCTGCTGTTTTGTCTTTAGATGCCATATCTGGGTGACATCTATAGCAAGTGGCCTAAATACAGCCACTCCTAAAGACTGAGACAAGATCTGATTCTTGAGTAACTGTGGAGGAAAGGAAAATATGTGTTCTGTGGATGGTTGTAAAAACAGACCAAAAAAAGGGGGGGGGGGGGGGGGGAGAGGAGGAGAAGGATAAGTAATTTTCTCTTAGCTTCAAACTTCAGAAAGCACTGGAAATCTCTGAAGATGGAAGGTCAGGTGGAGCCATGGCCACCCTTTCATCACTTCCTTCTCTCCCCCTTTCTGCTCAGACTCTGTTCTCACCTTCAGCTCTCCCCACAATTTCTTCCATGCTCCCTTCTCTCTCCCTGCCTCCACCCATTCTACTGCAACATATGGTGGACCTTCAGCTGCTCTGCAACAATCCATTGGATTCAGGTTTTGTAAGCATTCAGCTGCCCACTCTGACTGAAAAGAAAAGGTGGCTCTGATAAGTGCATCCACCAATGAGCAGATTGTTAAGATGTTTTCAAGGTTGAACTTTTTTTCCTGAAGCTTCAGCTGGTTCACTGGTACCCAAATAGGAAAACAAGTTTTCCAAAAAAGAAAAAAAAAAAGGGGGCTAAATTTATCCCTTGGCATATAACTCAAACACCTAGGTGGAAAAGCAATGCACCTCCCTCTTCCCTCTTCTTACCTTATTTAACAGACAAAAAAAGACAGAAAATGTACCACTTACCTGGCTGACTATACACTGTCCCCAGATCTAGTTTAAAGGAGCCTATCAGCACGCTCCCAATTAGTTTATGGTGCATAACCTGTTAGAAAAAAAAGACAGATTAAAGAATGTCATTATCTCTCTTCTCAGCATAAGAAAGAGCAATCCAAAGATCACATTTGGTTCAGAGGTAATAAGCGGTGAGGTTCAGCACCACCTGAAGATGCTGCACAT
Organism: Netta rufina; assembly: GCF_964035555.1. NCBI lineage: Eukaryota > Metazoa > Chordata > Aves > Anseriformes > Anatidae > Netta > Netta rufina. Next base: position 147,292,170 of record NC_140124.1, on the reverse strand, counting down.
AGCTGCAGATACAGTCAGAGAGCATTTGAAATCTCTTCTCCCCCCGTGCCTTGTGCCAATTTAGAAACCAATGCAGTCACATCCAGGTGGAATCACCGAGGTTCATCCCAGCTCCCAGGATTAAATAGGTCGGGAATCAGATGGATGCATCTTCACAGCAGATGCATTTATATTACTTATCCTGTCAGTTTAAAATAAATCATAATAAATATAAACACATGGGGCACAGCTGGTTCCGCATTAGGCTGCAGAAATTGTATCACTTTCTGTGAAAGAGCTGAATTGCCGCATGAACTGAGTACACCCACAGGAGAATGAATTAAAGTCTTTCTTTGCAACATTTCAATGTGAACAAAACCAAGAGACTCAATTCTGCTTCACCCCCCACAATATTAATGAAGTCGGAGAAGTGATATAGATGTAAATGAGATGGCAGGCAGGCCCCAGTGAGTCTGTCTCCTTATCCTTCCTGCCAAGTAATGAACTTAATTTAATTCAATTTAATTCAAATTTAATTAATAATATTCCTTTGTCAGATGATTTCTGAATCTATGTGCTTGTGTGTCTGGTTTTCAAATATGTGTCTGTGCTCTGTCTTTTAGACAAGGCAGATGCTAGCAACATATTCCAAAGGAAGATTGGCTCTGGAACTGCATTTGTGAAACAATATGACTCTCACCTTGACTCTGAACAGTTTAAGAGGTTGAATGAAACCCATTCCTTGCTTGGGGAAACATTTCTGAAGGCAGCCTGATTTATCTGGGAAACCTTGGCCAAACTGCAAAGAGAAACTAAACCCCTGGGTCCACAGAAGCTAAATCTAAAGGCTGGGGCTAAATATCCACACATCTGAGAGCATTTTAGGGACATAGAAGACTTTTTAGGGATGTAGAAGACTTCATACCCTGGCTTTGGACCCGTAAATCCTTGACAGAGAGAGATACAGGTCTTTTGAAATTTTTCATTTGATATTTCATGTGACTTCATTTTGTGGATTATTCTCCACTGTGCCTCTATGATTTAGGGATCGTACTCACTTGTCCTTGGTAAAAACTCACTTCAAACATGGAAGGTGTTGAAGTAGAGTGGACAAATAAGCACTTTTAATTCAACCGTGTGTTTAAAGTTTAAAAATTAAGGAACCTTTGTGTGGGAGAGGAGCCAGAGTGCAGCCATGGCCTTGTGCACTGGCGCTGCTTTCTCTCAGTCCCTGCTGACACCAGGTCCCATCATAGCACTGGAGCCTTACTCTCATGAAGCTGGACTAGGGCATGCATGCGGGAAGAAGACATGAAAGCTGAAGGGTTTCAAAATTACACTTTTGTAGGAACTACACGAAAACAGGAGCTTGTCCAAATTGACTGTTTCCATCACAGGATGGGTGGAAGGGGGAAGTTGGCTGTAGGCTTTCTGTGGCCAAAAAAGAAAAAAAAAAAAAAAAAAAAAAAGTTCTTTTATGATGCAGAAATGAGGATATGTGGTAAATTCATATGGTCTTGTCTCAGTGCTCTTTTATTTTCTCTCCAGAGCATGACAAGGTGTTCAGACAGTGTTAGATGTGTAACCCTCAGTACTCTATGCTTTAGGAGATTTGCTGTGTGAACTATGATGTCCTTGGGTAAATGCCTCCTATTCCTACTGAAACAACGAGGATGTCCACTCCTTGTAGTGCACGTGGCACTTTTAACTGCTGAGGAAATACCTCACTGCTTCTATTAAGTGCTCTGCATCTTTCCTGGTACTTTTTCAAGCATATTTTTTCTAATGCAGCAAATAAGGTGAGCATGAAGTGTCTAGTGAATGCCTCTGTCTTCTCTAAGAGGGAGTATTGTACCTAATCTACGTTGTACCTCATAAAGGGTTTGTGGCTTCCCAAACTTGATTGACTCTATATATGACTGAATGTTTTTCTTTGGATTTTCTGAGTGTGAACAAGAATGAACAGCGTTCACGTAGGAAGCATTTCACTACTGAAGATATAGGCTTAGCATGGAAGGGGCATCTAAGTTTTATTATGACATTACTATAAGGTTGCTGGAATGCAGTGGGAGATATTAACTAAGAAAAATATCTATTCCTTAGCAGGTGCTAAGAAACAGCTAATCTCATTTTTTCCTCAAATGTAGAGTTTTAATGCAGCTAGAATAACTGCTGAACTGATGAGCAATAGCACTAATCTTTTTTGATTTCCTTGAGCTTCCAGATGCAGATGAGTTCATTTTCACAGATTAAACGAATTCAGTGCTTGAGTGATTGCTAATAATGGAGGCTGCCAATCTTTGCTTTTCCTCAGGTGAGTTTCACGCTAAGCAAGTGCTGTGAAGTTTTCTGTGCCCCAGGGTTTCCTCCTCTCCCAAAATGTGTTTCCTCTCTTACTTATTTCTATTCCTCTGATACACTGCCTTCTCCAAAACTGTATTGCAAGGTAGTGATTTTCTGTTTTCAGTAGCATACATGAGCATTGCACTAGGTTAGTATTTCCTTTTAAAATGTCATTTTTATCTAAAAGGCATTCTTTAATTTCTTGGTCTTGCACCTTCAGCAGGTGTAAATCAAAATGTTCTTAGAGGCTGATGAAACTATGCAGATTGATACCAGTAAATGCTGACACATTCTCCCACACACCCCAACACCCTCAGAAAGCTGGCAATGTCCCCTCCTCCATGGGATATATGAAAGCATTATCTAAAGAATGATAGATCCAAAAGACTGGTCATACCTTGGAGAAAAATAACCATACATCCCCAAGCAGCAATAGTTCAAAAAGTTGACCTGTCAGTACTATCCTGATACTAACCATATCGTATGGGGGCCATACATTGTGATGTTAAGTCATAACAGTGAGACAGTTTCTATTCCCATGCAGAAAATGAGCCAGTGTCAGCCTGTAGTAAACTCTGTGCTCATGGATACATGAAGGTCAGGTGTGCAGATACCCTGCATAGCTGTAAGTTTCATGTATTTGAGCTGTGGACAGCCCAAGAGCTGCTGCTGAAGATAAGGTACCTGAATATTTTAGTTAGAAACAGCTATAGCTGAGGAACTGAGATAAGCCAGAAGTTTCAACTTAGTCACTTGATACAAGGTGCAGCTTAAAAAAATAAAAAGACAAAGACAATGCTGACAGCTATTAACTAAGGTGAAGTTTCTCCTTCTACCTCACAGACTGACAAGACAGCAACACGTGTCCCTGAAAATGCACACCTAATCTTCCCTTACATCTAGCCTTACATTCCTTCAAATCACTGCAAACTGCCTTTCTTCCTTTTCCTCTCCCTCTCCTTCCTCCTTCCTACTCTTCATGCTGGCTTCATAGCACTCTTGGTACCTAAAATTATTTCTCCTTTTAATTGCACTAACAAGAAACATTTAGAGCCAAAATGACATAAAAAACAATGACATTTACTTACTGTACTGGGCTTTCTTAGGTACTTACAGAGATGTTGATTATTTTGTCGAACAGAAACACCTGTGGTCCAACGAAATCAAACACAAAGTACTGTGGGGAAAAAAAAAAGGACAGCAGATCAGAATCATCCTTGTGCTGGTAGCAGCACTGTCAGCAATGTGTCCTGGTGGGACACTGAGGGTGTGGGGAGGTGGTGGTGGGCACAGCAAAGCCCTTCTGCTCCCTGGATCATGACTTCTGTAGATCAGACCCATTTGCTACTGTTGGCCCTCGCTCCTTGCATGGCTGCATAGAACTGCCCGTGGCACTCACTCTGCATCAGAGGTTATTGTCAGAAGGGACAAGAGGAATGAGGAAACCCAAAGCAGTGTTTGTTGTGGGAGTTGTTTTCATGTGATTTGTTACCAGCTGGGAAAAACACATTTCAAGGAAGGGTTAAAGCAGGGAAATGGTAGGCAATGGAGATTGGTGGTAGTATAGACAAAGCTCCCAGATGGATCATTTGGAAAAATGATGAGGCAGCAGTAGTGGGGTGAGGCAGGATGTGATGGGAGGACCAGGGTGGACAGACCTTGAGAAGAGAAAGGGCAGAGAGATAAACTCAAGAGAGCTTGAAGCTCAGACAGCTCCTGGACATACATCCCTGCTCAGACAGGCAGATGCTACCAACTTTGTACATTCCTGTTCAAGCTACCAAACCAGTGGACACCCAGAGACACTGAAGAAAGTGCCTTCCCCAGGAGAAAGCACCGACCTCATTGTAGAAGGGGGCATTTGTGCCTTCCTTCACTGTTGTTTGCTTCTTTTCATCACCAATCTCGATGATCACCACCGGGTCAATGTTCTCACCCACCAGCTGCCTGGCCTCGATGATGGTGATGGCAATCTGTGGGGTGCAAGGACACCATGTACTCTCCCAGGCTCACATCCAGCCCAGCCCAGGATTTCACAGGCACATAAGGGCTGTCACCCCCTGCTCACCTGGTAGTTCTGGGATTTCATCTCATCTTCATGAATTCTGGGCACCAGCTTTGCCCTGTGTCAATCACAAAACAGTTCATTAGGCATCCCTAGGAGCTCAGAGCACACTCAAGGACAGTTACTCAGCTTTGTAACAGGCAATTTGGTAAGCACCACAGTTTGTACCTGAGCAATTCCACCTCCCATGCAGAACAGTGCCCAGTTAGTCTTTTACCTTTTCCTATTGCTTCTCATGAAACATGAAGAGGTTCACATGGTAGAATTCAGTGTAATCATTCCTTGGGTACTATAGATTTTCATACCTGGATATGTATGGCCTGTCTCTGTCTGTTATGTGTCTGCTAATAGGGAAATGCTTTGCATCCGCACAACGCAGAGCAGCTACCTGCCATGCATGGGAATGATTTCACCCATTGATCCTGTCAACCCTGAGTCCGTTCCTCCCCCATATGAAAAACTACTACACAAACGCTTGGTTATAGATGTTGCTGTCCCTTTCGGCTCATTTTCATTAGCAGCAGAGTTCAGACCCTCTCGGCATCAATTTCAATCTCTCCCTACACTGGATAGCACCTGGTGACAATCTGTCTTGAGCTGATAATATTTTGCCAAGAAGTACATCCCACTCTGTCATGTGGAAGGAGTGAAGGGATCACTGCTGTCACCAAATGGATTTTCTGTCAGCAGGTGTACTGCTGTATGGCAATGCCATTCCCGAGCAGGATGGAAAAAGTATTCTGGGGGATGTTAGATAAGATATGCCAAGGACAACCTTTTCCTCTTTGGGCTTAAGGATGCAAAAACACTGGACAATGCATTGCTGTTCATCAGGTCTTCCTCTTCCTCTTCTTGTCTTCCAAGAGTATCATGGTAAAGAATCTCACTTCCATCATGAACACCTGGTGAGCAAAACAAACAAGAAATCTTTATGCCTCTGATATTTGCGAGCAAAAGATGACTTGGAGCAGTTAGCAGCAATGAATTCATCAGCATGAGCTGAATATTTTGTTTATTTGGGTATCACAATTAGAGATCACAATTAGGACTTGTATGGACCAGCACAGATGAGCAGCAGCTCTCCTTCTGTGCAAAACCATATACTGCATGTAAATGCCCCTCTCTTCACCCCATGTTCGTTCGCAACAGGCACATATGCACCAGTGGCACCTGATTGCCTCATCTTTCATCTGCTAGAAAGATGGCAGGACAGATTGTTAGTTTTTTGCATGTATTTTCAGCAGTGAGCCTGCCATTCCTGTTTTGTTATAATAGTGTGGCACCCTCCAGTTCCTTCCAAGTGATTGAAGTGGAGCCTAAATTTGAAATAATTTCTCACTTTTCCCCATTGCAGGGATGATGAACTGGAGATCAAGAACAGAAAAAAAAGAGTTGAAGAACACAATTCATGGGATCTCTTGTAGACAGCTATGCTCAGATGCGACAAATTGCTTCCAGCAGTGCCTATTTTAGTTCCTCACCAAAGAGAGTCTCAGACAGTAGCTCAGAGGTACACATCTACGTTTGGACAGAGAAGCCCTTCCTTCTCTGCTTTGTCCTCCTAGTCCAAAGAAAGCCCTGCCAGCATCTCTGCCCCTTGTTGAGTACATTTATGTTCAATGCCTGCCTTAGGAGGGGACTTGTGTGGTTGGGGTGAAAGTTTAGAAATTGGTTGCCTGTAATTAATTCTGATACATACATCTAGGCACAAAATGTTCATTAACTCTGGACTTGAGCTATTTCTGGTCTAGAAGCAGCCAAGCAGCACCCATAAAAGTATAGATGAGGTGCTCAGCAACACCCAGTGGCTTACATGACTTTATGGAGACAGCTCTACATCAAACAAAAGGAAATGCATTCAAATGCAATTTCTCCAAGTGCTCTATGGCACTATGTTCCAACTACAAAACTGGACAAAGGATTTTAATAGTGCTTTCCTGACTCTTTGCAATGGTATGGTTCCTTGAGGAGTACTTAGAAACTGCTGATGGTAGCAAAGGACCATCCACCATCCAGTAAATCTTACTTGGATTTCTAATTTTAGCACTCATCAGGTTTGAATGCAGATTTGGCAGCTGACTTCCACAAGCCCCTCCTCCAAGCAAGCCACCAGCCAGGTAAAGACAGATGGGACTTTTGCTATTGCTGCAAAGCAGCCAGGCGTGAGCCAGCTCCAGCCTGGGTGCCCTACTGCCCTGTTAAGGCAGCTGCCATAACTCTTAATGAAGGTTCCTCCACTATAAATCTTGTATAACATACATGCTCTCTGTCTGCCCCTTTGGTTCTCACCTGATGTCCCCAGAACACAGGGAGGGGGAATTGTCTCTGTGTAGACACAGCTTGATTTGCATCCCTTGAGGGAAAGGCGTCTGTTAAGTTTTGCACCTGTATCACTAAGCTCCCATGACAACCCCCATATCCTATTTACTCTAGAGCATGTTGTTTGATTATGGGCTTGTAGTACTCTGTACTGTTTGCTGTGTAAGCTAAAACAGATAAAACTTCCCTCTCCTCAACTTGGAACAGCCATGTGCCAGTGTGACGTCCTGCCTGGACCACCCTTTACAAGGTTTTTACATGTTGTTTCTGTTATGATGTAAACTCTTCGCAATGCTTCCTTTGTTTTACGGATCCATTCTCCTGACATTTTAATATCTGAATCAATATCCTTTTTTTACTCGATAACCATGTGTATGCTGCACATAACCGATCAGCAGGAGTTATTCCCTAATGTGGATCCATCAAATGGTTCAAAGACGGACCACGCTCCCTCACCGCACACTTCCTTGATAAGTCTCCTAAACCCAAATCCCCAGTCAACTGAGAGAGAGTAGGTAATTTCTGTATCTTTACAAGTTCAGACCCCTCAGCAAGAAGGCACTGATGAAATGTGTGAAGATCACAGAATCACAGAATATCTGAGTTGGAAGGGACCCACAAGAATCATTGAGTCCAACTCCTGGGTCCCCAAAGGATGACCCAATAAATAGATAGATAGAAAGATAGAAAGATAGAAAGATAGATAGAAAGATAGATAGAAAGATAGATAGATAGAAAGAAAGATAGATAGATAGATAGATAGATAGATAGATAGATAGATAGATAGATAGATAGATAGATAAAGCAGACCCTGTGTCTGAGAGCATTGTCAAACACTTCTTGAACTCCAGCAGGCTCGGTGCTGTGACCACTGCCCTGGGGAGCCTGTCCCAGTGCCCGACGACCTCTGGGTGCAGAACCTTTCCCTAACCCCCAGCCTGACCCTCCCCTGTCCCAGCTCCATGCCGTTCCCTTGGGTCCTGTCGCTGTCCCCAGAGAGCAGAGCTCAGTGCCTGCCCCTCCGCTCCCCTCGTGAGGGAGCTGCAGGCCGCCATGAGGCCTCCCCTCAGCCTGCTCTGCTCCGGGCTGAGCAAACCAAGACGTCAGCTGCTCCTTTTAAGTCTTTCCCTCTAGGCCTTTCACCATCCTTGTATCCCCACTTTGGACTTTGTCTAACAGCTTTATGACTTTCTTATACTGTGGTGCCCAGAACTGCACACAGTACTTGAGGCGAGGCCGCACAGTGCAGAGCAGCATAAGATGCACCGTGGACCCCAATGCATGCAAAGACTCAAAGACAGTATTTGAAAACTCAGTTACAGAGAACTGAATGCTTACATGGGAAACAGAAGCAAATTATAGCGTGGTATTTCTTGCAGAGCATGATATATTTATAAAGCATAAATAAAGATAAATAAGATAAATAAACTCTAACATAACTGTAATTACTACGAAGCTCAATAGTGTTTGGTTTTCTCTTTCTCTAAAAGCCAAGATCCCTTGCTGTAAGGACCAGAGGAAAATCTTTTTGTTTAAGGTAGTGACCTTTAGCTAAATAGTGTTTGTGACACAAAATAAGTATTCCTGTTTCTACCCAACAGTGAGTCAAGATACACATGGCTGCTTTATTGCAGCACTGTAATTCACGGGCTGCACTAAACCCTTAGGAGTCCATGTTTTAAAGATCCAATTAAATTTCAAGCATGAGACTGCAAAAAAGCACAAAAAAGCAAACAATTTGTTGTGGCTGAAATACGAGTTTTGGTGAAGGTGAATGGGAGGTCTGTGGGGATAGGAGGAAAATGGCAGTGGTAGGCTGTGCTAGAAAATGTCTCCTTAGCTTGAGAACCAACAGCATGTTAGGGGGTAAGAAATAAAAGACTCTGCGTGTCTTACAGATGTACCTACATCTGTTAAAAATTTAAAAAAAAAACACTCTGCTATACATTTAAGAGGAGAACTGCTACTAGATAAAGCTCCCAGCTTTCTTTTGCCAGTCTATCCAGCCATCATAGGCTACTCAGGTTATGTTCTGCAGTTTCTAGAACAAGCAGATCCGGAAGAATTACACAATAATATATCTACCTCTAGAGAATAAAAATAAAAATATTAATAATAAAAAGACCAACCATGCCATCTGTCTACGGAAAGAATCAGGCTAACATTTTTGTTTACTCTATCAGATACAGCAGTCTGAACTTGCAGGATCTGAAGGTGGATTTAACAAAACACGTAGTATAAAAAGAATAATCTCACTGTTTACTTAAGAGTTATAAAGAGTTTCCTGCCCATTTTATCAATATTAAGACACAATTCAAATGAGTTCACATGAAATTAGGTATAGTATAATCCCCAACTTGCTCTCGTCAGTTGCAGTATTGATTTATGGGGCCTTACCTAGTGCGTCTTTGTTTGCAATAGTCAACCCTTTCTCGCCTTTTTTCTTCTTCTTCAGCTTCATGCCAGCAAACAGCCCCTTTCTGAAAAATTAAGGAAAAGCAACCATTGTAATAGCTTCCAGCCCTTCTCTGTGCTGGACTCTGATTTAAGGACCTGTTGAGAGAGAGATCTGATTTCCATGTGAGATCATTATATTATGATTTCCCTTCTATTGAAATAAAATAAGGGAATGCTCTGGATTATTGCTTCATCTAATTGTGTTTATTTTTTAAATTTGGCAGTGTACAGACAAACACGCCGAGAGAAGAGACAGAGATTATTTTCAAACCAAGGCAGCACAAAGAGGCAAAAAAGGAAATTCAAGTTTCCAGTTCTACTGACTTCTCCACACATAATTCTTATGCCTGTGATGAGACCAGAGATAAAAACTACTTACAGATTATAGGTTCCAGGTCAAAAGCAGTTTCCCAGTGAATTAAGATAAACATAAAAGCATTTGTTTAAACTTTATTGGTGAAGATGTGCACTGTGCCGGTGGCACATTCATCCCAACAGCTTTTGCCATTTATTTATTTAATTCTCACTCCCTTCCAGCAGCAAAGCCACAAGCAGAGCTGGACAAGAGTTTCTCCTCAAGCTGTGTTACAGGGATGGTTCAGAACAGCATCAAGCCCAGCTACCACTGCATGTGGCTTTTCTGCCCCCACTCCTTCCTATTCTGAACTAGGGAATTAATCTGGTTTAAAACTAAGCCTGCTAGAGCTCAGTGGGGTTTTAGGCAGATCATTTCTCAGATCATGCCTGGTTAAAGTCACTCTACGGCCCCAGTAAGGCTTTCGTATTTCTCGCATTCATTCTGTTTTAGCCACAGTCCCTTGCCAGGAGCCTACCATTGTCATTCAGTAGTGGCAGGTGTTCACAGGGTGAGGTCCTGCATGGCCCTGGGCTGGCTGCCATCACATATAAAACATGACAAGACACTCATCAGGGACCTACACAGTCCTGCCTCCTGAGAAACCAATGGCAAAACTCCCTGCAGCAGCCGGCAGTTCAATGCTGAGCTAAGCTAAAGCATCTCTCCCAGAGACAGCACAGAGCCAGACTGGCAATTCAGAGCTCTGTTTTGCCTTTTCCAATTTCACTCTCCCACTGGTCCTTCAGCTCTTTTGTGAGTAGAGAGAAAGAGCAGTCATATTTTGTAGAGCTGGTTTTACAGAGGGGGGCAAAAGGAAACATCTCTGTAAGTCATACAGTATTTTGCCTTCAACAGAGTCTTATTTTTCTTTCCATAGCCCAGTCCAAAGAAGGCAAAAGAAGGGCCATGAGTCCCTCCTCCTTGGCTCCAGCATCATCCCACCAAACCCTCTTTCTTTGCCCTCTGATGGGGTCCAGCAGCAGCAGTCCTGGAACAGGACATCAATGCTGTTCTGACATTTCACAAGAGCAGAACAAAGTATGAGTATAAGACTAATAAATTTATTAGTCTTCAGTTAGACATGACCTGCTGCTCCAAATTCTGCTCCTCCGTGTCCCAGAACCAAGGCAGGAGCTGATGCCCTGCAAGGAAAAGCCATGGGGGGAGAAGATGTGACTTCTCCCTGCTGTCCCTGAGAAGGGCTCAGCATAGCATCCCTTCTCAGCAACATGAAAGAAAAATACCATTTTTGCATTAAAGCTGCACCCAGACTTCCCCTTTCAACTCAAGATTTTGAACAGGGGTTGGGAAGCAGCTGCTGTCCTGCAATTACATCCCTGAGATATTAAAGTGAGGAAATTTAGCACAGCTGTACTTTGGGAAAGGACTGGCTGGTTTTTGTTTATCTTCATAGTTTTCTTATCTCTTCTTCCTTTAACAAAGTGTGTTTTTAAGCTGCATGATTCATCATTTGAGAGGAGACTGGGGAGTGGAAATCGAATCACTGAGCACTGGAGTGTGTAGTTTAATTTTTCCAGGTTTCTGAAGGATTGAACCAGCGGTTAATAATGATCCTTAAAGTCTGCATGTGTCATCTCTTGCTGCCAAACTAGGCTTGGCAAAACAATTACAATACCATAGGAGACATACACAGAAGTTCCTCCTTAATGATAAACTGGGCAGTACTTGGAACAGGGGTGGGCCTTAATGGTCTCTTGGCCTTGAATGCCTAAACTAAGACCAAAAAAAAAGAAAAATTAAAAATTTAAAAAAAAAAAAATGTAGAGAACAATAGTAGAGAAACTACTTTGGAAATTATTTTCGTTACATAAAACCTCATGGACTTATTTTGAATTAACCAGATCACCCTGATTTATACTCAGAAATCCAAAGTAATTGCAAATGATTCATTTTGCTTTACTTCATGGTGAAAAATTCACGTTGTTGCAGATAGTGCCTGATTGTTGTCAGTGTAGTTCAAATTTCACATTCTGTATGCACTGCAGTGAAATAAATGGTTGTTTGCAGGCAATTTGGTCCTCTTCAATTTGAAATGTCACAAAAACTTATATCAGCATAGCCGAAACATTTCATTTTGAAATGTTGAAATTACATACTTTTATATTTTGAAAATAGACTTCTTTACAACTTATTTTTGAAGCTGAGACATTCACTGAAACCCACACAAATTTGTGAGCAGTGGTGGATTTCAACCCACCTAGAACTTCCCTTGTATTAGGGTACTGCTCTCTGTCATTTTCCCAATTGTTGGTAGCATTCATTCAAGAGGAGATCTCTGTGGGCAGGATTTCATACTACGGTTTTTCCAAGGAAACAAATGTACCTCACATTTCAGAGAGGGAAACAATCTGTAGTGCTTGCGACTGTTGTGCTAGTAACTCCAATGACAAAAAATACAGGTGGGAAAAGCGAAAACAAAACATTTAGGATAATGGCAATATTTTTTCAGGATTTCTGTTGGCCACAAGCATGCAGTGGTAAATAGTCAGCACGTTTTTCCCTCTTGTCATCAGAGAAGTTGTTCACCTGAATTGGTGTAGCAATAAAAATAAGTTTTCTGGCAAAGTGCACAGTCCAGCCAGCCAATCAAGCATGCGTCCATTGAGCAAACCTGATAGCAATCAATGCTCAAACACCTGAAATCACCTGCAAAGTCAAGGTGCATTTACTTGTGAAGGAAAAGTTGCTGCAAAACAGAAAGGGAAGCTGATATTTCTAATTCATATTCAAAGCAAGCACGTTAAGCTTACTGGCCAGGCCCAAGAGGAACATCAGCAATTCTGAGCACAATCACAGAAAATTCACAAGTTCCATCTCCCAAATAGTGCCAAAACCCGCTCAGTATTGGTGGAATACATTTAGAAAGGTTTTGTTTGTTTGTTTTTTAAATGACCCAAGCAAACCAGGAGTTAGAGGGCAACTGCAGGCAATGTCCATTAATAAAGCCCAATGTGCAAACTGGGACATCTTCTATGGTTTTTATTTTTATGTAACACCAAGACAGATTAAAGACAGTATGATTATGGAATCATAGAATCATTTAGGTTGGAAAAGACCTTCAAGATCATCAAATCCAACTGCTAGCCTCACCTACTGAGTCCCACTGCTACACCACATCCCTTAGTCTCGAAGAGCAACAGAAAGAGCCAAGCTTGAGATAGCTCCACAGCAAGATTTGCCTTTGAAGCAAACCAGATTTCAGTCCCAGCCTGGCCCCACTGGTTACCTTGTCCAAAAGCAACTGGGGCCATGCAGAGAAACATCCTTCAAAAATATCTGAGAGGCAGCCAGCACAAGGCATTTGCAGGGCTCAGCTATGGGGAAGGAGGAGAGCACAGGGATATTTCCCAAGATGGCAGGGTAGCACTCATTACACATGGCATTTGCCAGAGAATCCCGTCTGTAAAGGTCTAAGCTGAATAAATGAAACTTTCAACAAATTGAAGGTATCAATCCCTCACAATAAAGAGGCTCCATCACTTTAATATGCAAATTGTTCATCATCCAGTGATAGTGTACAAGCTCCAAAGCTTGTGCACATGGGTTGCATCCATGCTGTTTAACAAAATCATTTAGGCTCCTTAAACATATGATGATTTGCTCTTTCAGAAAGAAAACATAAAGTAAGCTCTCCTCAAATTTCCACAAAAAGTAATGCTGTTTAACTCAACTTCAAGCCATAAATCTAATCTGCTGCTGAAAACTGGAAAATTACTCCTTCTCCTGTCCCCAAGATTGTGGAAACGTTCACAGGAAAATATTGCCAAGAAGGGAAAGTTCCAGGCTTCCATGCAGTTTCACCATTATGTTGCCAGGTGTGTTGAACAGGTATGGCACTGCAAGAATCTGGCAGATCCAGAGGTATTTGGAATGCAGCCTGAGGTGCAGAAAAAGTCTTTCATCTGTCCTTGACCTGTGGTGAGGCTGGTGATAGTATTCATGAACATCAGTGGAGATTCAGTCCCCAAATACCACATGACAGGTGGTTGGACCAGATGATCTTCGAGGTCTTTCCCAACCTTAATGATTCTGTGATGATTCACTAAGACAGACAAGGATTTTGTGCCTTCCTGGAGCCAACAAGCTCATTTAAGAGACACTGAAACAAATTCACATCCAAAGAGGAGGTAGAGAAAAAAGCCCCTACAGACTATGGATGTGCTTACCTTAGAGGTCTCCCATTGCAATTGCTTTGATTAGAAAGAATTAGCAACCAGCCATCTCAGTTTATCATGACCATTACTTGTCACAAACAGGACCAAATCTCTCAGCTCTGTCTGCATGAGAATTGTAAAAAATCTGGAGTAAGGACAACCTTTTTTCTTCTGCATGTGTACAATGATGATGTGAGTCCTAGTTTGACTGCGATCCATTGAGGTTCCCCAGAAGTAAGTAGTGGATAAGAGCGGGATACCAACCACCCAGAAACATTTGGTTATACTTGGACTGTGTTGGAATTGCCTCAGAAATCTATAAGCACAAGGCTTCAAGCACGAGGCTTCATTTCCCATTATCAGTGCCACAGGTCTCTGAATTCATTATCATCCTTCCTGAAAAAGACTTACTAACTCTACTCTCCTCTCATCAAGATTTATCCCAGCTTCCAGATTTCCAGCTTGTCAATTTTCCAAAATAGCCTTTGATGCCCTTTCTTTTTCATTTAAGCTGTCCTGTCATCACAGAGGCTTCATGATGACATCTTGCACTGCATAATGTTCTCTCAGATATCCAATAATTGCAATTTGCAGGCTAATTTAAGGGCAAGCTGACAAGAAAGCACTTCAGACCTGTCTGCATGAGAGTACAAGTGACCTTACTACACACTGAATCTCCTTGGAGTTTTTCAACATTAAGTTTAAACTTAGTTTCTTCTCAGTCAAAAGACTTCCAGAAGTCCATGCTCTTAGAGAGTTAACATCTGGGGAGAATACCTTCTTTCTGCACGAATGGTCACACATCATGCATTCAATCTTCACTTCAGGACATGGGCAACAGACTTCGTCCCTAGCAGCAGCAGAGGCACTCATCTCACCCAAATCTGGTGTTGGCCTCCGACATCCTAGGTGCTTTTACCATCAGCAGAAACAAACGGGCACTTCTAGGGTGCAGGTTACCTAACTCACTCTAGATACTTGCTATAGGATTGAAGAAATCACTTGTTTCCTCCATTACTTACAGCCAGGAGAACAACCAGCCTGAGCTGTCTAAATGCAATGGTGCATAGCTTGAGGAGGAACCTTCTGTCCCTTCCCAAACGCCTCCCTCTCTGTTTAGCTTTCTATCTGCTGTCCAGGCAAAACCCAGTCCTGGACTTAAACTGCATCAGACAGAGATGCTTGTCAAGACCAATATACACAGCCATGAGCCTTGGGATGGCTTTCTGTCATGCTGACACGTGAACTGTGCTCTTGGTGGGCACAGAGGAACAGAACCAGGGAGGTGGAAATGGGGGATCCTTGGAGACACAGAGGGCAGGCACAGAAACAAACCCAGTTTTACCTGTTACATCCCCAGAGACCATCCAGAAGTCCCCGCAGGGACAGGGTGAATGAGCTGCCAGCACACTATTGGCAGCAGAAAATCCTGAGTGGGGCAGCTGCCTTGCTTCCTCCCCAGAGCCCCTTCCTCCCTGGAAGCAGCAGCCTCAGCACATTTTTATGGCATCATCAAAATTATTTAGTTCAGAAATGATCAAAGGTTCTTGCAGCTCAGATCTGAGCCAGCTCCAGTGCCTAAGGACTGCAGAGCTGAGTAACTGCCTGGACTGGGAAAGTGTTAGAAACTGAAGAAAGGGGAAAAAAACACCTTTAGCCTTCTCACATACAAATATAAAGCTTCTTAGGCAGGTCTGCATCTTTGCATTTTGTTATTTGCATGTTGCATATTGTTAGGAAGTTTCCTTTTTTATTTCCTTTTTTTTTTTTTTTTTTTCCTGCAGGTCCTTAAAATTCTGTCTCTTTCAACAAAACTTAGTTTTCCAAAGAATTTTGCAGTAGATCAAACAGTATTGCATTAGGGGAATATTCATCTCCACACAAGTAGTTTCTGTTTTCCTCAAATAATTGTCTGGGTCATATATTTTCATTTCCCTTTATAAATGCCAAAATATATGAAAGACTCTCGGCCCATTTTATCACTTCCACAATCTGTACTAGTCAAGGAAATTGATAGGAAAAGTAAATTATCTCATCATTTAAACCATTCATTTCAAAGAATAAAACATAATTACAACACAAAGATGGGGCTTCAGAATAAGAATGCTAATCAATCTAAAACTATAATGCAAGCATAATTGGTTAAATCAACAACGACTTTTATTAAGCTAGTATCTAATTTCTGATAATAAATGAAGTTTCTGGGAAGAAATTAATCGCACTGCATTTAATTGTCACACAGGAATGAATAAAATAACGTTTATATACTTGGTCAAACAGAAAGAAACACCTTAATGAACACTTAATGGTGTATTCATTTCATGCCTTCTTTTCTCAGGATTACAGAGAAGTTAAATTAAATGAACAAACAGAAAAGATCTTCTCTTATCTCTTTTGCCAGTGCAGGATTGCTTCATACAACATATTGTCAGATACTTTATCCTGATTCAGTAATGAGACTCCCTTTATCCCAAAATCCATTATTTCTGCTGTTGCTCTTTCACAGCCCAGCGCCCTAGCTGCCTTAACTTGTTTCCATTCTTCCTGATTTCCCACTTGACAGGTCCAAGGATTTGCAAATGAAAAACTTCAGCTTCACAAAGGTGGATACACAGTCCTGCATGGCCAGCTGCTATTTAAGAATCAGCTGTGGCACACATCAGTTCTGAAACTTTTGATTCACATCAATGTGACACTATGGCATTATATGTCTTGTCTGAACTAATAATATATCATTAGCAGTTCAGAAACAAGAAAAAGCAATGCGACAATAGCATGGACTGTGTTATTTATACACTAACTCTTAACTAAGCAGTAATAGGCTCTACAGTAGCCGTTACGACTCAGGAAGGAAAATCTGCTGTCTTTATTTGTCGTTCATATTCTGCTGTTTTATATGTCCATAAATCCATAAAAAACTTTGGTTTAGTGCACTGCAGCAGTCAAAAAGTGAAATTGGTCATTAGGAACTGTAGGAAATTAGATAAAAAATATGATAAAACAACATATACCACTAAATGATTGTATTTTGGCTACTGCTTGCAGCTCCAAATGTCTCCTCTCAAAAGGGATACAAAACTCAGCAGTGGGCAGAAAACATTGCTAAGTGTGATCAGAGGGTGGCAATGGCTCCTGGAAGAGTCTGTTCAGCTGAGAAAAGAGATGATAGCCTGTGTTTTTAAGGTAGTACACCAGGGTAAAAAATAATCCCATGTAGCACTGAACACAGAACAGGCAGTCGACTTCACAGAGGTGGTCCTGGAGTCTCTGGAAGCAGCATCAGGCAGAAAAGCCAACACCATGCGGGGTGTCATCAGGACAGGCATTAGGAACAAGCCGTCAGGTGTCATTTTGCCTCTAAAGCACTGGTGAACCCACACGGAATCATAAAGACCAGACGTCACGCTGGATTTGAATCATGAATAGGTTCATTACAGCACTTCTGTCAAAATGATCAAAGCACGCTGAACGAGCTTTTGCCAGAATTATGCCTAATCAGGCAGAAAGTCTGATAGTGAGAAACTAATCCATTCGTGGAGCACATTGGAACAGCAACGTGAGTTTATCCCCAGTTAGTGCTGCCTCCTGTGACTACCGTGCTCTTGATCAGGTACGTGGATCTGCTGTACTAACCGCGGCTGAAGGGGTGTTTCAAAGAGAGCTGTGAAATAGGGAATGACATGGAGGAAATGAGCAGAGGAGTTTCTCAGCCCTCAAACCACTCAATCAGGTGACAAGTTTGAAAACAAATGATCAAAAGTGTTGCTCAGTAAGACACATAAATTATACAACTTGTTGAAAGGAATGCTGTTGAGACCAAAGAATTCAAGAGGTTTCACACACATTTATGGAGTTTGCTGGTGGGGGGTCAGATGCCCATCCAGCTCAAATTGCATGAACTGCTGAGGGCAGGTCACTGGCTCATACCTGTTTCCCAGACTCATTTCCCAAGTATCCACCCTCGACCCCTCTTGGGAGACAGAAACTGGAGCAAAGACTTACAGTTGCTCCCACTTTCTTGGTGCTTTAATGAAAAAGTATTTACCTAGATGCTGTTATATGCAGAATGACTGAAAGATGTTCCAGCAGGGGAAATACCAGGTATATTTAAGCACACTCTGGACTTCAAACTTCTGAACTGTGAACACCATGTCACCACAATTTAAACCCCAAAGTTCTGAGGAGGCTTCAGAGACGGCAGCACCACAGCACAGGCCCTCTGCAAATGCCGGCCATTTACCAGGCACACCAAGCCCTTGTTCTTCCCAACCCTTCCCCTTCTGCAGGAGAGCAATGACTTGCTGCTGACATGTTGATCATTCCTGTACACGGTGAGTCACAACGGCAATGAAACCACATCTTGAGCGTATGTAAATTAAGAGTCATATTCTGTAGCTGTTCTTATGTCAATGCACAAAAGCTGGCTAACAGACCTACTAAATGCAGTCATACACCCACAAAATAAAGAATGCAGGTAATACACCCAGGGGGGTTATTTCTCTTGTTCCTGCACCACTTCGAGTCCGTTCCTCTCTCACACGGAGCTTGAGCCATCACCATCCAGGCTAAGAAAATCCTACCTTGACTTCATGCAGGTAGGAGTGCCTGCAGAAAGCACAAGGCAGCACGGAAGAGATAAACAGAAGCAGTAATAATAACTCCTGCCATGAGCAAGTAAACATACAGTAGAGGATTTGTGTATTTTCCTCCAGGAAGAAGTCTTCAAACATGACCAGCTGAATTTAAATCAACCCCTGGAAGAGTTCCCCGAGGGCATCAGCCATACCTGTGGGCCTGAGGTGCCACTGCCGAGGGCTCCATCCTGCTGCTTTCCTTCTAGTCGCTGCCTTTTACATTGCGAGCGGGCTCTCCAGGCTCGTATTTCCATATGCAGGTAGGAGGTAGCAAACCTGGTGCCTGGTTAGTCCACTTGGTAAACACTGAACCGGAACAAAGGCTTCTCCCTGTGCCAACATTAACACCTCTTGCTCTGGGGAGGTCTGCAGGAGCCACGCGCTGCCCTCCTCCAGCAGCCCCGAGCTAGAAGGACACCGAGATCTTCACACCACCAAGACACCTTGGAGGGGGTTGGCTTCCAGAGCGAGCAACCCTTCTCTAGGACATTTCACCTATTTTAAGTATTTGTGTATTTGTGCTCAGTTATTGTTAAGTTGGAATTTTGTTTCATTTTCTGCACTTTCTTTCTATTTCCACCCATAGGTTACCTGACTCTTCTCTCTACTGCAGCCCAGGGCTCCGGGTTGTGTCTCCCCCTTCTCCTCCCATCGTCCCAGTTAATACCGCATGCCATTTTTAGCCACTAAGCTTGCAAATTATTCACAACTCGTGCCTCCTGTCTTGTATGTACAGCTACTTCTTGACATTTCCTCTTGGACATACTCCAGTTCTCGCTGAGGGCGGGTTACAGATGCACAGCACCTCTTTTGTTCTGCACCTCCCGTAAGACCTTTTTTGCACTGTTCTTAACCTTTCCTGATGCAAATAAGAG
Source organism: Netta rufina (assembly GCF_964035555.1). Taxonomy (NCBI): domain Eukaryota; kingdom Metazoa; phylum Chordata; class Aves; order Anseriformes; family Anatidae; genus Netta; species Netta rufina. Next base: position 147,272,965 of record NC_140124.1, on the reverse strand, counting down.
GGAGCTGGCCCACAGAGGTGAAGGACTACAGGCATGAGGCTGAAATTCTCTCCAAGGACACCTTTGGAATCTTGTATTTGAATTTTGGGGCAAATCTGTTCTTCCCAAGATAAATACTTAGTTTTCCTGCTATGATGAAGTACCCGTAGCATGTCAAGCATCAGCAGTTTTATGGGAGTGAGAAGGGCAGCAGAGAAATGACAGAGCTTTATGCAGTTTAACTCAAGTGATTGGCCAGATTCAGATTTCTGAATTCTTTTGTTTCCCTTGGATGACTTCTGGGAGATGGCTGCCCCTGCAGGCCTGTTGTTTGCTCTGTTTGGGGCTTCAATGGGGCACAAGGTTGCAGCCAGGAGGCTGCCCTGCTCTACAGTGCCCCAGTCACTCTCATTTGACTTGAGCAGATGGGCAAAGCTCTGCTAGGAGGAGAAATACTAATTAAATCAGATATCTCATACAATCCTCTACCTCTAAAAAGCACACACAAAATCCCTTTTTCTTCAGTGGAGCAGAAAATGATTTTTTTTTGTTCTTCCTTCTGAAGTTTGAATTTAGCTTAAAGTTCCCATTCTGTTTGTTTGTTTGTTTAATCAGGGTATTTTTCATCTGTACATTTTCTCACTCTTTCTCATATTCTTTCTGTTTATACCGCAAACAAGCAACCATCAAGAAGAAGCACGATAACAAAAATCACCAGCAGCATGTCTTAAGTTTGGGCGATGATGTGTCTATGCCCCAGGTGGCCACAGTGGCTTTAGCTGTCCCTAATTCTAAGCCTAAACAGACTTAATAACTTCTTCAGAAAATAAATAAATAAATAAATAAATAAAGAGCCATCATCTGCACTAAGGAAGAGTACAACAATGTTTGGTAGCTTCTCTAGTCCAGACAGACTTTTAATTGCATGGCTTCCAACTGAATTTCCTGAAGGCTGAATTTAGAAATGATCCATTACCAGTAGGATGGTTTCACTAACTTACCCTTTTTTTTTTTTTTTTTTTTTTTTTTGAGTTGGAAGGAACCTTAAAGATCATCTACTTCCTACCCCATGCTCTGGGCAGGGTCACCTTCCACTAGACCAGGTTGCCCAGAGCCCCATCCAAGGCTGCGAGGGTGTTATCTCCTGTTCTCCCTGCCAGAAAGGACCATATCACTATGCTTCCAGCTGCAACTCCTGCTCATGTTTCCCAAATTTTACACTTCCAGAGCTACAAGTAGGGCCAAAGCAGACTCCATACATGCACATGTGTTGAAATCAACCTACATTTGCAGAGCACCTAGTGCAACTGGGAGTCCTACCCTGGGAACTATCCTTTTCTTTTATTATTGATGATAAAAAGAGTGATAGCTGCTATCCAGAAGCTAAATCCTGAATTATTTAAATCACTCTATGTGATGTTTCCTTCCTGCATGACCATTGTACTGATAATTCCTCTCCCCTCACCATTTGCCTTTCTTCCAACTCAGTAGGGTCCTAGCCCCTACCTGCCATCCTATCAAGAGCAGTGAAAAATGTCACCAGAATAAATCTAGCTATTGCTGTGTCACGGAGTAAACGTTCCCTGAGGAGCACTGTGTCCCGTGAAGGGACATCCTTCAGATAGCCAAACCTGGAGTTTTCTTCAGCAGAGGTTGGCATCGTCACACTGGCATTGGTACCAAATGAAGGGGCCTGGTTCTCGCCCTGGTAAGGGGCCTGGTTCTCGCACAGGGAAGTGGTAACAAACAGCCCCAAAGGCACCCTGCCATCACCGAAACACCCCTACCACAAAACCCTGATCTGTTCCATGTCAATATTGCCACCACAGCAAGCTGTAGAAAATGCTGGCTTTTTATTATTACTATTTTCTGAATCTGAGGCTGAACAGAAACCTCACTTTTACTTACAAAGGAGGTGCTTCTCTGAGCTGCCTGAAAAATCAGCGTGGGGGCTGTGCCCAGCACCAAGCTGCAGGACATTTAGGAGTGTAAATGAACAGAAAGCTTACATAAGGGCAGGTTTTCAGTAGTCAATATGTTTTTTAAAGCATCTCAGCCTCTCTTCTCATAAACAAGCAGTGCAGTCCTGGGCTAAGCCAGGCCTCCAGTGGAAGGGAAGGGCTAAGAAGAAAGTCGAGGTGTGCAGTCTATTTCCAGCCTCACTCCTGCTACATCCATTAAGTTATGCAGCTTTGGGTGGTCCGTTCAGCTAATGGATGTAAAAAATTTACCTGTCCCATGGGAAGAGCATCAAGAGGCTTCTGTGTTGCTTGAGAAGTGATCTGAACCACAGGGTTTATAGCAATGGGTTGGTGCACCCAAAGAAAGACCCCACTGAACAAAGTGCTGGAGGCACTTAACCATTAATATGTTTTGGTTTGGGTTGCTCTAATGGGTACAAAATATGGTTCTCAATTGTCTTTGAAACTCTGAGGGACTCAGTGCCTTTTGCTCTGTGGGACCTGGACTGAGCCAAGCAGTCCCAAACTGGGCACATAGCTGCCAGATGCAAGGAGCTAAGAACAGGATTTGACTCCTATTGTGGCATATCAACCTGAACCATAAATCATCTGCTTCTGGGGAGTCCTCTAAGTGCTGGAACAACATTATTTGAGAGAAAGTGATACTTCATCAGAAAAGAAAAAAAAAAAAAAAAAAAAAAAAAAAAACTTAAATAGGCCATCTCCTCAGCAGGTATTAACCAGGCGTGTTATCTCAGTGACTGGGTGGCCACAAAGCTGAGATTACTGCAATTTTTGATGGAGGAATCCGTGTGCTGAAATCTAGGCAGAAGCATCTAATTTATGGTCCAGCTGAAAGTAAGTAAAGAGGTTTGATGGAGCCTGGCATAAAAAGCATAACTTCACTTTTATAAGTGATGCTGCAGAGCTGATCACCGGCCAAGAGAAGCACAGACATGGAAGCATCTATTTGGGACCAGAGCAGGAGCTTTGGGGCAGCTTTGGTGTTGCAGTGCAGGTGGCCAGGGTTGGAAAGCCAGAGCCTGCTGACCCCTGCAAGTCTTGGCTAGTGCGGGGCAATGTTGTTGGGTTACCCTCAGTGAGTGCATTTCTTACTGAATATTGAACCAAAGGAAGCTTTGATGTAAAGGAAAAGATTTCAGGTTTGAAGAATAAAACAAAAGCCTTGTGAGCAGGTAAGCAGCTGCTGGCATGTGATTCTATGTCCCTGCAACCCTTTTTCCCCTCCCACCTACCTATTTGTACAAAAGCTGCTCCTACATTGTGGTCTAACTGCCCAACTCAGACCCCTGCTAATGCTTTTTGTTCCACTTTTGTCATGCCATAAAAATCTCCTGTATTTATAAAAGTAAGGAAGCATCGGTGACAGGTTTGGGACTGCTCTGCAAAAGAAACTCCTTCAGCTGGCAAAGCACAGAGCAGTTTTATGCCAGGTCAGCCTGGAGGGGTCTATAAGCAGCCTGTAATTAGTGCTGGTACCTCACTTAGCACCCTGTGGATGTAAAACCAAGCCTGGGTCTCAGTCCTGGGCAGGAACTGATCGGGCCTTTGCTCACACGAGGCCAGGCAATACAAGCATCCCTTATCAAGCTGTTTCTCACAGACAGTGCTGGGTCTCGGCATTCAAGCTTGTGCTCCACAGCTCAGCTGCACGTCCTACTTCTCCCCTAGGGACTTGTTATTTTACAGTACTCCAAATGTATTTAATCTTCAGCTTTCCAAAGGCTGCTGGCAAGATTTGTCAGCAAATTACTGTGGAGCTAGCAGGGAAAAGGAATAATAAGTCCGAGAGGACTTAGTGCACAGTAAGATGTCAGCTTTGGGCATGGCTGTCGAGTCAGCCCCATGGTAGAAATCACCTCTTGACAAGGTGAGGACTAAGCCACGGCTATTTAACTCCTCTCCCTCCCTTCCCCACACACATGTTCTCAGTTGTTGAAGGCTGCCTGGGACATGGATACAAAACATCCTTAGGGCTGGCCTGTTTTGTACCAAATGCTGTCAGTCCCAAAGGTAGAGCCATGAGCTCTGCCCCTTCTGCTCAGCACAGGGCCCTGCATCCAGCTGTTGGGACTCGTTGCCCAAAACTGCAACCCACAAACTGCTAGCTGGTTCATTCCTCTCCAGTGATGTTGCAAAATACCCTGGGAATGCCAGTTAAGCAATGACACTTGCAAAAATGCTTCTGTTTCATCAGCACGTTGTTAGCACTGGAACGCAACCTTTGGCTGTTCAGCAGAGAAGACTTAATCCCAAACAAATCCTTTCTGGCACAGGGACAAAACCAGAATGTTTGCTGCGGGAAGTGCTCAGCATCTGAACTCACTTCATACATGAAGAGATTCTGTACCAAGTAGGCATGAAGTTTAAACACCATTCAGGAGGCTGGGAAGGCTGGTTTCAAACGAAAACGTGTCTGAGCACAAAGCAGCTCAGAAGTCAGCCTGTCTGGCAGACACTTTTTTTGTGTGTGTGTGTTAGGTTGGGTTTTTGTTCTTGTTTCCATTTTTTCTCAGCTGCAGAGAAGTTGTAGTTCACCTTACCAAGTCCACAAGTATAAAGATCCAACATCAAAAGACTTGCTGGGCACACAGAAGGACCCTGTGCTGGGCACACAGAAGGAGGATGAGGGATGCAGGTTGCCCTCCCAGAGTTTTACCAAAAGCACCTGCCAGTTCTGGAGCAAATAATTCTGCAATTGCAGCTGCACACGTATGAGATTATAATTTTTGCACTGCCAATATGCCCACAACACTCCCTGATTTCCTATGCCCCTTATGGTGCCTACTTCAGCCCTAGTCTGAATAATAGCAAAACAGATGAAAAGCTGCTCCTAGATAAGAGGCTAGTGGCAGGTGTTTCTGACATTTCTTGAAGTGGGACAAATATCCCACTTCTCCTAAAGCACTAAGAATTCATTTATTTCTGGTTCAGTGGGGCTGTGAAATGCTAGAGCTTAACAGTTATGCCAGAATAACCTCTTGTTTTGCACTGCTTTAATCTTTACTATGATTTTAGGGAGTTATCTTCCTAATAGATTTATATCTTTTGAAAGTCAGAGAGCAGCTGCTGCCTTCAGCCATGCTACAGATACCAAGTTTAAACTGAGCATTTTATGAAATGGCTGGTACAGTATTTCTGTCCCGGTTCAGACAACAATCATCATAGGGTGATTTGAGTTACATTCTGGATAGCTTGTACCACGACAGACTGAAAAAAATCCTTACTTGTCTAGTCCTGAATTAATTAAGGGAGAGAGAAAACTAACATCACTTTGAGCAGTTATTTGTAGAGCTTTGCCAAACCCAAATCCATGGGAAATTCCAAAAGAGACATGGGACAGCTGCCACCCAGCCCCAGGTAGCCTTCTGGATGTGCTGACCAGGGGGATAGCAATGGTCAGCCACAAGTCTGTGTCCTTCATGCTGATGCTCTCAAACCCCTTTAATCCAGAAAGTCAGTCTCCATTTGTATTGCAGCAATTCAGTTTCCATTTGCTGCCAGAAAATCCAAGCTTATAAACAGAAAGTGTTCAGGAAGAAACTGGACTTTCAAAAAAAAAAAAAAAAATACCCTTTCATCCAAAGCCAACTGTATCTTGCAGATAAGAGGACCTGAAGGTTTCCCAGACAAATATCTCCTCTCTTCACTTTTACCATAGCCAACAACATAACATCATTCATCAATATTGCTCTTTTATTTCACTGGAGTTGAAGGGAAGCTGTTCAAAGAAAGGCTGTACAAAATCTCTAGAGGACTAGTGCCTCAAATAAACACCTTCATATCTCCGTATTTGCTTCCCATCAACATCCCTGAAAGCACCATGCCTTCTCAAGGTGCAACTTAAAGGAGCTTGCTGCTCGGGGATATGAGTCACTCCTTCGCCAAGGAGCACTTTTGGTTCCTGGGGTATTTCTCTAGCTGTTTGGAAGCAGCCAAACTCCAACAGTTGCCTCTAGTATTGGTAGTATCTGAGGTGGAAATGGCTGGTCACAAATAGCTGCCCATGTAGTCCGGCAAAGTGCCTGTCTTAAAAAGATTTGGAATGAAGCCCTTTGCAAAGGATCGGGTCTGCAGCCCCTGTGCTTCAGATTTTACTCAAAGGCCTTGCTGAAGTCTAGGTAGACTACGTCAACAGGCTTTCCCTCATCCACCAGGTGGGTCACCCGGTCATAGAAGGAGGTGAGGATGGTCAGGCAGGACTTGCCTTTCATGGCCCCATGGTTGTGTTTGGAACACAAGTCTTATGAGGAGAGACTGAGGGAGCTGGGGTTGTTTAGTCTGGGGAAGAGGAGGCTCAGGGGAGGCCTCATTGCTCTCTGCAACTGCCTGAAAGGAAGCTGTGGGGAGCTGGGGGTCGGCCTCTGCTCACAGTGATAGGACCAGAGGGAATGGCCTCAAGTTGTGCCAGGAGAGATTCAGGCTGGAAATGAGGAGACATTTCTGCTCAGAAAGAGCAGTCAGGCACTGGGACAGGTTGCCCAGGGAGGTGGTGGAGTCCCCGTCCCTGGGGGTGTTCAGGGAAAGGTTGGACGTGGTGCCTGGGGACATGGTTTGGTGGTGACATTGATGGTAGGGGATGGTTTGAGCAGATGATCTTGGAGGGCTTTTCCAATCTTAATGATTCTATGATTTTCGTCACAATCAGTTCATTATAGCAAGTCTCTTTTTTATCTCCTTGAATTCTGTTCCACCAACAAATCCCCAGTTTGAATGAATGTCAGCTGGAGCAGCGTGAGATGCAGAGAGACAACACAGCCATTTGATCTTGGTGGTGAGACCATCCTCCAACATCTCTGTTCTTGAGGAAGCCATAATGCACAGCAGAATTTTTGACCCCTTTGTTTTCATTAGGGATACACCAAAGCCTCATAGTTTTTCATATTTATAGTCCATTGTAAAAGCTGTGCCTTTTTCCACTCACTTTTATGAGGGCAGAGTTTCTGATGGTGCTGGCTAAAATTAGAAAGCCATCATTTTCATGCTAGCCAAAGCCTTGAGCTACAGCTTGGAAAAGATACAGTCCATGAGGACAGAGATCAGACACAACTGAGTTGCTTTGTATGAGAACAGACCATTAACTGCAGGAAACACCGAGTAATTTCACTTAACATAAATGTCTGTCATTGCAGGCTAAATTCAATCAAATTACCTCCTATTTTCTAAGAGTGTGCAAGCCCGGAGTTACAGCCGATCAGGCAGAGCGTGTGCATCAGCCTCAGGCTGCAAGTGCAGATTGGATAAAAGAATAGCTTATATTTTCAGGCTTTTTGCATGGCTCCAGCCTGCACAGCCAGAAACACCAAATGTTAAAGGTACCCATTGTAACTGGGTATCGTATGTTTCAGAAATTCTAGCAAAATGCCCAGAAATACCACCTCATCTTCTCTGAAAGCAGCAAGAGTCAAGACCTTAGAAGAAAACTACACCTGGCTTTTTTATGTTGACATTTGCAAAGGTGCAGCTTAGAAAACAAAACAAAACAAAACAAAAAAATCAAGCAAACAAACAAATATCCAATTCACACCAGGAAACAAGACTTCCAGGTAACTTTCATATGAAAATAAGTTAGGAAATATGGATTACTACTGAGAAAGAAATCAGGCCAGATGTTCAGCTGGTGTCAACCAGCACAGCCCCTCTGACAGCCTGCCCACTTACACCATGTAGGTGCAGCTCAGCCACCTGGCCAGCAATTTTACCACAAAGCAGGGAAGACAAAGTCATAAAGACTCCATGAATTCACAGTATGGGGTTTATCTGAGTGTGATCTGTTGCCATGTATCTAGACACCAATGACAGATTCATCTCACCTGATTTCTACAGGTTGGCTGCTACATCCCAGTGAGTCAACCCAGAAGAAGTCACGCCAATCAGCATCAAGCAGATGTCAGAAATGTTTCCAAATGGATCAGACACCAGAAGAGTCTTTTCTCCTCATCAGCTGGAAAGGGAGTCTAGACACTTGAGACATCTACATTTGTCCCTATGAATACCACCCCTGTGTGGCAAGCACAGCCTAAGTAATAGAGTATAATGGCAACAACAAAATATATCAAACTGTGTTGGAGACAGAGGACAAATCTCCCCACCCAGCGTGAGAGTATCCACCACCCTGCCCTGACAGAGTGACATTACAAAGCCTGCCTGTGCCACTTTGGTCCTCAAATGCCACCTGGTGGCCCTTCTTCGAAATCCTGACGGGTCAATATGGGCAGCCTTGGAGGGTAAAAGGGGTTGTGTTGTGACCTGTAAATAGGAAAGTTTTTGCAGGAATGGAGATGTCTACAATCTATTGAACATATTAATTTGATGGGCTTTTAATAGAGTTTCAGGCATGAGTACACATCCACAGAAATAGCACAAAATAGAACAGAAAGGAACAACAGGAAAAACTGCATGAGAACAGATTCAGCAAAACTTCCCTTGGGAGTGCACAGCATGAGTGCATTGCTAGGGGACCCTCCCCTCCCTTTGCCTCAGCAGCAGTGCAGATGATGATCCATAGCTCAGAGGGATGACAATTCCCTGGGTGCTTACAGAGAAGCCCAACCTGGTGGGTGTCAGCATAGTCAGATGCTTCTTGCAGCCATGCAGAACTTGCCAAGGGAGGTGCAGCTTCTTCCTTGCTGTGTTTGGTGTGGTTTCTCTGAAAAAAACTCCCCGTGCCTGCCTCGATCCAAAACTGCCCTCTTAATTTTATTTCCACAATGCAGCTGCATGCCAGCAGCCTCGCAGCATTCTGACTATGGGGTGGCAAAGAGATACACCCAACTGGGGATGGCTGTGCTTTGTTTTCCATTATAAAGGGATTTGGAGTCTTCTTTATAATACTTGTTCAATTAAAAAAAAAAAAAAAAAATCAGTCATTTACACCATCATAGGTAGCTGAAGTTGTTTTTTTTTTATTCTTACTGAATCACATTCTGCTGTCTAGTGTGCTGGTGCAAACCCTGGAACAATTATTTACTTTTCTAGAGTGATACCAGTCCTGTGTCTGCAATATCACTACATAGAAAGCCAGCTATTATCCACTTTACCTACTTCCCACAGAAACCGGTTTCACTTCAGCAGTTACAATAGCAGTGCATAAGAAAACAAGACCATGAGCAGAGTAAAATACCAGATACTTCAGCATCCAGAAAGTAAACATCTCTTGATGTCAGACAGAGCAATCTAAGCACGGTGCCTCACTGTCTTGCAGCAAGCAAGAAATTGGTATTGATATTTTTGGATTGGATTCACGTCACCGTGCAATTTTGCATTTTCCTGTGAACAATTCAAATGTCCAAGTGCATTAGCACTGCTTGTTTACAATACTTTTCACTGTTGCAACCGTGGTCTCTTTAAAAATAATAAAAATAAAAATAAAAATAAAAGAATAGCTACAACACTGAACTTATATACTGTATCCATGAAAAGAAAAAAAAAAAAAAAAGTTAATAAACTGTTTAGAGTCAAATATTAAATCCCTGAACCTGGGAACTCTGGTGCAGAGCCTAATCCAATACCCCAAGCAATTGAAAAAACTTTGTTCTCTGCAGGATCAGACCCACAGAGCAGTAAATGACTCAGGCTCCAGGACCATGTAACTCTCTCAGCAGAAAATAGAATAAAATAAAATAAAATAAAATAAAATAAAATAAAATAAAATAAAATAAAATAAAATAAAATAAAATAAAATAAAATAAAATAAAATAAAATAAAATAAAATAAAATAAACTGTTTCAACAGAAGGAATAGGAAAGTCGATATAAATGTTATTTGAGCTGTTTTGGTAATTTTTTGGGACTGCTTCAAAGAAGGGAGCAAAATAGGGAAATAAACCATACTTTTCACACACAAAACCTTGTACAGTTATCCTAAAGTTTAGGGCAGGCACAAAATAGATTTTGTCACTAGGGTAAATTTATTTAATCTTTAACTTTAATTTGCTATTTATATAATTTAATTTATGGTGAGTTCTCAAGCAAATCATCTGAGCACATTGGCCAAGCTTTGATCTTAGTTGCACATCTCTGAGCCCCTAGTGACTCTACAAAATCCATGAAAAAGTTCTGGGTTTGGTCTGCTACAGCCAGGGCAGAATTTGATTGCTAGCAACATATTCAGAAACACTGCAAAAGAAGGTAGAAACAAGAAAACACTTCATAAACAGGACATCCTATGTAAATCAGCTAACTGTGAACAGAAATACAGAAACATGCAAATAAACTTGGATATATGCACACTTACACACTCATAGGCACAGACACCCAGACATTTCTCTCTTTTCTTTCAGCAAAAAGCCAGTATCCTTTGCTTACAACAAACAAGCACTTCACAATTTAGGGCAAATCCTCAGCTCATAAATTTGATTAATTTCAGAAAACCAAGACTATTTCCAGCAGCTGACCTAAGCACGAAAAGATTAAAGTGTCAAATTTTGCCCTTATTCAATAGAATATATTATCTTATTGAAAATTTTTGAAGATAACCTGTTGAATTTTTGCCTTTATTCAATAGAAATATAAATATCCTATTACATAAGTCCCAAACCAGAGCAGTCTAAGTGATTCCTGTTCCCTAACTGGCACTGCTGGGCTGCTGCACACCACCTGTGAGCCCAAAGATATCACAGTCCTAAAAACACAGTGGACAGGAAACAAAACTAAACTAAACAATAATTTTAAAAAAGAAAGGCACAATAAAATATGCTTGCCAGAGACATTCATCTCTTCCCATTTGCAGTTCAGCGGAACTAATGCTCTTTCTTTAAAGACTTTTAAAGGATAAACCTGTACCAATACAAAACTTGCTGACATAAATAAAACCCTCATACAAGCAGCTGAATGTTAAAATTCTGAGTCTTTAATTATTTCTAAACATCATTCTTTTTCTTCCTGTAGGATGTCTTGCATTTTCACTGTCAAAAATAATGGAAAAAGTAGGAGAGACATTACCTTCCCTTTTTTTCCTCCATCTCTTATGCTTTAGTGTCAAGCTGGCCTTCAGCAACTCATCCAGCACCTGCAAGACATACCTCTTCTCTTCCGTTGGCTGCCATAGGGATTCTGCCTGTGTTTATGATTAACTCACCAAGATATCCACCACACCAGGGTGAGGCTGTTTAAACACTTAATTGTATTCATGACTCTTTTCTTATTCTAGATAAGGTTTCCCAAAGCACTGGAGTATGCAATGTAGTTAACTGTTTAGTGAAGCCTCTCAAAACTCAGGGATTTTGGCTCACTGAGCTTCTTTACAAGGATGTTTTTTTTTTCCTTCTCCTGCTGTGAGTGGGTTCTCCTTGCCACCATGGTCAGGCAGGACCAGCACATGGCCCAGACTGCATTTTGGCTCATAAAACAGCTCCAGAAACACAACAGCCTGATGTTTTGAGGTGCTACTATGCCAAAATGGGGGATAAATTTCCATTTGCAGGGTTTCATTCAGGTCAGGTAGTTGCTGCACTGATACAATTTCTGCTCCTCATCCACAGTCACAGACCCTCACCAGACTCACCAACCCAGATCACTCTCCCCAGGGTACAAAGATCCCAACAAAATCAATGGAAGTTTAGCCAAGATGTTAGAGTTCAGGAGGTCAGTCCTTCAAGGATTCAGAGATACTGCCTCCTGTACGTCCTGGATATAAGAAAAACAAATTTCATGACGAGGACAGTCAAACGTTAGCACAATCTGCTCAACGAGGTTGCACAGTCTCTGTTCCTGCAGGTTTTCAAAATCTGGTTGGACAAAGTCCCAAGAAACCTGGTCTGAGTTCATGGCTGACCCTGCTCTGAGCAGGAGGTTGGGCTACAGACCACCTGAGGTCCCTCCCAACCTCAGTTCTCCTGTGATCCTATTTATGATCCTATATTCTGATACTGGTAATGGTGTAGGCAGGTGTATCAGGATTTGTAGCGTGGGTTGGGGATGAAACCTGCTCCCTGTAGTGACACTGATGTTATTGTGTCCACACAAGTCATACATTCTCTCTGAACTACAACTTAACTCATCTGCAGTATGGGAACAGTTCCTTGTTTCCCTAGGGCATTTGCAAGGATAATATAAAACTTTCAGATGATTCATACAGCAAATGATGCTCTGTCACGCAATGATGCTCTATCACAGCAAATACAGCATTTCCATTAGTCCCTGGAGCAATACAGATGCAAACTTTGAGGACAAAGCATAGCCATATTTCTAGTAATAACTTGGTCAACCTAATGAGGCCAACTGAACATGCTGACCAAATGCAGACAGTGGTAACTAGCTGATCCTTTTCTCTTTCACATCGGACATGCATACATGCTTCATTGTGCTGCAAAGTTCTGCAAAAGTAAACCTATTTCATGTAATAAAAATGCCACTTATACAAGAGTATAAACAGAGACAATTAAGACAATTAGCACAAAAAGAAGAGACTTGGCTCACTGTGCAGTACTTTGCCTATGCAGTCATTTTGCTACTCAGTTTGGTAGCTTTGCAACACATGTTCAAGTGCTGCCGCAGAGTCATGTTGAGGAGCAAATGGGAAAGAAAAGAAAAGCCTGATCTCCTGGTGAGAAGAGTGTCTTACATCATGAAGGTTAATTTGGATCTTTTCAAACAGAAACTGCTCTCCAGCTTGGCTAAAAACAGGTTGTGTCAGAAGGACACAATGAAGAGCATCAACATTTGTTAGAACGTTTTATTGTTGTGTTTTAGGTTGCATGACTGTTTTAGCACTTGGCCACTTGTATATGCTAAGGAAAACACAAAGGGACACGTTCATGCCATCTAGTCTAGACATTTTTCACCGGTAGGGTTTCACAGTGCAATCTGAGCCAATTTAACAGCTCACTGCAGCTGAAAAAGGACAGAGGCATCAGTGCCTTTATTAATCCCCTCTTCTGCTCCAAGCCGTGTCTCTCCTGCTTACGCTATGCCAACTACAGCAACACTGCTCTGAGCTACTTTAACTCTCTAAACCACCAGAAACTAATGGACAATTTGGAACTGGTTTGTAGGATGAATGAGGGAGTCTGGAGGCAGGAGGAAAGGAGGGAGAGCCATCACACAGTGGGGAGCAAGAGGAAAGATGGAACCATCAGGTTGGCTTGGATGCTTGTGAAAAACCTGCCTTAATTATTTGTTTTAGCTCTAATCATGAAGGTACCAGGATTGCCATTTCTTTGTTCCTTCACCCAAAGACAGTTTTATCCTGACAAAGTAGCTGAGAAAGGGCTCTAGGTATGTGTAGGTGGGTGCTCAATAGGACAGCAACTGGAGACAGAAAAGGACCCTGTTTCATAAATAAGGATGCGAAGGAAGCAATTCAACTGCCTCAACAGGGGCAATGAATGCCATCTGTGGTACCTCAGGACATCACGAGTGATCTCCCTCCACTGCTCCAGAAATGTGTGCCTGCCCCATGGATCCTGTGCTGGATCCCTGTGGGTGGCTGAGATCCCTGGCATCTCTAATGGCACTGGGTACCAGTGGATATGCAGCCCCATCTTGCACATCATGCAGCAGATTAGGGGAACTGGGAGTGACCCACTAGTTTTCAGTAGGCAGTGCTTCAGGGCAGAGTTCTGAAAATTGATTCCAATAAAACAGAGGACAAAAAGTCCATCTTGTGGAAAGTCATTCCAAGCTGTTCCGGATGAAGTTCAGTCAGTCCAGCTCCCACATTCAAGGGAGTTTGCTTCTCACAGCCCTGAGCTCTCTCACTCTGCTTTTTATCTGTAGCTCAGTTAGCTCAGTGGGTATTATAACCACCACAGATCATTACTTTGCAGAGCTGATGCAGTTTCTTTCACATTTAGGACACTGATCCATCTTCAGGAGGGAGAGTCACATCACGTGGTGCCTGCCATCCAGCAGGGTCCAGCTGCCCTCAGTTCACCACACCAGGGCACTTCCTAACGTACCATGCCAAAGGAGGCCAGCAGAGCTGTGCTTCACTGCTCTTCGTGGACAAGGAAGGGGCTTTATGAGATTAAGTGACATTAAGTTCACCTTAGGTGGTTTTATTTCTTTAATTCCCTGGAAGAGGCCAGTCTCCAGCACTGTGGGAGGCCACTGAAGGCATTACTGAACAGAGTGGCCCAGGGGAGCTAATCTGAATTAAATTTTAAAGCAGGCAAATTCAGCCACATTAATCTCTGATGCATGCTCAGAGTTTCTGTGACAGCACTTTGATTTAGTTTGCTTAAGTTCAGAAGTTAAAAATAATGAAAATGCAATGAGGGACATTGCAGTGCCCTGGAGGAGGTTGGTCAGGAGCTCAGTGAGGCCTGGCTGATCCACCTGAAAGCCCCATGGCCACAGGAGGCTGCACTATGCTAACGGTGGGCTGAAAAGGGGTGGCTGCAGCATGCAGATGTCAGGCTCTCTGACAGCACCTTAGGGTTAATATCCACAGAAATTGCAAGATATTTTTATACATAAATCATTGAATCACAGAATCATTAAGGTTGGAAAAGACCTCCAAGATCATCTGGTCCAACCATCCCCTACCACCAATGTCACCACTAAACCATGTCCCCAACACTTCCCACGTCTAACACTTTCCCTGAACATCCCCAGGGACGGGGACTCCACCACCTCCCTGGGCAACCCGTCCCAGTGCCTGACTGCTCTTTCTGAGCAGAAATGTCTCCTCATTTCCAGCCTGAACCTCCCCTGGCACAACTTGAGGCCATTCCCTCTGGTCCTATCACTGGTTACCTGTGAGCAGAGGCCGACCCAGAGCTCCCCACAGCTTCCTTTCAGGCAGTTGCAGAGAGCAATGAGGCCTCCCCTGAGCCTCCTCTTCCCCACACCAACCACCCCCAGCTCCCTCAGCCGCTCCTCACAGGACTTGTGCCCCAGGCCCTTCCCCAGCTTCGTAGCCCTGCTCTGGGCACACTCCAGGGCCTCGATGTCCTTCTGGGACTGAGGGGCCCAAAGCTGAGCACAGCACTAGAGGTGCAGCCTCACCAGAGCTGATTAGACTTTTCAAAGTGATAATGATTGAGTCTATTGGAAATCAGCAGTGGGATTTGGTATTAACTAAGACTAATAAACCAAAACCACATGAATAAGCTCTCCAAACATGGGAAACGGGATTGTGTTTCTATAGTGGAGGAAAAAAGGAAAAAGCAGCTCTGTGTGGGGCAACCCATCCCCAGTGATACAAGGCTGATCTGGGAGAGCTCCTGGCTGAGGGTTACATGAGCCGAGCACTTTCCTGGTTCCTGGGCAGGTGGCTTCTCAAAATAGCCGTGACTCACCAGTGTTTACCCACTAATATTTTCTCAGCCCCTGACTGCAAGGTGATTAGAGAGTATAGATGAGAGTAGCCAAAAGGTGTGGCTAGATTTCATTACATTGTTATCACAATTAGTTTGAACAGTGTCATCACGCTTGCAAGGGCCTAGGAAAAGCACGCTGGTGGGCAGAAATGAGAAAACAGTGAGGGACCCCCACAGGCAGACACAAAGCTGGCAAAGGTTTTCATACAGTCCAGAACGGAAGGGGAAAGAATGACAAAAGGAGTGGCTTATAGTGAAAATCCACTCAGGGATTTTATCATGAGGGCAATTTATTTATGCTGTGGTCACACCTACTAGTCTCTTTTGTGGACCAAGCATCCACCATTTGTGTGTTTTGTGACAAGAAGTAATATGCCCCTCTACAGACCTGTTTTTAATATTCTGTGCAGTTTAATATTCTGTACAGTCCTCCCAGAAGAAGGCGGTAGAAAATGGCAGGGTACGTAGGAGGGTGACTGAGGTGACCAAGGACATGGAACAGTTTCCAGACAAGCAATGGCTACAAAAATTAGGACACTGATGCTTGGCAAAGACAAGTGGGTGAGACTCATTAAAAGCTTGTAAATCTTTAGTGGGATGGCAAAGATGAAGAGGAAACACCTGTTCACTGTTTCTCTCTGCAGAAGCATTTTGCATAAGATGCATAACTACAGTGTTAAACAGATGAACTGGTTCAGCTGTTGCTGCTTAGCAAAGGATCGCATACTGTTGATATACCAGAACAAATTCAAGCTAAAACTACTCCAATTCAGAGCACAGAGGATGAGATTCTTAAATGCAGTAGGTTTTTAAAGCAAAGCTCTTTAGATTTATGATTAACAGATTATTATCTTTGGCTTCTCCAGCAGTTCACACTTCTTGGAGAAAGTCGCTGGGTTTTCGTGCATAAA
The DNA here is from genome assembly GCF_964035555.1 of Netta rufina. Taxonomy (NCBI): domain Eukaryota; kingdom Metazoa; phylum Chordata; class Aves; order Anseriformes; family Anatidae; genus Netta; species Netta rufina. The sequence continues at coordinate 147,256,829 of NC_140124.1, read as the reverse complement.
TTCAAGCCTGAAAATGGGGTTATTGATGCAAAAGGATTGGAATAGATTTCATGTACAGCTACTGTAAAAACATTTTCCATGCACTGAGATGGAAGAAGAGTTCTTATGTAAATTAACTACAACCTGCCAGAAAAGTTTGATGGCCCTTTTCTCTCTGCTTTCTGAACTGGAATCCCCTGAGGCACACAGATAGGACCTTACATTGCCTAATTAAAGCTGGTGTGGGGTCTGGAGCACACCAGAGAGGCAGTGGCCTCTGTCTCTGCCCCACCACAGTCAGTGCCACCCTGTCCAGGAAACGTCTGGACCAGAAGTCAGTCAGGCATGAGGTCTCCTGGAGGTCCCAGCCTTCCAGAGAAAGCTACCTGGAAGGAAGAAAAGCAGAGAGAGCAGCAACTATGGCAAAAGACAGCAGGCGGAGGACTGCAAGAACCCCAGGAGTTGTTTTTTTTCTTGGTCTATAGAGCTGAATTAGAAGGGGAGAGAAAGAAAACCAAAGAACTACACCCCAGCACCTCTAGCAACTACAGCTCCCCATTGCCACCCGCTCCACAGCTTGCCTAAACCGGGTGTAACAAACCAAATATTTTTTGTTTTGATACTGCTCTTCAGCGAAATTTAGCAGCCTGGAGTCCCTGCTTCAGAAAATGCAGTGAACATGAACACTCCAGGTTTTATAGACCTCTACCATGTCCTCCCTTATCTCTTTCTTGTCTTCAGAAAGTGACAAAGCTCTGTTTATCATAGCTATTTCCCACCCTTCAGGTCATCAGTCACCCTCTCTGAACTCTTCTTGCTTCACTATTGGCTTCTGAGAGGGGAAGGTTTTTGTGCTTCCAGCAGCAAACCAGCAGAGGCTTTGAAAGCAAAGTTTTTTAAACGTATGATTATCAGATTATTATCTTTGGATTCTCCAGCAGTTCAGACTTCTCAGAGAAGTTTTCCAGCAGCAAAAGGGCCTTAGTAGAAGAACCCCCTTTCATTAGCACCAGCACTGCCTTACCACAAGGGAAGATGTCTCCCTATGTTTCCTATGTCTCCTACGTTGGTAAAATACATTCTCCTTCTCAGAAACATCTATAGCACACAGTGGGACCACGTGCACTCAGCACCTTGCAGACCTGGGCGCTAATGAACCTGTGTGGGTGCTATGAAGTCATGGTGCTGCTCAGGGCACATTTCTGACTTCCTGACACGACTGCCTTCAATGCTCTGGCTTGTTTTTTTTTTTTTTTTTTTTGTTTGTTTTGTTTTTTTTTTTTTTTTTTTTTTTTTCCCCACTCACTTGCTGTGCTTAAGCACCAAGAAACAAACCAGATGAAGATCTGTTACCTCTTTAGGCCATACCCTAACTCCCACAGCACTGGCATTTTCTCTCACCCAGACCCACCCATTACGTGACTGCTTTTACAACAGGAACAGTAGTAATTCTGCTGAAAGTACACACGGTATTAGCCTCCAGAACGTCGTTTTTGCAGAAACAAAGGTTCTCTTTCACTTCCCTTCACTTATCTCACCAGCTTACCACCATCTTAACACAATCCATTTCCCCTCTTACCCACAAACCTAACAAAAAAGTGCAAAATGAGGACAGCCACGTGCCACCCAATGCTCACATAAGAGGAGGAACTTGAGCTTGCAGTGAAAATTCCTGTCTTTGGCTGTTTTCTCTCCTCTTTCTACTGAGAGGACAGTTGCTTTGTAACTCAAATAAGTTGCTAGGTCACGATCCACCCAGTGTGTCTAACAGATCCACCCAGTGTGGCGGACTGATCATCTCCCCCAACTCCAGATGGCTTCAGACTAAATATCCATATGTGAATTAGTCACCTGGAGCTTCTTCGTCAACAGGAGATAACAAAGCATTTTACGAGTTTGGCTTGACACCCTTCTAGAGAGCAGATGCAGGGGTAGATGCCTACCAGAGGAACACCCTGAGCTCTCCAGGCAGGTTTGGGTGTAACATTTGTGGCCATGGCCCACAAGAGAGAGGGGAATGATACACTCAATGGTATTTCCTGGTCTTGTGATCCCATATTACATTTACTGGTGTAAGAACTGTATCTAATAGCTAACACCATGAGGGGGTAGCTCCTGTTCACATAATTCCATCAAGCTTCCTGGTCACATTTGATTGCCAAGCTTAAAACAGACCACAGTAGCCTGGCTAAAAATGCAGTCTCCTCATACCATGTTATCTGGTACTACCCAAGAGCTCTGCAATGTTTGATTTTACTACCAGGTGAGCGGGACATCATGTGAGTATGCACCAGACCGATCGCCACGCAATGTGATCACCTTATCTGCCTGTAAAGCTGCAACCATAGCCTTCACCTACTTTTACTGAACAAAATCAAATGTAGCTTACAAAAGCTTTTATCCAGACCCCACTGCCACTACTGAGTACTTCAATGTCTTGAAATTATACAACGAGATGTCCCTGCTTCACATGCATCCCTTTCTCACAGTACAAAGAGACTGGATTTTACGCAGCCAGATTCCTCCTGTTTGAATCAAATAAATTTCTTCTTCTCATTTGCATCCTTATAGCTTCCCCTGCAGCTCAGCCATAGATGTTTTGTTTTCTTTCTGTGATAAAATTCTGTACAACCATTCAAACTCTCATGTCTACACAACTACAGCTAAAAGCATGACGAAGTCAGTTTGCTTTCTTCCTTGGTTGTGTTGTATTAGGAAAAGGGAAAGAAAATTTTTAGCAACTGCACTACTTGGAATCCCATATAGATATGCTCTGTTGGTTTATTTAACCTACAACAACTTTATTTATTAAAATTGAACCTGAAATCCTGTGGGTGACATTTTTATGTTCATATGTCAGCAGCCACCTATTTTGCCTTTTTTTTTTTTTATAAAAAAAACTTCAACAGAAACATTTATACAGAATTTTCACAGCAGTGCCCATAATACAATCCCATCTCTAGGCAAGCTTCCAAGGCTCAGCTGCCTGGTCATATGAATGAGGGAGTGCTTTGTGCTTTCAAACCTCAAACAGCATTACCCGCAGTAATTTTTCTCATTCTCCTTTCCAAAATTCATCTTATTGCCCTCCTCTGATGCTCCTGGACACACTTTTCCAGAAATAAGTTATTTAACTTGGAAGTTAACATTGCATATAGAATTATTTTTCTACCTTCTCATCTTTTGCCCAACCAAGTGGTTATTACATCTGTAACAAGACATGCTTCTTCATGTGTTCAGCCCCTATCCCACAGTATGGGCTTGATAGAGGAAAGACAGTTACACCTTTAAATGCTTCTGATTTTGGTGTGAGTCAGGCCGAGGCCCCAGTAATACATCATGATTTTCCTTTTTTCTCCTGAGTTCTGCATCTAACAGATTAATTCCTTCCACAAGCACCTGTGAAACAACCACTTCTTAAGTTGGATTGCCATTAATTCTGATTCTCCCAGACTCATCTTTGCTTCTGTGTAGTTGCAGAGAGTGTTTAGCATCAGAGCCTTGCACAGCCTCCCCATTGCTGTTCCAGTCTCAGCTTCATTAGCATTTCTCTCAGTATTTTATCAATCTAAGGACAGATGCCCACAAATTTCCATAACAGACAAGGGACTTCTATGCACATCCACTGCTAATGGATTTGAAATTACTCAGTGTGTTTTATCTGCAGGGCTTCTCCTTCATAATACCTGTGGGATAATTTGCAAAGCGGTTTTTGTATCATCTCCTTATTTAATTTTCTTCTTTGATGTCTCCAACCAGAATGAGACCAGAATGGTGATGTCTTCATACGGCTCTGCTTCAAAGCTGCATGCAGCTCATAAGCAAGGGGCTTCAGGAGTAATAGGTAGCAATCTTTCTTCTTGCTGCCCTAATATCACTACAGACCAGCTCCAGAAACCAAAATACAGTGATGGCCAGATCCAGACGGTCTGTCTTCAGCTTCAAATGTAGGTATTGCATTCCCTAAAATGCCTAGTCCCCTAAACACTGTAATTCAGAGCCTGTAAAATAATTCCCTGTGGAGGTAATAAAGCCTTGCCAGGTCCCTCTTCCCTGCCCCTCGTTTGACTTTCTTGTGAGGCAAAGGCACCCCGTGAGCACCTCTCTGCTCCATGAGATGCTCTCTGGCATGCTTTGGCTGAAGAGAAACCGATCTACTTGTGGAATAAAAGCACCTACAGGCTGAGAAATCAGGAAATAACCACAGGGGTTTATCTGCACTCTACCTCCGGGTGTTTTGCTGTTTTTAATGTTCCCACATATTGTCCAAATCATTCCTAAGAGATCAGTTTGATTCAGGCATAGTATGGAAAAGGGGAAGGAGATATAATGCGAGCTCCCACCTTTATTCTGCAGGTTTTTTCCCTTGCAATGCCTATTTTTCAGTTCCTGACTTCCTTTTGATTGGCAGCCCACTGAGATCACTATGTGGTGGAGATTTAACAGCAAGTGTCAAATGGCAGGCCGGGTACAAGCCTAAAATCAAACTATGAGACAGAGCTTCTGCCAAGCAGGCTGGTGTGTCAACACCCCTGTTCATCGTGTCTTCAGACCAGCTTAAGTCAACAACAAACACGCAGCTAAATTTGAGGAAGTCTCTCATTATTTCAGTGCCAAAGCCATGAGAATGTTCCTCGTGCCTCTGGCAAAGGTTTATTTGCACGGTCATGGTTTCAGGTGCAGCTGCAGAGCACACAAGGCCAGGGCTGTGGTTCCTCTGGCTCTCTGAGTTCGTTTCCCCCATCAGGGCAGGGAGGAGATGGCAGAGCTGGTGCACACACCTGGCTGGGTCATCTCTGTGGGTGCCATCAGCCTTCTGCCCTGGTGTGTACCTCCTGGCACCGTGTCTGCACATCACACCTTTCCCTGGCCACTCCAGGCTCTTCCTAAGAAAGGTGATGGTGCTGTTGCCCAAACACAAACATTATATATTTCCCTGAATAGCCTGATCAACTGCTGGGTGCTTGTGAGCAACTGTTTTAGCAAAAATGCTTGCTATTTAAGGAGCACACACAAAATGTGGGTCCCACAATCTCAGTACTCGTTCAGCCCTGTGCAGAGGAGAGAGCTCCTGTCCCAAAAAGCTTAAAAACCTAAGCAAATTTAAGGTACATTTCAGTAAGTGGTCTATACAGGGCAGCCCATAAGTGCATGCTGAATCATGAAACAGAACAATATGAAGCAGAAACACCAAAACCACCAGTATGTCCCCACACCTGGTCACAGCTAAAGCCCTCAGAGATGCCAACAAGGGGACAGTCAGCCTGGGCTGTGCTCCGTGGACCACAGGTGTGTGGGACAGAGTGCCCTCTGCTTTGCCCTAAACCAAACCAAAGTACCCTAAACCAAAGGATTACCAAACCCAAAGGAGTCTGACCCCAATACTCTCACCCTTAATAGAAAGAACTGTAAAAAAAAAAAAAAACAGAGTCCCTGGGTCCCTGGGCTTGGGTCTGTGGCTGTGACCTGACACAGGTCCCTGCACTCTCTGCAGCAGCATCTTGTCCCCACTGAAAAATGCAGTAACCATGCATGTAACCATGTAGGGCAGGGGGAAAAGGAGGTGATTCTTTTTTATATAAAAGCTATTTCTATGCTCCTTTTATAATACTCTTCTAGATGTCAAAGCCAGCAGCCTACTGAGCGCTGTCTGGATTATCAGAGAGAGATGGGGAGATGTAGCTGCTGCCACAAAGCACCCATCATCTAGGAAAGGAGAGAGCACAGGAGAGAGGAAGCATTTCAAGCCTCCTGTGATTTGACTCATTGTTTATTCGGAGGGTTTGATTTGTAAATCGGAGGAAATTCACTTCCATTAACTTGTCATTCCACACCAAACACAAGATGCATGAATTATAGCCCTTACTAACCAAGAAGGCTCACAAAAAGCCTTGCTGCTTCGTGTCGGTTGTTCTGCACAAAATGCAGTTAGCAATAATATTTGCTCTTCTGAATTACCAGGAGCCAAAGAGGAGATGTCAAGTTACTGAATGCACCAGCACTGACACAGACACAACCCAATTCCTCGGGGCAGCAGCACAGGGGAGTGGGGCACAGGGGCCAAATGGTTTTTCCCCTTACCTGGAAGCACATTTGTTGGCCTGCAGAGGAATAGCTTCCTTTCAAGCAGCAAAAATCCACCGCATTAGAGACTTGGAAGCCAGATAAAATAGGCACCTAGGAATATAGACATGGAAGAGAAGAGAGAGACAGAAGTTTTGTGTCAGTTATAGATTTAAATTCACATTTATCTTATTTTTTAAGACATTTAGATTGGTTTTGTGACAGGTATTGTGTAGGCTGTTAGCCACAGTTTGAGGTTGCTTTTATTTTTCAGTTTGAACTTAGATACCAGTTTAAAAGAAAAAAAAAAAGATACTAACATAAAGCTGAGGCGTGCTCAAACTTAATGAGTGCAAAACTGAAGCCAAAGCAGCTCTGCAATAATCATTGAAATTGGAAATGCAGCTGCGAGTCACCTGTGATATAACTTACATTACCTCAGCATTTGAGCACATAGAGCCTTCACTTTTTCCAAAATCTCAGTCCAATACAGACCTGGATTGTTCTCAGACAGGGTTTCATATCCAGGAGTAGCTTATCAGACATCCTGTACCCAGGAGCTGGGATGATCTAAGAACCTTGCAGCTGCCCCCCCCAAAGCCTGCATCTTCCCTTTTCAGTACAGATCCTTCTAAAATATTTAGCTAATTCTTCCTGAAAAAAAAAAGAGTGGATTTAGAAACAGTCACATTTACACCCAATTTTTCTCTCGCTTGGGAATGGGAGAAAAATGACTTCAGATGGAATAGAAATTCAGAATCTATGCGATTTCTCTCTCAAAACAGCCACTTAGAGGAAATTGTGTGTGCAAAAATGAGCAACCGCACGTAGGAACCACAGACTTGCAGACCGCAGTACTGGTAGCAGCCTCTGCGAGAAAGTCTGCAGGGAAAACACTAGACTGCCTTTTACCTCCTCTGCCTTCTTCACAGCTAGCGTGTTTGATGAAAGATTTAACAAAGCTCATTTAGCTGTCGTTATGTTTCCACACAAATACGGCATAGAATGTGAGGGAAGGAAGCTTGCTGCTTCTTTGCATGGATAACAAAAATCCTTTGTCGTTTAATTGCTTTCCTTTCCAAGTAGAGGAAAGGGGGGTTTAATAGCAGAGAGCAGCTGGGCTGCACTCAAACCCTGATCTCAGCAGCAGAGCCCCACCACAGCCACCCAAACCTCAGCTGCAGCATCAGAACCGTGCCCAGAGCTCCAACCCCGTGCTGCAAACAGCACGCTGTCCTGAACTGTGACATCAGGAGCCAAAGGTCTGCGTACCAGAAGCTGGATAAAGCCACTTAAGAATCTGAAATGAAATTAATTTCCAAAAAAAAAGCCCTAGGTATTTCTCTTAAAGTACCTGTACAGAAATTGAAGCCGTGATAAAGTCTTGACACTCAATACCTGCTAAGGTGTTTCTACAAAATGTGGGAAATGCCAGGTCACACAACTTCCCAAACCAATCTGCCTACAAGAAAGATCCAACTGTCTTTATTTTTCTTCTGATGGCAATTCCCAGGATGCCAGAGCATTCCCCTTGAACTTCATTCCCTCTGGAGCTGGTCCTTGAAGACATCTTACCTAACACTGAGAGTGTTCTTGAACACTCTTATCTAACCTGTGTTAGTTTAATTTATCCCCAGGGTGTTTTGGTGAAGCAAAATCCATAGCTTGGGAAACCTTGAACCACTGCCTGCCCAGAGTGCCTGCAGCCTCTCTGCCTCCAAAACCAGAAAAGCCAACAGCCATCTCCTCATCAGAGCAGAGGAGCACTGTTAACTGCTGCCCTGGGTTTTTAAAAACTCCACTGGATTTATGACATGGAGATAAATTCAGCCCTGAATTTTGCAAGCGGTCGCCTGAATAAATCATGTCTGCCAAGTCCCTGTAAATTCAGGTTAGTACTGCTGAAGCTGCCCTTTGTATTTATGCATCTCTCTCACCTCACTGCAATGACTGCAGCACCGAGTTTTAACAACACTTCCGTTGTTTTACCGTGGTTCAAGTACACAGCAGGGGTAAAATCCTCATTTTTGCTAGCAGTGGGATAAAACCCTCCTACAACCAGCTCTCAGGGACAGGTAGGTGAATTTTTTTCTCCAGTCTTTGGAAAGATCAAACTGCTTTGTCCTCTTCCTCGCTACACCAAATCCTTGGTGTCAGCAACACGTGTGCAGGGCACGTTCACAGCAACTCTTTAACCAAGGGCTTGTCAGAAAGAAAGGCCATGGTGCATTTGATGTGTCTTTATCTATATGCTTGCCCTCTGCAAAATAGCCACTTCTAACTATGCCACGCACACACAGTTGGAATTGTTAGCAGTGAACCCAGTGCTGTGTTTGAAACCACAAAAATTGGCAGGTTGTATTAGGAATTGATCTAGTGCATTGGAAAAGACCTTTTGGTCTCTGTTATTGCTACATATTGCATTACCTGGGTTGCTCCAGCGGACCTATTATTGCAGGTATCACCCCGGCTTTGCCACATTTCAGCAGTCTTGCAGACAGCACAATTTGGGAATAACCATTCATTCATTTAAGTGTGATGATACGGATCTCTACTCTTGCCCTCTAAAATAAAAAGAGCTATTTGACAACCATGATGCCATGTTTAAAACTGATACAAAGGTGAGACTGATGAGCGAGTGCCAACCTCACTCTTTTGTGATTCTGGCTTTATATCTTATTCAGAAGCATGGCTGTTCCAGGGATCAGCCAGGTGACACACAGCCACTGCACTGCTGCTCAGCAAGACAAGAAAATTGAGGGATTACCTAGAGTTAAAACCTTTTTGATTTTTACATCTCTCTTGCAGAAAATCCTATTGACATAGCTTGTTACAGTCGCCCTTTAGCCCTCCAGCTCCCTTTAGCTTGCCCCACCAATTTAATGCAGTTCCCCTTCCCTTGAGAGATGGTAAAAACAGCTTCTTTAGATCCACATGGGAACATGTACTCATGCCTCCAGACCTGGCAGGACTCACCCCCGAGCAGCAGACAGCACGGAAGGCATCGGGTGCCACAGCCCCTGGGGATGCGCGGCCATCTCACGGCTTCCATCACTGATGGAGAGGAGAGGAGTTCTGCTGGTGATGTGAAGAACATAACCTCGGGTAGCTTGGGACTGAAACAGTTATTTTTCCTAATTTTTAAAATGATTTTTTACTTTCCGACTTTAAATGTAGGCAAAGTGCTTCAACAATGGAGCCACTGTTCAGATGAAATCAGCAAATAGTCAAGTCAGCAATTAAAATTAAAAAAAAAGCTATTTCATTTGCATTTTTTCAACATATAAACTATTTATCCAAAAATGTCATTCAAACAGAGTGCCTCAGCTCCAGCTTTAAGTGGCTTATTTGCACCAGGAAGGAAACGGGATGACACCGCAACCTGGATTTCTAAAAAACATGATGATGATTGTTTCAGGGATGATCATAAACTATAACACGCCTGTGTAAATAAGCACTTTGATATTAGGGCGAGCATTTTTCCCCTTTTGTAGATGAAATTGACTTAACAATTTTCTGTTTCATTTTCTTTTATGTGAAATAGATTACCTCCATTTCTCTAGAAAATGCCACTTAGCTGTACACTCTCTGAAGTGAGTGGGGAAAAAAGCAAACTAAGGGTTTGGTGCAGGCATGAATCTTTTTGCCATCTCGCTCCTTGCACAGGACTGCGGATTGGTTTGCAAACTTAAACAAGTGAGAGTGAAATCTTCAAATAAATCTGAGCAGTAGGACACAGATAATTCATTTTTAATTCCTGTCTACGTTCATCCCAAGGAAGAACAGACAAAAGCACAGCCTGTGGAGCACACCTGCAAGAGGTACATGCACAGCAAGAGGAGCATGGCACGAAAGCTGAATCCCTTCCTTTGTAACCAGCCGTGCAGATGTACAAAACGTTTTAGTTTTCAGAATTTGATGTGGCAGGCTGTGGGAGTGAAATTCAACCTACTCTGGAATAAATCAACTACGATCAAAGGGAGACCTTTAAGTGATTTTATTTCAGAAGAAGGGCTTGTGACATCCTGAAATGAAATATTTGATAGGCACAAATTGTCTAGACTGCATTTCCCTTATAACACCTTTTCAGACATAATTCCCATAGGAAAACATCAGGGAGGAAGAAAACACAGTTAAAGCCAGGCTACAGAATACACTTACACCGTGCTGCATCACCCAGAGCTTCTTCCCAAAGCAAGGACACTAAAAACATCTAAAGGGCATTTAATGTAAAACTAGAGAGAGGCCATGCACCTGTCTTGGTCAATAAACTACCAAAAATACTAAAACCACCCAGAAAACCCCAGAGAACTCCTTGGCTTTGCCCCAGTGCAGAGAGTAACCCAGGTTCATCGCTCATGCAAGGTGCAGGCTTACATCAAGCCCAAAGCAAAACTCAAGAAGTGCTGCCCTGGCACCTCAGCGGGAAGAGCAGAAAATACTGAATTTTACCTCTTAGAGAGGTGCAGGAGCAGTCCCTGCCTGCAGTGGGCCAGTGCCAGCATCAAGCGTCAGCCTGGACTTCCTTCCCACCATTCAATGCCATCGTCCAGATGCAATGGTGAAAGCTGGATTTCTGAATCTCCTTCTGAAAACTACAGGGAAAATTATAGGAGAAGCTCTGTCTGAAATTACAGGAGAAACACAGCACCACGTTCATTGCATGCTGATGAAGATAACAACCTCCCAGTGCCTGCACCTGCAATGTGCTCCTCACATTCAGAAAAGACAGCAGCTGGGATTGGCACAGGGATTCTCCAGATTTAGACCCATTTTGATGTTTTTGCTCTCCCTGCCTGCCACCAGTTAGTGACCCCATGTTCTTAGTCCTCATAGGAGCCCACACTGAAGACCATCATGTATCTACCATCTCCTTGACTTGGTTCTGCAGGTCCATCACACCAAAACCACCCCAATTTATTTTCAACGTTAGCCTTGGTAGGAAACCCTGAGACTCTGGACACAACCAGGGCTGTGTGCTTTCCTCTCAGGCCATGACAACGGTAGATAGGAGATACCTGATGTCAGACAGGTGGTCCTGCATGGGGACATTTTAATTACCAATTCCCAGAGCTGACATCCCGCTACGCGTGTGCTCGCTGTTGCTAGCTCAGCCCAAGCTGTCACTGGGATGTAACAGAGCTGCCTTCCTGGTTCTTCTTTCCCATACCATCACTCAAGATGTGACATTCAGGTAGGTCAATATACATCAGGAAATCTCCGTGCTGAAAACTGTCATCCTCACCTCAGCACACAGGGGAAGGAAATATAATGGTATCACCATTGCCAACAGATTGGCAGTAGTAGCTCAAGTTCCCAACATATCTAGTGCTAAAAACATAGAAATATCTGCTCCAATCACATAAGAAAACTGACAGTATGATTTGCAACTGCAACAAAACAAATTCCTAAAGGTTGAGAGTTTTTTTTGCCTAATTAAGAAAATGCAAAAATACAAGAAATGCTTTGCTCTTATAATTTTCATCTGATACAGATCTCTTCTTGGAAAAGTGAGTGTCATGCTCAAATGATAAGTAAAACTAGCAACAGCCTCTCCAGAATTTAATTCAGTGACTTTTGCACCTCTTCAAAGCAGGTAATTAAAATTGACTTACAGAAATACCAGCATCCTACAAAACTCTTGAATAGTTTGTAGAGAACAACTACAGCGTCAGAACAAAAGCTTCATAGACAGCAGGTGTTAGATGGGGATTAAAAACCATGGGGAAGGCAGTCACTTAAACATCACTCTTTCTACAGGCAAATACTAAACCCTCCAATCCTTTCTGCATTATTCTTCCCACGCTCAAAAGCGCAATGCCATCCAGAAGCTGCTAACACACAACATCAGTTAATGTTCATGTCCGTAAAGTCAACATCCAAACCATGCTAAACCCCTCTGCTTAAAATGTTTTAACAGGTTGTAAAGACATAAATTGGTATAATATGACTATGTATTATATATTTGTTTGGGGTTTTAGTGCCCATTAGTTTGCCATCAGAACAGTCTGATGAAAATGTCAACTGGAGTCTTGGGTGGCCGGTTTACAAAATCGCACTGGGAAGTTAAATATTGACAGTAAAAAAGCAAATATTAAAAATGACAACAAAACACCACAGCCAAAGTCTGTGGAGACCATAAGAAAACATAAAATTGCTATGACAAAATATTGTTCACAAATCTCTCTGGCATCTTTAGTCCCATGTTCAGAAGGATGCTTCAGACACACAGAGACCCATGCTTTGAGCATCTCCACTGCTGTTCAGCCTGGAGAACATCAGCTCTGTTTTGATAACCTTCGTGCTGCCTTCCTGGGTATTCTCAAGGCAAATCCATTCAGAAACTCCAAGGCCATCTCCCTTACCTGCCATTTTAAGAACATCACACGGATTTTTTTGCATCTTTCCACCCATTTCTTCCTCCACCCTCCTGAAATCCAGCCACCTCATCTCTGTCTTTAAGGAACGTCACAGGTCAGCCCTTCTTTACCACTTCAACTACAGCATGGATGAGGGTAAAATCCACAACCTGATCCAGAGACATCATCACGTGCAGGTCTTAGACAACCACAAAATGCACACCTCTGAGAATATTGCTGCTACCTCTGTACTTACTCATTGCTGCACTGGAGCAGCAGGGCCCCTGTAGTGTTCACAGCATGCCTGATACTGCATCTTCTGCTTGCATTGGCACAAGTTGTTTGGGTTACACCATCAGTAAAGCCAAGAGCAGACCACTCCAGGGACTCTAACTTTGATATCTGCAATTGAAGGCTCTCAGGGCCCTGCTGGGGCGTGGGCATCCATATTGCCATGTCCAACAGCACAATTCCTCTCCTTCAGCCTCAAGCTCTCGGCTCTCATTTATCAAAATGACTTTTGATAGAGGAGAAAGACCCTAAACCAAACAGAAATCAGACCAGCAGCCTCTCATTCACAACATTTACATAGAACCACAGGCAGACAGCATCATATCTGGAAAGGGTGACCTGTGTTCAGTGATGCCATCATTTTAATTAACTCCAGGCTATTCATTAACACCTCTGGGTTGTTTGCTCTTCAGTACCTCAGGATAAAAGTTTTAATCAGCTTAGTGATTGGACAAATAAGATTTTTTTTCTCTGTGAATTTATATATTTAAGATCTATTTAAGATCTCTCTCTTAAAGCTCCTGAAAGAATTGGATGATGTGAATCCCCCAGGGAGGGTCTCTGACACTTCTAGACTGGCAGGGTTATGGGGTTGGATGGTTTTTTTGCATTTCACACATACAGAACTTGTTAGTCAGAGCATCTCCTCCAGGGACATTTGACGGGGTACCTATTACAGAGCAGGGAAAGCGGGCATGGAAGAAAGGAACATGTATATGACATTATGCATGCACGCATCCCTACCAGCTTCATACAAACTGATGTTAGACCCCTGGGTTTCAGCAGCAGTGGGCAATGCTCTGCAGCACTCTTCACAGCAAGGGCAGGGCTGTGTCTGCTATACAGGATGCAAAACAGCTTTCTAGGCAATTAAAATTGTAAGTTCAGTCAAGCTCGCAAATCTATGGCAAATTCATCCCTTCAGGGCTCTGTGCTTTTTAGATAGAGCCCAGTAAAGACAGCACAAAGCTGGAGCATCTCCTGAGACGTTTCTCTCACATTCGCTTGCATTTGACCTTCTGCTGACTCGAGCCCTGGCAGGAGCTCTGACTTACAAGCCCTGGCAGCAACCCAGAGAAGGAGGAAACGGAGTGGGAGACGTCTCCATCACCTCCAGAGCATCAGTGCTGTATTCTGCAGGTACCCCGCACACATCACGGTGCTAGCTGCAAGGCCTTTCTGACCCTGTTATAAGGGGCAAAGTATTTTTAAGGGGGTATCTGCACCACTTATATGTAGAAGACAACTTTGCTATTTTGACTTAGAAAAATAAAATGGCATAATGCAGTCGCAGTCAATCTCTTCTGTCCTAGTTAGAGCAAAGATAAGCCTGCAGCAAAATGACTTAATACACAGCATGATTCAGTAATTTTCGGAGATAGGAACTCTATTTTAAATATTAATAGGTTGTCCCAAACCCCAGAACTTCATTCATTTTCAACTTTATTTTCATGTTCAGTAATTCTTTCCTCCCAAAAAATAAGTGCAACTGCTCCCCCCATCACCTATCCGTGAGCAGCCTCATGCAGCCCAAGCTTCTGAGCACTGAAGTCTCAGACCTGTAAGTGACACACATGGAGACAAAATATGAATTAAATGATGTGCTTTTATAATAATAAAGCATAGAATTGCTCCTGGGATTAAACACAGATCTGCAGCAGAAAAAAAAATATATATATATCTGATCTGTGCCCCAGCAATTTGGATGAGCTGTTGGCAGACAGGGCAAACCTTTCCCCAGAGCTGTAATTAGCAAGATGGATTCATCATTACATGGGAATTTTGATTTGTTTGGAGAAGAGAAAAAAAAGCCTCTTGGGATCCTGGTGATCGCATTCATTACCAAAAGAAAGTTCAGCATCTAAATGAAGGTTGGGTACAGACCTGGAAGTTCAAGAGTGTTAGATGGGTTTATTGAATACATCAGGGTCCTCAGGGACCTTGCTGAGCCACCAACGGCTGGCACAGTAGCTGAACCTGCAGGAGACATCAAAGAGCTGAGGCCAGGCTGTTTGAAGCCAGCAGATTTCACAGCTTCACCCTGGTTTAAGGAAGCTTGGCCCTGCTGGCCATGCAAGCCCTGCCCGTGCCAAAGGGGGCCCAGGAGCCAGCAGCTGGGCCAACACCAGGAATGGAGATCCTGCACCCAATTCAGCCTCTTGTTTCTTCACCTTCACTTTGAACACAACTGGGTCTGCAAAGGGGTCTCCGTATCCCCCTTACACCAGGTGGTGTCTCTCGGCTGTTCAATCCCCACAGGCTCCCTGTGCAGGGCAGGGCCTGCTCCCTGCTGAGATGAAGCTGCCAAGTCTCTGGGACACAGGGATCCCCACCCAGACGAGCTGTCCCAGGCTGTTTACACCCCGACAGTTTCCCCAGAAGGACCAAGTTAAACAAATTCACCATACTTTTTGGTGATGAGATTTTCAACGCGATCTGCTGCTAGGACATTTGATCGTTTCCTGGGGGTGCTCTTCTAAAGGCATGGGGCACAGCCTGTCCTCCCCTGCTAGCAAATGAATTAAATGCATCCCCAGCACAAAAGGCCAGTACAAATCATTCACATCAGGGCCACAAGGAGCTGACACCACTCTCCCCAACTGCAGATGTGGATCACTTTGGTGGTATAAAATGAGCTGAGGCTGTAACTGCTCAGTAAGCCCCCTGAAGTCAGAAAAGCACTGACCTCTGAGGCTGGAGATAACCAAGGCATGGCCATAGGATCACCACAGGAGACAAGAGGCATCTATCCCCACAGCAGACATTTAAAATATATACATATTATACATTTACACACATATATACACACACATCTGTGCACACATACACACACCCTGCTCAAGGAGGAGATTTACAATTTCTGGTAGGTTTTCTGTGAAACCTTTGTAGGTCCCTTCCAACCGTGCAGTTCTAAATCTTTTCAGCCCACAGCTACACATACATGTTGGGTGCCTGAGACATAGAAACAGCAAACCAGATCATGGCAGCTGCTAGAAAAAGCAAAAATCCTCTGTGTAACACTCCAGTGTGGGAAGCAACCTCCAAGGACATTTCAGTGTCACAGGCCATCTCTGAGAGACCTTACTGCTCACTACAACTGCCTGAAAGGAAGCTGTGGGGAGCTGGGGGTCGGCCTCTTCTCACAGGTAACTAGTGATAGGACCAGAGGGAATGGCCTCAAGTTGTGCCAGGGGAGGTTCAGGCTGGAAATGAGGAGACATTTCTTCTCAGAAAGAGCAGTCAGGCACTGGGACAGGTTGCCCAGGGAGGTGGCGGAGTCCCCGTCCCTGGGGGTGTTCAAGGAGAGGTTGGATGTGGTGCCTGGGGACATGGTTTGGTGGTGACATTGGTGGTAGAGGGTGGTTGGGCCAGAGGATCTTGGAGGGCTTTTCTAACCTTAATGATTCAGTGACTCAAACATTTTTTAAAAAGAAAAGAGCACAAATACAATAGGCAGCCGAGAGGCAGGCAGCAAAGGAGCACCATTAAGCAGCCTGCAGCAGTGGCTGGGTCTGCCCCCATCCCTCTTCCCGTGTGGCCCCTGCATGCCCCAACCTGCTGCCTCCACCTGTGGCTTCATCAGCCCCAAAGCCACCACCAGCAAGACTCATCTGGCCCCTGCTTCAGACATGGATGTGATTTTACCAAGATGCATTTGGCAGATATAAGCGTTACTCAGGAGCAGAAACCTTCTTAATAATCCATTAAGTCTGTTTGAACTGAGCTGTACCAGCCCCTGCACAGAAATGGGTCACTGCAGAGCAGGCTTATGCAGCCAGCAAGCCCTGCAAAGCTTCCCAGGGCAGAAATCTGCTGAGGAGCAGGGAATGGCAGGCAGAGAGAGCCAGCTGCATCCAATCTCTCAACAAACTTATCCCCTAAAGCCAAGACTTGTTTGGAGGTAGGAGCCCCGTTCTGCAGTCTTTTTTTCAAGCTAAGCCTGATGCCAGAGGATGGCTCGTCTTCACCAGATGTAAAAAAGGGGAAAGAGCATCTTGCTTTAAAAAACAGAAGTAACTTTTCCTAAAAACAAGAGTTTCTGGGTTGCTGCTCTCACTCCTAGCCTGGGAGGAACAGACACAAACACATTTCTCTCCAACAAATCAGTCTCATATTTTGATGCAAGACTGCTCTCTGTTGGTTTGGAGAAGCCCTGCCTGCTGTTTGCATCCTGCTAAAACCCTGTCAGGCAGCAAGTGGTACTTTTCCAGTAGCAGCAGGACAGCGGTGCCATCGGCAGGGAGGTAAAAATTATTTTATGATAAAAATAAGTTTGTTGTGTGTCACAAGAGGCATTGTCCTGATTTTTCCACTTGATAAGTGAAGCAGCTATTCTGTCCAATTCAAGCAGGGACTGGAAACAACTCTTCTAAATGGGATGCTGATTTTTATATATATATTTTTATTTTCATCTTGCTTCACTCATTCCCCCCAGCGTCTTCAGCCTCTGTACTGCTAGCCTGAAGACAAATGCACAGAGCACCACAATTTTAGATCCTGCCCTCTGCTTAATAATGGATTTGACATATATTTGCTCTGAAGAGTGGAGATGAAAACAGTATCTGCCCCCCACCTTCTGAAATATTATTATCTGCCTGTCACCGTGCATAAACCTTCAGGTTCATCACCAACATCTGTTCAGTCCCCTCAGGCCACAGCTGGAAACTCAGCTCTCTAGGAAGAAAGCAAATATTAGACCAAAGAAGAACATTCACCAGCATTATCAGATTTGTCAGCTAAAAAAAACTGATATTTTTATAAAAATCCCTATAGAAATTCAGCTGATAATACTGTATTGGACTGCTTTCAAGCGTCTACTAAGGGGAAGAGCTTTCCTTAGTAATTTAAAAGGTTGGAATTACAGAGACAGCTTAGACAAATCGCTAGCCAGGATCAATGCAGAAGAAGCAGCGCGAGGAATGCTACAAAACTGAGCTTCAGCAGCTTTTCTTCCAAAAGCAAATCCCCAAACTATTTCTGGATGAAATGGCCATGCTAGCACTGTTAGATGTGCCACTCAAAGTGCCCAAAGGCACCTGAGGGAATACCAGGTCCGAGAAGATGCTCCACATCCATTTTCTATTTATACATTACAAACACACTTCAAATCATCACCGTCCCTGGGGGTGTTGAAGGAAAGGTTGGACGTGGTGCTCAGGGACATGGGTTAGTGGGGGACGTTGGTGGCAGGGGGATGGTTGGACCAGGTGATCTTGGAGGGCTTTTCCAAGCTTAGTGATTCTATGAAATTCACTATTTCACCCTCTCAATCACTATTATCAAAAGCAGCAAGTAAAGAGTGGGGCTAAAGCCACGTTCCTCTTTTTTAAGGTCTCTCAGATCCAGGTTGTCCAGGCTGCTCAGACACTTGAATCCCACACAGGTTCTCAGCACGGAACCATGCAGGTAAACCTGCCCATTTTGGGGTATCAGCATCAAACAAACAAACATCAATCAGCTGCAGTTGAGGACTAACAAAGCCCTGCACCCCATCCTTTTCTCAGATGTCCCTGGATCCATTTCAAAAGACCAAAGACTGATAAACTAAGGTAAACTTTAAATTTAAAAACCAGGCTATATTTTGGGGGGGGGAGGGTTTCAGGAGCTGCACTTTCCCAGGAACTGAGCTGGGCCTGCAGGCA
Source organism: Netta rufina (assembly GCF_964035555.1). NCBI lineage: Eukaryota > Metazoa > Chordata > Aves > Anseriformes > Anatidae > Netta > Netta rufina. Next base: position 147,238,495 of record NC_140124.1, on the reverse strand, counting down.
ATGACCTGAAGCTGAGCAAAGCTCAGAGACTGCCCTGGCAATGCAAGGCTAAGCCAATGCCTAAACTATTTAAACTGAGGTACACTCCCGTATGCAGCACAGCTAATGGCAACACTTAGTGTATCAGGTTGCATGATGAGTGTCGTTCATCAAATCAATATTTGACAAAGGCTTAGTCCTACTGTTCAGTTAGTTTTATAACCAGCTACATGATATTCTGCAAGTAACATTTTAACCAAGTCTATTTTCTGGAATATCTCGATCCGGTAGGCAGAGCTCTGTTTGACGACTGCATAAAACTGCCTCAGTTCAGAAACCTTCTCCAGCAAAGAACACCCACCTTAAGAATACTTTTAATTAATAAAATAAATCTGTTGTTTAATCCTGGCTGTGGAAGTCGAGACAATACCAGAAGTGGTGGCACCTACAGGACGTGTGCGTAGAAACTTCAACCTGCGGAGTCCTACTGCAACATTCCCACTATAAGGTCCAGGTAAACACGTGTGATTTCAGAGTATTTACAGCTACTTCATTTAATTTTAGAAGCAATCGTAGGAATCACTCCTTTCTGACACTCGCTTTGTTTTTATACAGTGGGTGCAAAAGCAATCCAGTTAACGCACCTTGATGGCTGGAGGAGTTCAAAGAGCTGGAAGATAAGCCATGGGGGTGCTTTCACAGTTCTCCTCCTGCTGGTTTCCCAGACTGCTCACACCCTAGGCACCTCTCATTTCAGTGCCTAACTTCTTCCCCAGATTTTTGGGGCAGGAATTATGGTGGGTATTTAAGAAGCCCATTTCCAAGTGAGCTCTAGGACACAGCATGCCAGTACCTATACTCCTCCCAGCATTTCTTCTCAACTTCTTCCTTCCCCCTTCTAATCATTAGCTTGGTTTCACCTCTATTTCTGTTCCTAGGCGGAACATATTCCTTCTATTACGACTCTTTTCAGTCCACGCTGGGCCAAAACTACTTAAACCTTGTGGTTTACCTGCTCACCACGCATGCTGCGGGTTATACCACCTCATACACCGCTGCAGAAGAAACTTCCAGCCCACTGCTAGTGACAGGGATGGTTATATCCAGGCAATTGATTTAATTCTTCCCATTGTTTCTAAATCACTCCCTTTGCAGGAGCTGGAAGCTGCCTGTAGCTTCAGAAGCAGCACACAAGCTGAAGAGACAACAGCAGAGTACCTTGCCACATCACCCGCTGAAAACCTGGGACTGGGCTCCGTGCAGTTGGATGCTAAGGGCCAGGTAGCCCAGGGACATGAAGAGTTGTCAACGTGTACAATGCAGACTCATGGCTAGGCTAAAATCCCACGTGTAACCCGATGGGAAACAGCAACAGAGGCTCCCCCATTCCCATACGGGGTTGTACGCACGAACTGCGGAGAAAGAAAGCCTTAAGCTTGCCAAGTTTTTTAGGCAAGAAAACATCAAACAGAAAACACACAGATTTTTAACAACAGGAGAGACATCAGCAGAAATTCAAAGCCAGATGTTACGTGCATGTGACAAGTGCAGCACAAAGCAAGCCAGAGGAACGCACAGGTCAGCAGCAAAGAGCTGACGCTGCAGTGCAAAAACCCACAGGAAACTGAGCATCAGGAGGAAAGCGGGCATACCACGAACTGTGCCAGGCTTGGTCTACAGGAGATAAAAACAACAAAAGCTGCAGCCCAGGAAAAATAAGTATAAGTCCTATCAAAACCACAGAACTGAACTTGTATCTTTTACAAACAAAATGGCAAACAGGTTAAAATAAGGCAAACAAAAAAAAAAACAAACCACTATTCTCAAGTGGTGCAATTCAGAAGACACACTGAAGTCCATCAGCTCCATCCTGTTGTCCTCCAAGGCCTCTGGCCTCAGCACCTTGCTGCTCCTCTGGGCTCCAGCCCCAGTCTTGGTGTTTCCTTGCCACCAGGTTGGGTACTGCCACCACATTCATAAAGCCACTCTCACGCTGGTAGTTGAGTAGTGATGATCTAGGTAGCGTTAGGAAGATGTGTTGTGCTGCATTACTTACCTGCTGTAAAATTGGCTGGATGCTCCCCTGTATGCCAGCGGTCTCCCAAAACACAGTTTCAACTTTGGTGTTCTTTAAAACCAAGCATGTAAGATTTCTTCCTGGGTTTCTAACCAGGAGCTGAGGTTGAATAGGACTCCAGGAGTGCTGTGGGCCATGAGCTCAGCTAAAGTTGCTCAGGGCTCCATCCAGTCTGTTCTGAAAACCTCCACAGCTGGAAGCTGCACAGCACCCCTGGGCAACTTGCTCCAGTGCCTGTCTTAAATATGAAAAAGTTTTTCCCTGTATCCTCTGCAGAGGGAAAAAAAACAGCAAATGAGCAATTGTACAAAACCATGGTGCTGTAGTGCAGAAAGAAGAAAATACTGGTTATCCGTACATTTATTTTTGAGATTCTCTCAGTTCTGCTTGGACTTGGACTGATAGTTGTCATTCACATGACATACAATTCACTTTTGTGAAGCTGTGCAGAATCACATAAAGAATCGAGGCCAGCAGGAGTTGCCTGCATCTCTAGAGCCTGCAACACTGAAGGAAGCAATGCAAATTTGTACAACATGAGCACATCGTTCAAAATCATTCCATTTCACCTGTACAAGCTGGAACTAGGTGCAGGGGATGTCACTGCTGACCCAGAACTTGGCGTCCAAATTCAAATCCCAAAGCCTGCCCAGTTCCAAGAGACAAACTGTACCAAGTTGTTCCCAAACAAATAATCTTGATACCCAAGTAGGCCAAAGCCTTCTTCAAGAAGCATTAAAAAGCTGGGCTGTGTTCAAAAGCAGCTGACCTGTTTGTTATTTCTAGAGGGGTGGGAGGGAGGATTAGTATTAGCTTTATTCACCAACCACTAAAACCTGATACATTTCATCTGTGATGGACAAGAAACCTTTAGTTCTGTCCTGAGGACAAAGCTAGAGGCATGCATTTAGAGTACTTAAGTGGAATGAAAGTCCTTGGGTTCTTATGAGGACATTCTCAAGAAAATCTGAAATAGAATAAAGGAAGACTTCAATCCAAAAAGGAGACCACTAGTTTCCTTTCTTCATCTACTTCTGTATTAGTTTTTTCTGTTGTAATCAGACTCTCTGCAGTCACATCACTAAGATGAAGCCTAGGCTTACAGGATACATTGTCCTGAATTATTTATCCCCCAATTTGCAGATTTGCCATGCCGTTATACCTACACAAATCATTGAACAGTTAACATTTATTGAAAATAGCTATCCAAATATTGCCTTGGAAAGCGTTTTAACACTCAAATGAAAAATAGCTCACATTTAGCAGCAACACAATGATCGCTATGAGCAATAAGGATATCTGTGGTAATTCCATGGCACTGTTTTGAGTGACTACCGTCACTGAAATGCGCCAACAGACCTGCACAAAGCCAAATGAGCTTGCAGTGCAGTTTGCTTCCGCTGCCATTCTGCTATAAATTAGACTTCAGCTGAAAGGGATTGCTTCAAAGGAAGAAACAAACAACAATTTTGGTATCACTTCATCTAAGCTCTCAATCACACAGCTCTTTAGTCAAAGGAAATGGATCAGATACCACCTGTGCAGCTGCATTCAATTATAAACCCTACAGATTGTAGCTGAAGGAAGAGACATGGCATACATCATCTTGTGCTTTCCCTTCTCCTTAGAGGTTAAGGTACAGAAAACGCTATACTAAAAAGTTTTCTCTTTTTAAAACTGCATTGCTGCAGAATTGCATGTATATGGAAACAAAATATTTTGATACCATTTGATAGTCCTGAGCACTACGGTGCCAGGGTGACATTTTATTGCTGTGCCCAAGATGACAGAACTGCTGCGTGTGAAGGATGCTGCGCATGGTTTGACCTACACCACAGTTTATTTGTAAACAATTGTTACATGTGCCAATAATTTAATTGAACACAGACTTTGTACATTTCAATGTATAATATTAACAACGTCACACGAGAAGAGTTCAACTGTATTCAGTTACAGTTGGACTTTAAAACCTTCAAAATACAAGCCAGAAACACTGAACAATAAAAAGGAAAATCCGAGAACAATGATGGAAAAAGGAAAAACAACTGTGAGATAATGTCATGATCAAAAAACTTGAAAACAAACAAAACACTTTCTAGTTGGTTCCTGAATATCCTCAGGTGCACCCATCTAGAATGATTACCACGTGGTTGTGCCAGAGCACAAAGCCAACCTCTCTTCAAGGAGTTAAAAATAGATCTCACTGAAGACAAACTTAAAATAACTTTACAATCTTGTAATGCATGTAATTTCCCCCACTGTCAATAAAACTACCTGAAGAAAAGAAATTATTTTATTTGTCTTTATTTGCAATACAATATAAAATAGATTCTTTTGGTATGAGGATCTTGGAGATCTTATTTTTTACACCACAATTAAAACAAAAGTCACATACTTTTGAGTAAAGCCTCTGGACCATCCCAAGCACTGGAGCTGTAGCCGAGTTTCAGGTATTTTAAGGACTTCTTTGGTTGCAATCTATTCGGTAAACTTCAGATATGCAGACTCGAACACTTAAGCTCCTAATTCAGTGTTGAGGCAACAAAATTAGAGTAGCTTGATTTCTACGAACTGCAACGTATCCGGAATCCTCACCATTAACGGTAAGATGTGTGGGTATTAAATAACTCTGAAAAGCAGACAACTTTTATTTAGAAGCTTTAGACAACCTAGTAACAGAGGTCATCCTTCACTCAGTAACACTGAAAGATATGCAGCGAGAACAAAAACTGAAATCCATTCTCAAACTTCCGTACAACAGATTTCACTTGCACTCTCATCAGTCCCATGCTTGTACAGACAGCGTGCGTGGCAAGATTCAATACAATATGCCAAACTAGCGCACCTACTACAGCTCACTGTAGCGCCGAAAGTATTGTCTATAGTACTGAAAGTGTAAGCCATCCTCTACTGATTAGTTCCTCTACAGTGCTAGATATTGGATTAATCTCCACACAACAATTCTCACAGTAAACTTGGTTTCTAGCAGACTGACATCCGTTTCCTCTTTACTTTCCTTTGAAGGAAGTAAGGCAACTTAAAAAACACCATGGAGAGTATGTACTTCCCATACAAGTCACTGTAGTGTAAATAAAGAATTTTATATAGATACTCTAGCTCCCTAATTTACACGATACTAAATTCAGTTGCTCTTGGTAAAATACAAAAACAAAATAGATGTAGAAAAAGAGCAGCACTGAGCAAACTGAAGTACTACAGACTTCCAGTTTCTTAGAGCACAAGTCCCACACTTACACTTTAGGAATGTAAATAAAGCGAAGGAGAAAAGAAGAATGGGATTTTCACAGTTGTAGCTGAAGTCACTGCATTATCCTACCATGGTACAGTTTCCCTTTTTGAACTTGTGTTGTGTTTTTTCATACAGCCATACAGAACAGAACACAAACCCAAATGTTGTTATTTTTCTCCTCACTTTTTTTTCAGCATCATCTTTGCCACAGATTCTTGGTCCGTAACGTAACGCAGGCTAGTAATGGCAGGATGGTTAAGTCTCATTTTTAATTATGATTATTTAAATCAAGGTAGTTCCAGAAGAGAGTTGTTGGCAGAGTACTTAGACACATAGGTTAAAAGCCTTAGTATTTCAAATCTCTTGTTCTCCTCACGCACTATATGGGACAGGCCTGTTGTTTTTTTTTTTGTTGTTTGTTTGTTTTTGTTGTTTTTTTTTTAAGCTGGCAAGAAGTTGTTAATGCCTAGTATAAACAATGTGAAATCATGCTACATAAAATCATCCCCTAGAAATAGAGTCAGAACATGATTTTGGATGAAAAAAACCTCACTGTAATGTTTGTCAAAATCAACAGCTAATGGTTCAAGTAAAGCAGATTCAGAGAAGTCTCGGCCTACACATCCTCTGCTGTTGTTTTCCTTTGCTAATGACAGTCATGAAAAATAAAGAGCTCTGTTCTTTCAACCATTAATCAATAGCACAGATCTAGTTATCTACCTTAAAGTCAACTTATGACATCAGTTTTCCCATAGTGCTCATCACCAGTTTCAAACAACGAGGGACAAACTCTCAGTGTGCCCAAAATCCCAGAAACTCCTGGTTTCATACACAGAGCACGACCAGTCCATTATCACCAAGAGCCCTACAAACAGAGCCAACCTCTTCAGCCCTCCCTAATCCCACATCTCCACTGAATTCTGCCAGAGATGAAAGTGCACCATTCCTCTTCAAAGTGGCCTTAATCATCAGCAGGGCTTCAAGTCTGCCTTGATAAACCTCAAACCTCTTCCTATTGTGCTGATGTGTCACGGCCTAGTATTAGGCTAAACAACGTAATTCAACAATTCTTAATGCCCCATATCACCATGATACTTCTTTTTTTTTTAAACAGTTGGTATCACTGAGCTTTCAGAGGAAGAGCCAAATGTCTTACCTTTATACAGAAAGATTTTCAGTAATACAGTACAAAACTAAACAGAATTTATGTCCGAGTAATGAACATAGAAAACTACTATTGCAATTTTGTGGTGACAGCATAGAAATTTAACAATCATCAGAAAGCCTACAAAGGGCGTGTTTAGTTATAAAAGAAAGATTGTCTCAAGATAAAAATAGTGCTGACAGCTAAAAAGCTCTCTGTTGCAGCAATATACGCAGTAATGAGTAACAAGTTCTACACAGTTTAAGCATTTCCCCAATACTGCAACACGATACATTTTTGTAACACTACTTTTACACGGGTTATGCTGCAGCAACAGTACACTTCTTAGTCGTTGGCACTATAAATGAACCATAATAGAAGAAAGGCATTCAGTGATCAATGCGTGAGAACCCCTATTTGACCTGTTCCTTAGGTGTGGTTGAAATAAAAACCGAGGAAGGGGACCGTCCGCTCCATTCAGATAACACACCCTCCTTGAACATGAGATTCTTGGCAGGCAGTGGAACACCCGTATCTGCAGAAGAAGGCTGCAAAAGTGAACTTGAAGAACCAGCATCATGGAGCTGATCCAGTGTTGAAATACCTTCCTAAAGCAAAAGGAAAAAAAAAATCATCTTAAAAACAAGAGAAATAATTAAGGACTGAACAGCTAGAATATAACAGGCTACTCCAATCTGCAAACGGAGCTAGTGTTTCTGAAGTATGCTTAATCCAAATCACTATGGAAGCAAAACCTGAACAAACAAAGGGCAGTAGGAAACAGGCAAACAGTTGGCTCAGCTGCATCTGTGTACACATATTTAGATTCCATGAAGCCTTCAAGGCCTGAGATTTAGAAATGAAGGGAAGACATTCAACAAAGCAAACGTAAATCTGTGAAATCCTGAGGATAAGTTTCTGTGTCAGTTTGAGCATGTTAAGCACTGCCACTATCTCATATTGTGCTTGGAGGTGTGTGTGTGTTTTCCTCATAGGGAAACTGTTTCTAGGTCCCACCATCCATAATGCTACCTTGGTTAAGTAACCTGCAAGTTCTGTATCTTATTGGATTTTAGAGAAAAGTATCATAAAGCATAAGCCTCTAAGCAGATCCCATGTCACATGTGGACACACCTTGCTAGCACACATTTCCATGCAGAACTACAGGAGGCTACACAGCTGGCATTTCTTTTCTTGCTGTGCAAGACCCCGTTCTCTATCCTTGCTCTTAAAGATTCTCCCAAAGTATGTAGAGTTTCACATGCTTATACTCATTCACCACCAGATGCTAGAAGATCTTAGGACAAATGCAAGAGTCTAGTGGTGTAAGATACTTATTAATGTATTTTATCTTTGCTAAGTGAATGCAGTTGACTAGAAACACACCCTTCACTTCAAAAACACTTCAAAGCATCAGCAGATCCATGGTTTGCAGGGATCTCCCTGATGTACCTAAGAAGCAACCAAGCAGCCACCAATGTAGTCTGTATTATAAGTAACTACCCTGTCCCCACTCCCCCCCCCTTCCCCAAAAAAGAAAAAAGTTAAATGGAAACCCATAAGTTAAAAGACAAAGCTTAAATAAGGCTAGAATTTGAGGTCCACAGCACTTAACACAGTTACTGGTTACAGGAGGAAAAGAAATAAAAACCAAAAACCACAAGAAGTACATTTCCATACAACAAAGAATGGCAAAGAGGAGGGCAAAAAAAGGATGAGAGCATACAGAACAACTTACGTCTTGACTATTTGTCCTTACCTGGAATGAATGAACAAAATTAAGGACCTGCAGAGACAGCTTTCTACTGGAATGTAAGAGTTTTTGAAGGCTGTCAAAAGTGAAAGAGAAGAGCCTATGTTCAAATACAGAAAAATCAAAACGCACACCATAAATTCCCAACCTTCCAAAGGGCTTAAATTTATTCTAGTAAAGTATGATAGTAACCTGCTCAGAAATAACTTGAGCAATTAAAAAAAAGCTTTCGCACAGAAAGCTTGATGGTAATGTTACCACTGACAAGGTGCTCAACGCATCTCATTTGTTTGCAAGTCTAGTCAGCTAAATGCTATTTTCCCTGTTTACACTGTGCTAAACTGAAACTACTGCAGTTGAAAAATGTTATTTTACTTCAGATATTAATGTATTAGATTATCACGTCTCCTCCTTACTTAGGACAGCATGGTGATGTGACTTAAGAAGCAGATTAGTGACAGACTATTAAAAGCAAGTTGACTGCTACAATAAAACCCCTAAGCCATGTTTTCAAGCGGCCTTTTATTTAGTCTCCAGAGCCAAGGGGAGAAAAAGGGCACATCATTGAAAGAGTAATCTTTCATAAAGAAAAGCTATAGTCAAAAGCAGAAGGTAACTTGATCATAAGCCAGCACTAAGCTTAGGAAGTAAAATGCCAAGATCAAAGAAACTTTACACCAAAGCTGAACACATTCTACATCAAAGCATTACTAGTAAGCTTTTTTTTTTTTTTAAGGGGATCAGTGGCTGCAGAAAGAAGGAAAAAAAGTCTGTTCTAGGCTAGGAAGGGGAAATGACCAGAAGGCACCCCAAACTTACTACTTGTTTTTGTTGTTTAGAGAGCTTGCTACAAAGAATTAATTTTCCACCTTGCACAAATTAAAAAAAGCCTAATTTTACTACATCTAGGGACTACTCAACTGTATTACAGCTGGTATCTTTGAGCCAAAAAGCAATGCCACCACCTTACACACTTGAATTAGGTACCCTGAAGATCAGCTCAGTTCTGTTCTTATAGTCGAGTTGTAGGTATTGGTTTTTGCAGAAGCTCTGGACTGAACACATAAAACTGTTAAACCTGTAGCTGGTAAAACACAGCTTACCTTTCTTTCCTACATAATCCGTGAGTGGCAATTTTTCTGCAGACTTTCTGATTCAACTCAGAGCTGAAGAGAGGAATGCCAAAGCATAATTCCAGGGGAACCCATTCCAGTTCTGTTGTGGGTACTAAAGAAACAAACAAATTTTGGGAAGAGACAAAGCAAGAATACTGATCCCAGAACCAGTTCTCAGATCAGGAATTTATTGGACAGTTCATACTTTCTAAGGCAACTAATTTAATGAACTGCTCAAAGATTCAAGGGAATCTGAATTTTAGAAAGGAAGAACGCTTAGTGTTGTACTTATCCTACGCAATAAATAACACGTTCAGAACCTTAAAAACAAGGCATCTTACCAGACTGAAAATGTTTAGTAAGGACACTTGTTATGCTTTTACCTTCAAGGCTTTGCTTGACTGCAGAATCCATTGAGGTTTCTTCTATTACCATCTCAAATGACTCTGTACTCCCATTCACATCAGATCCTGATGCTAGTTCGGCCTCTCCTAGAGGTAAGATAATTCTTACATAAACATTTAGATGAATGTAAGTTTAATTATTAACCAATGTAAGGAACTTGACACAAGTTTTGCCCAAAGGCCATATAGCTATTAAACTGGAGGGACATAGTGAAATACAAGGTCTCACTGATTTTAGAACTGAAGAACTACTTAAGGATCCTCAAAACAATCATGAAAGACCAAGTTCTGGCATATAAAAATGACAATTTACCTTTTAATGTTTTTAAATTATTTTTCCCCTTCCAATGGCTATCCTAGTGCAGTGATTTTCAGTCTGTATTTGCAACGTCTGATGTAAGCTCACATAACAATTAGGAAGGCTGTCTACTGCCAGTAGATTTACATTCAAGGTAGGTTCCTCTCTGTGTTAGATGATATTTCGTAGAGTTCCAAATCAAGAAATTGCAATCCTTTGTTCAACTTTGCTGAAGTGATTGTGGGAAAATTAAGGGAAAAAATTACTGTTAACTAACCTCTTCCATCAGAAGCGTCGCTCAGCTTTCTGTTAGCATGCCGACTTGTAGGATTCAGCATAGTGACATAGCCACAAAAATGCTGCAAGTCTACTTTGTTTCTCAGTATCTTCAAAGCTGTATGAATGCCCATGTTCACACGGGAGAAGTCTAGCAGAAAACAATACACACCTCAGTTTACTTTACCAAAATCCTCCTCCAGAGCCATTGAAATTCTGAAGAACTACAGTATAGTATTGTAGGGTAATGATGCGTTTCAACATTGACTTGTTCATGCTAGAACACAGAGATTCTGCCTTTGAGAATTTTTACCTACCATCAAGTCAGAAAACAGACAGGCCAGAGAGGGCATATATAAAAGTAACGCATTTTAAACATAATAAAAATGAAAGGAAGAAATTAGCTTTATTTCTAGTTGGCCCAGATTCTTCTAAGTTGCAGCCTAAATAATTTTAGATTTCCGGAAATTTGCTGTGAGGAGACCTCTCAGCTGGAAAGGTTATGGTCTCAGCTATCCAAAGTTCGTGTCCTACTCACCAAGGAGTATGTCAGAAAGTTAATCCCTGTGTTTTTAAAATTAGTTGAACTAGGCAAACTTTGAAGGAGATTTGCTAGCAAAGCTCTTCCTAGTAGAGTGAGGAATCCTCTGTTATAGTTTCTATTACTACTAAGCCAGTTAACTTTGTTTGCTTTTGGTCTCAACTCTCATAGTTAATAAATGCCAAATAGAAGAAAGTCTTAGAGAAGAATACATAGAAGATTTATTTATACAGTTAATAAATACACACAAATAAAAATTCAGAGTTGTTTGTGGAAGTTATTTCTTATTGTCTGTACTGAAACACAAGACAGGCCAGGAAACACATTCTATTTAGGACACAATACAAAAAGGAGACACATCCCTAAGCTTAGAAAAGGTTTGTCAACTATTTAAATATTTTTTCATTTTTTTAATCTAATTTGACCCATAATTACAAGATTGTTTAATTACAATCTTGTAATTAAACAATCTTGTAATTAAAAATTGTTTTTAACAATTGTTAAAATGTATTAAACTTGTATTAAAGTTGTTATCACGACTTTGCTGAACGAGATAACATGCAGGAAAAATAAATACGGTGGTGTGGAGGTAACATTAAAGAAAATTACCTCCTTGCTGCTCAGCTTCATCAAATGGAAAAGGTATATGCACGGTTTCTCCCATTCCATGCATGCCATGCCCCTGAACATCAATAAATTTGCATTAGACACAGAAATATACGCTCATCAACTTAGCTTAGCTCTACTTGTGCTCCCTTTTAAAGGGTACCAGTCACGCTGACAAAATAAACACAAGTATTTACATAAAGTTCTCGCTTTGCTGAAATAAAGACTGAATAACATACGCTACCCTTCCCTCTAAAATGCATGTGAATAAACAGAATGAAGTTAAACTTAATTGAAGAGGAGCAATATTTCTCTACGATACTATTTATAAACAAATTTCATAATAATTGAGCATTTCTGAAGGAAAATAAAGGAATTTCCACCACCTAAGTATGGAACTGTTTTGAGCATCAAGGCTGCCTTCAAGAATGTGCAGTTTTATGTTTGCTACAAATATTAAACATCTATTTAAATGATTATTCCAAGAATTCAGCTGAACTGATGGAATACTAAAGGAAGCTACTCTACTTTCTCAAGCAGACAAACCCACTCTGTTTCTGCTGTTTGTGACAAACAGCATGCTTAGCTTCCCATAAAAGCAGTCATTAATTACCTGAACTGTAGCTTACCATAAGAATTAAATACTAAGCACCCTGAAAAAAACGCATTTCTTGAAAAATAGCTCATATTTCCAGCCACCTCATATGAAGTAGCTACAGTCCAAAATGCTTGTGGACTCTTCAGTTGCATTCCAGTCCCCTACATCCCCAACACACCCACAAATCCACATTTCATTTAGCAAAACCCTGTTATGTCTGCCCATAAAGCAATAACAGGCATGCAATACGCACTCAGTTCCAAACTCATGTATTTACCATCTCTAAATCACAGCAGCGATGGCTACAGAAGTTAAACGTTTTTCAGCTCCTAGCAAAAGCATAGCTCTCCTACATTCTTAATCTCCTCTACCATGCAACAGCTTTACTCAAAATTAGGTACATTTTAATCACTTATAGGAGTACTCCATACCTGAATTAGAACAGCTGAATGCGTTAAAGCATCATTCAACATTGTGAGCACATTCGAAGTAGGAACTACTCCTGGGTCGTGACCCCACGATGTTATTAGTAAGCGATCATAACCCTGGAAGACAGAAGAGAATTTACAGCAGTAATAGACTATCCAAGCACACAGTGCAGGATTAGTTAGGCTAATAACGTACTGTCACCATTCTGAAGTAACTGCAGATAATTACAACTCATAGCATTATACTTTGTTCCACGTATCACTCATGCTCATACTTCCATTAAAGACAGAAGTTTGCCAACCTCAAAATTAAGATGCTAGTTGGAGCAGGAGGTATCTGTCAGCAGTACCTACGTGGCCCTTGCAGCACACTCATAACCGATAGGAGATGAAAATAATCCCATATAACTTAAAAGAAAATAAAAGCTAGATAAACTAACACTGTCAAGAGAGAACAATGATATATCCACCCCAAAATACATATTCAAAGAGAAGGGGCAGAGAGGCAAGAATGCTGACTGTGAAACAGTTTTTACTTCTTAGTTTTCAAGACTGAAGTCCTGCATGTCTGCTTTTCCGTAAGAGTTTTAGAAATGTCTCAACAGTTCCTTAAGAAAATGACACTGCAGAGCAGTAGCAGGAGAGAAGCATCCCCATCTGTACACAGAAGAAAAAAGGCTCTAACAAGTTTGTGATAATACACACTGTGAAATCATGCGCTACAGGAAAACCAGACCCATCAGCCTACTGAAAATACAGGTTACTATAGAAATCTTCCAAGGCTACCACACTGAATGCTTTTCATTAATGAAAATATGCAATCCATAACATTTACCACTAGTTTAAGCTACTGACTGACTAATGGTTGAGTGAAACTCTTTGCCAAGAGCCTTACAAAATGCCTTCTCTAGAAGACCTGATTCACTTAATCTTGCGCTGCTTTAAAACTAGTCTTAGAAATAGAAGCAACCCACAAAACTCTTGAGATCAAGAAAGACATGATGGGGAAGGGAAGAGAGATATGGAAGATGCTGGAGGAATGAAAAATACATCTACAAGTCCTAGAGACAGAGATGACTGCTGACATAGATACACCTAAGAACACGCATCCCTCTCTGAGTGTCTCCACGTTATTGTAATGGATTTAGCTCAAGTGTCTACTCAGAATGAAGAGATGCAAACTGTAGAGACTCCAATTATACATTTGAACAAGACTTTTGATTAGTTTATACTTTATGAACTCTGTTATTAGTGAGAGACAAACACTGTTCAGTGTCTGCTACATGTCAAATTAAAGTCAAGGGATGATTTTTTTGTTTCTGGCAAGTTTAGAAGCTGCTGTGACCACTCCCGCCTAGGTTTGCTGAAGCTACAAAATACCTAGCAGGACTTCTGTGCCCATGAACTGGATGGGACTTCTTTGCCCATGAACTGGACAAACCTGCACTGTCTTATGGAAATCCTTCCCAAAACACTGTATGTGTACTCAAAGGTTAGGTGGATTCAAGGCTGGGAAGTCCAGGGAGAGCAACTGATCACTGCAGAGGTAAGATCTCCAGCTATAGTCTCTGTACACACAAAAATCACATACAGTTCACTAAGTTATAGATCAGAACACAGGAAGGCTGGAAAGGTTTTAAGAGGAAATACTACGTAGCCATATAGCTACAGCCACTGCTAGAGACTGGCTACTGAGCCAAGAAAGCCTTTTATCCAACCTAGTGTAATGTTTATTAAAATATTATGTCACTTAAACTACAGGAAAAATTACTATTCCCGACTTCAACCGCTATCCCTGAATGCTTTAGTGTACTGCACCCTCTGAAACATTTAGAAAAAGGAAACAAATCCATGTATACACTACCTGAAAAATATCTGGAAGTTTTCGAAGACGTGTTCCTTTAGAGAGCAAAAGAGAGGGTGGTCCTTGTCCAGTTATGTGGTAAATGTACAGTTTGAACCAAACTGAACTGACTTCTGGTATTGCAGGTCCAATATGCTGAAGAGAGATTATTCAAAACAATTAGAGCCTATTACTGCAATTCTTATATGTACAGATATAACTTAATCATCAGTTCTCAAAAATAAAGCTAGCTTTACAGCACAGGAAGGAGTACAAATGCATTTATTTAGTAAGGAGAGATGGTATTCTAGGTACTCGGTCTCTTGATACTAAGGTATTTTCTATAAATGAGTTCAAGAGCACTGTATCCATCATTAACCCTACTCAAACAGTTAAATTTGTTAATAAATTAAACTGAATGTAGTAAACATTCACATTTTACTAAGCATTTTTAGACAAATTGAAATACTATTTTATATGGCAATAATTACATCTCTTCTGAAGAGATACATGACAGACATATCTAAAAGTTAGAGATATTTATATTACTAGATACTTTTTTTTCCCCCCACAGTATTTTATTTTATTTTTTTTTTTTTTACCTGGGGCGTACAGCTGCTAATAGGTCGAATTTCATTGGTGAGTGGTGCCATGGAAACCAGCAGAGTATAATTTTTGTTGAGAACTCTGCTGCAGGTAGCTGGATCTAAGCCGAGCAAACTCTCACATCGTAAGAGGTCCAAGGGAAACCCTGAGTTGAGAATGTAAGATTCTTAAATTATCATTTGAGATAGAACATACAAAGTATGGTCTAAGATTTTCCATTCCACCCTGTCAAACCATGCATACAGTATTTTCCACAACTAAATTTTATATTATACAGATTTATTCAAGTTAATCCAAATAATTTCAGCAGTTCTGGTCACACAGAATTCCCTGGAACAGAGCTGCAACTTGCTCCTCACCAACTGCTCCCAGAAAAGAAGAACATGCAGAAATACTGAAGAAAGTTGCTCAGTACCACAGACACAAAGGATAAAGTAATGATGTTTTGGCTTCAAAATATTTTTAATTAAATAAGGAACACCAATTGCTTTGCAACACAGAAGCTTAATCTGAAAGATGAGTCCATGAAAGTTAAAGTTTGAAGGATTTCCTTAAAAGTGTTCTCAGTACCGTTATTTGGTTGGTCGGGCTGCACAGCTTGTGCCCCTAGATCTTTATTGTGCCGCAGAAAAAGTATTGTGTTTCTTAGTGTAAGTGCATGATCAAAGTACCGCTGTGCTTCCCCTTCACCTGTGCTTTGAACCTAAACAAGAAGCAAAATACATACATATAAATGGCATGTTCTTTCCACAAGCATCAATCACACAATAGGAAAGATTAACAAACTAACATTTTAAAGTTTCGTAACTGAACAACAAGCCTGCGGGTTATATGCAAAGGTGATCCACAATGACTACTAAATGAAAAGTGAGTCTTGAACGTGCTAGGCAAACTGTCAAAATGTACACAGACATCTATAAACGTGAACCATGCCTCAGTCTTTAAACAGGGATTTACATGTATATTATTTACACCTAACTGGTGTAAAAGAATACAGCAATTAACAGCAAAGTCTTGCTACATCATTCCAAAAGGGCAACTGCAGAATTATCTTTAAAAGGTAGATAGGTTAAACATACCAGAATATAATGGTTAAGTTTTCCTACAAGAATTATATGCAGATTTTTAGAAATATATGAAGCACCCTACTAAACAGCAAGTGATTTCTATTTAACAAGCAAGCCCCTGGACAGATGGACTTGGGCAAATACTGCTCTTGAACTCACATTGCTCACCAGACTCTCACCACATTTGTGTACACCACAAAAGGTTTGAATGCTGCAAATCAGCAGCATTTTAACTGAAACACTTAGGTTCAGCATGATGAAGTTTGTGTTCACAGCACTGCACTGCTAGGTGAGACTCTTAAAGCAGTCCTACAAAAAATACAAGCGTCTTCTAGCCCCTTACACAAGCGCTGAAAAAGCATTTGGCCATACATGTAACAGATTACCTTTTCCAGCTCCACTAAGAAGCTGTCAAGAGACTCATCTGACAGTTTCCCAACTTCAAACATAGTAACTGCATGACTTTTCAAGTTCTGGAACAACAAAACAACACTGTTTTAATTATTTTGAAAAGGAAACGTGCAAGCAAAAATTATTAAGCGAATGTTTCTTAGCCACAAACAATATAAAAGTTTTTAGAAGTAAGTAGAACTTCATTATAATGAAGTCAAACTATTTTAAAACTTTACATACTTATTCTTAGCGTAACACAGTGAACAATTTTGACATACTGGTGAAAGATTTCCCATCATTAGAAAGGCAGTGAGAGTAGAATCAAACAGGAAGGCAATACGCTTTGTATGTCCACTAGACAGATTCAGGCTGCTCACGCTGGCTGTTTCAGCTAAGAAAGAACAAGAAGAAAATAGATGATCATATTTTTGTTTAAATATAGTATCAACAAGTCATCAACAACTACTTAAAAAAAAATCAAAAACCCTTAGTTAATGACATACTAAGTACAACAGAATTCCCTTATCACTATTGAAGTAGCACCTGAATAAGTTTATTCACATGTTGGTATCTTGGCATCAATTGACATCCATAAACAGATTAGCCAAATAGATTTTTCCCAAAAAAATGAGGCTGAAAAACTGCAAACCAAGACAGACACCACCTCCCCCGTTGTACATTCCATATGAAAAAAATATTTACACAATCTACATTTCATTTGTTTCTAGAACCCTTCATAGCCTATGGCACTACAAGTATGAAACAATTGTTCCTAATATATTAAATTCACTGAGTGCTAACCTGGATCATCTTGACTGTTGGTATCTGTATCTGTGGCAGATGACCCAGCTTCCTGTATAGGACTTCTGTTTTCCCCACTGTCCCATGAAAGCAGCATCTTTTGAGGATCCAAAGTACTCCTATTAATGTGAATTAAAATCCACATCTATAGGTCACCGTGGCACCAGAGAAGCATCTCTGCCTTCCAGTGCTAGTACCCCATGCACAGGCACACCCAACACGTGCCTTTCAATACCTCAAAGCCCTAAACCAGCCCAGTGTGATGTCCCTCAGAGTCCTGCTTTAGCTTAAGAAGAGAAGCTTGTTTGGTGGTTTGAAAATAGCAGGTTTTGAACAACAGATCTGAAAAAGTCAAACCACCTGCTTTCAAGAAAAATCCAATGGAGAAGTCTAATTTGCTTTGTTCTCACATTCTGAGTTAACATTAAAGAAAAAAACTAGGCCTCAGCTTAAGTGGCTTAAGAGCAATTGAACTAGAAGTGCCTGACAATTCTTAAATCATTTAACTTGGCACCCCGATTCAGAGAGCCCTTTGCTTTGTTTGCATTAACATCACTTTTGCAGTATGTAATATGGATATACATAAAGAATGTCAGTGAAAGAAGTATTCACAGCAAGCAAGCTTTATGTATGTGCATATTCACTCGCAGCAGTACCAAGAGACTTTGTCTCTGTACTAGCACAGTAATAGCTGTTATTTCTGAGCCCAGCACTTCAAAACAAGCACACACTTGTCTGCTTCAAAAGCAAGCAGCTAGGCACTTAAAACTCAAAAAGCCTGCTCTGAGTAACAACAACAGAAGTAATAAATTGAACTTACAGGGTAAGTTATCACCCTTTATCCTCAGATTTGAGGGAGAATCAAGTATTTGTCATTGTACATATTGGAAAGCCAAATGAAATCAGCTGTTACAGAAGTCAGAGAGCAACTGATAGCTCTACAATCAGATTTAGGTGCTAGCTTTCTCTTCAAAGAGAAAATAAGCTTTTTGAAAGAATGGAGACACTTACTTCAGTCTGTTTACAGAAGGAACATTCTTCCATGATGGATGAAGATTATCCAGGTTTATCACTTGGCCTTTTTTATGAGCGAAGCCTAACCGACAGTACATGGACACAGCATTCTGAAAAAACACACAAGCTCGTAATAAGGAACTGCAATATGAAACCCAGCTATCAAGACAACTTTCAGGACAGTGAGATTTCCACATCAAATAACAGATGTATGATACATACCTTTACTAAAGACAAATCAATCTCTAGGACATTTGCAAGCTAAAAAGAAAAAAAGATTCATCAATACAGAATTTAAAATGCAGAGTTTTGTCACTTGTGGGCTTTGACATCTTTTTGTTGTTTTTGTCTCCTTATACTTCAATACAGCCTGTAATGGCAGAAACAATTTTGTCTTGGCCAAAACAACATAGGAAGGGGGGGGAAAGTCATATGAAGTCTCATGATTGCTCCACATCAAAGCATGCAAAAGAAATCTTAGGTTATCTTCTACTATGTAATTTCTAGACTAATTGCGTGTATCAGCAGATATACAAAGAAGCAAATAAATCCTGGATGTATTTAGTGGATATTTTTCAGATACTTATTCACAAAGTTTTGAGAATCAGACCTTATGAAAAAGGTATTTCATTAAAATTGTATGTACTTACGCAAAAGGTACATTCCTACTATAAGCCAATACCTTACATATTTTCACTACTGGAGAAATTTTTATTTTTATTTTTATTTTAAATTCACACTAGTAAAACAGAACCAATCCATTTAGGACACAGAGAAAACATTTCTCCAATTCTAGCTTGTACAGAAGCTGCTGCACAAGTCACTCCTGTATAAATTCACTCCAGCTGATAGAGCTGCTTCACTGAATTGAAGGTACACCTTTAGCCTGCAACACTACCAAGTTACATTCAATATTAAAGAATCTATTTGCATCTCAAATCCTAGAAGTCTGGCAATACTTATAAATAGAATCACTTGATTATCTATTACTACCTCTATCTTAAGTATTTCACCAGTGTGCTTTGGGCCTTTTCAAGTTTTCCTGTCTCCCTTTCACAAGGGAAGTTTTACTTACCTCTGCCACATTAGTGTGTTCATCTATTGAAACAAAGATCTTGTACAGGAGGGTTTCAAAGTAATCACCTTGCACTCTGTTCATCACAAAACCTTCAAGCGGTGGCACTGAAAAGAATTATTTCCAAGATTAGAATTTTTAAACTGAAACTGTATAAAAACAGGAAGATAAATTTACAGAGATTTAGTTCTCATGGTATTTATTTCTCTCCAGAGTCTAAAAGAATAAAAGCCTAAAGGTAGTTTACATGGTATTAAAAATTCTCCTTAAGAAAAGCAATGGTTTTTAATGTGTTTTCTTATAAAAAATAAAGCCACTCTGCCTTGCATCATCTTGCAGACTCCTACACATCCACTACAGATAATTCCCAGTCAGCCAGCCAATAAAATGTTTTCTAATGGGAAGGCAGGGGGTGAAGGGAACCAACAAAAACAAAAAACACTTCCACCCTAGGCTGAGAATCCCAAAGCTAATATCTAAGCAGTAATTCTCCTGCAATTAGAGGACTTTCATTTAACTGCTCCGTATTAGAGCAATGACACATGGTTCTGCACAGCTAGGTTCCAAGTAATGCCTCTTTGCATATCACAGTCAGTTCAGAAACCCCTGAGACCAAGCACAGAACAATGAATTGTTCAAAGGGCAGCTATACTGTGTTAAGCTCCTACCTAGTCCCCAGACACAGCACTTTACTATAATTAAGGTGACATGACCATGAAGGATGGAAGTGGTATCTAAAAAAGAACAAAAAAAAAGCTGCATCTGTTAAAAAAGCCACACAGGAATCAAAAAGTCACATCCTTTTGGCAAGGCAGCTACATTTCTTGACATTATTTTTTCTTTTCATTACAGGCATACAGGAGGGTACTTATTCCATGTTAGTCATGTCATAAATCTTTAAAAGAATCTCAGCTTACCTAGATACTTATATTAAAGCGCAAGAATTCAAGTTGAATTAAGTCTCATGTACAATAAAAAAAGTTTTAATATGGCTGAAAAATACTTTGTTGGGAAAAATTCTCATGGTTCACATGCTTTAAGGAAACTCACGCCCATAGACAAGCAGTTTCCAAGACAGACAACTATAAGATAACTGAAATAGATCCAATAAAACACAGCTATTATATCATAAAAATATTGATTTACCTGCTATACAGCTGTCATCAGATATGGGTACATCAAGGTAAATAAATCCTTTGTTATACAAGCCTGTATAAACAAAAATACATCGTTACAGAAAAAGCATTTTCCAGAGTACTGATGATACAAGTAGATTTCCCCACCAGTCAATTCAGAATTTGAAGTAATTTTCTCTACAAACCTGCACAGTACAGTTTTACTTTGCAATGCGTGGATCAATGCATGTAATATTCAGCAGGTGTCACCCTAAAACAGAGCTGTTTACTTGATCTCTGAGGCAGTGTACTTGGAGCTCCGTAACTATTCCTAGGGTGACTGGGTATGGTTGAAGGACCAGAAATTGAAGCAGCTACATTTGATAAAAACAAGTGTTACTCTCCCTAAAAGTTAACTTTGTTTTCACCACCATCCCCGTACTATCTATCAGTGTTATTCTGAATTAGTTTTGTCACCTGAGGCTGCTGGCTACATTTTGGTCCTGCTCTAACCCAGGGTAGAGCTTGCATGCTTTGTAGCACAGATGCAAACTAAGTCACATGAGCTCTGGATGGTCCTCACATGTCCTTCCCACAAATCTTCAGAGAAAGATGTTTTTATACAACTACAGAAATAAATTCCAGGGCGCATCAGCACAAGGTATCAGCAAAAGAACAAGAGATACAGAGGAGCACGGCATACGACACGGCAGATATCAAATAACACTTCCCACACATGACTATGATCTGAGCACTAAGCGTTTGAGTTGAGTTCTACACAGTAGATGAGACAGGGAAAAGTTTTTAAGAAAAGAAATACCCACAAATTAGGTAGAAAGGTAGACTGGATCCTTCTAAACCTATTTTCCCTCCAAGCTTTAAGCCCTCCCCACAAACAACATCAGGCCATGTATAGAGAAAAATCATTAAGTGTCCTCTGAATTCAAGTCTTCTTAAGCCCTACAGTTTCGGATCCACTACAGAGCTTGTATTACACCCACCTTTGTTTGTTTGTTTTTAAATTTCTGTCTTGTTCTGCTTCTGTAACAGGCAATGGAATTTGGCCTTAATTTCTAACACAGTTCCAATCGCCTGTAGTAAACCAAACATTTACAAACCAACTTCTCAAGGCAGAGTTTGTCAGTGAATTTGTATTCCCTTGACTAATGGGATTTGTCTACAGCTAATGCTTCTCACACTGAAACAGGAAGAGACAGGCTCTTAGATTTGAGCTCCATTTTTGATGGCGTTCAAACAGCATGAAATTTCAAAACCTCTTCTTTGAAAAGTGAACTGAAGTTTTGGCACCTGGGATCATCAACTCTGCCATTTTTATTTTCTCTCATCCTCATCTACCACCTTTCCCTTCCCCTCCCTCGATCTCTACTGTCACCTTGTAATGAAGGAATTTAACAAATTATTTGAAATTGCACATCAACAGCTGCTAAAGGCTCACCCTTAAATTGTTTACAAGGTCTTGAACGTAGCCTGTACAAGCTCTTGAGTATTTTCCTCCACATCCTTCTATGCATCAGCTGTCTACACAACCCTTTTGTTCCTAGTTTTCAAACACTACTCTCAGAATTTACTGATTTTGACCAAGATTAAATAAAAAATAATGTCAGTCAAGCACTTACTGTGAACTACATGGAAGTCTAATGAACCAGCAAGCTGAGGACCTGAATCAATGATCTTATCGATAGCAGACTTCTCCGACGTAGTGCAAATCTAGGTGAGCAAAATCTTGTTAGTGTGTTGGAGAAATAAGTCTATGCAATTTAATAATAATACCACTCAAAAACCACAAGTATCTCATGCTCAGATCAGTCATGAGAAAACAAAGTAACCATGCTCTTCAGCAAAATGCTTGCATTGAAGAATTCACTGCACTTCTTGTTCAAGTCTTAAAATTTTTGCTCTTGTCCCTGCACAAAGTAATGTGGGCTCTAGGAATGGTATTTAACTGCACAGGGGACAAATGAAGTCCACAGTATGACAGGTTTGCTCTTTAAAGCTTCTGAATTGAGTGTTCAACCATGCAACTGGGACCATTCTATAAAGAGGTCAAATAAAACATCAAAAACATCAAAGCAACTTGCTCCACGTTAACTGTTCTGGATTGATGGAATGTCAGAATACAAGCAATCGCTACCCAAGATATTCCCAATGATAGCAAAGATTTCATCACTGCTTTAAATACATTCCAATCTAAACAAACAAAAGATTCTGGAGAAAGAATTAAATCAATTAATTAGATCAAGTGACTAGCTGCCTGTAGAAAAATTGTGAGAATGAAAGTAGAATGAGGAAGAAGCAGTAAGCCAGCTCACGTTTTTCGTCTGCAAACAATGAAAAAAATATGGAGACATAAGGAGAGCAGAAAAGAAGATACATATCAAAGTCCACTAGCATTCTAATTATATCAAAGGTGAAGATTTAGTCAAAAACAAGATGTCAGAGTTAAAATATGATATTTAAGAGAAGCTGTTTTGCTGCATGTTCCCTATAAAGCACAGCAGCACACGCTTCAGTTGCCACAGTTTGGCTGACCCAAAGCAACCTCTGCACTTCAGGCAACACAAAGTACAAATGAGGGAGAGAGCAGAATATGCTGAAGAGAACAGCCACTTCTACAAGTTCCAGTCTCTATTTCCATAAAAGACTTGTTCTAAACCTCCAACCTACAACAGTCTTTGTGTAGAATTCTCAACAGGAAGCCTACTGTCAGGGTATTCAGCCAAAATTAGAGATGCAAGCCGTATTCACGTACCTTGATGTCATCCTCGGTGATGTAGCCAGACTGCACAACCCACCAAGCCTCTATGGCTATTTCCACAGGTTTGACAGGTAACAGATCACGGGCTGTTTTCCTTCTGAAAAATTTCTGCAGTGGTACAGTCCATTTGAGATAGAAATAAGTAGCACTTCACACGTGCAGACAGCTGTTTACCTTTATACAAGCTGATTTTTATAAGCATCCATTTTGAAGTACGTTACATTCACAGACTGGCCACACAAACACTATTAATGTTGTCATTTAGTGAAAGCACATGCTTGTTCAGAAACAAATGTGCTTCCCTCCTCCCTCAAATCATATGACAAGGAAAAAAAAAAATATTTCCTTGTGATACTGTCAAATCTTCACATAAAACCGTATTCTATGTGCCACTAATTAAAAACACTATTCAAACAGGATCAAGTCCAGAAACAGCACAGGGAAGTATACAAGTGGTATATTTTAAGAAGTTTAATAGTATTAAAAACCATTTTAAGAACATAGTTTTACTTTAAAAGACCAAGTACACCACATTCTCAATCAGCATCCAGGCTGAAGGAGTGCCATGAAGCTACTGTGAGAGTATTTCGTAGAATCATAAAGCTTGGAAAAGACCTCCAAGATCATCTGGTCCAACCATTTATGAGTTTCCTGAAGAAAGAGAAGTACTGGTGCAAAATAAAAAGACCTCTGTGGCTATCAACAGCCACTGCAATGTTTTCCATGCTGTTCATATGCACGGATGCTTGTTCAGGTATATTGCTGTCGTCTTAGAGAGCAACAAACATACCACAAAATTGCACACCTAGTTGGAGGACAGTCCTAGAATTCCTGCTCTCAGCTGCACCCACAGAAACATGGAATAATTCTAAAACCAACACCACTATTCCATATTTATAGTGGCCAGGAAACATTAGTTACGGAATACATACATCGTGGAAAAATACGTTAAAAAAGGCAATGCCACATATCCTTTTCTTCAGTATATTTTAATTTAAAAGTTCTTTATTAATATCACAAAGCAGAAAATAATTTGCAATATATTATGTTGCATTTGGTTAGACATTATTAAAACAAGGCCCATGAAATGTTTCCACTCCGTTCCTATCAAATAATATGCTATGGGGGAGGGGGAGAGGGAAGAAAGGGAAAATTAAAGACAACCTCACCTTTGAAGATCTACATTGGTTCATTAGATCTATATACTGGTTTCTTCCTATACCAAGAAGTCTTAGACCTGAAAAATAATTAAGTTTTTATTTCCCTTAAGAAGGGTTTAAGCTGAAGATACAGAAAACATTCTTCAAAGAATCAGGCCTACTTCTAAAATAAGACTTTCACTTACTCTTTCTTCCCAAAATAATAGAAAGCCTCAAGTCAGTTCTAACTGAATTTGACTGAGAATCATGTGCATCTAAAAACCACAACCTAGCCCCATTTACTTACTCTACAAAGGTTTAAAAAAAAATTAATTTCTCTCAAGTTGCAAGGTAGCATGGAATAATCTAACCCCTTGCTCTCCTGTTCTTACATCAACAGGTAATAACTATACTTCAGATCAAGAGGACTAAAGTTGTACCTGATTTTGGTTGATAGCTTTCTTTCCCCAGCCTAAAACCACACCACGCACTGGATTACAACTCTGTCAGCTAAGAATTAGAGCACAAAGGCCATATAAGCCTTGAAGGAAGATGACTAACAACTATTTGAGTTGAAATGAATCAGGATTTAATTCTATAACCCCTAGCCTTCAATCACTAACAGTTTGTGAAAAGATATAGGAAAACTACTCAAGTAGTTTTGAGCTTTGACCCGTATTCTGTCTCAGTTTTACATCCAGCTTTCTGGTTTGACACTAGTTTTATTAAAAATTATAATGAAGATACTCAACTTAATTTACTTCAGCCACTGACTCACAGCTGCTGTTAAAATAATAGGATTGCTATGAAAAAAAAAAAAAAACCAACAAAGAAGCCTTTCTTGTCTAGAGACTCCTGAGCAATGTTAGATTTCCAGGAACCTACGTCATGCTGAGCAAAGAGTTCCTTATCTGTTTCCCCAGTGTGAACATTAAATAGAGACAAATTAGTACAGTTAACTCAAGATTTTGTGTTGTTTAATAAAAATAAACTGCTTTCCAAAGCTGCAGACTACGCCTCAGCTGACTGTACATTATACCTAAAGAGAACCATATAAATTCATAGGGAAGGTGAGAAATGAAGTACGTAGCTATAAATAACTTCCCAGTGGCAGGCTTCAGGAACATCCTCCCTGTCTCAGCAATCTGCATTTTCCTCTGTAAGACTTGTCAGCAGGCTATCGCTCTGTTCTCCTTCAAATTCAACACCAGAGGTTGCATTTTCACTTCCCTAACTACCCCTTCTGGTGCCCACAACAGCAAGCAAGACAAAACAGCTGGGACATCCGAAGGTATCACAGCGAAACATTTTGGTACAAGGTTCCTCTTCGTACACTGATGTTAATTCACAGGGGTACCAACAGCCTTTTGGGAACTCCCCAAAGCTTTCTACCCAACACACACCAAAAAATCATACGGACAGAACTCTGCATGCAGAGCACATGCTCCTTAATACCACCAAATGCTTCTATACCTTCACTCACACACATGTTTTCAGGCAAACGGGTGCCCTGCAAATCAACCCCAGCTCGTTGGAAGCAGCAATGCAGCTAGGTAATACTTACAGTCAGCAGCAGTGAAGTTGGGTAACGAATCATAGCTTTTTTCGCTGTTCATTATATCCTTAAAAAGAAAAGAAAACTTAGTTCCAACAAGAGAGTTATTGCTTCAGAGAAGCAGATCCAAAAATCACTGTCTTGCAAAAACAAATTGAAATTAAAACAGAAATCTACTGAAGCCATTGTATCAGTTCTGGCTGGGATGGAGTTAATTTTCTTTGTAGTAGAAAACGTTTTGGATTAGTGACCAAAACAATGTTGATAATACATAAATGTTTTAGGTATTAGTGAGCACTGTGCTTACACAGCCTCAAGGTCTTTTCTGTTTCTCACAGCTCCCTGCCAGAGAGGGGCTGGAGGGGCACAGCCAGGACAGCTGGCCCCAAATGACCAAAGAGATGTTTGTAACATTTGATGTCATGTTCAACAAAAGCTGGGGGAAAGGAGGAGGAAGGGGGGGATGTTTGGAGTTACGGCATGCTCCTTCCCAGGTAACCATTAATCTCGCTGAGCCCCGCTTTCCTGGAAGTGGCTGGACATCTGCCTGCCACTGCGAAGTCATGAATGAATTCTTTGTTGTGCTTTGTTTGCAGGAGCAGCTTCTGCTTTACCTAGCAAGCTGTCTTTGATCTCAACCCACAAGCTTTCTCACTCATACCCTCACAATTCTCTCCCTCATCCCACTGAGAAAGCAGCAAGCACCTGAGTGGGGTTAGCTGCCTGCTGTGGCTAACCCCCTGGAGCCAGTTAACTTCCCAACTGCTTGGCTAC
The DNA here is from genome assembly GCF_964035555.1 of Netta rufina. Lineage (NCBI taxonomy): Eukaryota > Metazoa > Chordata > Aves > Anseriformes > Anatidae > Netta > Netta rufina. The sequence continues at coordinate 147,211,868 of NC_140124.1, read as the reverse complement.
TCATCACACAGTAAGTTAAATACACAAAAATTATACTTCGGTTTGATGTAAGCTTTAAAAAGCTAAAAATGCTGATCTACAGATCAATAAGGGTGAAATCCTGCATCTGCCGTCATAACAAAAAACAGCACAGGAAATTGCTAAGCAATAATGCAGAATAAGCTAGGAACTAAGCGGTTATAAAGCGTGCAGTCACTAAACAGAAAATAAGCAGTCGCTTCCGACATCTAAAGAAAATAAAAGAAGATTGCCAGCGTGTGACAGAAAACAGAACTGTCTTAATTCTCCAAGAAGAGATCTCTAATATGGTCAATTATCATTTTTGAAAAGAAAACAGCTCAAATCTGTGTTGTTTTTTTTTTTAATAAAAAAAAATCCCTTTGTTTTATTAATCAAACAGAATTCATTTGTATTAAATAAAAAACTCCGAGTTGCAGATACCAAACATCAGAAGAAACCCTAGACCGCTCAGGGCCCTGTGACAAAGTCCAGTCCTTGAAAGGCTTACAGGGGCCCAAGGGAAAAACCTGCAGGTACAAGGAGTTGTCCAGAAGCTTTCCTTACCTGCAGCTCGTTAGCAGACCCTACCCAGAGCAAACAAGCCCCGTGACACTGCCCTGCACACACTCTGGGGCCAGCTCTGCTGTCTGTAGGACAGAACTCAGCATTTGCTCACCTCCATGATGCCCGTGTAATAGGAGAACGGCGTTACCCTCAGCCCCTTAACCATGATGTCAGACAAATGGTAGGGGTACAGCATCAGGTGATCCCGACTGTATTTCAGCAGGTCCTCGTAGTATTTCCGCTCGTCTTTCTTGACATGCTTCACTACAGGAAAAGGGGAGAAAAAGTTAGGAGGTTTATTAAAAAACAGGAAAACGTTACAGCAAAAGGATCAAAAATAGCAAAATGTGGATTGACAAAAGTAAAAACCAAACAAAGGAGTGGTGCAGGGCATTCAGCACCCATTTTATACGCACACAACGAGCACTCAGAGCCATTAAGGATCACTTTAGAACTGCACAGATTTATTTCACAGGCTACAACAAAGTGGCCCGCTGAGAGACCACTCATGCAGGCTCTGGAAATTATCATTAATTAGCAAAGCCATTATCTGCTACAGGAGGAGGACTGGATGCAGTCAACACAAAATACATTGGGAGCGAGCAAACAAGTCGTAACCAACAGCTCCTAAGAGCCAGACCTTGAAACAGGGCAAGCTCTTGGAGTTTCTCAGGAAAGAGCCTTCCAGGAGGAAGAACTGGGTAGCGACTGGAAGTTTTTTGTTTCTTTACTCACCTAGGTTATTCCGGTACCGTAGCTGATTGCGGATGCTGTAGAGTACAACCTGCCTTTCATACTCCCTCTGAGAGTTCCCGAGACCCTTGAAAAGAAGAAGAGCCGTCAGCTGGCACGCACAAAACCTGGTGTAGTGAAACCACTGCAAAGGGGCTCATACAGAACCAAACGATCACTTGTCATCAGTCAGCGAGTCCCCTGGTTCACTGCAGTGAGAGATCTTCAGTCCTGGTACAAGGGCAAGACTATTTGTAGTTCAATGGGTCCCTCCACACAGGATGGGGACTCAGACAGCAATCTTTTGTTGTTTTTCTTTTCCTAGAACCCTTCTGACCAAAGTGGGAGCTTCTCGTCTTCAAATCAAAGGCTGCAAAACTTCTTTTTGATTACGGGAAGCACGGAGCATTTCACCACACAGTCAGCACCTTGCAGCCTTGAAGAAGCACCCAGAATGAGTGCAAGAGAAATCATTTATTGTGAAGTTTCAGCTGTTGCACCTAATAAGCTTAGAAGAAAAAAAAGAAGAAAAAAAAAGAAACCTCCCTGGTAGCTTCACAGAGCAGGCAATCAAGTGATCTTAGGTCACGAGATGAAGGCATAAGCGCAGTGCAGCACTCGACTATCACAAAGCAAGATAAAAAGCAAACTTTGGTTGAGCTTTAAATGCCTTATTTCAGCAGCTGTCCTGCGAAACCCTCCACGTTGTCCCTCTACTCTGTGGCCAGTAAAAAGCCGGGAGGTTTTCTTCTCCCGGTTCCCTCAGCTGATGCTCACATGCAAAAGAGATCCTTAGCTCAAAAGGTGTTTTGCTGCGTGTATGGGACAAAGAAACACGCTCGGTCTCACAGCTGGGGCCCACGACTGGACACCCACAGAGAGATGCAGGTGTTTTCGGAGCCCAAGAGCAGGCAGGAATTGTTTGCCAGCTTCCCAGCAGCGCTGGGCCATGGGGGTGAGCCGAGCACCTCCCTCTCCCTGACACGCTGCCTCCCCTCTGCTGCCACAGGCCCGGGACGCCAGGCGAATCAAACTTTGATGAGGTTTTCTGCTCCACGCAGCACTGGGCGCTGCTGGCAGCCCAGGCTCAGGGCGCGCTGCTCTCTGCTGGGGCTGCACAGGACGGCCCTGAGAGCACCCCTGCACCCCCACGGCCTCCCCTCACCCCACACAGACCCCAAACCATTCCTATATGAACACCGCATTCCTCCCTTACAGACCCCAAAACACACCTATAAGCCTCGGCCCCCCATCAGACCCCAAGCCACTCCTATAAGCCCTACTCTCTGCAGACCCCAAACCTCTCCTATAGGCCCCTCTCCCCCCATACTGACCCCAAACCATTTCTATACGCCCCATTCCCCCCTTACAGACTCCAAACCACACCTATAAGCCCCACTCCCCACATACAGACCCCAAACCACTCCTATACACCCCATTTCCCCCTTACAGACTCCAAACTATACCCATATGTCCCTCTCCCCCCACATAGACCTGAAACCCTTCCTATACACCCCCATCTCCCTCATACAGGCCCCAAACCTCTCCTATAAGCCCCTCTCCCCCTATAGAGACCCCAAACCACTCCTACATACCCTGTTCCCCCCTTACAGACCCCGAACTACTCCCATACACCCCTCTCGCCCCACATAGCCCCCGAACCACTCCTATACCTCCCATTTCCCCCCACACAGCCCCCAAACCGCTCCTATAACCCCCACTCCCCCCACACAGCCCCCAAAGCCACCCTTATACCCCCCATTCCCTCCTTACAGCCCCCAAACTACACCTACACGTCCCTCTCCCCCCTTACAGCCCCCAAACCACCCTCCCACCCCCCTCACAACCCCCCTCTCTCCCCTCACACCCCCTCTCCCCACACCAAACCCCCTCTCCCCGTGCCCCCCCCGGGCCGTACCTGCTTGACGCTGGCCGGCAGCCGCGCCCAGGGGTAGTTGTGGCGGATGTGGAACTCCACGTCGATGTTCATGGCGAGGGGGCCCGGCTGCTGCCGCCTACACCAGGCCCCAAGGCCCAGGCCCAGGCCCCGCCACCGCCGGGGGGCGCCGCAGCCCCGGGGCCGCCCCGCCCGGCCCGCTCCCAGCCGCCGCTGCCGCCCGGCCGCTTCCGCGTCACGGCCCCCGGAAGTGAGGGGGCGTCACTTCCGGCGGGGAGGAGGGCGGGAAGGTGTGGGGAGTGGGGAGTGGGAGGCGTCAGCCTGCGCTAGGCGGTGGCAGTCCCGGAGTTACACAGTAAAATAAGCACAGAACCACACAAAACCCCACATTATCCCACAGAATCTCACGTTATCCCAGTCACACAGTCATAGAATGGCCGAGGTGTGCAGGTTCCTCTGCATTTCAACCCGTCCAACCCCGCCACCCATTGCACACCATGGCGTCCAGGCAGATTTTGGATATCTCCAGAGAAGGAGACCCCAAAACCTCTCTGGGCGGCCTGTCCCAGCGCTTTGTCACCTCACAGTACAGAAGTGCCCCCCCATATTCAGCCAAAACCTCCTGTGCTGCAGCTTGAGCCCGCTGCCTCTCGTCCTGTTGCTGGGCACAGCTGCAAAGAGACCAGCTCCATCCTCTCGACACCGTCCCCTCAGATATTTACACACATTGAGGAGGTCTTCGCTCAGTCTTCTCTTTTCCGGGCTATAAACATGCCCAACTCACTCAGCCTGGTGCTCCCATCCCCTCATCATCTCAGTAGCCCTTCTCTGTTCTTGCTCTAGTACTGCCATGTCCTTCTTGTACAGGGGAGCCCAGAACTGGACGCAGTGCTCCAGGTGCGGCCCCACCAGGGCTGAGTAGTGGGCAGGATCACCTCCCCTGCCCTGTTGGCAGCACTATTCTGAATGCACCCCAGGATACCATCGACCTTCTCGGCCACAGGCTGAGGCTCAGGCACTAGCACACATGCCTGGACACGGTGCTCTCACCTGGACTGGCCCTGCAGAGAGACCTGGCCAGGTTGGCTCGATGGGCAGAGGCCAACAGGATGAAGTTCACCATGGCTAAGTGACGGGTCCTGCACTTTGGCCACAACAACCCCATGCAGCTCTACAGGCATAGGGCAGAGTGGCTCAGAAGAATTGCAGAGGAAAAGTGTCTGGGGGTGTTGGTTGATGCTCACCTGAACATAAGCCAGCAGTGTGCCCAGGTGGCCAAGAAGGCCAATGGCATCCTGGCCTACATTAGAAATAGTGCAGCCAGCAGGAGCAGGGAGGTGATCGTCCCCTGTACTCTGCTCTGGTGAGGCCACCCCTCAAGTGCTGTGCTCAGCTTTGGGCCCCTCAGTACCAGAAGGACATCGAGGCCCTGGAGCGTGCCCAGAGCAGGGCTACGAAGCTGGGGAAGGGGCACAAGTCCTGTGAGGAGCGGCTGAGGGAGCTGGGGGTGGTTGGTGTGGGGAAGAGGAGGCTCAGGGGAGACCCGATACCAGCTGCAGCCCATCCTGTTCAAATAGGATAGCACAGGAGGGATTAGTACAATCAAGGAAACTGCCTTAAATAAAACAGCACTGGCAGATGCCATTCTTCTATTAGGAACTAGGGTTTTGTGAGTTATTTATAATATTACAAGTGTCAAAATCAGTGACAACGTTCCATGCACAAGCATTTTCATAACTGTCAGCAAAATACTGATGGGGTTAGAACTCTTCGTTTTTAACACCACACAACATTTCAGTGAATTAACTGGTAAACAAGCAGAACCAAGTGAAAGCAAGTCAGCCCCTGACTCCTTGCACAGTTCAAGTGATGAAGCTCTTACCCTGCCTGCTTGGCAATAACCTTCAAGCCACGGTGACAGAGGTGAAGGGGGACCAACAGCAGGAGAAAGATGCTCACTGCTCTGTTATTGAGTTGGTGAACGACAGACCCACTTCTACAGCTTTGGTGTCACCATTGCCTCCAGGATCTCCCTCCTGCACAGCTGCAGAGGCACAATGCCTTGGGCAGTGGATGTGTCCCACAGAGATCCTGCAGCTGAGGAGATGGTAAGAAGCTCACAAGCCCCAGAGACAAGGGCTCCCTGTTTGTACCACTGGCAGGGTGCAGTCCAGGAACACGGTCACAGCCTGCCGAAGTGACCTCATCCTTCAAATCACAGTCACCAGGTTTCTTAAGAGTCCTTCTCTGTCACACCCTACGATGGTTTATAAATAAACTATTGAAAAGATACCAACAAAAAGCCATTTTTGCCTTGCCTGCTGCTACGTAAACCAGGCGGTGCAGGTCTTTGGCTGGTACTGTCTGTTTGCTTTTGATATCAGTAATTAGACACGCCTCACAGTAGGGTAGGATGATTTTTTTTTTTTTTTTTTTTGTGGATGGTTCTGAAGTAAATTCTCTTGGTAGTGGCACCAGCACGCAAATTACCATTTTAATAAGACACAGGTATGAGAATCCACAGGCTAAGGCTGTAGCTGCTCAGAATTACAGTAATATATGCAGAAAAAAGACCTGTTTTGTAGCTTGGAGGCTTCCATTATATTCCTATCAGCTGCCTCAGGCTTTTCATTGATAGCACTGGCAGAAGGGAAGCAGAACCAAGGCAATTAGAAAGAAACTATTGACATACAGTAGATCTACAGATAGACAGAATAACTGATCAGAGCTATGATTAGAAGCCAACAGTGGGCATATTTAACAAGATCTGAATTTACTACCAGAGAGGGTACCATACAACTTTTTTTTTTTTTTTTCTGTGTTTATTAATGTTTGAGAATTTGCAGGTTCAAATTCATTGAGTAAAAATCATAGATGAAACACTCTGAACTCCTGCACCTTTGACTGAGGTCACTGGACCCTGAAGTTACAATCACATTGGTGTAAATCTTGTATGCACAATTCAGTGAGCATTGGATAGTAAGAGATCCTTTTTCTTGGCCTGATCTTTTACCCAGACCTTAGGATATCATCCACTCCCTCCCAGCCCTGCTATTACGGATGGATGTTGCACAGTTTAGAGTTTCTTCAGCTGTCGCTTCAGGCAGATGCAGCAAGGTACAGATTTATCCTGGGAATACAGGCACTATGTAAAGCCTTCACCAGTCCTTTACAACTTCCCCTGACCTACATTAATTCTCACAGGTAATCAGCCTTGGTTCACAGATTGTTTAGCCCTGGTTTCAGACTGAGTAGACTTTTGCTGCTGACTATATATAATGAATATTCTTTTTTTTTTTTTTTTCTTTCCATTTTGGTTAGCACACAACTACTTATTTAAATGCATTAATTTCTGGCAGTAGTAATATTCCTTTGTGAGGACAAGCAAAAGAGGGATTGAACACTTTAGTCCTGTGTGCATCATCCATTAGCTGCTCTCCTTCCACATTCTGTAATAAATCTACACTTATCTTTGTCTGTCTCTCACTTCTGAGATATTTTTAGACCATTTTCTTTTTGCCTTTAATGTCTCTTACTCTATTTGCTTTTTCTAAATTGGTTCCTATGTTCTTGTCCTGTGCACCTACATGCAGTCTCAGTTATTGCCTTTTGAAGTTTCATTTTCTTAAAAAGTACCTGTTGCAGACTTACAGAGACGTATTTTTTCTTATTGAACTGCCTGTCTCTCCCTCCTATAGAGAAAATTTCCTCTTGGGCTTTAATATTCTTTATTTCGGTTATTCTCAGTAGCCTTCATTCTTGAGATTACTTTCTCAAAAGACATTGCCTTTCACTTCACTGATTTTTCAAAAATAAATCAACTTCTTTTTTTTTTTTTTTTTCCCCTCATTCCAGGTCTTTTGTGCTTTTTCCTTGGAATAAGTTAACTCTGTGTATCATTACCACTTTCAAACTGGCACCTCCTTGTTTTTTCAACAAGCTCCTCCTTGTTTAAAATCAGAAGTAGCAGCACAGCTTCCTCAAGTGATTTCCTCTGTTTCCTGAAATACAAGTTGATTTTTATGTGCTCAACAAGTGTGATAGACTGGTGGTGGCCCGCTGATTTGCTTTTCCCACTCACAGATGGCTCTGGCATATCTGTGTAGTAAAAAATAGTGCTTGAAAGAGCTAGCTGAGCTGCATCAGTGCAGCTTTTCTCTGGACGTCCACTCTTCCACTCAGAAGTTGCAGTGAGATCTTTTTTTTTTTTTTTTTTTTAACTAATTAGTTTATTTGGATAAATCTTGAAACACTGTTATGAATTCTGGTGATTGTCTTTACTTGCTTGAAATTATCTGTCCCATGCAGGATCGCCAGGGTTCAGCAGAGCTGAAAGGAATGGCAAGCACCACTAACACTGGTAGAGCCATTTTGTAGCTCATACCAATGCTGCAGTCAAGGTTGGTGAAGGTAATTAATTCTGTTGACTCTGGTGTGATCCACAAGCAGTGTTCCTCTGTTGCTCAGAAATCCAGGTGTCAGTCACTCCAGTGGAAAAATCATCCTCTTCTCACAGAGAAATGAGACACCATCCCACTGTCCAGCCACGTGGGCAGACTGACACCACAAACAGGCTCTGAAAAGAGCACAAGCCATCTTCGCTGCAAAGCTCAGCTTCACTTTGTTCTTATCTGTTACCACGTTGGTCCTTCATTATTTCACTTCCTTCACTAGATTAAAGACTTTAATGGCCTCTTCCATTTAGCTTCACTTAAGGTCCCTCAGCTTTAACCACTCTGGTGGTTAAGGAGTAGCAGCATTACTAGTCAATGGTTGCATGCTATAGTGTGTGGTGCTTCTTACATGGGATAATGTTTCATCTCTTCTATTTTTTTACCTGTTTCATTTTGCTGTGCTCTGCCTTGCAGAGAATGGCTGTTAATAGACACCATTTTGATAAGCCCTGAGTGCCTTCTCATGCCCTGCATCTAACCCGTTTGATCTTGCCATGGTGTAATACTCCTCCCTTGGTTTTCCATCCTGCTGGCAAAAGAAGGAGGAAATATGTGGAGGCAGACTCTATTCACTAGGTACCAAGAGATACCCCTCTTTTTTTGCCTGGGCTATGTCACCCACAGGAATATGATGTCCAAGTCTCTGGCAGGGAGGCAGTCCTGTTATTTACAAGGCTCAGAAGTACCACTCAATCCTTTATTTTTGTTAATTTTGCAAACTTTTAAATTCATAGGACATAAACTGAAGTCAATAAAATCGATCTCTAGGAGTAACACGTAGTTTTCCTGCTGAAACCCTATTTGCATGTTCAAATAGACCACGCGCATGCATAGCATGATATCGTATGACTCAATCTATTGTTTGCTTTAAATCCTTAATGAGCTGTGCCAGGCTGCTGTACTTCACTTACAACCGATGGGAGCAGTAGGTTTACCAGCCTGCATTGGAGCTTCTGAGCAGATTCCATCGAAACCCTGCAGTTGTTTTCTCTCCAATTTCATTATTTCCTTTAATGTCGGTTGGGTCAGCTTTATTCCTGAAAGTATCATGGAAGAAATAGATAGTTCCCTCCTCAGTGAAGGTGTTGAAGGTGTCTTTGAGGCAGTATGTCACCACAAAGCACTGTATTCTAGAGAAAATTCTTCAGACTCACATTTGATTTTTACATCTGATTTTAGAACAACATAATCAAAACTGATTTATTTTAAAGTGTGTTAGAAGGTCAGTGAGGTCTTTGCAGGAAAGTTCTGTCTGACAAACTATTCAAAACACACACCAATGTCTTGAGAATAAACACACTAGTATTAAATAAATGATGAATATTCCCAAGGCTAGAATTATTATTGCATTCTGGTAACATTCATTCTAGTAACACAGTGATTTCCTTTTGCTTACTGTTTAGCTAATCAAGTGAACTGCTATAAATGCAAGTGTACTGGTTTTCTTCTCTTAGTTTTCTCTGGCTCTCCTCGTGCCTTGGTCCAAGGCACATTGGTGGGTTAACCTTGCCACAGGCAGCAGCTCTTCAGGAACTGCTCCCACACGGCTCCGTCCCACGGGGTCCATCCCCCAGGAGCAAACTGCTCCAGCACGGGTCCCCCATGGGTGGGTGGCAGCTCCCCCCAGACCCCCTGCTCCTGCGTGGGCTCCTCTCCACGGGCTGCAGCTCCGGCCCGGGGCCTGCTCCTGCGGGGGCTCTCCATGGGCCGCAGCCTCCTCCAGGCCACATCCACCTGCTCCACCAAGGGCTCCTCCATGGGCTGCAGCGTGGAGATCTGCTCCATGTGGGACCCATGGGATCAGGGGGACAGCCTGCTCCACCAGGGGCCTCTCCCTGCACAGCCTGCAGGGGAACTGCTGCTGCCTGCCTGGAGCACCTCCTGCCCTCCTGCTGCACTCACCTGGGGGCTGCAGGGCTGCTTCTCTCATTTTTCTCTCTCACACAGCTGCTGTGCAGTGGTTTTTTACCCTTTCTTAAATACGTGTCACAGAGATGCCACCAGCATCACGGACTGGCCCAGCTCTGGCCATCATTTCAAAGCCAGCTGGAACTGGCTCTGTCCAGTGAAGGGACAACCTCTGGTCTCTTCTTACAGAGGCCACCCCTGCAGCCCCCTCTCCCCAGTACCAAAGCCTTGCCACATAAACCCCATACAAGCAGCGAGATGCTGTTTGAAATATTTTGTGGGAGCTGAGGGTCCTCAATGACATGTCAAATACCACCAAGTCCTATAAGAACCACTGCAAACTCTTCAGGGCAGGCATCCTGTGTTCTAAAATATTTGAAAGTGCATGTTAGACACTACCGTAGTTACATGTTTAAAATCATTGTAATGAGAATGAGGTAAAAGGGTATATATACGCTTATATTACGAAATCCTGATTTTCCCTGGAGAAAAAAAAAAAAAAAAAAGCCATCTTCATGACCCAACAGGATGTGCTATTAAATTGCAGGGATGATAAAGGCACCGTGTAATGATGGAATACACCCCACCTTGAAATGACTGAAATTGGAATATGTCAGAGGTTACTGATTAACCCTGGGCTGGGTAGGACCTAGCAGCTCTCGTAAGAGTTGACAGTTCCATCTGAATGCTTGGTTTATTGAAGAGCAGAAGAATTCACGCTTCCACACCCAGGCTAAGCAAAAATGGGCAGCTCGCATGTAAGTAGCTCTTTAATTTGCATGGTCAAGAATGCAACAATTTTGTGGTTTTATTTTTGTCTGTTTTCTCTTCCAATGACATGAATATAGCTGCAAATGAAGTTTTAAACTCAAAGTCTATTTTAAGTGTGGGCGGGCAATTTGTGTGTATACAGCTGGTAACATCCAGTTCATTGGATTACGTGAATTATAAAACTATTACTGTAGCACACAGGTCCTGCGTGTTCTAACATTAATGGCATAGTTAAAAAGGGGAGCACTTTAATTTTGAGAAAAAGAAATGATGCATCAGTTGTCACGGGGCAACTAATTTTAGTTAGATTAGCAAATTTGCATTGGAACAAAAATAATTCCCTAAAGATCTGTGAAAAGCTTCCTGTTCCAGAGGCCAGCACTTGCAAAATTCAGCCAAGTTCCTCACTGAATAGGAGGGATAGGATTAATCTCAAAGTGTGGTGCTTGAAGATGGGTCTGGTCAAAATTCAAGTGTCAGAATTTGCTACGTTGAATTACCATGTAAGTTTTGACTGGAGCAATTCTGGCCAACGTTTCAGTGCTTAATAGTAAATATCTAAGTGTGTGTAAAGATATTTGACCTCAAAACAGCCTGACTGTCACAAGTTTGGGTGGTAGCTGTGAATGATCAGCACTTCTGAAAATGAGGTAGCTTTCACTGATGAAGTTGGGAGTTTTTACCTTCACTTTTAGAACTCGTGGATGCATGACAATATTTATTCAGCTGTGCGTCAATCTTGATTGCCAGCTATCAGCAGTATGTATCAATAGAAGCCAGCCTGTTTGCTGATAGGGGTTAACGTTACTGTAGTTTCTCTAGAATTTGCATTGTTTTATTACGCCACTATTTCTTCAATTCAGTTTCAGCAAAGCCCTGAGAGATGCAGAGAATCTGCTGCTTTTGGACCAGCTCTTCGGGACTTTTTCTCTGCCAGAACAAGCGAGAGAGCCCAAAGCTTTTGTGCAAAGCTCCAGCTGCTAAGCCAAGGAGCTTGCTGTCTCTCTGTGAAGGGTAGATGCTCCCATCTCCTCACCATATGTACCACAGGGCTGTCAGCAGGCATCTGCTGAGGGTTCTGACCCTGGAGAGCCTTGCAGTGTAGAACAAGTGTATTTAATTTAGATTTAACGTAGCCAGTTGAGGTCTATCTGTGGTGAGAGACCACAGCACTGCCTCTCAGGCAGGCTTAGCAGTTGTACGAGCTCCATGCTGGACTAGGTGGCCTGGATGGACATGCAGTATGCTGAAGTTCTGCTGTGGGCACAACTATTTGTGAATTGTATTCACACATTTCTGAATATTTCTGAATTGTAGCTCCCTTATCTTCATTCTGTGTTTGTCCCCACAAAAATTACAGGCAGTCTTGGACAAGTGCCTGAACCTGCATCAGAGAACCACTTCTAGAACAGCCTGAAAATGCTCAGTTCTTAACAGAGGTGTTCAGCTCTAGTTTGTTCTTTCTCCTAATCTCGTATTTCGCAACCACAGGTTTACGAGTGTCTTATGCATTGTGTTTTTTAAACCTCCAGAGCAAGTCTTACAACCTCCCAGACGATGTACGGAAACCAACGGTAGGGACTACCAATTTGTCAGCAGACAAGCCAGTAAGCACTCTTTTTCTGAAGACTGAAAGGGGCACTGTGGTGTTACAGCACGTTGCAGTGGTTTATGGTGGCTTTGGGAGGCACTGCAGTGCACAAAGGTGACTTCTCTTTCGTAGATTGGCACTAGTAAAGCTGGATAACACTGGGTTGTTTCAATCTGTTGAATTCTGCATCATTCCAAAATGTTGTCTGCTTTGAAGTTTCAGAAATGAAATTTCTTGAACTGGCCCAAATTTTACTGGAAGAAACAGAAAATGAATCATCCGTGTCAACTGAGGTATTTTGTTCTGGTTAGATGGATTTAGCTTTAAAACTTAAAAAAAAAATAAAATAAAAAAAGTGTTATTAAATGAAATTTTCACTGACCACTAAGCATTGTTCAAAGGAACAATGTTTGTAGGAAAAAGAAAGGTGACATCACTTGGAAGTTAAAATGGGAATTTTTAGCTACATCAGAATTTCTCATATTGAAAATTAAGCTTTCATCAGAATGAATATGTTCCTAAGCATGTTCATTTGAACAAAAGTTACAAATTTTACTGAAAAATATGCTTTCAACAAAAAATTTCCAACCAGTCTAAGGAGTAGCTTTCTGTTTGAATCTGAGCTCTTGTTTAAGAGCTGCACCTGATGCAACATTAGAGCTCCAAACCTGCACATTTGCACCCATTTTTCGCTGTGTGACTTGGGTCTGGTCCCTCTGTCTACAACCAGCCATAGTTCTTGACTGCTCATCACTAGAGATTTAATGTCTAATTATTTTCTCCATTTGTAGCCTTGCATCTTCACGCTTACTTGCACCTCTGCTCTTCTTCAAAATCACCACAAGTAGAATCAATGCACCTGAAAATCTGGGTAGCGGCTCTGCTGTAAGCAAGGTGCTTTGGGGACACTTTGGGAATAGCAGCAATTGTTTTCATGATACGATGGCTTGAAAACTTTGATGGATTTTGTCTTTTGTGAAATTGTTTAACTGATTTTTAACCCTCTGTCTCTGAAGAATCCAAGATCCTATATGCATTATTCTGTTGTTTTATATGATGTTTGTGACTTGAATTGAGGATGGACGAGTGCTTTGTTGTTAATTTACCTTTTTTTTGAGATTCTTTGGGAGTCCCTTGAGTTTCACCCTGTCATTGTAAAGCAGCTCAAACGTTTTGCCAGGCAGGACTCTGTAACATAAGGACACAGCAGGTTGCTGTGGGCCAGTTGCTTTGAGAACTGGAAGGTAAAAAAGTAAGTATAACCTGAAGATCAGATTTGCCTGATGGATCCTCTTGAGGACAAGCTCACAAATATCACAAGGACTTTTGTGTGGCTTACAGGGATAGAAATGTCTCATTAGTACAAGTGTTACTGCAGCATGATTTGATCATCTCATCACAAAGCTCAACAGTAGCTATTTGTTACTTCCCCTGGCAGACCAGGATTCAGTGACAATAGATTCTTGTTCAGACCCTGGCCCTAAGCCCGCAGTCAGCAGAAGACAGAAATACCTTCTTGTTCAACCACACAGCACTGGGGAAGAACCATGGCTGATTCTTTTCATTTCCACGGTCCCCATCTACCCAGGACATTTGCTGTTCCTTTTAGGTCTGATGCTGCGCTGTGAGTGCAGCTGATGTAGGTGTTAACAAGCATAAAGCATTAATTAATGATTATTATTATTAATGAAAAATTAATGATTCATTTATGGAAAAGCATTCAAACAAAACCAAACTCTCTGAGGTATCAAGGGGTGATTAGTTTTGTTAAAAAGATTTCAAATAGCTGGATTCTTAACGCTTTTTTTGGTATTCACATTTTTAGTATGTCCTACCTGGGTGATTCAGCTGACCCGGGAGCATCCTGAGACTTCCTCCACCCTGTGAGGTCAAGGGAGTTAGACACAGAAACCTTCAAGTTCAGCCAATACGGGTGGTTTGTCAGACACTGAACATGCAATGCCTGAACAGTAACACCACACGTATGTACCTATAAATACATAGATGGTTTGCAATAACGCATCTTGCAGGGAAGTGTTTTAAAAAAGTGAAGCATTAGGGACCAAGGGAAGAGGCGTGCAGTCCTTGGTCTTCCCTGATGGGATGCTGTTTCCCTCCAGTTCTTCTCCTTTTAAATAATTCAGATTTAGAAAGTACAGATGAGTTGGTGTGACATTCCCAAAGACCGTGGCCATGTCTTTCAGCCCTACATAGATATACCTAAGTGATGTTAGCCTTTTTGCTGGCATACAGAAGAATTAACTTCAGTTCTATCAATTTACCAAAACTCATCACAAGTCTCAGCTGAGGTAATGAGAAGAGTGGAAAAGTTTTAATGAGACATAAGAACACTTGATCTCATGCTCTGTATGAGTATGCAAGTCAGAGATTTGGGACCTCAGCTGAAAAAGTACCCTAATAACTAACTCTCATTTCAAAAGTAATCTGCTTAAAGGATCTCCACCAGACCCAAAAGGCTTTGGACGCATTAAAACCTGACAATGCAAAATTCTGCCATGAGAGATAACCACAAAAACATTTTTTTTTCTCTTAATTATGGGCTCATCTCTCATGGCAATGAGTATGAAGATATTAAGCTGTTAAAAATTATCCAGAGGCCCTTTTGAGATGATGTATTAACAGCTGCGTAGAAACAGGAGAGATATTGCAGGAGAGAGCTTGTCTAAACTTTGCAGTTTAAATAGCCATCAGAGCAATCAGTGGCACTGATGCCACTTGTTTATAACAGGGAAAAAAAAATGCAACTAATTCTAGTAGGATCTTGTTATCTCTGTATTTTTAGTCTCAGATGTAGGAAATAAGGTGATTTGGAAGGATTCACTGAGTCACTGCAAGTCTTTTGGGTAAGGAAGTCTGGTCTACATGCCTTGCATGGCATTGCCCCGTTCACACTTCATACAGAAACTGTTTTCTAGCTAATAGCAGCGAACTAGCAGCACGAAGCTAGCCTAGGCGTGTGCTGCTGCCAACAGCTGTGAAGCCTAAACCAGCCGTGGGGATTTTGGAGAGCGGCAGCGTGCCTGGCAGATGGCATGCAGGTAGGCTGGTGCGGTTCTCCGCGCAGCCGAGGAGGCAGCTGGCAATTTTCCAGCTGCCAACGTTGTGGTTGGACGAGAAAATTGCTCAACCAAACAAAAATGCCGGGTATGTTTTGCAAAACAGCAGAGGAAGAAAGCTTGCGGTCAAAAGGACACGTGTAGTCCTTAAGGTAGGGCTTCCCCGTTGACATACGTCTAGTTGGTGTAAGCTTGTCCCTCCCTGTGCTTGATCTCCTCACATTCCCCAAGAACCCATCCCTTTGAGCAGCACTACAGCACAGAAACATCCGAAGCAAGGAGCAAGAGCAGCAGTCCTTGAACGACAGGACCGAGCCTTCCCTCTGATTACAGATGTTTATCAACCCCACCTTTTTATTACCGCAGCACAAACCCTGGTGCTTGTTGATACTGCCCTATTGCCAGCATGCCGCAGCTGCTGGCCTCTGTTTGTTTTCAAATATTGTCTACCATCTACCCTGACCTCGGAGTTAAAACCTGTACAGTTCACAAAAATTCCTACCTGAATCGTGGAGCCCAACTCTTTGAATTTTACTGAAGAAGAGCTTGCAGAAGAACATCTTATGCTGATAGAAGAATAATGAGAAGTGGGGAACCCACTGCCCAGTAATGACTAAATATCCTCACCTGGGAACAACCTTTCCCAGTTAGATGAGGCATGACCTTGACTTCTAGTCACTGATCTCTGTTGTTTTTTGTTTCTCCTCTATATTGAGCTTTTCTAGTATGTGGAGGTTTGTCTTATGGCCTGTGCACTGAAATGAAATGGGGTCTCTGCCCCTTCTGACTGATGGTCTGGAGCTCTCTGAGCAACTCACCCTTTCGTCCCCCAGGAATATCTGCCAGACTTTTCCTCCTCCCTTTGCTGATGTTCACTCCAGTCCCAACTGCGTTTTTGGCTGACAAAAGCAGGAGGATATATTTGCTAGTAGGAGTGGATGGGCTTAAAATAAGGCAACATTAATACAGAAAAGGAATATACCTCGTACGGTGGTGGAGGCTGTGGCTGTTCCTGTTAGCTCATACCTCCTGCTCTGATCCAAAAAATTGAGGCAGTCCCAAGGGGCCTAAGGTAACCTGACAGTGAGGTGAAAAAATATTTGTGACTGTAAACGCCTGTTCTAGTAAAGCAGCCCAGCGATGAACCACAAACATAGCAGCGTGTTTGCAGTCTGCTTTTCGAAGTAAATCGGGACCCAAAGCCAGCAGCCTTCTCCCACGTTTATTTCTCGTGTTTTATTCTTAACACAAGGAAGTGTTTGGAAATGAGCGATGAGAACTGGGCCGCTAGGACTATCCCTTCAGATAAGGGCTGGTTCTGCTCACAGGGGGTTATCCTGTAATGCGTGATGTAGTGGAGGGCTAGAATCACAAGTTCGAAGACAAAGTATCTTTTTTTTTTCCTCTCCAGTATGTCAGTCTAGTTAACCTTGGATTCCAGTTGAGTTACAGCCCATTAAAGGCTTCTGCAAGGATAAATAATTAATCTTAAGTATGTGCGCGTTGATAAAAAATTGATCACGTAGGTGGTGATTTGCCAAAAGCTGTCTTCCGTGGTCGTAAAATATTGGGTATGATTTAACTGATGAGATAAACACCCCAGCCCTGCCGTCGTGCTAACAAGGTGGCTAGATGCTTTGGGGCACTCCTTGGCAGACAGAGATGACACATTTTCCTCCCTACACAGAAGAGGGAAACAGAAATTCATGGAGCAGGGGGTTGGAAGGGAACCTTGAGATGTCAGCTAACTTACCCACTGCCTACAGCAAGAGCAGCTCTCCCCAAAGCAGTCCTGACAGCTCTCTGAGCGCTGAGCTGGAGGGGAACTGGAGATGTTGGCTGGAGATGAGGCTCCCCGAAGGTCTTGGAGCTGGTGGCTCAGTGACGGTGCAGGGGGAGAACTGAGAAATCCCAGCAGGTTCCAGTTCGTGATTTGTGGTGGGTTTCCAATTGTTTTGGCTACTACCACCAGCTGGCTGATGTCCAGCAATGGCAACCCCAGGTCAATTCCCCCCAGTTTTACTGCTGAGCATGACACCCCGTGTTGTGGGACGTCCCTTTGGGCATTTGGGGCCAGCTGTCCTGGCTGTGTCCCCTCCAGCTCCTGGGGCACCCCTAGCCCCTTGCTGGCAGGGCAGCACAAAGAGGTGGGGAGTCCTTGGCTCTGGGGGAGTGCTGTCCTGTAACAGCTAATGCATCAGGGTGTTGTCAGCACTGCTTTGGTCACAAATCCAAAACGCAGCACCATATAGGGTGCTAGGAAAACAATCAGCTGTATTCCAGCCAAAACTAGGACACTTGGCTAAAAATATGCATACCCACTGGAAATGTTTTAGCTGAATTTACCAGCAGGGTATTAGTGGCAAAACTATTAGGTGCTCTGAAATTAAAAAAAAAAAAAAAAAAAGAGAGAGAGAAACTGCATGAGAAGCTCCATAAGCCAAAGCCTGATGCGTGTCCTGTGTCAGGACAGGCACTGAAACCAGACCGAAGGCAGGAGATGTGAATCTGGGCGAAAGCAGGCTGCTGGGAGGCAAGCTCAGATTGTCACATGTGGAACTGGTTTCTGTCGTTCTTATTCAAACCTTGGTTTTCTCCAACACATTTTTGTGCTCGTAATTAAATGTATGTGAAGAATAACAGGACGGGTAGAATAATTGGGGCTTGATGCCGTGCCCATCTCCAGTAACCACTGCAGATGCCGTCAGACTCACAAGATATCCACACCAGGTTGGGAGATGCAGGTGACACAGGAGACCATGCACTTCCCACTGGCAGCAGGCAGCTGACCCAGGGGCAGCTTTAATGGCACCAGGCAGCTGAAGACTGCCCTAAATTTTACTGCAGGCAACACTCAGTGCTGTAAAGAGCATGGCTGGGTCAGCCTGCCCTTGCTGCGGGCTGCCACTTTACATTTTTATTTCTATTTTCCAAAGAAAAATGGGTTGCAGCAACCAAATATAAGCTTGAAATAAGACATCCACCAAATAAATCACAGAAATGGACCTGGCAAAAAGGAAGACCCGACATCCCTGGGTCAGCCTGGCCCCTATCAGAGCTCTGCCCACACCCATTAACTCTGCACCTCGACCAAAACCTCCGTTCTCGAGCATGGTCATGCATCTGCTTCAGGGGATGGGGGTGGAAAAATACCTGTGGTTGCTGAGCTGTATTATCAGCTATTTTCAGGTGGAGTACTTTGTCTCTGTTTTGCAATACAGGAAGCTACCTGGCACGCTCACCGCGGTGTTCCTGCTGCTTTTGTCTTCTGACAGGCTAGCAGCATGTATAAGGAAGCTCTTAGCTTTTGTCTTCTGACATCTTCACAGCGTATTGCTACTTCTCTCCAATTCTAACAGCTGATGCCTTCAATCCATCAGAGATCTTATTTTTCCCCTCTTTCTTGCTTTCGCTGACCTTTTTGCTAACCTGTTTATTTGTGCGCCACGAGAGCTCCTCCACATGCTGACAAATCACAGAAAAGTCTCCAAATGCTTCTCTAAACATTGCCAACCACCTTCAGCTATAAACTCATCTTCCACCTCCTTGAAGTATAAGTTACTCTAGGAAAAACTGCTCAGTGCGCTTTACAAGTTAAAAGTGTTAGTTTTAGACAAGCGATCATCATTCCAGTTTGATGGAAATACATCTGTTAGCCAAAGCTGCAAGGGAAAATGGTTGTTGTCTAAAGATACATGCGAGTGAGGCAAAATCTGTTTAAACTAAGGAATACTGTTCAAAAAAATTAAAAACTAAAAAAGTCAGTGGGCCATGTCCCTGGGCAAGATCAAGGCTGGGACCGTCAGAGAGTGGATTTTAAGCAGAGCTTTCCGGGTGACTCAGGAGTTGCCCTTGACAGTTCCCTACCCTGCATATCAGAGTTTTTATCTACACAGCTTTGATGCTGGTGTTACTCACGGCACTATATGAACGGCATCCCCCAGACTCATCAGTTAATGTTTTACAGGGATTTATTTGAAGATGGAGGCTTCAGCACAGCTGACTCAAAAGATTCCTGTGCTGCTTTAGAACAAGCGTATCCTGACCGTCATTGAGAAGCCAGCCTTCCTTCTCTTCCTTTGAGAACTAGTTTTCTTTATGTCTTTATGAATCCTCATAAATCCACGGTGTTATTTCAGTAGCAGTTGCTACCACTCTCCTACCTGGAGCACCCGTGCTACACGCAGACCCAACCTCTACAATGACAAGTGGCACGGAGGGGTTAGGGACCCACTAAAATCTGAGTTTAGCCCAAGAGCCATCGAGGTACAGGATAGCACACCACGCTCCCAAGGTGCTGGGATGGCATTAGCAGGACCGGGTGCCCCTCTGATGGGGCTGGGGCAGTGGGAGCCGTGGTGGCAGCAGCACCGGTGCGACAGGAGCGATGCCCACAGCCCAGTGCTGCTGGAGGGTGAGGCAGAGCAAAGCACAAAACAGCTTTGTAACCCTTTGGAAGCCCTTTGGGCCTCAGTGTAGGTGTTTCAGTCCTTGAGAGATGGCTGGAAAGGTAGAGCAAATTGACACAGCTGCCGTCTTCTCACTTTTCCCCAGCACATCTTCTCTCCCAGGTCTGGAGGAAGCAAATCTGGAGCAACAGCTCAGGACTCCTGACTGGCATGAAGCTGCGGGCTACCATTCAAATAGCACTTGGATAGAGCAGAGTGGTCAAAGCTAGCGACTTTCTCTGTATTTTGTGCTCCAGAATATAAGAACAGGGACATTATCTCTCCAGCTTTCAGTGCCTGTTGGGATTGCCCCAATGTGCACAACACAGATGGAAGAAATAATGAGCGCACTACCTCACATGGTGGTAATTGACAATCCCAATGAACATATGTCAAGGTATGGACTGAAGAGCTGAAAACACTTGGCATGATAAACGTAGTGTTGGGGAGAAGGGAAGGCTCTCTGCGGGGCATGCTTGGTTGAATGGGCAGCAGAGCATCCCCTTGGATGCTGCGTGCGATGCTCATTGAACCCACCACAGGGTGAGGAGCACCCAAGCAGCAGAGAGACCCACTGTGTGTGTGATATTTTTATCCCAGGGCTGTATATCCAGCATGGATTCCTGTTGGGATGTAGGATGCCGTTGTTCTGGTCCCCAATCTCATCCCTGAGGCTGGCTAGCTACCGTTGTTTGTTCTGGGGTTGCAGGGAACAAAGGTGGATTTTATTCTGGTAAACCTGCCTGTTACCAAGGGGGGAAGGAAAATGAGGGTGTAACATATCCATCAGAAAAGGAGAAAGAAACTAGAGCTGAATTTCCAAGCATATTGTACAAAACCTCTCTTGTACATGACTCCATCAAAGAAGCACAACCACCCCGTCACACTAGAAAAACAGGGAAGCAATTCAGGCCATTCATTTTGGACAGACAGGGATCCCTCCATCTGTTTTCTAACTTTGTGCTTTTCCCTTTCATTTTCTTGGAAAAGTCCTTGAGAGATTGGAAATCTATGAAATAAAATCTCTCCCTAGAAAAATACAATTTACATGCATCTATTTCCACCTTGCTCGAAAGGTTTAAAGAAGTACAGGTGTGCCCGGAGCATACAGCAGGACACAGGTTTACTAGGGATGCTTGTGACAATGAAGAGGACACGAAGGTGTTAGGAAGGTGCCATAAGACCGAGAGAACTTTTCACTTTGCTGTTGTTGTACCTCGCTAATTGCTGCTGTGAAAATAGCTTTCAGTTAGGGTAATCTGAGCGAGATGGCTGCAGCACAGCAGCTCTCAGTAGCAGTAAATTGCACCCTAGCCATTAACTGCTAGAAAAGCCAAGATGCTTAAATGGTCTTTAGTCTATTACACAGGTAAAGGAGCACAGGGACTGGGGGTTGATCCTTGAGATAAAACCCAGCAGAGCGATGCTGGCTGCGGTGTTTTTCAGGAATCACCTCTGGCCCGTGCTCTCCCCTAGGACCAGGAGGCAGCTTGGCCACGGAGGCTCTTCTGCTGTTTGGTGGCATTTTCGGAAGGGCTGAGGAGCCCTGTGCCATGCCCTGGGGTGGCATAGCCCTCAATTAGCCCTAATGGAGAGCACAGTGCCATGCCTTTGGGTGCCTACCCTTCATCATCATTAGCAGAGAGTTGGTGTAAAGCAAGCTGCCGGATCCCCCTGCTGCTATTTGAATGGAAATGCCAAAGTGCTCGTAATGCACGCTTAAACCCCCAGGGCAGACGGTGTGCAAATAGTTCAAATTGATTTAGGAACCTAGGAGCTATTTTTCAGTGTTGTTTTAGCTCCCAGACATTCAAATGATCTGATTCGTGATACTACGGGGGATGGAAATGTCACTGACCTCCTGCTCGCAGATACCTCTGCCCTTGTCTGAGAAACAGCCGGGTAGAGGATGTGCCAGCACTGCAGCCCCTCTGATTCACAGCTTATCAGATCAGTAGGAATTAGCGTGGTTTTCTGTTTACATTGATATGTCAGGCTGTAAACTGCTGCTGTGGCTGTGGACTTTGAGTTATTATCCCCGATAGATCTAGCTCAAGGTAACCATATGTACAATACTGACACACACAGAAAAAAGGGTGCCATCTTTCTGCTGTTATATATCTCCAGTTATCTCATTTGCCTGAGCGCATCGGTGCAGGAAAGGCTTACAGGACCAGTTTGTATTCAGCTGATTGGGACTGGCAGCTCTCAGCCCTCCCAAACGTCCTGCAGAGGAAGGGCACGGTTCTGCCCGCACCAGATAAGTCATTTATATTGGCCTGCTGTTAAAGTGGTGCAGGCAAATCATATTTGATCTGGCACGAAGTTGTCCAGTCTACAGTCATTACATTCAAATTATTTGAACAAGCCAGAACTGGCAGAGCAAAGTTACACGGGATCGGCATCACGTGCCACGTGGGGACAGCTGGTTTTGCTCCAGTCCTCGGGGCCTCGTGACAGATACAGCGTTTCCGAAAAGCCCAGCATGATATTTACAGTTTAGGCGACGTGACTAAAGATCAGGTGAGAAGCTGGCCTGAATTTCTGCAAAACCATTTTTCATGTATCTTTTGTCTCTCTATTTTCCCAGTCAACTGAAAAACGCCACCACCATCACGGCTTTGATGCAGACCGAGATGCCAAGAAAATACACAGTGCCTGCAAAGGAGCCGGTAAGAAAACTCTTGGTTCCTATTCAAGATTATAAACAGCATACACACACACAAAAACAATTGTTTAAACCTTTTTCGGTTAATCTTTATCCTTTCTGTCACCTACTGACTCAAAGCACATGCACACCCATGGAGTTTAATAGGATTAAGATAAATGGGAAGGGAAGACAGCTTGTTCCTCAAAGACTGGTAAGATCTGGTGCGTTAACTGCACGGCTGCAGAGGATTAGGGTAAACATTAGGATTAGGATAGGGCCATGAAGCTGTCAAGGCTGATATGACAGTCATGGGGTCAAGCCAGTCAGGCCAGATTAAGGGCAGGGGTATATGTCCTCTCCCAGGTCTTCAGGGACTGGTTAAAAACATGACCACCTCCAGATGCTCATCAGAGCCCACTGCAGCTCCATCAGCTGAAAGGAATATGGGAGGGATGTTCCTCAACCTGTGTCAGTGATTGAACCAAAAGTACTGGCAACCACCATCTCCTAAGGGAGTCTTAAAGTAAACTGGCTGAATTTAAGCACTGCTGTGAACAGGAATGCCCAGCGCTCACGGGTCCTCAGATCCACGGAGGTGCCAACGTCCAGCAGAGGCAGAACAGCTGAGCAGCATGTGAGAGCATTAAGTTATTAATCCACACCAGGCGTTTGCACAGTAAACATGTATTTAAGCCTTTCTTCCTGGTATAGCACTAACACTCGGGATTAGCTAGTGCCTGAATTTTAGGAACAGTGTCCTATCAACATACTCAAGACAGTTCCCCTGAGGACTCTCCCCCTAAAAGTTTAGCCCCACATTGTCAGATAGAGGTATTGTTCCTTCTAAAATAGGACCGTGCCTTCTGTCTTGCTTCCAAGCAAAAAGAACTGGACAAGGTGCCCTAAACTTGTCTGAATGTACCCAGTGATGGCATGCAGGGAGGAAAACGCATCAACTGCTATTGAATGCCAATATCATTTGTATTTTTGTTGCTTGTACTGGTAGCTCCTCAGAAACCCTTGCAGGCCCTAGCTCCCAAGAGCCTGCATTAAGGCATAACACAACACAAAGTCCAGTAGCTGGAAGCAGCAGATGGAAGATTTCAGGGCAATATTCACCAGCGTGACGTGAGTACATCAGCAGAGCTGTCATATGGCTTGATATGTTTCATCTGCCATTTGAAGCCTTCATACTCTCTGGACATTTTGGCAGTGCCCATCCCGTGCAGGATCAGAGGCCCCTCCAGATACACATTTTCCATTTCAATACCTGCCTTGAAGAAATAATGCCCAGGGCAAGTTGTTGGTCCCGCAGATAGAAGCGCACCAGGACACATGTTAATGCAACAACTCCTCTGTTGTGTCACTCCTGCATCCAAACAACATTGCTTTGATCCTGTCCCATTAGCCACAAACATCGACTGATGTCTCCCAGCAGCTTTGTTCAGGGCAAACATCTGTTTATATTGGCTTAGGGCAAGAAAAGCACAAGAACAAGGTCATTGCCTTTAGCAAGCCGCTTCCATCCTTGCACAGGTTTCAGCTCGAAGCTGCCCCAGGAGTTTCTCGTGGCAGGGTGTCTGCGGTCGGTTCCCCCACAGGCTCCCCAGAGACGCAGCCCCTGTGGTGCCCATCACCTGCACTTCACAGTGGCTGCATTCTCCCACTTATTTTTGCCAAACAAAACAGCATCAGCAGAGAGGTTCAGACCATGAAGGCTGATTCCCACTCCTCTTTCTGACACCATCTCTTGTAGAGACATTGTTCAGGCAGTGGGTTAATGATTTGAACACATCCTCACCTACTCCTACCACTTGTCCCCAGGCCATTGCCACATCTGTAAAGCACCACAGGAAGGGGTAGAAACAGGGGCAGGGACTGCTCAAACAGCCACTGCCAGCAAAAATTCGGATATCAGCCTATGTGCAGACAGTGCCCTGGTTTTAGGGCATTGACTGATCTGAAACAGAAGACTCAGCTTCCCTATAACATATAAGCAGCTGCACAAGGCAATGAACTTGTATTTTATGTTTTGAACATTATAGCCAACTGCAGATGCATGTTTTGTCAAAAGAATCTCACGTACTTTTACAAATCCTAGAGTTGGCACCAGTAGATGTATGCACATCGATTTGTTTCTCTTTAGAGCCAAGAGCACTCAGTCCTGTTTTCTTTCCTCTGCGTTGGATTCCCGATTAAATGCAGCCTATGCCCAACCTTCTTTTTCAGGAACTGATGAAAAAAAAATTATCGAAGTCTTGTCAAGCCGAACAGCGGAGCAGAGACAACAAATAAAACAGAAGTACAATGCTTTGTATGGCAAGGTATTTCAAAATTAACAGTCTCTTTGTTTCAGACAGCCTGCCTGTGGGAAATGTAGCCTACAGTGCTCTGCTTTTCAAATATCAAGGGTCCAGCAGATTTAAGGAGGTCACTTGTTAGTTTCTGATCCAGCATTTTCTATCATCTCCCAAAATACTGATTATCTTAATAACATTAGGCCTCAGAGTCTTTTTGAAATCAGCCTTAAACAGATCTGAGCAATTTAGGCAAAGCTGGGACAGCTAGAAAATAAGTCATTACCAAAATTTAAAATATTTCAGCTTGTGTTCATCTTCGGTGCATCTCAAAAAAGGAAGCCTGAAGCCAAAGCTTTCAGGCAAATGCAGCTAACTTCAGTTCCAAATCCCGCTCAGACCAGGTGCATATTCAGAGGAACCACTTGGTCTTACATCATTATATTTTTGTTGTGTTGAGTGGATTTAGTATTGATTTATGCTCATGCTGAGATCGACTGCACAGTGCAGAACAGAGAAATCTCATGGAGCGCTTGGTTTCTGGAGGAGGACGCATGGACTGCCTTGGTCATTTCGTATGTAAGAAAAATAAAACCTTCCAGTGTATTATTTAGGTGAACAGCTGAATAGCTGAATCTTGCAGAGCTTATTATTAAATTGGTATTTTCTTAAGTTCTGCTTGTACTTTAGTCATTAATCAATGATAATAAGACAGGCAGTGCAGAAACAGAAAGCCTTTCATATGTAAACCCAACAGCAAGCATGGGTTTGGGTGCATACACCCAGCTGAGTTAGCTCTATAATGAGGATTAATAAAAATAGGCAGTAGAAATGGGCAAATTCCAGGGGACATCCCAGTGAAATGAGCACATAATAAACCTTCCCACCTGCCTGGGCAGCCTGGATATCTGGGAGAGCAGCAGCAGAGCCCTAAGTACCACTGCCCTCACCTGCTCCTGGGACCGGCTGCAGCACTGGTGCCAGCCTCTGGAGATCGTGTCTTCATCTGTGATTGTGTAAGAGCATGCCTAGGAACAAAAGATTTCAAGCTGGCCTTCTTTATTGTTGTTCCGAAGTTGTCAAATGCTTCCTGTACTGCAGGAAACGTCAGCCACAGATAGGGCTTAAAATAAATCATTGATAGACATTCTCAGCGTGAGTGCTTGGCCAACACGTACACAGTAGCCAAGTCTTCTCCAGGGTCACCTTAATTTTTGAATTAAGTAGATACTATCAGAAAGAGGGTGTTTGTTTTTGTTTTTGTTTTTTGTTCTTTCTTTTTATGGGGTTTCTTGTTTCTTTGTTTGTTTTTTGGTGGAAAAAAAAAAAATCTGATGGCTTGAAAGCAAAGCACTTCATAGATTTTTTTTTTTGCTTTTCCCAGTAAGTCAATTCTAACCAGAAGTGGAAGAGAACTTGAAAAAGCTTGATCCATTCTGGTGCACCTCATTCAAAGAAGGTTTCTGCATCGTGTTTCAGAGAAATCTCTCCTGTTAAGCTTTTAAAAACACTAGTTGACATGTATTTAAGCAAGTAAGAGTTCAAACTGAAATGAGTGGCTAATATTTAAAGATGGGAGAAAAAAATATTTCAATATGAAACTATTAAAACATCTAGAGTATTTAATATGAAAAAAGCCTGTGTATTTCATGGATTTTTCATGTTTTTGTCACTTTCTGGTACAGAAAAAAGCTTTGAAATCATGAAATTCCCTGAACCAACCAAATAAATCTTCTAATCCCTCCTCAGCTTTTGCACTAACCCTTCCACCCACCCTCGCAGGACATGGCAGAGGTGCTGAAGGGAGACCTGAGTGGCAATTTCGAGAAGGCCGTGCTGGCTCTGCTGGACCTTCCCTGCGAGTATGAGGCCCGGGAGCTTCGGAAGGCAATGAAGGGTGCTGGGACAGACGAGTCGCTGCTGATTGAGATTCTCTGCACACGAAGCAACAAGGTTGGGACACCCGGGTGGATTTTACATGTGGTGTGCCTTAGGTAGCAGGGCAAAGAGTGGGCCTGTGTCTGCTGCAGCCTGAAGGTTGTCACACCAGGGCCAAAACTCTGACAAAAGTAAGAGCTGTGCAATTCAGATTCCTTCCTCAGCCCTACACATCCCACACACATCTCCTGTGGAGGCGCAGGGCAGCACTGGGGATGCAGAAGTCCCCAGGAGCCTATCTTTAGGCATCTGTCAGAGCCTTCTGCATGGCTCTGGCTGAGGTTCCCACCACTTACAAGAGCACAGTCCTCTTCAAAAATCCCTTTAGCTCATCCCTGAATGCAAACAAAACCAACCAGGCAGTGGTCCAAATGCTGTTATTGGTAGCATGGCCATCCAACCTGGCGGAAAGGGCGAGTTGTGCTCTTTGTGCCCTCTCCCAGCTCCACACCTGCAGCGTCTGAAGCACCAAGGGCATGGTACTGACCTGCTGCTTTGTCTGTTTGTTTGCCTATTGATTTATGTTTCTTATTTCCCTAGGAAATCATAAACATAAAGGAGGCGTACAAGCGGCGTGAGTAGTGTTCCCTTTCAAACACCTTCATTTAGAGCCTTCATTATTGAGTGAACCCTCTCAGATTTGATTTCTTTTCCTCCGCAGTCTTTGATCAGGATCTAGAGTCTGATGTGAAAAGTGACACAAGTGGCTCCCTGAGGAAGGTGTTGGTCACTGTGCTGGAGGTAAGGCTGGGAACTTGCTACTATGCACCTGCTGGGGAGAGAGATTTCATTTTTTCTATCATAATAAGGATCATCTGCTATTTAGAATAAGGCGACTGTAATAAGTAATATAATAATGAATATAACAGTTATTATAATAAGCAAAAGGCATTCTCAAAAGCATTCTTCAGGATAAGAGCCTTTACGTTTGCAACTTTTTAATATAACAGCAAGGTTTATATAAAATCAGAAGTGAGTTTTTAAATTCTGGTTTCTTTGAAGACAGCAGAAATGAAAAGATTCATTAAATACACCAGTCTGGAAAGCACTGGTATATTTTCAGGAGAGACAAATGCATGTTATCCATAGATTTTTTTTTGACTCAAGGCTGAACAGCAAAGCCTAATGCTTGAGATTCCTGTCCTGCTCCTGAGGCATCAGATGTGCAATGGCCTTAGGGCCTCAGTACAGAGCAAATAAAACTGTGAGATAAACCCTGCCTCGATGAACATTCAGGCTTCACCTCTGAAGTCTGGGGTAAACTTGGACGGTTGGATCCTGCGCCACCACAGTGGCCCATTACTAGGCTGCTGTCAGCAGATGGCAGCAAAACTATAACCAGAATAAACGTGAGGGCTTCGAAATTGCCACTTTCCTTCCCATTATGACTGTAATCAGCACTTGGTCTTTTTTCCTACTGTAATATGCTCTTCCGTAGGCAACTCGGGACGAGAGCCAACAGGTCAACACAGAGCTCGCTGAGCAAGATGCCACAGATCTGTATAAAGTAAGTGAAACTGCAGAAAAAGCCTCCTTGTACTGTGCTGCTCAGCAATGTGCTGCCTGGGAGGCAACAAAATGCACCGAGGATGGAGGCAAGGGCAGGGTACAGAGCTGAAGCGGGCGGTGCACGTGCTGGAGTGTGGTGAATCAAGGGCTCCAGCTGACTTTTTGTCTCTGCTGTGAATAAACAAGTGCTTCAAAAACTGATACGCAATCTTTAAGGCAGGAGAAGGCCGCTGGGGAACAGAGGAGCTGGCTTTCAATGTGGTCTTAGCAAAGAGAAGCTACAGTCAGCTGAGAGCAACCTTTCAAGCCTATGAAAAGGTGAGTTATTCCCTTCTGTGATGTGGGCTGCACAGGGCCCCATGTGTAGTTTGCAGACCCTATGACAACATGTAGGGCAGGTGATGCTTTATTTGCCCTTTTTAAATGAATCTCCGAAACTATTTCTATATGACTGGGTCCTGAAAGAAATCAGGGATAAAAGCTGTGTCTTCTGCCATTGAAGAACCCACTCCCCTTTATAACCCACACAACATCCAGCCAAATAAAGACTGTGATGTCCTTTCCTTTCCACAGCTGCATGGCTATGGGTGTCCCCACTCCTGCAGCAGGACCGGCAAAGAGAGATGTTCCTAAACTCCTGCCCTGAAGCAGAACTTTGCCTTTCTGATCTTTTCTTCTCCTCCAAAGCAGAGCCTGGCAGGGTCTCTCATCGTGGCCACCCTGCTTCACACACTCCTATTGACTGTTTAACCTTCCCCTTCCAAACCCACGTACCCGACCAGCCCATTGATTGCCACCACACCACATCGTGGTGCCTCTGCTGAAGACCACAGGACACAGTTGACACAGTGGTGGTGGCCTTGTGTTGGCTGTCCCATTTATTTGTAGCGGTCTGACCTTTTGGGGGCAGTGGGGAAGGCACACGGATTGGTGAGTGCGTGCCAGGTCAGTCCCTGGCTTACTCCTGAGACCCTGGTGTCTCTGGGGGTGCCTCTTCCAACCCCTTGCACTCCTCCTCAGCCCTTCTGCCAGAGCAGAGGCACACCTCCAGCCTCTTCCTCCCTGCCCTCCCTGAGCAGACAGCTGCTGCAAGGACTTTGCTGTGCTCTCCTCTATCTCCGAGCAAAAGGCAAACTAGGCTAGCAGGATCCCATCCGGCTGCTACGTCTGGTGTCACCCACCAGGGACATTTTACTCATGACTGGACCTGGAGCCGACCTCCACCGATGCCTTTCGCCTGGAAATGACCCATGAAAGTCCAAGCAAGGGGAGATCCTTCTCCTGGCAGAAAGGTGGAAGCTCAGCAGTGACATCTATTCTCAGGAGAGGGCCACACCTCCAGCCTCTGTCTCTTAGTCCTGAGCTTCGTAGGATGACTGAGTTCATCAGGAAACCATAACCCTGCGCACGGGAGATGTAAAAACCTTCAATCGCAGCCATATTTCAGTGTCAGCACAATAAGGAACCCTTAGCTGGAAAAATGTTTGCAGCTTAATCCAGCTTTTGGTTTGCTGCTGGCAGGAGAACAACAGTCACTGACTGGTAGTTCTTCGTAGTCCTGCAAACCCCGGGGGGTTCCAAGCTACCTTGGCTTTTGGATTCATAAAGCCGAGCAGATCAGGTTGCCCAAACCAAACCACCACATCCTGCCTGGCTGCATCTGAAGGAGAAGGGGGCCAAGATTAGAGCCACACGAACTTGAGTCCTTCTCCACATTTGGTTAAGATAAGTAGGGCTGGCTCTACACCAGGCTGACACTTGCAGAACCTCTCAAGGCACCCGTTGCTGCTTTGTACCTGTGGTCTCCTCGGCATGAACAAAATCCACCCGAGTTTTAAGCCATGCAGGGCCATCCTGATAGCAAAACAGAGCAAAGTAAAAGGTTTTGAGGTTTGTAACATTCACAAAGGTCAGGATGAACTCTGTTTTAAAGTAGTAGTCTGTTTTTCCCCTTTCCTACAGAATAATACAATAACTAGGGAACAACTGCAGTGCCTGTAAGCTTTCCCTGAGCAGCCAAAGACAATAATGAAGTCTAATGAAGTAACAAAACTTCATAGAGCTGGTAAAGTTCCAAAATTTATCTTCTGTGTGTGGAAGCCAGCCAGAGCTTGATAAAGGGGTTAGAGGGAGCTCAGAGAGTTTCTCTTTTGCTTGGGGTTGCTCAAGAAGAAGCCGCAACTTGTTTGTCCTAGAAGCCCTGGGGTATGCATACAACTTGCTTGATTTAGGTTATCTAACTGCTGTGCCTTACCGAGCCTTGTAGTCCCTTTTTTCTTGGTGCCAGCGGATCTGTGAGCACTTACACCAGAAAGGATTTTCCCTTACCCTTGGAAAGTCTCAAAAGGATCTGAACTGGCCTTTTGCCATTGTGTCCTAAAGCTGATGCTGGTTTTATGGCAGTGGGATGGCTTGTACAGACAGCAGCTCTGATGGCTACTCTTTATTGTCCCTCTAGGTGTGTGGGAAAGACATAGAAGAATCCATTAAAAGTGAAACATCTGGAGATCTGGAGAAGGCTTACCTCACTCTTGGTAATAAAATGTTGAGAGCTTTCATTTTTAGTTCTTGCCCTCATTCCTGGGGTTTCGTACATAGGTGACAGCTATTGAGATAGCCTTCAACTGAAGCTGACTCATCTTCTAGGAAAAGAAGAACCAGGTTTCAGTAATGATTTGGAGCCCTTAGTTTTAGAAATAAAACATATCAGACACATCTCCTCTTCACGAGGCTACGTTATTTGCCCTTTAAAACAGGGTGAGCAGCTTCAAGCTTCCCCTGAGGCTGTATCTGCTGATAACTTCCAGCTGATGCCTGGGCACCATCAGTGGGGTGCTACCAGGCTACCACCAAAACATACAGGGTCCCTGACAGCCGTTTGGCACTGGAGGTGACTGTCACCTGTATTTACACCTCTACCCTGCCTCTGGTAAGCTTACTGGTATTGATTTTATCCGTGTGGATCTGGGCTCTCCCAAATCTTCCCCCTCTGAGCTGCGGAGTGAGCAAGTATCCCGAGAAGAGATGGGCAAGGAGATCTCCAGATAGGCAAATGCTAGTTCTCATCCACTTCATTTTCACTGTGGAATGGCAGCACATTCAGCGCTGATCATTACACCGTGTAACATGCTTTCCCTGTGGAGAAATGTATTCCCCCATTCAAGCCCCAAGCCTCCTTACATACTGTCAGGGGCCAGTTACAGAACAAGAGCCCAACTAGCTCTGTGTGATCATAAATCCTAAAGAGTTTTCTTTCTTTCTTATTTATTTCCTTCTCATTGAAGATGTATTTCAAAGTGTAAATGTGCAGGTGTAATGAGGTTTCTTACTGTTTTCTAGTCAGCTGTGCCAAAGACTGCCCGGGTTACTTTGCTACACTTCTGCACAAGTCAATGAAGGGAACTGGGACTGATGAAGAGACCTTAATTCGTGTCCTTGTGACCAGGGCTGAGGTAGGACACCCTGAGACCTGCAATACTGTAATACCATCAGCTCTGGGAGAAATACAGACTTAGAGGGTACACTGAGCCCTGGTAGATCGTGTGCTCAGCCAGCCCCTTCCAGACCAATGACACCAGAGGTCACACTCTGCTTTTGTACCTAGGCAACTCTAATTTTGGTATTGCATCTAATTCTGTTTTGGGAAACAAAAACAAAACACAACAAAACAAAACAAAAACACAACAAAACAAAAACAAACAAACAAAGAAAACAGAAAGCATACAGGAAATTTCAAGTGGAGTCAACTGTACCTAAATAAAATTGGTCCATGGGGAGGTCTGGCCCCAGTAAGATGTGTAACAGTAAATGCCTAGTTATGTAATGATAAAGCAGCAGTTCCCAAATTGACAGTTTCTAATAAACATATGTCACCAATTCTCTCCGATTCCAGCTGGGAAAAAACAGATGGGAAGGAGGGAAGAAAAATTAAGAGCCAAAGGAGATAATTGTAATCTTAAAAAGCACAAAACTGCACAAGGCATTTGAGATCATAAACACAGCCTTTAACTCTTCCTTCCATGTAAGCTGTTGAGATTGTATAACCTCAGAACTGTTCCAGTCTTGACACAGAGAAGTTGTTCACATGGACGAGGAGAGCCTACGTTTCAGTGATCAATAGTGTGAGAAATTAGTCGCCAGTGTAGTCTCTTGTTAAGATGTCGTTTAACTATGAGAATGTTTCAAAACCAGTGATAAAGATCAGGGCTGTGCCATGGGTACCTTTTCCCAGGAAAGCTCAAGACAAGGCTTTTCATTCTCCCCACGCAGTAACCAGAAAATTACCGTGGTGGGTGGGTGGAACAAAACTGTCTTTTAAACATACTCCTGGAAGTGATACTCCTTCTTGCCACTGCAGAGTGGCCTCAGGAGTATGCAGTGATCTGGCACCAATGCTGTGCCCACACAGCACTGCTGAGCACCAGGCAAAGATGCCCCCAGGCACCCCAGCATGGCTCTCCACTCAGGCCTGTACCCCTCACCACACACCATCTGACATGGGCTTACCTCAAGTCCCACTATTAAGCTGGGTATAAGGTTTTTGGACCTACTGCTTTCTCCTCTTTTCCTCCCACTGGCATCAGTGGACCTTGGGTCAGACCCTGGGGTTCCTCGTAGAAACAGGGCACATTGCACAAAGCACGTCCCACTCATCTAAAGAAATTCTTGGTGTCTCCTCAGACCGACCTGCCAGAAATAAAGGGGAAGTTCCAGCAATTGTACAAGAAGTCATTAACTGAAGCTGTCCGTTCTGATACCTCTGGGGATTTCAGAAAGTTGCTGCTGGCTATTTTGCACTAAAAAGCCATCAAGAATGAAGAAGCATGCTGAGCAGCCACCTCTTGATTAGTTTCCAAAATAGCATCCAAAATACGTGGCATTAGCACAAAGAAAAAAAATCCAATTTATTTTCTTTCCAGCTGGGAAACATGTTGCCAAGTAAAGCTGGACGTGAGGTTTATGTTATGGCTATCTCGCCAAATGTCCTTAAGCAATAAAGACACGTTAAAAAACTAAATCTAAATTGGCCTCTTTGTGTCTGCATATGTGGAGGAATCTTTATTTTCTGTCATGATTTCTTCTGGGTAGACTTATTGCCTTTATTTAGTTCCAAAGATTGTCCCTGATCTTTCCCTGACTTTTTCCCCCAATTTGAAGGGTGTTGTGTCATGCCATGACAGTCCTGCCAAGAGAAAATGGATAGAAATTTCTTTTCAACCCATTATTACAGCTCTTCAAACAACCTGTGGGCTGTGAATTAATGATTTAAGTCAAGCCTGAGAAAAATCACGCTATCAAAAGGGAAGGTCGGAGTGATTTCCCTGTCTGTGAGCTCCTGCCTCAGCATCGTCACCTCCTACGTTATCCCATGAAGGAGATAAGGAACTGCAGTCCATGTTAGTACCACCTCCTGAGATATGGCACAGGAGAATGGCTGGGGAAGAGACAGGACTTCATGAGGTGGATGTGTCCATCAGGAAAATGCTGTTCCTACAGAGCTAGACATGGATCTCAGGACAGTTGCACAGTCTCTGTCCTTGGAGGTTTCCAAGACCAAACTGGGTAAAACCCTGAACAACATGGTCTGATCTCATGGCTGACCCTGCTTTGAGCAGAGGGTCAGATGAGAAACCACCTGAGGTCCCTTTCACCCTGAATTACCCTAAAATCCTATAATCATATGACAGAAGATATAGATACATGGTAACATGAGAGGGCCTGACAAATAAGAACAGAGAGAAGAGAATCTGGGTCAAGGAGATGGACTTGTGAGCTCTTCGTGTTTGGCCCCCTCCCTCTTCTGCATGCACTACACCGTGAGGGGAAAGATCTTTCAGACCTAAATTCTCACAGGTACTTTGACATCTCATTTCCACTGAAAATAGTGTTTTTGAAGAATGGGACCTGTTTCTCCCTGCTTGTATCAATGTCACAGTGGTAGCATCTGGACATCTACAGTTGGTAAAGATAAGACAGAATAAATGGACAATGGGAAAAACAGAGAGCTTGTAGGATTTGTGTATCACACAGGTATAATAGGATGTCCCAGCATTTTAGAGGCCTGATCCTCCTTTGACAACATTTCAGTAACCTAAAAATATCAGAGGCAGATACCAACCCTGAAGTGAACCATATGATACTGGATTTGACTTTTATCAAAGTCTTTAATTTTCAGACCCAGAAAGAGTGAAGCAGGGCAGGATCTGCGTGTCTCCTTCTCGCTGTTGCTATGGGGCTATTGTAATCAGAGACTATAGAAAGGATACATGAATAATCTACTTAGGTGTCCAGTGTTCACGGTGATATTTTATCCTTTCCAGGTCACACTGTGTGCTCTGTCCAAGATAAGCTGGCAGGTACCCATTCTCAAATGATGTCGTTGGAACAAAAAGACGTGGTTGGCTGAAATGCACATGAAGGAGCTGGTTTAGGCAAAGGATTTGTTTTGAAATATTTGAGCAAGAGTGCCCAAAGCTATATGATTGGTTTCTGTGAAACCTCTAGGAGTTCAGCACCCTTTAAACCAAGCTATGTACTTATTTAATGTGAATCGCATAATTTTGGCAGCCAAATTTATTTTTGCCTGCAGATTGTTTTAATTAATGCTAGTAGGTCATTCTGACTAAAGAAGGAAGAGCACAATTGCTTTCATCTTAATCTCTCACTCTTTAATTAGAGATTGGCCTGAAACCAAGCCGGGAGCCCACGCATCTTCACACCCACACATACCGGGGCAAAGTCATCACTGAATTACACACTGCGTTCAGCTATCTGTCTATCTGTACACAATACATGCAGTGATGGCTGTGACACTTGTGAAGTTGCTCTGAGTCTCCAAAGCTGTAAAACTCGTTCCCATGCCTCTCTGACAAAAGTTTAGGTCATGGGTTCAAAATCCAAGTTGAAATCCCAAGACCAGTATCTACAGATAGAGCCCATTACCCAGACCACTAGATCTGAATGGAATCCAGATTTGATCGGGTTTTAAACTAAGCCTTAGATCAGGACCAGGTCTCACACCAACATGACTGAGAGCGGTGGTGGTAGGGCACCTGTTGAAATCATGTCTACTGAGCAGCCAAACAGAAAATGAGTGATGCACCAGTTAGAGAGAAATGAGAGAGAAGGATCACAAAGGTATCTGGGCTTACAAAAGAGGAGGAAGACCAGGTGCGCAGACAGGGTGCCTGGAGAGGTTGTGAATTCTCCATCTTTCAAAACTTCCAAAATTCAACAGGAACCCCTGAGCGACCTGTCAAACTTAGAGGGTAGCCCTGCTAGGTGAGCTTTCAGGGTCTCTCCAACCCACTTCTTCCAACAACTCTAGAAGAATGAGGGCGTTTGTGAGCAGGAGACCACACCTGGCAGTGCCACATGGAATAGCCATTGCGTTTCTGTTGCCTGAAGTAACACAAAGGACTTCATCTCATTGTCACATATGATTCTCCACTAATTCCCAGTATCCAATTTGAATTCTGTTTACTTTTCAACATCTTCTCTGCTATTTGCTGGCATGGGGAGTTTTGTTGCCTTCAGGGAACCTAAGATGTTAACCAGGGAGCTGGAGGACAGGACCAAAGGTCTGTTTTCCCAATTCAGTAAGTCGAATAGTGAATCCACACTCAGCTCAGGCTGAACATGGACACGGATCAGGGAGGATGCTTCAATGGGGAGTATCAGGATGAGTCCAAACTCCAGTGCTGGCCACGAGGAAACATTTCCTTCACAGGTCTGGCCCAGACATCATGTGTGGAGTTAGGTCTCCTGGTGCTATCAGCTGGTTAAGATACAGACGTAAGTGTTGAGTAAAGGGTCCCTCTTGATATCTTGACACTTTGATATCTTGATATCTTGATATCTCTTGATACTAATTTGCTAGTATAGACGTATCTTTGCTCTTTGTTTCACTATAGATATTAATTATACATGTTTATACGTAATAAATATGCGATACAAAAATCTAATAATTCCCTGTATCATTAGCCTTCCTATCTGCTCACATATTTCTCTCCTCTCCAGCTTGTAAGATACAAAATGGTGTCAGATACCCACCGACCAAGTTCCATGCCACTGCAGGCAGCATCCCAGGCAGTGCTGGCTGCTCTCCCAGCCTGGAACCACAGCCGGCTGCAGCCACTGCCTGGGGCATCTCTCTGTGCTCATGGCATCTGATTAATTGTGATCCCTGTAATTTTCTCTTTTTATGATGAGGAATGATAATCCTGGGTTTTGTTACATCTCCCTGTTTTATAAAGACCATAATAAGGAATATTTTCTTCTCTTGCCCTGCCTATTTAGAGTGCAAATTTTGGGCATGGGGCAGAGAACTATCCCAGTTCTTTGCATCTGGTAGTTATTAAGGGGGTGCACGTACAGCTGAATAAGCTCGGTGGACTCTCTGCCTTTCTCCTTATCCGTATTTGTTCATTTTCACCTGAATTGTAATAGGATCAGCGTATGAGTTTTAGAAGTTGTCTGACATCACCAATCCTCTCCGTGCACCTGTCTGCTGGCTGATTAGATTACAGCTTTTTTCCACTCTGCTGCTTAGTGCGCGATAATAGGCGTTTCATCATCCCATTACACTAGAACATAAGAAGAGCTACTCTGGGTCAGATCAAAGATTCAACCACCCTAATCCCAAAACTGAGCAATCCTAAACACTTCAGGAGAAAACAGCGTGAGTATACAGCATTGCAGCAGGGTGCTTGTTCCTTTGTAGACATTTCTGTGTTCAAGAAACTGGCAACTGAAGGATTTCATAAGCTGGAGGCTGCAGAGGGTTGCTGTTTTTAACAGCCCCAATGGCTCCAGCCTTCCTCAGGAGCATGGGGGACCTGCAGCATCAAGTCCCACGGTGCCACTGGGTGACATAACCTGCCAACAAACCCACTTCCCATCTGCACACGGTGTTCAGACCAGTTACCATTAACCATGCAATATCGTACTGCATGGTTAGCAAAATATCCCATCATCCTAAAAAAAAGACCACTTAAGCCTTTGTGAGGCTGGCTCGACAACTAGCATGCTAACCTAGGGAACCTGCCTCAAGGACTCACTCAGGAGCAGACTTTCTCTGACAAGTTACGCTGCCCCACAGAAGAAACAGCTCTGCCTTCTCTCACCAGCAGTCATGAAGGAAAAAGCATTAAATTCTGAGGTATGCTGCAGCAATAGGGGCTATACGGGGCACAGTGTTGTAAAACATGCCATGAAAATAATGATTTCTAGTTTATTTACAAAGGAAATCCTAGATAAGCATCTCCATTTGGTTGGAGATGTGTCTGAAACTGTAAGCTCTGGGAAGGAAAGGAGAGAGCAGGCAGTGGGAGCTTCATTGCTTGGGAGTCTTGGCCCCAAATTGGCAGGGACCTGTGTGGGGACGGGGCAGGGAGCAGCACACACACACTGAGAGCAATAAGCTTTTCAAACAGCACACGCTGTACTCTGTGCTAGCAGGAGTTTGTATAACCGTGCAAAACCTCCAAGCTTGGGATCTTCTAAATAAATGCCACATTTATCAGTATCTAAAGCAGAACATGCCACCTACCCTTCCCCGACCCCATAAAGCAGTGTCATCAGTGAAGTCAGAGAGCGTCATTTGTTTCTTTAAGGGTTAAAAAAAATAATCCACAGCCACTGCCAAGCAGAGACAGAACTAAACAGGCAGCAAAGAGTCCAAGCCAGACAGAGACGTAAAGCTACATCAATCATCAAAACGGGCCGCGAGGAGAGCGTATACATACAGAGCAAGAAAGAAAGCGAGAGGGCGTTTTGTTTGGGTAGCTAATGTTCCCTGGACGAGGAGAGAGAAATTCTCCCTCGGGTTCTTAATGCCACTCTAAATATTTACAGCGAGATCCTGGCCAGCTGGTGAGGCAGCGATGGAGGGGAGGGCTCCTTCTCCCCAGCGCTGTCCTCCAGCCCGTGCCCTGGTCGAGGAGAGGGAAGCGGCTGCACGTTGCCATGTGCACCCTGACAGCGACCCATCAAGGAAAACCCTTCCCGTGCTCCTTCCCTTTGCCTCCATCGCTTCACTGGGCACAGACGCAGGCTGTGCAGGGAGGGGAGATGCCGCAGCCTGCAGGAAGGAACACCAGGCCGACCCCAGCCCATCCCTGACAAAGGGTTGGGCCTTCAGGGCTCAGGCACATTACCATGTTGCTAGACTGGGTGACAAAGTCCCTGGGAAAGGCCACGTATGGCACGGCCCGTCATGCAAAGCTGCTGTTTTGAGAGGACAGGGCCGTCCCCATCCCCACGGGATGCGGTGTGGAGGCAGGAGCCCACGGAGGGCTGCGGAGGCGAACACCACGCGGGGGTTGACACGAGGGCACAGCGGCTCCCAGCGATTTTCCTTCATCTGCCTCGCGGTGACCAGACGCAGACATGACTCACCAGTGAGCCTTGGCTTTGAGAACATGAGAAGGAGTTGTGCTTTAACCTCCTATTTCCCTCTAACTGCGGCGTTTAGGAGTGGTGTTTTAGAGCCAGTCCCGTCCCAAAACAAAGGCAGGAACTGCAGCGTTGACAAGGGGTCCGGGTCAGTCACCCATGGGGCATCCCATGCTATTTTTCCTGAAATGCCCAGAATATCGGCAGGGAGCTGGGACACATCACACAGGACCTGCTGGAGATCCTGGCCCTTCTGTGGGGCCAGTCGGGGATGCAGAGGGTCCTCTGGTTGCACAAGGGGCTCAACTGATCCGTAGGAATGGATTTAGGCTCATCATCACAGACACCTGCATGGGAGTGTCACACAGACACCTACACATGACCAAGGCAGGTGAGCGCTTACAGCCTGTGGAGATTTAGTCAGAGGTGCCTGGAGGACGATTCACCTACCCAAACACAGGTGGTGCTTGTCGGTCACCTGGATAACTCCGTAGCTGTATTGACCAGGCCTCAGGAGCTGCAAGGGGAGCTCAGACACCTTGTTCACTTGCAGGTGTCTGTGCTTAAAGACCCAAATGAGGTATCTGCAATGGGGAGCCATGTGCCACCCTGGGACTGGATGCCTCAGGTGATTTTCTAGCTTGCTGCCCTCACTTCAACAAACTGCCCTGGGTATGGAGTCCCTGTGCACCATCTTCCACCTGTCCACCAGCGCAGACCACAACAGGCAGGTGCTCCCCAGGCCTGTCCATAAGGTGGAGACACGATCCGCCACAGCAGGATCCCTGGAGGCCCTTCTTTCTGCACGAAAATACGTGACAGTGCATCACCTAGCGCAAGGCATTGCAGACTGTTTACAGGCTTCTCGAGTTCCCAGGCACTTTAGGACAGGGTCCTGTTGCTGTTTCCAAACGGACAGCCAGGACTTTTATAAGTGAACTTTCCTCTCCGTGTCTATTTATTATATGTAAACATTTGCCAGAAAAACACCACTTGGGCATGCTCAGTACCGGCCAGGTCATTGCAAAAGGCAACGGCGGCGTCACATGTGATAACAGTGAGAAGCCCATATGTGCCTATTCTTAGCCCTGGAATGTATACAATGCCCCACCGCCTTGCGCTCCTGCACAAAGCTCCCGAAAGCGGCAAAAGTGACTTCAGAATAAACACGTCCAGAAATCACCCTCTATGAATCACTTACCTACTGAAAGAAACGTCCTGTGGGTTTATAGTTTTTACCCAGGCTCTAGCTATGGAAAATCTCAGCAGAGAATAAGCGACAGAGAGTAAGTGCATGCAGGGAAGGACAACAGAAGGTAAACGTTTCTACCGTACGATTTCACTGCAGATTGAGCAGTTAGTCATGAAATACTCATCAGATTGTTCTGCCTGGCAGTTAATTTAGTCATTGTGTGTCTGATTAACATGAAAAAAAAGATCAACACAGCTAAGCAGAGTTAACAAATAACTGTTTTAATGCAGATTCCCAGTCTCTAGGGTTTAGTTTGCCCTGCTGTAGAGTTCAGCTCTGCCAGATTTACATTCTTTGGGAATGACTAACTCTAGGCAAAAGAGGCGCAAGTTACTAAACTGCTAATACTTTAAAACAGTGAATAAATGTCTAAGCACATTTATTCAATGTGATTAAAATGAACAACCCAGTTGCTTCAGCAGTTCAGCTTTCATCTCAAATCAGCAAGATAACTTCAGTGCTTTTGCTTCTTGCCAGGGATGCAGGCGATGCTGACCCCATAGTTGCAACCTATCTGACAAATTTATAAAAATTTTAAAGGGTCTTTGTGACCTTACAGCCTCTTTATTATTTTCCCACTGTGCCTAACCCATGTTCCATTTTTATGCATAACAGCAAACGAATATTTCGAGCAACATCAAAGTCCTGATTTGTTCCCTTGGAGCTGGATATTTCAATAAAAGCTGCTAAGAATTTGTTTTTTCTGCCAAGTCCAGAAGTCATCTCTCTCTTACTTTGCTATGGAGGAGGGATCTGCTGAGGAGCTCCTCTTCAAAGACCAGGACTTCTCTTCTGAACTGCTGAGGCAGCTGAATGCTCTGCGGCAGAGTGGGATGCTGACTGATGTTACTCTCTGCTCTGGGGGTTTTGAAGTCCCCTGCCACCGAAATGTGCTGGCTTCCAGCAGCCCGTACTTCAAGGCAATGTTCTGTAATAACTTCAAAGAGAGTCACCAGGCTAAAGTCATCCTGAAGGGCATTGATGCTGAGATTTTGGACCAGATTATCCTTTACGTTTACACCGGGGAGATTCTCATATCCGCCGAGAATGTCTTGTGCCTCTTGGAGACGGCGTCCATGCTGCAGTATGCCAAGCTGTTTGAGGCCTGCTCTGCCTACCTCCAAGACAAGCTGACTCCTGACAACTGTCTGAGCATGGTCAGACTGTCAAAAATCTTGAACTGCCAGAGCCTGAATAAGAAAGCCAAGGCTATGGCTTTGAAATGCTTTCCTGAGGTGGCCTCTTCCGAGGACCTGAAGGACCTCTGTCCTTTGGAGCTCCTTGATTACCTCGGGGACGATGACCTCTGCGGGGAGGAGGAGCAGGTCTTTGAGACACTGATGGTCTGGATCCGGCATGACCTCCAGGCAAGACAAGGCTACATCCAAGAGTTGTTCAAGAAGGTCCGTCTTCAGTACGTCCACCCAACTTTCCTCTTCCATTTCATCGCCAATGACTCCCTTGTTCAGTCTTCACCCACTTGCAGGAGCATTCTCGAATCAGCCTGGAGACAGATGTTTTCCTTGTACAGCACCAACGCACCTGACATCAAGCCCATGGTGCATGTTCCTCGCAGGTACTCCAACCAAGAGTTCCTCATCATCATTGGTGGCAGG
The DNA here is from genome assembly GCF_964035555.1 of Netta rufina. Taxonomy (NCBI): domain Eukaryota; kingdom Metazoa; phylum Chordata; class Aves; order Anseriformes; family Anatidae; genus Netta; species Netta rufina. The sequence goes on along the minus strand of NC_140124.1, from coordinate 147,170,769 downwards.
AAGGACAACAAGCAGACCACGAGGGATGTCCTGCTCTACGATGACAAGACCAACCAATGGCTAAGCCTGGCCAAACTTCCCGTGCGCCTCTACAAACCCTCTGCAGTGAGCTTACACAGCAATATTTATGTGCTTGGAGGGATGCCTGTTAGCAATAAGAAAAGCCCGGTCAGCGATAATATTTACATTTACTCCCTCAAACTCAATCAGTGGAGGTTGGTTGAGCCCATGTTAGTTCCACGTTACTCCCACAGAAGCTTGGCATATAAAAATTATATTTTATCATTTGGCGGAATTGGTGAAAACCAAGAAATCCTGAATTCCGTGGAAAGATACGACAGCATCTACAACACCTGCGAGAGCATGGCAAACATGCCTGTTGCTGTTCTTCACCCTGCTGTTGCTGCTAAAGACCAGAGGGTCTACCTCTTTGGGGGAGAAGACATTATGCAAAACCCTGTTCGGCTTATCCAGGTAACAGTCAGTCTTGCTTGTCAGAGGCAGTTTTATCTAAAGTATTTAGTGGTTCATCACCTTGATGAGGGAATTACACCCCCAAAAAACTTTATTGTGAGTTGCAGCAACAGGCAAGATGAGTTGACACACTGCTTCAGGGAAGTCTTGTCTGTGAGAAGAGTTGCAATTCTTTCATTCTCCCCCTTGAATGTTTCTCAGGCACAAGCCCTGAGACCCTTCCTCAGGTGCGAGCTCTGTGCAGGTGAGTTGCTTCCCACAGAGGTCCTGAGAATTCCCGTGGGTGATGCTACGGCAGGCTACAACTGACCTCTGTGCCTATCTCCATGCTTGTAATCATCTCACCAAAATCAGTGCTTGCTGTTTGGCCAGCCTGCAGCTGAGCTGGGGTCTCAGCTGCGCACCTGCTCCCTCGCAGTGACAGCAAAGATGCCAGTTTGAGATCATTAGAGCAATTAGCCTCTCACTCATCAAAGGGCCAGAGCTTAAACTGACAGTTATTTCACATAAACAGTTGTGTTAAAAGCGTGGGTCCTGCCACATGTTGCTGGATCTCTGCCTGCTTTCAGTGGTTAAAGTATATTAGGAGGAAAAAAGACATGAAATCCTTCCTTATCTGATCTGAAGCTTTAGTGATGCAATGTTACTTTCTCCTTGAGTGTTTTTCAGTGGTTTAGGTAGTTTAACTAAGAAGCATCATTAGCAGCCAAGATGGCAACCAGCACACGAGCAATACTTATTTACGATGATAATCCTACTTAATTATCAGGGGAAAGGAAATGTGTTTTTCAACATGGGGAGATGTCCTGGAGATATTTGCTATATTCATCTCTATATGGCATGACACAGAAGTTGGTGTCACCCACGTACAGATGACTGAGTGATTGTCATCTGGCAGCAGCTCTTTTTCTCACGTAAATTGATGACTTTGATATCCTTCTAAGTCCTATCAGCAAGTCTCTTTGCTAATCTGATCACATGCCAGCCACCAACACAAATACAGCTGCAGAGCAAACACGGGGGCCACCAGCAGAGCTGGGTGATGTTGTGGTTGGTTTGCCCAGGAAATGGGGAAGGCTAAGGCAGGACTACACAGAGTAACTGGAAAATGAAACGAAGTGACCTGCATTTTGGGAGAGTGTTAGCCAGGAGTTACAGCAATTTAATGGCCAGAAGAAGCTTGCTTCTGGCAGAAACTCTCTGCCTTAGTGTGTGTGCTAGCATCCCCTGAGCAGACAAGCCTGGAGAACCAGAATGCTTTCCAAGGGGATGTACTAGAAAAAAAAAAAAAAGAAAGAAAAAAAAAAAAAAGAGTGGGTAAATTCTCAAATTTCCAGCAGTTTGAGCCAGTGGATTGTATTCATTAAGACACAATAAAAACCATAAGTTCCTCTGTAATTACAATTGCCAGTCAAAAAAAAAAAACAACATAAACAGCTGTGTGTATCTTTATTTATTTGTCAGGTTTACCATGTCTCAAGGAATACATGGTTTCGGATGGAGACCAGAGTGGTGAAGAACGTCTGTGCACCAGCTGCTGCGATTGGAGACCAGATTATCATAGTAGGAGGTAAGGGCACTGTTTCACCCTCCCTGCTGCCTGACCATGCCCAGATCCTGCAACATTTCACTCCCTTCCTCTTTAGGATGCCCTCTGCTCTGGCCAGGGATGGTCAGAGCTGCAGCCAGCCATGCTGGCAGTGAGAAGTGTTGATGCCAAGCATGGCTATCACGCTGCGGGGGTGAACATCATGTGAGGGCTGTGCTGCCTGTAACAGCTTGTAAAGCTTGGGAAAGAGAAAAGAAATATGCACCTCTCAAGGGATCTCAAGGCTGTGGCAGTGGGGAAAAGCTCTCCATAGAACACCTGCTCACTCTGGGTAGTAAAATCTCAGTGGGGAAAGCTAGGAGGAAGAAACTGGGGAAAACTTTCTGCAGAGAAAGGAAGAAACAAAAAGCCACGGGGGCCCTGCTCCTCCCCTGCTGACTCACAGCCTGGCCTTCCCTGACAGCTCTTCTTGGAAGGGTGGAGGTTACGGCTACCACAAGGCTAAGGATGGCTTGTTGGGGTGGAGGGGGCTACAGGGCTCCTCCTGAGGGTGATGGTGAAATGGCCCAAAAGGGGCAAGAAACACCTGGAAAGGAGAAACTTCTCAGTGTCTTATTCAACTCAGAGATCAGCCTCTGTCCATGGCACTTGGAGAGATCAGATCTTGGTACTTTGGCACTCCATAGTCCTTCATGCAGCTTCCCTGACTGCAGGCTGGCAAGAGGAAGCACGTGTTAGATTATTTAAGGGAGAATGAGGCATAGGGAAGCTTTAGCAGAGCAGAGGAGCGAACCCAAATCACACAGGGCCTCAATGCAGTATGTTCCCCCTGCACGAGGCCGCTGCTACCCTGTGCGATGAGAGCTGGGGAGAGATGGGTCAAAAGGTCCCAGACCATCCTGTGTGGCAGATAACCCTGATCTCAGACCAAAGTGCCCAAAATACAGTATTTTCAACTCTTTTATCTTCAAATACTTTTATCTGAAGGGCCTCTACTGACCCAAGTGATGGTTTCAGGTTAGGGGAAGTGGCTTCAAGGCCTGCACAGCAAGGCCCAAAGCAGTTTGCTTGCCATGGGCAGTCCTGATTATCTACATGGGTACATAGACAAGCTACTTCTGGATAACAGTGGACCCTCTCAGCAATTTGAGGTTAAACCACCCTATCCATTGTGCCGCTGGCATGGTGACCGGCACAGAAGTGGCACAGAAGGTAAGGGCGTGGAGCGAGCAGTGGTGGGACTGCGCTGTCAAGTACCCAGCTCCATGGGGTACAGAGCTAACTCCAACCCAACCAGGCATTGTCACTCCCTCTGTCCTTTCTGGCTTCCCACATCACTGTTTTCTGTATTTCTGAATGAGGCTCTAGGAGCCTTTTGGGTAAAAACAATTACTCTGTGACTTCTGAAGGTGCACGCGCAAAACTGCAAGCTCCAGCTGTATTTGAGAGGCCTGATCTGATAGGTTTTGTTGTGCTCATCAAGTCTTAGCTGCCAAGGTGATAGGAGACAGGGTGAGGACAAACAAGAAGGGAAGACGGGCAGGCAGTCTTGTGACACATCATCACTTCCCAGTTAGATAGCTTAATTCTGCCAAATTATGTACCAGTATAAACTGAAACAGAAACCCTAATTCCCATCTGTCTCTTCCACCTCTGGTTTTGTATTTAGGGTACACCCGGAGAATAATTGCTTACGATACAAAAGGCAACAAGTTCGTTAAATGTGCAGACATGAAGGACAGGCGAATGCATCACGGGGCCACTGTCATCAAGAACAAGCTGTATGTCACGGGAGGACGGTGTCTCACTGTGGACAACATCATCGAAGACTCAGATTCCTTGGACTGCTATGACCCAGAGACAGACACATGGACAACAAAGGGAAAACTGCCACACAAACTCTTTGGCCACGGGTGCCTTACACTCCAGTGCGTCCCCTGTTCTAACCTTCTCTAAATGACTTTTGGTGCATCCCAGGACATTCCTGGTGTTTTCCTTCCCAGAAAGGACCCACCTTGCTCTGCACAGAGCACATGGGGAATCCTTATGGAGTCCCACAGACTCCTGTTCCTGAAGGTACCAGTGGGGCTGGTCATTCCCCAAATACTCTGCCACAAAGGTCACGAGCTTTGTGTTTGTACCATAGCCATCTGACCAGTATCGCGTGTGGTGCTGCTGAAGTCCAGCCCCGAGGCCTTACCCAGCAGCTCAGCAGAAAACAAAAAAAAAATACTGGGTAAGAACCCAGAGCAGGATTTGGTCTTGTGAAGACTTTGAAATGAAAGGTGAATAGGAGTGCTGACACCTCCAGAGAACGTGAGATCTGGGTAACCTGCATTTATGTTAGCATGTGAAGAAGCAGAACTACTCAGCTGCATGGCATGGCCCTTTGCTGCTCAGTGCTGACCAAGCTTTCAATTTCCAGTGGCAGGAGCATTTGGAATAGGAAGCCCCAAGCCCTGGTTGTGTAGCTAGCCCAGTAGCATCTATCTGCATTAGCTACAGCAATCATCTCGTAAGACATAGAATTTTAATGACATCAAATTAGAAATTAGAAAAAGGCTGATGCTTTGGTCTGAATGCTCATATTACAAGATGCACATTTGATTTTCTTGAGCTACCTCTGTTTCATGGTGCAGTGAAGAGTTGTGTTTCGTTTGCCTGCACTCCAAAGGAGCAGGAGAAGGGATAATGGAAATAAAGATTGTCTGTGTCTTCTTTTTGGAGGGCTCTTGTTTTCCTGGAAGCTTGTTTCTCCCTTTGCATGTGGGGTTGGTTAGGAAGCTCTTCAGGTGATGTCATTCCTGAAATCTGGAATAGCAGAGGGAGCACATGGAGGGAGGGGATGTAAAAGAGCAGCGGTATTTGGGAGGAGCTCTTTTTTTTTCCCTTTCTCCTCTCTCCAAACCACTGGAAGGCAGTGATGAGAAAACGCCAGTGACAGGAAACCGGCTTTCCAAGAAGAGCAAATCTAAGTCTGCCACTTGGCAAAGCAGCTCTGGCTCCACCAGTATTTTTGTGGGGTTCTGCCACTAACTGCATATTTTCAATGGGAGGGGATTAATCATCAGACACTGAACAGGCTGTGAACTACCGTCAGGTTAGCAGGCTTGGTAAGACTGCTGAAATAGCAAGGAGCTTTTAAGATCACATTGGTGACCAACATCCAGAAAGGAATGGCATGAACTGCACCCTGTTTGCCTTGTGCTTGGAAGAAGGTAGGACTTTTTCGAGGGCATAAGGTGGCTCGAGGAAACCACAATACCTTCCTCGTTGCAGAAGGCTGCACGACCATGTATGTGGTCATCACCACCTTGCAGGACACCAACTCCAACCACTGTGATCGCCTCCTGTAAATCTGTGTCTGGGAGCAGGAGGTTAACAGAAATAGTTAACGAAGCAGGGGGCTGGAAGGAGGACTTGGATATCCACTGCTGTTTTAACAATGCAAAATAAAATGGTTATAATTGTTTGTGCGAGCTTTGCGTTGAGGAGTCCCCATTGTTCCCTCTGCATTGTTGATAGAGGGAATTGTTTTTGTACCAGCAGTTTTTGCCAGGGTTTCCTTCTAAGGATCTGAGTAAACCTGCAAAAAATGAGTGGGAACCCAAACTCATCCCCCAGCTCGGAAGTCTTTGGCTAGGCTTCTCCTGCCTTTCAGCCTGTATCATCATCTCCTCCCGTGCAAAGCAGGGCTAAATCACAGCACTTGCCAAATTGGACCGGAGCAATGATTCATTCTGCTTCCTCACAGGCCAGCTCCAGCTCCCTGGAGAAAGAAGCCTTGTCATGGCCAATTATGGAAAGCCTGCCCAGGGGAGATGTTTATTCCTAACCCCTCAGTACCGCCTTCCCAAAGCCCTTCCTGTTGTGACCCCACTCAGCTCCAAGGCTCCGGGAGACGCCAGTCGCTGCCACGCATTTTAGCTGACACAGATCCCTGCCAGGCTCGTGACTGTACCCAGAACCAAGAAAAAAAAAAAGCCATTTTGGGGTCATAACTCCGTGTTTGCAAACCATTGCCACAGCCATTGGCTTTCACTTGGAAGCAGAGCGGTTTTGTTTAATTCCCGTATCATATAACCACCAATTTTCTTGGTGTACATGCAGGGGCCAAACAGTGCCTTGCACAGCTGAAGCTGGGCAGGGATTGCAAAAAGGAGGCAAAGTCGCAGCAGCGATGAGCACAGCATCATTCCCCCGGTCCTCGGGGAGCCTCCTGTCACCCCCACGTCCCCTGTGCTGCAAAGGGCTCTGCTCCAGCTGTGAACCCTGCTCCTTCCCTTCACAGGCTCCTCTCCTTACGCCCATAACTCAATGAATTTGTGTTCCCTGGGCAGTAAATAAAAAGCGTGGTTTCTGAGAGCCTTCTGTCCTGTGGCTGATTGGCTTTGATGCAAACTCTGACCAAGGGCTTTGTGGAAAGGGTTGAAATGAGAGCACCATGCTGCGCGTTACGGAGGCAGACATCTGGGTGAGGGCAGGCAGCCGCTGGAGCCAACAGATGCTTTTCCAGAGGTCTCATTGTCCTAACGTTTGAGCATTTGAGAGCCCACTTAGATGGGAAACCCCCATGAGAGAGAAGCAACGTGCTCCACAAATATGACCACGGCCCCATGTGGAAGCAGGTATTTAATAAAATAAAAAAGGTCTTCAGAAAGGACCCTTGATTTGGTTTGGGGGTCAGCTTTTGGAAGGTCTGAGCAGCTGTTGCCTTTTTCCAAATCAGGGAGGGCTGTGAAGGCTCAGCACCTCCAAGGTCTCATGACCGGGTGTCCCAAGACAGTCTCCAGATCATGGAAACTGTAGGGTGAAGAGGCTGAAAGCAGGCTGCTCTCTGGGACAGCGAGTTCCCAGCCCCTCGTGGCAGGTACATATTTAACACGTTGAAAATCTCCCGTGACAGACTCTCTGCTCACTCCCTAACATATCGGAGAGTTTTATTAACCTCTTAGCTTTTAATAGTAGCTACCCTAAATCCTCTTTGCTATACATTCAGCTATCCCCACCCAGGGAGAGGGCAATTGATTACCCTTTATCTTTTTTACATCTTTAAAGTTTATTAGCACTTCCAAGTTCTGTAGACTAAACAAACCCAGCCCTTTCAATCTTTCCTCATAAGTCATGTTTGTAGACCTCCGATCATTTCTGTTGCTCTCCCCTGGACAATTTCCAGTTTGTCATTTTTTTGTTTTGTTTTGTTTTGCTTCTTTTAACTTAAGCGCAGCGCCCTGCCTCAGCCTGGCGGTGCTGAGCAGAGCAGCGAAGCCCTTCTGCATCTTACCTACCGCCCGCCCAGCAGGATATTTGCTTTTTGCCAGATTGCAAGCTTGGGTTCAGTTGTCCTCTGGCCTCAGCACTGAGCAACGTGCTCAAGTTCGGGCAGGGTGACATGGAAAGACTGCGGGAGATGCAGGCTGTCCCAGCGCTGTGCCTTAACTCCATCTCTGCTTTGGCTCGCCGGGGCCCCGAGCCAGATCCTGCTGAAAACAATGAATTTCTCCACGGGCTTTGGACTGGGCCCTAATTATTGTGTTCTCAGCTGGATTCTTCACTAATTCTATTAATTTTTTATAGCAAATATTTAGCGTTTGAGTCATTTTTTATACTAGGGGGAAAGTTTCAGGGAAAAAAAATATAATAAAAAAAAAAAAAAAAAAAGAAGAAGAAGAAGAAGAAAGGAGATGATAGCATTTGCTTTTTAGCTTTCTTCCCCTTCCCTTGCTGCGCTCTCAACGCTGGACCCCGCCGCACAGGCAGCTTGCAGCGGTAGGCAGCTTTGCTTTGATCTTAGCAAAGAGCCTCGTAGGTTAAGCCTGTGTTTTCTCACTGCAACCATTTCTCAAACAACACGATCCTTTCCGAGGGCAGCCTTTTCCTTGCGCGCTAATATGTGTTTATAATTATAACGCATTTCCTGCTCCTTCTTGATTAAACACACCTGACAAAGTAGGAAAGCTGTTGCTGCATAAATAAACGGGCACACCGAGTTCAGCCCCTCGTCAGCCCTTTTTTTCCAGCCGTCGAGGAGTTCACTGCGAGGTGAATCCTGTAGCCGAGAAGGAAACAATTGGGCAGAGCACATCTGAGCAGCCTACAGGGTAACTTATCCCTGGCATTGTTCCTCAGCCTGACCTGAGAGCCATTAATAATTGACAGTGGCAAAAACAATCCCTGTTTCAAAATATAAACATCCATACTTTTTTTTTTTCTTTCTTTTTTTTTCCAGCTGCTTGAAAGCTCCCCGCAGAAATTAAACAGCCTTATTCTCCACAGCACAAATGAGCACAAATTCCTAGGTGCAAGCTTGCACCAGCAAAGGAGCTGAGGCCTGCTAATTAGTGGGCTGCTAATGATGTTTTCGTCAGCTATTTCGGGCTAGCTTGCCCAGGGTGCAAATGAAGCCTGGTGCATTGGGGGGAACAGGTATCTCAGGTTGCCTTTGCCACTGAAGTCAGCAGGACTGCTGAGGGCTGGTGCCAGGGCACTGAGATTGATCCGGCCTCTTCTGTTTGTTGAGATTTCCAAAACAGCAGCGGGGCAGCGTGGAGCCCGAGTGCCCTGTCACTCCGCGAGGCACCCCCCGTGCTCCAGCTGCTGCTTGTCACTTTGCTGGGTGCCTCTTTGTTTGCCTGCGCTGCTGTCGTGTTGCAAGACCCGCTTCCGAGAAGAGCAAGGAGCAGCACGTCTCGAGCGGGCCTGGGCCTCGCGGTGCATCCCTCGTGGTGCCTGCCAATGCAAGGCATCCCCACAGCTGCTGGGGGCGAGCCATGGGGTAAAACACTGCTGGGGGCGAAGAAAGGGGGCAGAATCTGCTCCACTTCTTCACCTGTTCAGGAAGATATCTATAACCCATCCTCTGATATCCCATCCTCCCATATCTAATCTTCTTGTGCTTGTTTCTTGGACCTGATGAATAGGCCCTGTCCCACCACACCTCCCTAAGGCAGACACGCGGGGTCAAGGCAGAGGCACATCACTTTCCTCAGCTCCACCACAGCCATAAGGACCAGTTTTGCCCTGGTCTTGGCTCCTTGCTGAGGTTTCTTCCTGCTCCTGGGCACCTTCTTAGGCCAAAATTTGTAGCAGATGTGCTCTGCAGGTGCCCTGAGGTGGCAACGACTGCCCAGGACAGCAGGAAACAGCACCAAGGACTCAACTCCTTTTAAAGCTGTTCTCAAGCTGAAGGGATGCTCCTGGTCCACAAAACAGCTGAAACCAACCTGAGCCTTCGTGCAGAGTCCTGATGCCTTTCTGCAGGAGCACAGGGACAGCAGGGGAACGTGCAAACTGCATGGAGGCTGCTGCAACGTGCAGCTTGGCCACGAACCTTCGGTGCTGGGAGAGCGGGCGGTTTTATCCAGCTCAACAGCCAGCTCTGGAATTAATAGGGTTGATTAAACAGTTCTGATGTGCATGGTATCTGGAGATAAGGGCACGATTCCCAAGGGTTTCCAATGAAAACGAAGACGTTAACCACAACAGATGTGACATCAGCTGCCAGAGGCAAGGAAAGCTGGAAGGCAAGAGGCAAATTTGTACCAAGGGGGCAAAACGGGCAGCACCGGGGTGAGCAAAGGCACCATGCACTTGCTGGATCTGTTTTGATGCCGAAATGACGTGGACCCTGGCACTAGGCGGGTCGAAAGTGAGGGAAATACGCCTGCTTTATGTTGTTATGACACATATATTTCCCCCCAAATGACATTAAAGAGTACCAGAGGCTCAAACATTGTTCTGTTTATCTGTTCCCCGGGTAGGGCTCTTACTCTTAGAGACAGCCTGAGCACTGCAGAGCGTGGCCCCTGGCAGGAAAATTTTGCCTTTGGCACCAGGAGCATTAGCAAGTGTGACACAGGAAGCCAGCCCGGGGGTTGGGGTGTGTGTGGCCATTGCCCACTGCCACCTGGCAGAGCCCCACAAAGTGCTGAGCCACTGCTGCACACTCAGGTTCACAGATAGGATGCCAGTGGCAGAGAACAACTCCTTCTTCTGCCGTTGCCAGGTGTTTTCCCAGAGATCATTCTGGGCAAAAGGCTGGAAGGTCTCTTTGTCACCCAGGCTGTGCCTGTGGTGCCTCCAGCTCTGGGCTTCAGGCCACACTTCAGCCTTGGGTCGTCCCTTCAGAGGAGCTTGCAGCCGGATTAATGGCATCCCACAGTTCCCCGTGTGGGATGAACAAACTCGTGCTCGTGCAAGGAGAACAAATGTGGGCAGGGCATCCTGAGGAGAAGAATCCCAGCAGCTACGCTGGGCACCAGCTCAAGCCTTGAACCAGGACATGGTTTAGTGCTGGGAGTCGGTAGGTCAGGTGGGTGGTTGGACTTGATGATCTTGAAGGTCTTGTCCAACCTAGATGATTCTATAAAAACAGGGAGGTCCTACAGATGTTCTTCAAGACACTATTTTTTAATGGAGAATTCATCCTTTTTGCAGTATAGCAGTTCCTGGGCTTGGGAGATGCTAGCTGATGGCTTCTAGCTGAGATGCCCTGTTTAGAGCCTACAAGAGTTGTCTTTTTACTCACTGAAACTTCGAAGAAATGCCAGTCAAAGTGGTCTGTTCCTTCTCCAGTCATACAGGGCTCTGGAAGTGTTTTCAGGAGAAAAATGCCCAGCGAAAGAAGGGGTGCTTGCAGAGTGAAATGCAGCTGACAGAGAAGCAAAAAGTGTGTTTGCCCTTCCAAGCTTGATCTTATGTTTTTAAAGGCAGGAAACATGTCCAGTTAATCACAGATTTCAAGCTGAGAGTCCATTTTGTCATGATGGCAACATAAAATACCCCGGTTCTTATCCCAAAAACCTTGCAACAGACTCAGAGCAGAGAACACAGATGATCCTCAGAGCATCATCAGCTGGAGTTTGAGAGCATCCAGCTCATGCATTAGGCAAGAGCAACACCTTACACCTTAACCTGGATAACTGAAGTACACTGAAGCCAAAACTCAGCTCTTCCCAGTGTCTCCCTGACCCACAGACCTTCCCACAGATCAGCCCAAAAACAGGATCAGACAAGAGCCAAGAAAGGATTGGGACAATTTCTGGAACTGGCAAAAAAAATATATAAAAAATAAATTTTAAAAATGTGAATGTAAATCTTTTCTGCTTTTAAAAACCCATGTTTTACAATGCGTGAGGAGGGAGGAACACTCAGATAGCCCAGGGCTCTCTGATTTCCAGGAACAAGCTATAAAAGCCATTTAGTTTGTCCGGAAATAACTTGGACATTTCCCTTTCATATTTCCAAGGCAAATTCAAGGGTAAGGTGACAGGTAGTGCAGATGTTCCTAGGCTTGGCAGGCAGGGAAGGGAAATACAGCTGGGGAAGGGATCACACGAATCCATAGGGTTTTGCCTTTATCATATTTCCTTGGTTCTAGAACACGTTTTTCCTCTGCTGATCTGTGGCTGGACTAGTGCGAATACATGGATTTTCATGCAAATACAGCAGAGCGCTTGGGGCTGCAGGATGTTGGCGAGCTCACCTTGATCAGGAGAAAATCCCTTGCCCAGGTTTCAGCAGAAACGTGCAGACACGGCCAGCAGAGGCTCAGTGGGATATTGCACTTGCAGACAGCTTGAGTCACTTGCCCTGGAGCCGTAGGAGCAGAGCACATCTGAAGATCTAGATCAGATTGGTGAATCAGCAGCATCTGAAACAGTTTAAGAGGTTAAGCCTATTTATAGACAAATGAGGGTAATTTTCATCGCTGAAGGGATTGGGTTTTTCTTCTTAATAAATTCATAATAAACCATAGGGAGGAGAATAGTGAGATCTGTGCTCAGTTAACTGCTCAGAGAGCGGAGGAGGTTTGCCCAAGACAGGGATGGAGACGAAGGAGGCAGAAACTCAAGAGCATTATTCTCACTTTCTTGCTTTTTATCCACCCATGGGACTAGATTATGCTTTCAGGGCAGTACAAAGCATCCCTCTGGAGCCAAGTGTTAATCCCAATGCCTGGTACACCAGTGGGACTCCCCTGACATCCATTTCTTAACTTATTTCATATTTTACCCCTATTATCACTACCAGTAGATGTGAGATTTAATTTGTCAGTGTACATTAGCAGCAAAGTTAGGTGGCATCATCAGTCAAGTGAGAAGAAATGGGACTTGCTGGGTGATCGTGGACAAAACATGTTAGTTCTTTTGTGTCTCTGTTGCTACAACATTAAAATAAGGATGCTACCAACCCCACAGAGGTATCACGAAGGAATCCATAAAACCTGAAAAATGCCATCTCTGGTGAAAGTCCCCCACCAGGTACCTGAGAATCATTCCTTTGAGGTGATCTGAAATCTTTATTGAAAATTCAGAGTAATACGCATATAAACCACAAACCTATTTCATTCATAAACCTCCATAAACCTATTTCATTTCCAAGTCTGCAATTGCAGGTCGTGCCAAAACACCCTATTTCCATAGCATACATTACTACATCCACGTACACAGGACCAGATCTTTCCTTTATTCTTGAAAAAAAAAAAAAAAGTTTTTCAGTTCTTTCAATATTTTGCACCAGCCTTCCTGAGACGCCTTCCTATAACCTCCCCTCAGCATCTGTTTTATTTTAAAAGGATAAAAATGCATCAAAGTCTCACACATTCTTGACACTTTCAAGGTTATCCAATTACATTATTTATAAGAATTCATCTTTCCCCCCCTTTCTTTTTTGGTAGTTTTCATTTCATATCGTCAGTGGCAAGGACAGAGACCTTCAGGATGTGTTGTTTTTAAAAACCATTTTATTTTGTCTGTTCTGTGATGAAATCTGCCTGCAAATGGAGGATTGCAAGGATGTTTGGGCACCTGCCATCGCTCTGTTAACTTTAAGCTGATTCTAGGAACTGGCAGTACTTGACTCTCCAGTTCCAAAGTAGCATTTGGGAACTGCAGGAGTCCTTCAACCTTGTTGTCTTCCAAGCACCACTCCCGAGGTCTCACCACCTGCCTTGGTAAGCTCAGCACATCCCAAAATCTTAAAACTAGCAGGAGGCATCTCCATTCTTTGGGCTCTGTGTGCCTGTCTTGGCACAAAAAGAGACACTGAGTGGGGATGCCCAAGAGGGCACTGAAAAGGTTCAACAGCATTCACTTCATCCACATTTGCCCACGTCAAAAATTCTTCATCTATTTCCTGGAGCTTGATCTGACAGCAGATATTGCAAATCAGACTCAGGGTGCTGGTTAAGATTTCCAGGGCCAGCGTGGGTCTCTGGGGTGCTCCGTGGCTTCTCACACCTTCCCAAAAGCAGCTCTGGTCAGCGTGCTTCAAGAGAGGCAAGCAAACCAATTAACTCCGTATGAAAATCCTGGCCTCGGTCTGTTATGCTGAGATCCTCTTGATAACAGCACTCCCTGGAGTGAGCAAAGAGCTTCCCTTGTTTTCTCTCAGTCCAAATTCAAGCAAACTTTTGCTGACCTCTTCATTTTGGCCATTCGATTTCAATGGGAAATGGACTGCACCAGGATCTTTGACCTCAAGCCTTGTATATTTTCTCTAATATTCTTTTATCTTCACTAAATAACATGTAGTAATATTTTAAGCTAATGTGTCTCTTCAGAGGGTCACATGTAGTTCAGCGAGCATCTTGCATCAGAAGATTTCTCCAGATCCCTGTTGTTTCCTTTATGTTTTTCCAAACAGGTCGGGTACTGACTTGCTGTTGCTTAAGGGAGCAAGCGGAGCCCTTCTGGCTGACAGGTTGCTACATCCAAAATAACGAAAGGGAAACCATATGCAAACCGTACTTTCTGGGAATAAACTGACCGTGCTATATTTACGAGGTCAGGGGAGTACAAGCGACCCCACATGTCCCCGTGTGACTGCCCAAGTTTCTGAATAGCAGGGGGGAACGGATCACACAGATGTAGTTACAGCAGTTGAAAGGGGATGCGGAGGAGATGAGGAAACACCACCAGATCTACAGCAACAGGTGGTTCCCCATGGCACCCACGGGGGACAAGAGGAGCTGGGCGTCGCGGGGCGCTGAGCGCTCCCCTTCCAAGGAGCCCGCACGGCACGAGGTGGGTCAGTGGCTGGGGACATGGGGCACCGGGGAAAGTAACCAGAGGAACTGGCACCAGCAACATCAGCCCTTTCCTAGGATTGGTCCTGCAAGGAGTTTTGGAGAAACCCGATCCTGCGATAAGGGCTGGAGCTTAGGACTTTGGAAACATGGGTTTAGGCACCTGCTGTCCCGGACTGTGTGACTATCAACAAACCATTTGGAAATGGTGCCCAGATCCCAGCGAGTGCTTAAATACCTTTGTAGATGTGGGCGTTGGTGTCTCCTGTTTCCTTTCCATGCCGGGGGGAAAATATCTCTTCCCTACCTCGCACGTTGGAGAAGACAAACACGTTCAGGAGTGCCAACGCTGTCTGAAATGATGCCCTTATTTTTGGGTGGTACAGCTCTGAGCCTGCTTGACTCAGAAGAAACGACCCATTCCCGTGTTTCCATCCCAGCGTGGGTGCCCCACATGACCCTGCAAGCGCCTGGCCAGCAGAGGACAAGTCACACAGAGGCAGTGACAGAAACCCAAGCAGAGCACTGCAGTCCAGAGGAGATTATCAACCCCTAGGCAGCTATGGGAGTGAACTCCTAGCAGGTGAAGAAGAAAACAAATAGCACAAGGTCTGAAACACAGTCCCTAGGAATGCTAAGAAAGGTTTTCCACAGACATTTCAGACAGCTTTAGGTAGAGGAAAGAGGTGTCAGGAGCCCGGAGGCATCTCATGGACACCGACTTGATTCTGCATCATCCTTCCCTTCACATGGGCACTGAGACATCAAGTGCACACAAAATACCACGCAGCTCTAGGTCATATTTTACTTCCAGTTTGTGCTCTTGAGCCTGTCCAAGAGAAGGAAGAGAGGGATTTTTACATACCAGGCTTACTTAGTTACACTGCAGCTATGCGGCTGGGGCTTTCAGCAGCTAAGGCCAGATGCAGCCAGGCCCTTCCTAGTCCCACTGACCTTTTCCCATCAATGACTAACATCAGGCCTGTCTGTACGAGCAGAGAGCAAACAAGTCCACAACGGCAGTTCCTTGGCAGGGACGTAGTTTATCTTTCAGTGCCATGTTTAATAACACTGGGTGGCACTTATCAGAATAGATTTTCCAGCAAGTGGCATACCAAAGCCTTGATGAAATGAGGCCTTCTGTCTGATGTCAATCACCCACCCTTTGCCAGTTCAAAAACTGGAGAAGCAAGACCCAAGGAGCACTTAGCCCTGAGGCACACAGGTAAATCTGGCCTAGCAAAACATTGTCATAAAAAGAAGTCATCAGTGCATAGACTTCTACCTGTTCTTTTACACTTTGTCTGAAATAACACCTACCTACTGCATGTGTTTCCACAAGTCTTCGTATCTTTTTGATGAGGAGGTGGAATATTTAATAGAGGTGGAATATGTAGCTAGGTACGGGTGTCTAACAAGGTGCCCCCAGGTAGAAGTGCATCCACCACAAATTTTGCAGACATTCCCCAGTCTTTACAATCGATTGACCCAAACAACAGTTTGCAAATATGTGAAGATTTTAGGGCCAAGCTAAATTCTCAACGCATGGCCCGAGCCTGTCCTCGATAAATATACAAAAATGGACATTGTTCTCACCCTAGATTAGGTTATAACTTTGGTTTTTGTTGTTCCCTTGTGTCAATAGGAATTATGTTCTCCGGCATCTGCATTAGGCCCATTTGCACCAGTCCCCGATGGCTGCGGAGCTGCAAGTTCTGCTTGTGGGCGGCGACTTTGCCTCCTAGTCTTTTGTTTTCAAAATGCAGCTGCAGAGGAGAGGAACATGGCATCATTACTGCTATGAAAGGTCTTTTCATCCTCTGTGGTTTCCGGGTTAGAGCTATGTTGGCTGAGGATTCCTCCCCCAGGGTGGAGGAGTAATGGAAATGCAGCCTAAAACGGGATCAGGAGGAAGATGTGAAAAGGAGTGCAAACGTACCATGTATGAGTCAGTGCCACAAGAAATCACTATCCCGCCTTCCTTCTAGCGACATGAAGTCAAGATCACACCTCCTCTTGGTACAGTAAAGCTGTTCCCACACAGAGAGAAGGCAGCGTGTGTTGTTCATCATCTTAAAAAGGACTCGTGTCCTGATGGAAAGTTTAATAGTGGGAAAATGTTTTCAGGTCAGTAGCATTGCAGCTTCAGAGAAGAGCAGGGAAAGCAAGCATGACATTCTGCATTCATTATCTGCTACAAAATGATATGGACTGGGTGCCGAGGCCAAATCCTCTGCATGTGCAAATCAACAAAGCCTCATTGATGCTAAACTGAGGTTAAACGGACTAACTCCATCCGATGAGCTGGCTTTTGTCAACAAAATGACAAAATGACAACTCTCATGACATATGATGTTTCTTAATTTTCATTAACAGCCTCACCTTGAACTGTTCTGAAGAATTTAATTCTAGTTTTAGCACAAGGAGTAGGCAAATTTCTCCAGGCTCCCAGGTCTTACAGAGGCAGCTTGGGGCTATCAGTGGCTGAAGCTCCGACCTGAGCCCACAGGTTTTCCAAAGCAGATGCCAAGTCTATTGTAGTGGGGAGTATTTGTCCTCAGGAAAGAACCAGGACCCAAGTGAGAAAGATCGCCTTGTCTTAGGTAAGTGTGAATATGACAAGGCAGAGACAAGCCCCAAATTTTCCAGAGATCCAGGCGACTGGTAAGGTTGAGGACCAATATGCAAAGATGCTGTCATTACCATCTGTATCCTGAGGAGCAGGCTACTATCTGAGGCAGAAGTGGGATGTAAGGAGGCAGGATGAAGCACAGCTACATGGGGTGGGACCACCACACAGACATGACCACAACACAGACTGTCAGCCCCATTTCAGCTCCTCCTGGTGAAGTTTACCAAGCCCTTCCTCTCCCAAGGAGCTAGGGGTGGTCAAGGAGCAGAGCTGATCACCCAGGCAGAGCCTGATGGACCTTCCAGCAGGACACCTGAGGACACATCATGCTCTGCACCAGCACACCACCTCTCAAGACGAGCCCTGACAGCAGGAGAAGAGCAGCAGCATGCCACTCCGCCTGCTCACCCATCACGCGGCAGAGGGAGCAATGCCCCAGCCGTGCAGGCCGCCCCGTAGGCCCGGGGGCATGTTGCATTCCTCTGCCATTAGTGTTGCTCATCCAACTGCACCCAGCTGCCTGCCACGGCCACCCCAAGCGGTGCAGAGCCAGCCTTAATGCCAGCAGCAGTGCTGGGGGACACAGGAGGAGCTCTCCTAGGAGAGAAGATGTGTGTAGAGGTGGTGGGCCACAGGTGTCACCCACCACCAGTGGGCAGGCAGCTTTGGAGATGACCACCTTGAAGGATGTGCAAGAAGAGGATGCCTTGGTCTCCCTGCAGGTTTAAGTGTCCTACTGACCTGAGAAGGGTCTCCTTCACGGCCTGGATGGCACCCCAAGGACCCCAAGATGTAGGATGTTGAGACCAGGCCCAGGAGGGTGGCCTGGGCCATACCTCTGCCCTGGATGGCCATTTATAAAAAGCCTCTGTGCAATTTCTCTCGGTGTCTCTTCTCTGCTGTGTCCAGTTTAAAAGCACGATGACTTTTTTCCCAAATACTGGGCTGACAAACTCCGCTGGCACCCGAGGCTCAGGCTAAATTCCAGCCCTTTCCTAGATGTTCCCAAATAAAAATCGTGCTTCCAAGAGGACACATGAGCATCTTACTCTCTCCAGCAAACTTGCGCGTCTGTGTCTGTGGCGCCTGGAGAGCTGCTGATAAGGCACGAGGAGGAGCAGGAGGCAGGGCATTCTCTGTCCACGTCGGCTTATGTGAGCGCAGACCTTGCTTCAAATGCAGTCAGGAAGCAGCAAATGTAAGATGCCATTTGTCACCCTTCAGAGCAGATTTTCACTGGAGAGGCCCCACACTCACTTACAATAAATTGCCTCATAATGTGGGGGTGATATATGCCGTTCTCAAAGTATAAATTATATTTACATCCACTTTATGGTCTGCTCACACTGTTAAAGGGTAGTAATGTGACTGTGGGGCAAGTGATAGTGATTACTTGTCCACATGGGGAAATTCATCAGAATAACTCTGCGCATGAGGAGTCTTTTTTATCTTGGAAAAATATTCTGTCTTGTTAATGTGAAAAAATAAATAAATTTTTAAAAATTCCCATCTCAGATCTGATCTGCAGGCTTTGTTTCCCTTGACCAGAACACTGTGCAGATATGTTCTGTATCTCCCTCTGAAATGGGGTCAGGAATTATGAATCTCTTCTATAACTGACATTTTTATTCACAGTATTCATGCCGAGATCCCGAGCAGAGAGCAGAAAGCTATTCCATCAGAAGCAATTTAAGCTGTGAATGAGGATAAATTTGTCCTGTTTGCTTTTTTGGTTTGCTTTTCAAGCATCCAGAGAATATATTTCTTCCTATTATATGCTATTTTTCAAGGGTGATTTTACTTACAGTCCAAAATGAGTATTGTGAAATCGACTGTTAAATTTAGATCTTCAGGCTGTTTTCATCAGAACAAAAACATGGGGATTTGTAGCTGTCAGCTTCCCTAAAACTGATTCATACAGAAAGACCGGATCCTGAGCTCAGTTACCTTAAGGTGGTTTCTAGTGATACAGAGCCACAGGCATAAGATCAAGGTCCCTCTGGACCTCAGGACGAGAGATCTTTTGAGCATTTGAGATCAGGAGAGGTAACTGGGAGTGAGCCATTTCGGCGGTTTCTCGCTGTTAGCTTCCTGCAGAAACTTTTGAAAGAAGAAAACATTTCTGGTTTCTCATTTTTCTTTCTATTTTAGGATACTGCTTGTGCTACAGCAGAAGATTTCTAGCCTCGAGAGCCAAATTCTGCCATTAGATCTGCAGGGCATTTATCTGGGGGAAAGAGAAAGTTGGCTGGAGCACTAAAGAGGAGACCAGCAGGATTCCTCCACACTCCAAATCCTGGTCTGAGTGGATCCACGACATTTGTGTGCTCGGGATAATGTTGTAATCTGTCTGATCCAGGGGCAGTTCTGGTACCACCTGCAGCACTAACACAAGCTGTGACTGCATGTGCTATGGGCTGACTTCTCCTGTGCATTGTCTGATGATTTCTGGGGCCAGATTGCTCAACATGATAAATTACAGCCAATTACCTTATTATTATGGATTGGCTGTTTTTGTCCAACATGCCGGGGAGATGAACACCACATATCACGATGCCTCTGATGTTCACAATTAAGTTTTCTGAGAAGAGATGTCCATCGGGTTCGCTGGTAAAAGAGACATCTTTTATCGCTTCCCAGCAGAGGGAATAAACCACTGACTGGGTGGGCTCCTGTACTCAGAATTGGGCTTTAGTCTTGGAAGTTACTCCGAGAAATAAATCATGGGTTGAAATTCTGGTTTCTGCCAATTGGAGTTTTTATCCTGCTCTGGTAATCCAGCAAACCGGATCGATGGTCTCAGTGACACTGTGTCAGCTTAACTGCAGGAATAATGCTGCACCAGCTTTTAAGTGCAGCCTCATTTTATGCCGTTTTAACTGTCCTTTACATCAGGTTAATTTGTCCAGGCCATGATGCTGCACATCAGCTCCTCGTTGCATTTCCTAGGGGTTACAAAAGAAAAAAAAAATCTTTCTAACAGACTGGCTGCTGCTGCTAGATTTTATAGAATAAAGTGAATTCAATCCATGAATACAGTTGGTCAGAAAATTAGGTTTACATTTAAAGGGGCATAAGTCCAGAGCTGACTTTTTTGCGTATGTGTTAAACATTATGGAACCTGTAGTTAATGCATTTATGCTGCCAACTCTTTGAGACATTTCACTGGTAAAGACCAAAACCCCCTGGAGATGGAAAAATGTGTATAAGGAGAGTCCTTAATGCTGGTGAACCACAGGAGACCTTCTGTGGCTGAGAAGACAAACCATAGAAAAAGACAGAAAAGCAGAACAACAAAAATGCCATAAAGTCGATTTTAACCTTTTCCTGCTCGAAGCATTGCAGACGGCTCTTTTTCCTGCCAATAGAGGATGTCCCTTTTTTCTTTTTCCTTTCTTCAGTTAAAGATAGAAACGTTTGTACGTTGTATGGACAGTCAGAACATGGCCAAGCTACAGCTGGGGGAAAAAGAGGCGGCGTCACTGCATTTGGGAGGCCGTGTCCTCTGGTGCCCTTTGTGCTTTCCATGCCTGGGGAACAGGGGGATATTTTTGGAATATTATTTTAAATAACAGGGAGGGGCTATCAGGTTTCGTTTCATCTGTTGGTTCAGGTCTGCAGTGCCAGTCAAGCTGTAACTGTAAATTATAAAACGGACTTCTACATGGCGAGGAGGAAAGGAAGGGACAATGCCCTCCGCACCAGGGGCATACCTGTGGCGATCCGTGTTTTCACCACTAAGCCCGTGTTCCTGCAATTACTGCCTGCCTACGACTTATTTATTTGAAGCCTATTATGTCAGCTTAGTCAGATCAGCACCGTAATGCTCTGCTCTCCGTAGCTCAGCCCCTGGGGGAGAGAAAATGGGTTCCTCTTTCTAGACGGAACCGCGGTTGTTCTGACTGCACTTGGTGGCACACAATCTGTCGTACAACTGACATCTAAACCCCAAAGTCTTTACCAATGCCCCCTGCAGACCCCATGCACCCCAGTGAAGGAGGATGAACAGGGAGCATGAGTGACCCCCCATGTCCCCTCTCTCTGGGAATCGCTTCCATCTGCGCTTTCCATTCTGTCCCCTCTCCACAGCCTACAAATCTTTCAGCATTTCCATTTTTACACCAACTTCCGCTGCCAAAACAGCTGATTATTGTTCGGCCTGAACATGTAGGAAAGATGTCCCAGAGATGCACCGAGCATCTCTGTTTATATCCAGATAAGGCCAGGGATCTGGGGTGGGGATGGCTTTGAAGATCCATCAAGATAAGGGAGTTGAGTGGTATAACCCCAGTTGACTTTTCTTGAGAAACACGTCTGAGTGTAATCCCACACAAACCCCAGCATCGGGATGGATGGAAATGGGATAAATGGGATCAACTGTTCTCATGGTTTCAGCTATTCCCACAAGCTTGCAGCTACAGTGAAACCACACCAGAAGATAAAGTGCCTTCCAACTCTGGTGATATTAAAGATTCAGGGCTGATCTCAGGTCTGGAGATTTTAAGTTGAATTTACCTTCTCTTTCTCCCTCCAGCTCAAATACTTTCTTCAAAAGACAGCGGGAAGGACCGTTCCAAAAATATTGTGAAATCGGGTTTATGGAAAAAGTTATAAATTGACTTTCTGGCTTCCAGGGTTGTATATTGTGTACACCATTACAATGCCCTAACTGAACTGGAAGAGTTACACCCAGGTATGATGGCACAGCCTGCTTCTACAGAGGGTCAGCGATAGCTGCTTTGTACAAGGTGAGCTGCAGCACCTGGAAACTGGAGGGAAAGGCTGGGCTCACGTAGTTTAAGGCAAGCAGTTGCCTTCTCATGTATTTTTACAGCTTAGAGGCCTAAAAAATTGTCAGTTCAGTCAGCTGTCACCTGTTCAAGGCTTCCTAATTCTCCTGTGCTACACACACTACCTTAGACAAAAATTCATTTTGCTGCAGCACTCGTTGGACATTGAACAGACACACGAACGTGGTGAGCTCTCGCACCAGTTCCACGTTCAGTGCAATAGCTGATGGCTCAGCCTGGACCTAGAAGCGTTTCCCTTCCCCTGTGCTCCAGCTGGTGCACTTACAGTGGCCACCCTTGAGAAGCCGGCACACCCTGCACAGCCCTCGACGATAAATAGCACGGAATCTGCTGGGAAGTGCTTCGTGCTTGGCCACCAGATCTGCCTCCCGACAAGAGGGCTGGAGGAAGGCGACTACCGAGCAAGCAGCTTACCGAGCAAGCAACTAGGGTATTCCTCAGGGACACGGGCTGCAAATTTAAGAACAAAACCTGCTGTACTAATACCAGTGGGAAAGTTGCCAGCAGCAGCTGCAGAGGCCGCGTTAGCCGTTCTGGCAGCAGCGGGGTCTGGTCTGCACGCTCAGATCCTTCTGCTCTGTCCCACCTGGGCTGGGAAAAACCTGCGGTGTGTTAGAGTAGAAGAAGCTTAAAATTAAATGCAAATTTAGGGAGACTCACTTTCTTGATGCAATATGGGTGGGAAATCACACTGGAGAGTTTAGCTCTGAAAAAAAAAAAGGCAAGTCCTGCTTTTTGCAGTCCACAGACCAGGCTGGGATAGGCTCACCGACAGGCTCCTTGCAGTGCATGGCCAAAGTTTAACAATTTCCTGCCTGCAAGCGGAGCCCAGGTGACCCTCCCTGAGCACACTAATGACCCCAGCGAAAGGCAAGGCAATTTGACCTAGTTTAAGGAGTTTATGGCAGATTGCATCACCCTGCAGCCGGTGCACATGAAGAGCGTGGAGCCACCGCATTGCCGCAGCTCTCATCATGCGCAGGGACTTGTTAAACTCAGCTCAGCTGCCAAAAAGCCAGAGAAAGGGTCTGTCCTGGGCCAGGTGATGCATTTTGGATCAGGGGACAGAATTTTCTCCTGAACTGGCCTTTAGACCTAACACAACAGCTCACATATCTTACCACGTGCCAAAGTGGGCTGACAGGTAACTGTTTTTTCCCTTTAGGATGGATGTGTGGTGGCTGAGTAGAGCACCTAACTGTTTTTGCAGAGCTCGAGAACTCTTAATCCGCATGAGCTCTTGCCAAATATATACATAAATAGATATATACATACGTTCCAGCCATGCAGGTGGCCTGCTTGGGCTCCTGAATTATGATCCTGCTGAGTGTGCTGAGTTACGTGGCCCCGTATCTCGGTTTTACTATGGCAGGGATTCATTATTTTTCCATCAGCTCCAAACGCCTGGACCGCTGCCAAAGTGTAAAGGGGCCCTTTTGTGACTTCAAGGGATTGGTACAGCTTGTACCTCTATCTTTGGGAAAGGAACCAGAGATGCTCTCCAAAACATGCTTCTGCCCATTGCCAAGAGGTGAGACTCAGCACAAGGGTGCGTGGTTACGTTTTTAACCCTGATCGAGAGAGGTGGCTTGTTTTTTAGATGGGAAAACCCTCAGAGCAGCAAGTTGCATTTTTTACTGCACAGTTTTTAGTTTAAAATATGGATCAAGTCACTGGAGAGATATTTATAAAGATAGGTCTGGTATTGCTTGGACCTTCCTTCTGTTTTACAAGAAGAAGACTGCCTCTTTCCCACTAAAACTGAAAAAAAAATAATAATAATAAAAAAATAAAAGAGGAAACTACAACCAAAGAAAAATTGACTCAAGCTCCTGATTTCATTCGTCCTGTTGCAAGTACCAACATTGTCCCTCGTCCTTGCAGCTACCAGCTCTGGACTGATGGAAAACACCTTGGAGAGTATTGCTCCTGGGCTGCCTCTGAGCTGCTTCCCTTCTTACAGCATCTTCCAGGGGCTGGGCTCCCACTGCCTGGTAGAAAAACCATGAGAGCCTACAAGTGTAGCAGCTGCCTGTCATCATTTCGGCACAGTGTGTGCCGAAAATCCCATCCTCATAATAGCGAAGATGCTGCTGTGACTCCTTGGCACTTGCTCTGCAAATGCACTTGCTTCCTGGAAAAATCAGGCACGCTTTATTCCGTTGCTGGCCAAGAAAGCCCAGATGCCTTATTGCTTCACTCCCGTGCTGCCTTCAGTTTGTTCATGCTTTCATGTGAAAACAGTGTGACACATGGGAACCCGAAGCCGATACTGTTTGTTTCCTCTATAAAGTCGCTTCTTGGTGAGAGAGCTAAAGGTTACAAGCAGTGAGTGGCTGCTGACTCCGGGGGGGTTATTCCTATAAAGCAAACCAACACTGATTTTTATTTCTGTTTATCTGAGGCTTGCAGAACGCTACGCACCACGTAAACATCACAAGGCAGCAAGGGGGAAGCTGAAGGGAAGGACTGACCGCTGTGATTACATCTGCACACAGCAAAGAGAAGCACAGAAGGAGAATTAAAAGCTGTGGTTGCTGAGCTACAAACTCGTCGCCTCTGCTGGAGCTACAGCAAGCCTGATGGGGTGAAGCCAAAGCCCTTGAGAGATGTCCTCATGTTATTTGCTGGGACAAGCTCAGAGGCTCCGTGGTCTTCAGCAGTAGATCAGAAAACTGAAGGTCTTCAAGGTGCTGGGCAGGAGTGGTGGCTCTGCCCTGCTCAGCACCTCCTGGAGCGAAGGGGAGAACTTGTTGCCTGTGCCAGGGCACTTAGATCCCTGCAGCCCTGGATCTCCAAATTACGGGCAGCCTCTCCGTAACAAAAAGGCCTGGCACAATGACATCTCTCCCCAGGACTGCCAGTGCCAAGTACTCAAAAAACACAGCTTAGTCTTAAATAAACATATATATATCTATATTATTGGCTTCTTGGCCAAAGCACTGAGTGTTTTGCATTTGCCTTCTGCATTTTGAGTCATGGCTGAACACATGGGACGAACCTTGCAGCATCTCTCTGAAACTGTCAGGGCTGCACGTGTGCAGTCTGGCTTAAACCAAAAGCTGAGCTTCTCACCCCGAAACTATGCTCCAGAAAGTGGGGCTGTCAAAAAAGCCAGCCAGCTATCACAAGACTTACGATAACAATCAGAGAGCAGGCAGTCGCCCTCCCAGCCAAGCATTCTTTGTGGCTACAAGTAGCCAGCTGAATCCCAGCTATGTGGCTTTAGGGAAATCAGTGCCTCCTATTGCACAGCAGCAGGCCTTAACCGTATGAACCCAAGAAAGCTGCTCCGCTGTCCCTCACCAGCACCAGCGCACAGCACCACAGGGAGCAGCAGGTCCTGCACAGCACCCGTCGGATGCTCAAGAAACAGAAAATGAGGCTGAAAGACTGGAAGTGTAAGTCTTAGATGTGAAGGATAAAGAATAGGTGGCAATGGGTAAAAAACGGCCCAAACAATGGTAATTACAATTCTTCTTCTTGCTTGGTCCAAGTTCAAGCACGCAGGCCAAGCGGCCCTGTTCGGTTGGAGAAGTGTTTGGGAGAGGTCCCACGCGAAGCCGCAGCGCTATTCCTGGCCACCCTCTGGTCGAGCTATGCAGGCAAAGAATGCGTGCTTCAGGAATGCAGCTGGACAGGCTGTGTTTAGGAAAAGCCGTGTGTCCTACCAACAGGCAGAATCGGAAATCTCTAATAACAAGGCTCCCCCACTCCCGGGAGCATTCATGTGGCAAATTGTCCCACTGCCCTTTGCAGTCTGGCTGTGTCAGTCGCTGGCCACCCAGCAGAGCCTGCCGGCCCCAAGGCAGCTTGGTGCCACGCTCCCCGCCAGCCAGCGCTGCTCCTTGCATCCCACTGATGCTGTCGGGGTCATGTTTAGGTAAGCAGAATACAGAGTGACCCAGGCTGGAGCCTGCTGCAGACATGGAGGAGAGCATCCTGAGAAAATGCTGTGGGTTCTTTATGAAGATCAAGCGGTCAAGGCTTTTGTGGAAAGCAGCTGCTGATGCAGAGCAGAGCTGTCTTGTACACGGAAAAATGAGGTGTCTTGTAAAACGGGTAGTTCTGGGCTAGCCTTTGTGTTAGAAACACAGAAGAGGCAGGAGGATCAGCAAAGGGATACGGCCAAATCCAGCCAGGAGCGACTTCCCGATCTGCTTCTCCTGCGTGGCTTTTATAGCACAACCATGAAATCTGCATTTTGCTTAACGCTGGTGAGAAAAACAACTCCTTCCCGAGCCTGTGGGACAGGGGAGATGTGCTCTGTGGTCCAGCAGGAAGGGCTTTCCCTCAGGTAGCCCCCCCATGGTGTCGAAGGGAGGCTCGGAGCGGGCAGCGTGCCCGATGGGCAGGGCTGCAGCCCCCTGGCACCTTCCCAGCCCTTGCCTGGGTCCACCTTCGGAAAGTGCCCTGCCTCCACGCAATGGAAACAGCTGCCTTCTCCGGGCTCCGGGGCAGGCAGAAGGGTGGAAATTTCACAGTCTGTTCCCTCCGTCTGTGTCCTCACCTTCCTTGTAAGACTGTACGAGGCTGCCCATCCTCGGCAGCAGGCTTTGCCCTTGAACAGTGCCATCCTGCCGCCTCCGAAGGCTTTAGGAGGCAGGACAAGGAAAACACAAGGAAGCTCCAAAACTGAAGCCAGAGAAAAAGAGCAGTGGGCAAACAGAGGAGAATCTGGGTCACCAGGCTGGGCCCCCTGAGACTGCAGGGCCACATAACATCAACCCCAAAAGCCACAGCAAACACCGCAGCGTGCCAATAACAGCCCTCAGCCCCATTGCAGAGCCGCACTGTGATGTGCCACGAGGGCAGGAGGGACCAAGGGCATGGCCACTGTGTGATGCCCCCAGGGTAATGACAGGAGGTTATTGGTTATGCTAGGAAGTCAGCCACGACCCACACTACAAAGCCAGCCCAAACCAACCCTGCTTCTGACTCGATTTTCCCAGCTGTGAGGGGTGCAGCACCCTGGGAGCTTCAGGAGCATCACCGAGGCTCGGTGCAGGCACTGCTGGCTGTTTGCCACCCCAGCGCTCCGCTTCTCCTCTTCTCCCTTGTGGGAGTGGATGTCAAGCTCCTGGCTACAAAACCCTGAGCTGAACCCAGCGGGCAGGAGGCGGAGACACCCTCTGAGATGGCAAAGGTGTGTTTTCCGTGCAACCAAACCACCCCTGCCATTAGCTGCGTCGTGCCCAGCTTGCGACCAGCAAGCAAGAATTCCCGGATACCCTTCTAATTCCCTCTCCACGGCACGTGCCCCTGGGGCTCGGCCTCTTCCCAGCCAGTTTGCTGACATAGTTTTGCTGCTGGCCGGTTTCAGACAGCACCCTGCTGCTTGTCCTGCCTGCGTGGGGAACTGCCAGTACTTCTGCGGCTTTCTCCTCCGTGTTATCTGTCCTAGCCACTTCACTCCGTGTTGCAGGGTGCTTTTCTTCCAGCTGAGGTAAATCAAGGGCATTGTTTTAGTTGTGTTTTTCTCCTTTTTTTTTTTTTTTTTTTTTTTTCTGAGGGCTGCTTACTTGCGAGTTTTCTCCCCAAAGCTGCTTGCAGGTGTTTGCCCAGGACGCTGTGCTGTTCGCTGCCCTCTGGTTCCTAAAGAGCCACAGCAGGGTGGGCTTCTCCCGAGGAGATGGAGATCTTTGCCCTTCAGTCCTCTCTAAAGATCCACACCGACAGCCCTTTCGCCCCGAAATCCACCATCAAGACCCCATTCAGAAGGTGGAAATTTTCAGGTGACGGATAACATTGGGCACCCAAATCCCACTGGGAGCCAATTCCCTCGGCCTTTCAGCATCCCCAGCACCACAGGACGCACCCAGTGACTCGCTGGGGAAAACCAGCGCTGATCCCAGCTGCCAAGGGTGAGCAATGCCCAGCACCTCCTCCCGGGCTGCCTGCCTGCTGCCACCGGGGAGGCTGGATCCTGCACCGCCGGCTGCCAAGCTGATGAGTACGCAAGGTCTGAGGGTCATGGGACAGGCAGGCAGGAACTGCAGTGACTTCATCCCTGCTGTGGCCTCACTCACCCTTTGACAGGCCTTCACCACCTCGTTAACTCTTTCGCTTTGCCAGGCGTCACGAGACTGGTGCCTGGTGTGAGGATTCATCCCCACCAGGTAATGCGTGGAAGATGAGACGTGCTCTGCACACCTCACAGGCAGGACTCGGTGCCCCGCGGGGAGGCGGGTTTGTGGAGTTGCCGAGGCTTGTCCCAGCCCTCGGGAAGCAACCAAAGCTGCCTCAGCCCTCGGTGAGGTGGCTGTTCCTGGCTCGCAAGGGAAAACCGGCTCCTGTGGAGCATCCCTGTGATAAGATAATTTTATGGGATGGGAGCACCTGGCACGTGAGGACAGGCTGA
Organism: Netta rufina; assembly: GCF_964035555.1. Taxonomy (NCBI): domain Eukaryota; kingdom Metazoa; phylum Chordata; class Aves; order Anseriformes; family Anatidae; genus Netta; species Netta rufina. The sequence goes on along the minus strand of NC_140124.1, from coordinate 147,142,914 downwards.
GAGAGCTGGGACTGTTTAGCCTGGAAAAGAGAAGACTGAGGGGAGATCTCCTCAATGTGTATAAATATCTGAGGGGATGGTGTCGAGAGGATGGAGCCAGTCTCCTTTCAGCTGTGCCCAGCGACAGGACGAGAGGCAGCAGGCACAAACTGCAGCACAGGAGGTTTTGGCTGAATACAAGGGGGCTCTTCTGTACTGTGAGGTGACAAAGCGCTGGGACAGGCCGCCCAGAGAGGTTTTGGGGTCTCCTCTGTAGATATCTAAAACCTGCCTGGATGCCATCCTGCACAAAGTGTTCCAGGTGATCCTGCTCGGCAGGGCTAGGACCAGACGAAATGCAGAGGGCCCTGCCAACCTCGGCCATTCTGTGGCTGTGACTCTGTGAGACAAGCTCCTGCCATGACTCAGCCCTGGGTGGCCTCCAGGATGGTTTCTCTGGAAAAATATCTACCAGGTGCTGCACGTGGAGTGTTTTCCAGTCAGTCCTGAGGTGCCCGTGCAGCCAAGCACGAGTTCTTCACCTCTCCCCATCGGGTGGTGTGGGCAGGATCCCCTAACACACACCAGGCCCTCACCTATATGCCACCGTGAACCCCTCACTTTTCCTGGGGGTTCTTCACATTTCAGTAGGGTTTGCTGCCCAGTCTGCTCTGAAAGAGGGTTCCTGGTTCCAGTTCAGACATGATTTCCCTGCTCGTGACAGGATTGCCACATCGGCGATTCCCCCAAAGCCCACTCACCTGCGGGCACTCGAGTGACTCACAGCCAGCAGCCAAGTGCCTGCTGCACTTCTGCGAAACAACGCTGCTGGGTTTTGTCACACAGTGCCCTCACGTAACATCCTCATGCTCTGCCTCAGTGCCAACCTCCTCTCTCGGAGCTGATCTCCAGTGTTAGCCGGGCCCCGCGGTGTCTGTAGGTGCTGGCTGTGTACCCACAGGTACAAGTCGGGGTGCCACTGTGGGGAAGTCCTTGCCAGGTGCCCCCAGGCTGTGCAGTTAAAGGTGTAAGTTAGAGGTTTTTGGGGTGTGTGATCCCTAGGAGGAGGCGTAAGAGGCTGCTTTGATGCTTTTGGATAGGCTGCTTTTGGAGCACCTCTCCTACAAAGAGATGCTGACAGGGAGCTGGGACCGTTCAGCCTGGAGCAGAGGAGGCTCAGGGGGGATCCCATCGATGTGTACAAATAACTGAAGGGAGGGTGCAAAGAGAAGAGCCAGGCTCTTTTCAGCAGTGCCCAGTGCCAGGACAGGAGGCAATGGGCACAAACCAGCACACAGGAGGCTCCCTGTGAACACCAGGCAGCACTTCTGTGCACTGGGGCCAGGAGGAGGACGCCCTCCTTTCAAGGCTGGACATCTGTGTTTCCAGCCCCTAATGCCATTTCTCAGATCTGTAAGCACAGAGCCATCATCAGCTATAGATGTACAAGCTCTAGACAAAACATAACCCTTGCACACCAATGTCCAGAGGACCAAAGGCAGAGTTGCAGAGCCTGAGCTACCTGTTGTGGGTTATCACCCCAGCCCACAATGGTTTTTAAAAGAGACAGCACAAATCAGTCTGTGGCTGCTTTCCCTAACACCCATTGCTCTCTCTGTCCCTTCCTGCAGACTGAACCCGACCTACAGTGCAGATGCCAAGTGACCCTCATTAAAAGGATGATGGTATTTCCAGTGGCATGGATCCAAACCGCCTGAACTCATCCGGGCAGGACGCAGACACTGCAGGCACTGGGGCACACGGACATGGTCCCACTGTTAGGAGCTCTCCTCGTCCCAAGTGGGCTCAGTCCCTGCAGCCCTTATCCCCCAGGGACACCTTGCAGATGGAGGGCAGCATCACTTGCAGCGCTGCTATTGAAGCTGTGCTGAATTGTCAAAGGCACAGGATGCTTGAATCACACAAGAAACACACTCACAATTTGTCCTGCAGCTCCAAGCACTCTTACAGCTTAAACACTATCCCCTTTCACACAAAAAATAGCTGGCCCATAAGGAAGGGGTTTTGCTGCCCCAGAGAGCTCACTCTGGTGCCCTTGCACTTGACTTTTAGTTTCTGCCTGTGCTCAGGCTCGCCGCAGCTCTCGAGCACTTTCTGCCCTGCCATGCAGGTGCGAGCAGCATGCAGGAGCTGCAGGCATCCAGCACCACTCCTGACCTGCACAGCCTCCCCAGGGCTTCAATGCTGTTAACTGCACCATCATCGAGGGTGAACGCACAGCACCGGCGCTAGCAAGCGCCAGATGCCCGTGGTAGTGAGCAGCACAGCCAGGGAGCGTGGGTGGTGCAGGCTGGATTAGGGCAGCTGATCCTCCCCAGCCCACGCGCCTGTTGCTCACTCCTTCCCTCGGCCTGAGGAGCAAAGCAGCAGCTCTGTCCCCTCTGCCACAAATTCCCTGTGTGAAGACGGGTTCAGCACAGCACTGGGCAGCTCCATTGCAATACCTGCACAAAGTGCCCTGCGTCTGCCAAACGAGCTGTGGTGCCTGTCAGTGCACCACAGCCTGGGCTGGACTGCAAGGTGGCAATCGTTAATGTTCCGCAACGCCTCTGCTAACAAGTACCCAATGAGTTATGTTTACAGATGTCCATACATATTGTCATGTATAATCTTGGGTTTTAAATATTTGTGCTATGAATATTCACCTCTATAGTATTATATGAATAGCTGTATGTGTATACGTATAAACATAGTGCTTTGCAAACATGCATGTATAAAACATACATGCATAAAACATACATACATAAAATATAATGTGGTGATACAAAATGCAAACGTAAGAAACATACAGTTAGAAAACATTCTGTATATAATTCTCTCTGTGGGGCCGCCCCTCGAGTGCTGTGCTCAGCTCTGGGCCCCTCAGTCCCAGAAGGACATCGAGGCCCTGGAGCGTGCCCAGAGCTACAAAGCTGGTGAAGGGCCTGGGGCACAAGTCCTGTGAGGAGCGGCTGAGGGAGCTGGGGGTGGTTGGTGTGGGGAAGAGGAGGCTCAGGGGAGACCTCATTGCTCTCTGCAACTGCCTGAAAGGAAGGGGTGGGGAGCTGGGGGTCGGCCTCTGCTCACAGGTAACCAGTGATAGGACCAGAGGGAATGGCCTCAAGTTGTGCCAGGGGAGGTTCAGGTTGGAAACGAGGAGACATTTCTGCTCAGCAAGAGCAGTCAGGCACTGGGACGGGTTGCCCAGGGAGGTGGTGGAGTCCCCGTCCCTGGGGGTGTTCAGGGAGAGGTTGGACGTGGTGCTTGGGGACACGGCTCAGTGGTGACATTGGTGGCAGGGGGTGGTTGGAGCAGGTGAGCTCCCCCACAGCCCTATCACTGCACACGGCACGAAGGGGGCGTGGCTGTGAGCCGAGTGGGCGTGCCCCGCTGGCTCCAGTGGGCGTGTCCCTGCCGGGCTCCGGCCCCGCCCTCCGGGAGGGGCGTTGCCCATAAACACGGCCACGTGCGGCGGCGGCGGGGCCGGGCCAGCGCCGCGCTTCCGGCAACACGGGCGCGCGCCGCCCATAAAGCAGCGCCCGGCAACGCCGCGCCCGCAGCCGGCACCCGGCGGCACCGAGACCCCGCGGCACCGATCCCGATCCCAATCCCAATCCCAGCCCCGATCCCGGTCCTAATCCCGGTCCCAGCCGCCATGCCGTTCCTGGGGCAGGACTGGCGCTCCCCCGGGCAGAGCTGGGTGAAGACGGCCGACGGCTGGACGCGCTTCCTCGACGAGAAGAGCGGCGGCTTCGTCGGCGACATCAGCAGGTACCGGTACCGGACCCGGTGGTGGCCCCGTTTTGGGTCCCGGTCCCTTTTTGGGTCCCGGTCCCGGTCTCAGCTACCGCCAGAGGGCGCTGGGTGCGGGGAGCCGCAGTTATGGTCCCCGGGGGGACACCCCAAAATGGATGGGGGCGCTGGTTTGGGGGTCACCAGGGTCTGGGGGGTTATAGGGGATGGGTATGGGGTGGGGAGCCGTGGGCTCGACCCGTCGCCCTTCGGGGAAAAGCCCCCCTCGGTTGTCTGAGGGGCTTGTATAGGGCACTGCAGACTTAGGGGATGTTGATTTTTGGGGTGTTTGGGGCTGGGTTTTATCCTGGAGCCGCTCAGGGAGGTGCTGAGAACCCATTTGGGATTCTCAGCGCTTCCCCTTCTCCTAAAGCCCCGCTGGAGCCGCGCAGGCTCCCGGCTTCGTCACATGCTGGGAGTCAGCCCTGAGTCACCAGGCAGTGTTCTGCAGCACGGGGAATAAACACGGCCCCAAACCACAGCCCGGCTCCCCTGCTGCTGGGGACAGGGGGGCAAAGCAGCCCCGGGTCCTCTGGGGCTGTACCTGCTGGGCTGGGGCAGGGGCTGTGCTGCCACCCGAGGCTTGCCTCCTGCGGAAATAGAGCTGCAGAGCCCCCTGTAACCCCACTCAGGGGCGTGCTGTAATTTGGAAATAGGCTGGGCAACGGCAGCCTTTTATTCCTCAGCCTCCTTGAAGGAAATGTCACACTCGCTGTCCCCTTGGCTGTGGGGTTTTGCCCATAAGGAGTGCCACTGAAAACCTTCTTGTTACGTACTACCTTCACGGGGGAGCTCTGGAGGTAACCTGCCCTCCCTCTTTCCTTCTCCAGCAGCAAGCCCTGCCTTAGGCTTTCTGCTTCCCAAGCTGGAGAAGTATGATGTGTCTGAAGCCATAAATCTTCCCCCCAGATTATGGGAAGCTCGCCTTATGTGCGGCTTGATTAATCTGACTGCAGAGGGACTAAACCCCCGGGATGGTCTAAGCGCTGTGAAACTGCGTGGTTGAGGGCAGGAAGCAGCGGTACGGGTGCGATGGGTCCTGGCCAGATGGCCCCTGTCAAAACCACCCTTTTCCTGCAGAGCTGCGCCTTGTTTTCAGCTCTGCCCAGCGAGGTCTGGCTGCGAGGGGACAGGAATGTACGTGACAGCGGCTCGGAGCAAACGGGGGATTTGCTGTGAGCCACGGGTGAGATCCTGTTGTGCAAGGAGGCTTACGCGGTGGCTCTTTATCTTCCCCTCCTTTGTGCAAGCTCTAAATCAAGCTCAGAATGCGAAACAGCTATTTTGTAAATAGGTAGAAAAATGTCTGGCTGGCAGGAGTCAGCGCGTTGGGAACACTGAGGTTTGGCCTGGGTTTAGGCATCTTCCTCAGTCAAAAGTGAGGAGAGTCTTGGACCGAGATCCGTGCGGTGTGAGGTCCCGGTGCCTGACCCTTCAACCTGTCCAGGCTCCTTGGAGAGCAATACGGAGATCTGTCAATACACAGACAGGGGAATAATCTGCCTCCCATGCTGGAATCCGTCCACCGCTGCTGTTATGAAGGCTTCGGGTTACGGAGTCATTCAGTAGGAAGTCAACAGCCCGGGGTGTGCTGCTGACATGTCAGATTTAAAGCAGATCTCTCGTGCTCTTGAGCTTGGATTCTGGGCACGTTCGCCTGGCCCACTCCCGATTTTTGTGCGGCTTTGATAAAGCAGGAGCTTGGACTGCTCACAAATGGTTTTGACTGCCGTGTGCTGTTTGGTTTTGGTCCCCCAGCATGAAGCAGCGCAGGCAGGGGAAGCGAGCAGCCGAGATGTTTTGCTCACATCAAGCTTCTGACCCTGGGGACTGCCCAGCTGAGCTGGTGGAAGTGTCCAGTTCCCCGTGCTGTGAGCGTTGTCCACCTGCATTTGTTTCCCTGCCCGTAGCGGTGCTGTGACCAGGCTGACAGCCACCAACCTCCCTCCCCTGGCTGCAGGCTTGGGCTGGCGATCCGCTTCAGCAGCAGGGAGAAGTGAGGAGCCTTCTCCTACAGGTTTTGTGTGCTGATCAGCTGTCAGGTGTGAGCACGGCTGTGGGGTGCTCGTGTTTACGCTCTTTAGCCTCAAAAGAAACAAGAGGGCTGCGGAGGAAGCAGCCTGGCTGCGTGGGGTCCTTGTGGCTGCAGCACAGGAAGCTCAGCGCCGCGAGCAGCAGCGGGGTGCAGCAGCAGCCAGAGCTCCAGGGGTGTCCCGGGTCAGCGCTGCCACGGGTCAGATGCCTGAGACCCTTCTTTTTTAGGGTTTGGGTCTGTTGGCAGCTGTCTCCCATCCTTTGCAAGCTGCTCGAGCTCTTTTTCATCTCCCAGATGCATCGCTTGCCTTTTGCAGCACCTGTGGGGCATCCCTGCTCACCCAGCGTGTGGGGGCTCCGGTGGGGGATCAGAGCTGGAGCCAAGAGCTCCAGGACAGTGCTGCCTTCCCCTGCCCACCCCGGGCTCTGCACTGCAGCTGCCCAAGGACTTCTCAGTTTCACGTTGCTGCTCGCATCCTGCTGATCTGCAGGCCCGCAGAACGCGGCGATCTCGAGGCGCTCGTTTAGCCTTTCATTGCCCTCCAAGAAAATGAGTGGTTACAGCTCCCCCCGCTAATGATAAAGCAAAGCTTCAGCAAATACAGAAGATGAAGCCTTAGATGAGAGATCCTAGCTGTCAATTTGTACAGTCACTGCTCTGTGGGGCTCGGAAAACCACCGGTTAAGTCTGAACCTCAGCTTTTCCTGTCTGCTTGAAAGCAGAATGTTTTGGAGGGACTCTGTTAATACTTTGTGTGCATCTGTGTCGTCAGATGCCTAAATATGTCCTGGCATAGAAATCTGTCTCAGGGATCTACCACCTACAGTAGGAGGAAGTGGTGTTACTTAAGCACAGAAACAGGGAGTTAAAGGGAGGAAAAAAAAATGCTCTGCCTGCTCCTGTCTGTTATGTGTTGTTTTTTTTTTTTTCTCCAGCACAGAGATGGGGCACTGGAGGCTCATTGAAAAATAACGTTACTGGATGCAAAACCTGCATGCAGCCTCTAGAATGGTCTGCAGCGAGGTAGCTTCAGGATTTGTGATGAAAATCTGTGTATTTTCTCTCCTTGCAGGAGATATAGGAGATATATTCAGCAGACTGCAGAAATAACTAGAATCCTTGCTTTGTATCATTCACAGCTTTTGTAAAAAGGAAGATCACAACAAGGAGAATCTCTTCAACAGCCTCAACTATGATGTTGCTGCCAAGAAGAGGAAAAAGGACCTGCTGAATAACAAAGCCAAGATTCAGTGTAAGATGTCTGCTTGGGCATTTTTTTTTTTTTCAACTAAGTTGTTGCAGGGGGAGAATGGAAAATGCTTCAGATCTATGGGTTTTTTGGATGGTGCTTGAGAAGTCTTCCAAACTATCTCAAAGGGCTTTGCGCCCATGTTTGACTTAAGTAGGGAACTTGGATACAGCTTAATGTGAAGATTTATGCCCCTGTTAGTAATCCCTGCTCTGAGGAGTTGTACTTGTTGTGTTCAACTTTTTTGTCATTTGTATTTGTCAGGAGGAGGGTAATTTTTTCCTATGGTACATTCAAATGAACCAGTTCCAGTTTTTTTTTCCCCCTGTAGACTTCCTCGTGCACAACAGGCTAAATTTATTTTCCCTTCCATATGCATGCGGAGCACTAATCGACGTTACTGGAGGCTACAAGCCTGAACGTGAGCTTTGATTGTATCTCTGTGCACAGAGCGCGTGAAAAATGAACCGAGACTTCTTCAGCTTGCTCAAAACAATGGGAGCTTTGAGATCTTTCTGTGCACAGCGAGCGGCCGGGGTCTCAGATGGCACCCTGGGGGATAACGTGGGGATCCTGCGGGGACTGCAAGTCCTGGTCCGATTGCGAGATAGGTACTGGAGCTGGTGAAGGCTCCAAATGTAAACATGCACAGAGGAAACGAGTTACCGTTCCCACACTAGTATTAGCTCACTGTGGATCCCCCAGGATTTTGGAAGCAGATGCCAAAAGCTGGCCCCTCTGTGCATTCGGCTCTGTGTGAACAAACAAATGTTACCATGACAGTTTTTGGCTGGATTTTGCTCTGACCTCCTTGTTTGAAAGGGCTTGATGCAGGATCTGCATGCCTGCAGCTGAGGCTGGGTTTGTCCTTGGGCTCTCAGTACCAGGCAGACATACATCTCTGTGTCCTTAGGTGGAAAAGGGTTCCAGGAGCACAGAGTGTCCTTCACAGTCAGGAGTCTTGTAGGATGGGGTTCTCTTATTCATATTACCTGTTGAATTGCCAGTGTGTGGTGAAAGCAGGGTCAAGAGCCCATGTGAAAGTGGGGAGGGAAAAGGGCTGAGCCGTGCAACTGCTGTTACTGCTGCAAACTGAGTGAGCAGCATGTGGTGGGTACAGGGAGGCTATTTTGGGGGACAGATGGGACAACTCCTATTTCTGAGGGAAGGGAGGGGCAATTAGAAATAGGAAAATTTGGGTCCCAAATAGGTTTTTCTTTTTTAGCAAGTTAGCTGCAAGCATAAGCATGCTCCTCGGAGCCTGACCTCACTGCTAAAAGCTCTCTCCCACATGCCTGATGTCTCATGACATTTTTGCTCAACTTCAATTTTGACATTCAATCCCAAGCCTGTATCCAAGGTAATGAATAGTTAATAAAATCAATAACAACAGAACCTGGCTGTCAGCCACGCTTTCTGTTTGGTACCAAAGAAGAGGAGGTGCTATGGTATATCTGTAGCTGGCAGATTAAACATTTACAGTCTTGAGCTCTGTCGCTGAAACATAAACCCTTTTTAAGGCTCAGGGCTGTCGTCTCAAATGAAGGAGTATGGAAACAAAGCAGCTCAGCAAGTTGCTAGTTTTGGTTTCAAGTTCAGCAGTGTAAACAATAAAAAAACTCCCTTTGTGATAAAAGGGCAGCGAGCATAGTGAGCAGAACAGAGATCCGGCCCTCTGCAGAGTAAAATTAACTGAGCAAAATGTGTTTTTTAAACAGATTTCCACCAAGAGAAGTGGATCTATGTTCATAAGGGGAGCACAAAAGAGGTGAGTAGGTTGTCTGTTCCCTTTTGTACTGTTTTTCCACCCGGTGGAAGATAGCGAGCTGATATAAATCAGCAGAAGCTCTTAAGAGATAAGTGGAAGATCTGGCTTGTGGTTGGAATTGCAGTAATGATTTTAAGCCCTAATCAGGGAGCCAGGGCTTGCTGCGCAAGGCTCTATACATGTGTTTAAAATATGACTTGTTTGCTTCCCTCGGTTTAAAAAAAAAAAAAAAAAGCCATTTGCGGACCAAGCCATAATACTGTTCTTGGCCTTCACCCAGCACAGTCCTAACATGGAAAATCATTGGAATTCATCACAACGGCTCGCTTGGGCTCGTGGAGGGAAGCGGCTGCATGAAACCACCCTCTGTGAACTTGGGCTGTATGTTGAGCCCCAGGAATGTCAGGCTCCTTCTCCCTCGTAAATTCTGGAGGGATGGATCCGAGCTATCTAAGGGTCATGAATAGAGCTCGTGTCACTTTTGGGAAAATACCATAACCCACATTGAACCGTGCCCACTCTTGACGTCAGTGAGCGCGGCTCCATGGGAGATGGGACTGCCTCCTCGGGCTGTGAGCGAGTCCCATGCTTTGTACCCATGAGCTTGCTAAATTGAGTTCCCCTGGGTCACGTCTTCCTGATGCTGTCTGGATTCTTGTCTGCCAAAACATGACCCAGACTGGTTTTTTTTCTTAGCGCCATGGTTACTGCACCTTGGGAGAAGCCTTCAACAGGCTTGACTTCTCCAGTGCTATCCTGGACTCCAGGAGATTCAACTATGTCGTGAGGGTGAGTGAAAGGCCCGGGCTTATCTCGCTGTGGTGGTGGGGAGGGTTCTGAAATGAGCATCCATCGGGTGATGGGAAGCACCAGCAGAGAAGAGGTGCACATGGGGATGTTGGGCCTTGCTATGCCAAGTTCTTGATGGAAAATGTGTGGATAGACCCCAAAGCCAATGCTCAGATCTGTTGAGGTGGGGAGAGAGGGATGTGGTGGTGATGTAAAAGATGGGTAGGCTGTCCTTATTCCAGCAATCCTAATATTTTAAGTTATAGTGAACTGTTGATAGTTTCAGGTAATACATAATTTCAGTTATGCATAAAATTCATGTTGGAGAAGAAAAACGAGCTGTTTTTTCTAATTACTGTATCTTAAGTCCTGCTTCCAAATGCAGTTCCTGTAGTCCCAGGAGGAGCATGGGCTCTGCAGAGGCCACGGAGCTGTGGGGACCTCTTTTTGCACAGGAGGCTGAGATACCTGTCAGCATGAGTGCTGGGGGGGGTGGCGTCCTGTGAAGTGATAAAGGAGAGACCTCATGTTTTGGGAATGAGAAAACGGGCTGAACCTCATAGAAGCTGGAATGAAGAACTTGAGGATCGTGGTTGTTCTTAATCTTTAGTGGCAGCAGTTTCAGTGGGTGAGGCATTCTGTTAGCCCTGATGCTTTCAGTCGGTGGGACTTGTCAGCCCCAGGTTTCTGCTGAGGTTCCTCATAATCTGACTTCTCATAACAGATCAGGGCTTCTCATTTCCCTTTGGGTTACCAAGAAATGGTGGTGTTCTGGGGTATCCCCTATCCTAAGGGCTGCAGGTGGTTGTGTGTTTATGTACATGTGATCTGCAAATTGATCTCACATTTCAGAATGCTTATCAAATCTTGGAATTTAATAAGCTTAAAAAAACCCTGTTATTAGCTTGGGGCTGTTTATAAACAGCTCCTTTTCACATTTTGTCAGCTGTTAATCACTGGTGAGGCACCAGCTGTTTAGGTTTTAGGTTCTGAAGCAAGCAGCAGTGGTGTTGCTTTCCCTTTGAGTCAAGTGTCCTGGGAAGTCAGGAAGAAATGATCTGAGCAAGTTCACTTCAGTTCACCTGTTGGTTAGGTGACCAGGAGCCTGTGAAAACCCTGTCACCCTGGGAAGGGCACAGACACTGGGGGGGTGATTACCCACCCACAGTGCAGGAAGGAAAATGGTAATTGCTTGGGTGAAGTGCCACAGTGGTGGTGAGGAGTGGGGATGATGCCAGAGGAAAAGCAGGATACAGGTCCATTGAAATTCAGGCTTCCCCAGCTCTGTGAGTCCTGGGACAGCTTGTTTTCCTGCTCGCACAGAGAAGGTGGTTGCCAGGACAGATACTCACTGTTTTCTGATAGTGGATGTCTACACCACTACGTCATCCTTAGGGCAGTTAGTTTGTGCCAAGGCAATAACCCTTTAAAGATAAAGAAGAAAAAATAAAACATGTATTTGGTGCTCCAAGGATTACCTTGGTGGATTTTTTTTACCTTATGACCATGAAAAACTCTGGAGACTTGTGCTAAGTCCAGCCTTAGGTCAGGCTCTGCCATGTGATGGGCTCCTGCTGCTCTCACAATGTGACAGTTATCTCAGAGGGCTGCAGTGACTGGGCAGGAGGCCCATGAAATTTCTTAAAGAGCAAACTCAGATTTCAGTGTAGTTGCTGTGGCCTGGTGGGATGCTCAGGCTGACTTCTTTCTTCATTTTTCCTATGAGGACTTCATAAAAGCGTACCCAACCTGCCATGTGTCCCAAATAGTATTCTGTATGGAAGTCAATATTTATCCTTGTTTCTACAAATTGAGCTTTTAAGGCTAAGTAGTTCTAAGGATACAGCATTACAGAGAAGTATGAAGCTTTCTAATTGAGGCTGACATGTGGTTTGGTGGATTTAGAAAAAAAAAAAAAAAGATATTAAACCTGGTACCATGGATCAAATATAAAACTGACTACTTAAATGAAGGGGTTGTATCGGCCAAGTCTCTGGTGAATAGTAGCTCAAAAAATGCCTGATGTGCCAGATTCACTCATGAAAAGCTCTGCCTAGATGTGGATCTTGTTTATGGGTCTTTGCAAACTGCAGGCCTCCTAGAGCACGCAGATGAGCAATCTGTCACATGGAAAATGCCTTGAATATTGGCAGGCAGATTTTTTTTCCCTTCCCTCCCTCTCCTTGTTCTCTCTGGTTCCACCCGTTGCCCAGAGGATCTGATTAATGTCATAGTATTTACTTCATCAAGCAAATGCTTTCCAAGGAGGTAAGCTGAGTTGGAATGAGGATGAGGATGCCCACAGGGAAAGAAGGGAGAGAAACGGCTACAGACCTGGAACTCTGCTGGCTATACCCAAACTTTATCAGTAGAGAAAGAAGATAACATCACTGCTGTTAACACAGGCTTTCAGGCTGACCATCAGCTTCCTCTGGCCTTTCTCAAAGCATTCCCTTATGAATGTCTCTGAACATCAGTGCTGTAGTGTTTTCAGTACTGATTTTGTTTTACAGAAGTCTAAGGTATTCCCAGATTAAGTTCTTAGCTCCTAACAGTGCACTGATCTGTTACAGGTTCTTCCAGGTGAGGTAGATTTGTGAGTGCTGGAAAGCTTGTCAGACTTTTTTTCATGATCAGGTACCATCAACTGCAGCTGGTGAGCTCATGTAAGTGAAGGAGGAGAAATCTTCCAAAATCAATCTTGTCTCAACAGTGCTGATACAGTGCTGGAAGTGCAAGCACAGGTATTAGTGCTGTGACCTGGTCCTTGCTTGACTGTTTGAACTATAGCATACATACACATTACAAGAAAATATTCCTCTTTTAGAGCTCATAAGGAAGGTGCTTGATTGATCCAGAAGATCCAAACTTTTTCATATTGAAGCAGCCCTGATTTCTCTGCTCTTGCAGAATTAACAGACTGGAAGTGTTCCTGTGAGCGTACACAATATAAGCAGAGACGAGTGCCTGCAGCCCAGAAGTTGTTGGTTCTCCTCTGGGAACACTCTGTTCAGATGACAGTGAGGCTTTGCAGGCTGTTTCCTTCAGAAAGATTTGTCATATGATGGTTGTGTAGTAATGTCTCAAGGGAAGGTGCTGTTTCTGATCATAAAAGCTTAGGTCAGGTTAAGCTGCATGGGCACAGCTCTTGGAATAACATGATCTAGACAGCATGCAGCCTGCTAAAGTAGTCTCTTAAATTTGTTTCTTCTTAAGTTTTTATAGCCCTTAGCTCCAGGAGTCCTGGATTTATGCTGTGCTGAAAGAATATCAGCTCAATGCTGCCTCATGGAGATCTGTCAGCACCTGCACTGTAAATCATCATAACTTGCCCTGCTGTTGTTCTACCTCCCAGCTTACAGCCAATGTGACATTTTCAGCCACAAAAAGTGAAGGGCTGTGAGAACGGGGGGTGACAGGAGGAAACTTTCATTGCAGTAAGCTTCTCCGAGCAGCTCAGGTGTGAGGAGCCCCAGCCCTGAGGAGCTGGGGGATCCCACAGGATCCAATCCTCCTTACCTATGGCAGGTGTTTGGGGGTATTCTAGTGGGGTTTTACACTCCCTCAGCTTGAGGCTTGTGATTTTTAACCACTGCTGGATTTGAGGCCAAGTTATGCCCTCCTCAGTGCAGCACAGGCCTGCAGAGGCCTTTCTGTCTCTGGGCGCTGTAAGCCATTTAGGGCCTGTGGGCCATATGGGGCTGGATTGCCTACACAGGAGTATGGCAGAAGTTACCAGCTGGCCGTGGGGTGCCTGCAAGTGATGTGCACAACAATGAGTACAGAACAACACAATTTCGGGGCCCTTTTTCCCTGCTGTGTGTCACTTGTTTCCTTTTTTTCTCTCTGTGTGGGGAGGAAGGCCTGTTGTGCTCCCTGAGCTAGTGGGGTTTGAGCAGGAGCCCCATCCCTGTGGTGTGGGGAGGTGAGCAGGATCTCGCCCTGCTGTGGAAGCTGCTGTCTCCTGCCAGCTCTGCAGATGCTCTGGAATAACCTACTGCATCTCTTGCCTCTCCTCCTTGGCTGTTGCAGACCCCTGAGAGCAAATAAAACAGTGGCAAGGTGACAGGAAGGGTTTTCTGGGAGTAGCTACCTGGTCACCTTTTTCAACTTCTGAAGATCTGAAAGAGGGAATTGGGATCTAATGCTCTCTTTCCAGGAGGGGTTACGGACTCCCAGCTCCAATTAAAATCAGCTGGAATGCAATTACTTAGTGTTTCTGAAAAGCAGGCCTTTTAAAATTGCTCTTAACCTTTCCCTTTGTGCTCTCCCCACCATCTGTCCCTCTCAGCTGAGCGTGGGCTGGACTTAATGCAACAGCATCATAACATGCTTGCAGCTCTCCGCTGTTTTTTACCCTACTCAGCATTAATCTGAACCCATCAGTCTGCTTTTAGTCTGTATTATGCAAGTGACAACATTGATTTGTATCACACCGTAGACCCAAATTTGGCAGTCCATTAAATGAGGCTGTACTCCGGGGCCGTGCCAGTGCTAAAAGACCCTCAATTCACTGCAGTGTGTGGGGTATGGATGGGTCAGAGCCTGGCTGAACCATATCCCTTACATGTTTTGCATGCATTATATGAGGACAGAGGAATAAAAATGCCTTTGGGTTGCTGGGGAGTGGAGTAGTCCTAGAAGTACTCACAACATAGTTTTCATATGGAATTTCATCCTGTGTTTATTGCTGCAGGGGAAGGGAGGTGACACGTGACATCAGAGCTGGTTCACTGCACATAAATTGAACCTTGATAAACACAGGCAAGGCAAATCTGAGTCTGTTTGTCTAGTTTGAATTTTGTACCAATTTAGTGTTCTTCAAGGAACTGAGATTTTTATCTTCAGTCCTCGTGAAGAATGGCTCTGGCTTTTCCAGCTCTTACAGTGCTGCATTACGTGATACTTATCACTGGGCATATTTCAGTGTTTTCAGCCATGGGCACAACATCGCTAACACCCAGCCTGGAGGAAGCTGTCCCTGTGCCAGCTCCTGAGCGGTGCAATCTGGAGGCAGCAGTTGTTTGTGCACAAGAGCTGATCTGCGTGCGTGTGTGCCTAATGTACAGATGGAGTCTGGCAAGTTGGTCATTATAATCAAAGGTCTGGAGGCTAAATAGGTTAATGTAAGCAGAGTATCGCAGGTTACTTTGGGATGCTGTTTCTTCTACTTCCTCCAGCATCTTCAGAAATTAGGAAAAGATTTAAGACTTCCCAAGCACCCTGCAGACTGCCTTGTTTTTAAGAGTACCTGGGGTCTTTGTTTTGCTGAGAGGCATCAGTGGGCCATCTTGCTCTGTGCACCAAACACTATCCAGCTCTCCTGTATCTTGTTTCTACAAAATGAGGCAAGAAAACAGGCAGCCTGCCCTTCACAGAAGTTGGTGCAATGCTTTTTCCTCACTTTTTCAGTCACGCGAGGTGTAAGATATTCATAGAATGTAAACTCAGTGCCGTCTGATGATGGTGTTGGCCTGGAAATTAAACTGAAGAAGGCAACTTCACTCTCAGCGACCTCAGTGCTGCTAACTGGCAGTCACATGCCTGAGACGAGCAGAATGGGGAAACGACTGCACTAATTTCTCTCCCCGAGCTCTCTGCTTCATGGCAGGCTGCCGGTAACTTTATGGATGCATTCCTGTCATTCTTAAAACGGGGCGAACAGTTCAGCTCACGACTTATCGAGTCTTATCAAAAAACATCTTAGTTACTTGACACAAGTAGTTGCACCTTCTCTGTACTCCCTGCGGTGCCAGCCATGGGATAGCGTAGCTCCAGACGATAAAGGATTAATAAGCTAGTCATGTGGTAACGTGTTGATTGATTTGTGGCATAAAAGGTTTTTCCTTTCCCTTCTAAATTAAAACAGAAGGCTATGTACATCCAAAACAAATGGAACGACATGTGGACAGCCTGTATTTATATAATGCTGGGGGAAGGGAGGAAGGCTTGGAAGATCACAAGCCACATGTTCTGCAGAACATGACCCGTAGGAAACTTCCACGACTCTTCTTGCACCAGCAGAAAGCCCGGGGAGGAGAGGGCATCTGTCCCAGGGGAAACGCTTCCTTCAGCAACTGCAGCCCAAATCCAGCAGTCGGTCAGGCAGTCGGGGACAGGAAGCAAATGGCAATCGAAAGTAAAAGTGAGATTTCCTTGGTTTGATGGGGAGTAAACAGGACAAACAGGGAAAGGTGGATGGCTTGGGACTGTTACAGCTGCAGGAACTGCACGGAGGGGAGAAATGTTGAGGGATTAGGGGGTTGTTAGAGCTGGGGGGGAAATTACTTGGTTTTAATACAGCCCTTAACCTTTCCATCGTGGTGACAGCGCTCTGACAAAGCCCATGCAACCAAGGCGTTTGACGTAAATTGCAGGGTCTGATTCTCATTAGTGCCCCATCAATAACATCCCCATCCAAACCAGCGCTCGCTTGTGTTCCCTCATGACACTGCTTGTTTATGCCCCAGCGAGGGACGGTGACGTCTCCGCTCATTGTTCCTCGGGGTGAATAGATGCTGTCAGCCTGAGCGCTGCTCTGTGGTTTCCCTGCATCTCTGAGCCATGAAACCAAATTTTTCTCCCCAGTATCATTAGAAGGCTTTTTTTTCCCACCCCTTTCTATGTGGATTTAATTATTTCTCGTCTGCTTTTTTTTTTTTTCCCCCCCCGTGCATTAGTTTGCTGTCGCTCCATCTACCTTTTATTTTCATGCAGCAAACAAGTGCCCGGACTGTTTTGCTGTGTCATGTGACGGGAGTTAAGATTAGAAAGGTATCTCTGCTCTCTAAGGCTTGCCACTTCTATTTTTATCCACAGCTGCTGGAGCTGATAGCGAAGTCTCAGCTGACGTCACTGAGTGGCATTGCCCAGAAAAACTACATGAACATCTTGGAGAAAGTGGTGCAGAAAGGTAAGAAATGGAAACGCTGCGGGGGAGGAGGAGTTGGAATTAATGCGGTGTGCTCAGCATGAGCGGCATCCTGAGGGATACCCCGTGTAAGATGGGTGAAGAGGGGCCACCCCTGTTTATTTCTGTCGCTCAGTTCCACTTTCCTTTTTGTCAGGGAAGGACTATGTAGAGTGGGGAGAGTGGGAGGAAATCTCTGTATTTTGGTAGGTATCTGGGAGGCAGTTCCTCCTTCTCCTACTTCCCTCGTTACCACTCCTTATGCATCCTTCTGAATCCTATTTCTGACTGCAGAAGAGGCTCCTTCCCCCCAGCCTGACACACTGGCAGCCTCTGCTGCTCTGTCTCCAGTTTGCAATATCAAGTGTTCCCTCTCCTCCAGGGGAAAGTAAAACTGGAGGGCTGTCTTCACCTCCCCGGGCTCCTGGTGGGGCTGGATTGCAGCTGAGAGGTGCTGTTTCCCTTCCTGGTGCTTCAGCTCTGACTGAAGCCTGGGAATGGAGAGCACCCTGTTGGGGTGTGCACGCATGATGAGGCTGGAGATGCTGAGCATTATCAGCTGGGGTGGTGGGGGAGAGGCACACACACAACCCCTCACGTGTAACAGGGGAAAGCTGGCTGGTTTCCCAGCGATGGAAATGGGAAGCGCTCTAGAAAGGATGGGTACCTCATCTGCTTATCCTGGGAAGATCTCCATCTGCTCTCTAACCTGCTGTGCTTGGCTCATGTTTAAGTGCTTTTCTGTCAAAAGAAAAGCACAGGCTGGCTCTCTTGGCCTGTGAGATTCCAGCAGGTAACTTTTCCCTGAGAATCATGTAGATTCAGAAAAGGATTTGGGCAGCTTCCATTTTTAACCTTTCCTGTTCCCCCCAAAGTCCTTGAAGACCAGCAGAACATCAGGCTAATACGGGAATTGCTGCAGACCCTCTACACATCCCTCTGCACTTTGGTTCAACGGGTCGGCAAGTCTGTCCTGGTTGGAAACATCAACATGTGGGTGCACAGGATGGAGACGATTCTCCACTGGCAACAGCAACTGAACAACATTCAGATCACCAGGGTAAGCACGAATCCCAAAGGCTAAAAATAATGTGGCTCCTTCATGAAACCTTCTCATGTAGCAGCTTTCATCTGGGTGACTCTATCTCACTGTACTCCCGATGCAGGCAGAGTGCTGCAGAAGGACCTGAAGTTGCCAAAATAACTGGCTGCATTCCTTGAATCACTTCAGCCCCTTAATTCAAAATAAAGCACTAGGAGCCATTACATGTCCCCAGCCGGTTCAGTGCACACAGTGTGGGATCATGTTCACCGTTACTGGTGGCGTGACTCCTTTCTGGTCTTGAGGCTCTGTGTGAACAGAGCTGGGCAGGAAGCATCTCCTCCTCCTGAGAGTCTTTAGAGATGAGGCCTCGGTATGAAAAGTCAACTCAATTTTTCGAAATCTGAGAAATTGCCCTCAAAACTTTGTTTATCAGATAGTTGAGGTTTTTAGATTTGTTTAATCTGTAAATTAAATGCAAATTTCCAAATAGCTGCATAACTTCATGCTTCCTGGCTGAAAACATCAGTGATTCTTCCAGTAGTCTGGAGCTGGCTGTTCCAGCCAGACGAGTCCTGCTTTCACAACATCTGGTCCTCCAGCAGCATCTGCGGAGCAGGGAGAGACGAGGAGTTGATAAATTCCTAACCTGGCTTTGTGTGTGAATTGAATGTGAACTTGCTCCGCTTCACTTTGAGTGGGTGCTCACTCCCCAGAGATGTTAAAGCCTTCCTGCTTGCTGCCCCCCTGTCAATGTGTCCATTGTAAGAGTCTTCTACAGTGAGCTGAGCTGTGAAATTCCCACTTGGCCATACCAAAGCATGGCCAGAGGGGATTTTAAAAGCACCTTTTTCCTTGGTGGGTCAACCAGAGAGGTCCTGCTTTCATTGTTCTTCAGGACTGTGTTTGCTGGGAACATCAAGAAACAGTTTCCAATCCTTTGGTTGTAAAGAGCAATACAGGCAGAAGGATTTGGGAGAAGATAAACTCTGGGAAGTCCCAGGGAGTTTGAAGAACTGCAAAATCCACATTCCCTTAGGTGGTGGTGGTCTCTGCCCTGCTGTGGGATGTGCCCAGCTCTGGGGAGCTGCTCAGTGCCTGGGCACTGCTGGGATCAGCTCTGCTGGGGCATCTGTTTCCCCGCTACCCTGCAGGTTAGGACCTCCTGCTCAACTCAGTACTACAGTATGGGTTTGTTCCCCTCATCTTTATCGACTACAAAAACTCCCATAAGCTTTTCAAAGCTCTGCCTGCCCAGATAAAATCACATCAAAATGTGCTTGTGAAGGGAACTGCCTTTTATGCACACTTAGCATAGGTTTGCAGTCACTTCTCTAAAATATAATAAAAGTACGTGGAGAGCTTGCAAAAAAAAAAAAAAATCACACCTCTGAAGGTGGCTTCAGGTCAAACTAGAACAAAACCTGAGGTGAGAGGAAGGCAGAACAAGCCCAGTTCTGTGCAGCCAGATGCTTACAGCGCTGAGCGCTTCTGGTATTTCTGGAGGGGGTAAAAAGCTTCACAACAGCCAAGACAGACCGTTTTTAAAAGAAAAATTGCAAAACACTGAGTATGTGCTAGAGTTGCATTAAAAAAAGGCACAAAAACAACTGTCCAGAGAGTGACAACATAATGATCTGCTCTGATCTAATCTGTGTTCTTTCTCCAAAGAAAGTAATGTTTGAAAAGTCCTGGAAAGGAGTACTGAGGGAAAAGAAGTAGCAGATAAGTCCTTGGCTCTGACTCAGAAAACCTGTATGGAGTTGTTTTAGTCACACTGGCTTCCTCAGAAATAAGACATTAGCGTGTGCTTGCTTGATTTTGCCTTTTTTTTCCCCCCTTGCTGAACCAAGAGCCTCTGAGCACAGTCCTGCCTGCTCTGCCCTGGTGGAGCTTGTGTGGGCTGTCTGCAGGAGAGGGCAAAAGCCAGCATGGTGGGGAGATCACCGGGAGGGGATCCAAGGCTGCGGTGCGCTCCTCCTGCCCCTAAAAGCGACCTCAGCTTGCACTGGCGGGCGGGAACACGACTCATGGGCTTCAGGAATTGATGGAGTGCTGCTCTCTGCCTCCTCTTCCATTTCCAAGTACACGAGTGGATTGCACCAAGCAAACATCTGCGTTGTAGCCAGGCAGCATGCTCGCAGCTTAACCCTCAGCACGAAATGGGAACAGGGGAACAATTGTTTGAGGTTGGTGTTGGCACAAATACCCTCTGGAGGTGGCAGAGATGGTTCAACTCTTCTGGAGGGGTTGGAGCAGACCTCAGCCTTGCTTTGGAGCCATCCAAAAATGATGCCTGGCTTCAGCTGAGGGGTTCTTGCAGGTACCAGCCAGGCTGCGTGGACCACCAGCAGCGCAGGCTGGTCCCTGGGGAAGGTGGGAGCTGTTTGTGTGCAGTTGTTCTCCTCGTGCCCCTGCGGTTTCACATGGCTGGAGATGGGGCCGTATGATTGAAAGCAGCCTCACGCGGCGTTCCCCTGCTGCTGCTGGCCCACGTGCTTCTCGTTTGAAACGGTTAACAGCCCTGCCAATTGCCAGGCGGGCGATGTGACTCTGCAGCTTAAAAATAGCAGCATCCCTGCGCAGGGTAAACGATCAACTTGGCACATCTGTTGGACATTGTTTCTTCCTTGGGGCCCAATCCGCAAAGCTGCCGTTTGCCTTAATAAGGCTGGGGCTGATTTGGGAGCAGCTCGAGCCCAGGTTGCGGTCCTTGCTGATGCTTTGGATCGCCCCCAGGTGCAGGATCTGCAAATCCGTTGCAGTTGGTTTGTCCTGGAGCTGTGCAGACTCATAAAATAATCCTCTATAGACCAGGCAAAGGTGAACGGGAGCGGAGGTGGCTTTGGCTCTGCAGAGCGTGCTTTGATGTGGCTGAACAGCCTGCGAAGCTGCGGCTGGTGGGAAAGGGGCAGGTTCTTCAAGCGTTCGGAGGAAGGGGTAGCCCTGCCAGCACTGCCTCGGGAATCCCTGCAGGGAAAATCCTGGTTCATCAGCCACCACTGTGGTTGCAGTGAGATCTTGTGATGATCTGAGCTGAAACAACATAGAAGATACCTCAAATTCTTTTTTGTGGAGGAAGGTCAAATGTCTCTTTGTTCAGAAGAAGGAACTACTGCTTATTTTGAGTGTGAAATGCAATATTTAAAAAGCAGTAACTCACCTGCAAGTTAGAAGTACCGGTTTTCCAGCTTCCTCCCAGCTCAATTTTGCTTTTTTTTTTTTTTTTTTTTTTCTTCCCCAGCCTGCCTTTAAAGGAACCACTTTGACAGACCTGCCACTCTGTTTACAATTAAACATCATGCAGCGGCTGAGCGATGGGAGAGACCTGGTTAGCCTCGGTCAAGTGGCTCCCGACCTGCAAGTGCTCAGTGAAGACCGGCTGCTGTGGAAGAAGCTCTGCCAGTACCACTTCACAGACAGACAGGTACGAGGAGAGGTGCAAATCGCTATCAGTTGCCTGTTGTAACCTGTTAGCGAGTGAATCTGTATGGGTAGGACACTCTTAGTTGACTATCTTCTGGATCTGTGGGCTGTGCTGCAAGCTGATAACGCCGGCTGGTATGAGAATGGCTGTAAAGATGATTTATGAGGAGGGTTCTGCATGCCCCAGCAACGATTCCTGAAATAGGAGTCTCGGGAATTAGTCACAGGGTGAACTTCTGCAGCCCTAATCCAGGTGGTAACAACTGCAAGTCATGGTTGCTCGCCCCACGTGTGCAGGGAAAACGTGCGGCCGAGCTCCAGCCTTAACTGCAGTGTCCTAAGGACTGACACCCTCGTGGAGAATCCCTGTGGATGTGGTTTGTGAGCAATGTGTTGTACTCTCCTGCCCTTTAGAGCGAGAAATCCCCTCTGAGCTGTTCCGTGAGTGACAGGACAGTATGTGGAAAGCAGCCCTGCTGCTACCCAAGTTGTACCTGTGTAAAGATCCTTGGCCTTTTGCAGGCTGGTAATCGCCTAGGGTCTTCTAAAATTAAAAACAAATGGAAAGAAACAAACACCTCTCTGCTTATGGATGATGTTTGTGTGGGGTGTCTGTATCAGATCTCTGCACTTCAGGAAACATGTGCCAGATTCCCCTGCTGACTTGCTTTGTTTGCTCGCTCTGGATCTGACTTTGGAAGTGACTCTGGGGAAGTCATTTCTGTTAAAGAGTACATTCAAATCCAATTTCTGCAGCTAATGAACCCAAAAAGAAAGATGGAGGTCTCACAAGCTAATGTGACAAAGAACTGACCTGAACTTTAGAAACTGTTAAATGCAGTTCCACTTCCCTGCCAGCCTGAAACAGTGGCTAATGTAGTATGAAATAGCTCCCGGAGTTGCAGGCTTTCATACAGTAGTCATCGTGAAATGAGGCTGGACTCTGCTAACGGTATCAGGTGAGGCTGTTGCTATCAGGAGGCCTGTTAGAGCTGAGCATTCAAAGCAGGAATTTTCCTGGTGTTATGCAGAAACTGTTACGTGACGGGCAGGGATGGTGCTTAACTTAAACTTAAAGCAAGGGAGAGAACAAGATGGGTGGAAAGAACAAACCATGATTTTTTTTTGTCCTAGTGCAGTTACCATCATATTATTTCTTTCAGATTCGTAAACGGCTAATCTTATCTGACAAGGGACAGCTGGATTGGAAAAAGATGTACTTCAAGCTTATAAGGTGTTACCCACGGAAGGAGCAGTACGGTGACACGCTGCAGCTGTGCAGGCACTGCCACATCCTCTCCTGGAAGGTAGGAGGTGGTGGGGGGGGCAAAATTGGTTGGGTACCCAGGGCTTCCTCTGATTGCAGCACCCTAAAGAAGCTGCAGTTCCTTTGCCTTGCATGATTGGGTGTTTTCCTACATCCCAATCCTCCCTCAACTCTTAAGACCCTTTCATTATGCTTCAGGGATTCCCATTTTGTCTGCATTGAACAAGTTATTGCCGTGAAAGCCAGAGGGGAGTGAGATGGGCATACTGTCAGGCTGCTCGCAGCAAATTGCGTTAGCACTGCCAGCAGCCCCTGCCACCCATCATGTGGAGGTGAAGGTCTTGGCAGTGGGATTAGCTAGAATGAGAGCTGATGGCTGTAAAACAGCCCACAACACGATTCTGCTGGCCTCTGTGTTGCTATCCACGGCACACCTCTAGATTTAAGCTCCTGTAGCTGATGGCAGCCTCTGCCCTGTGGTGCCTCAGAGAATAGGATGAAAGAGTGAATTGGATTTTTTTCTGGTTTCATTTCCCCAGACTTCACAGTAACCCCTAAAATATGAAGCCCAGTTCTGAGCTGTCTGCTTTGGCGAGAGTGGGAATATTTTGGGCTCCGCTCTGTTTGCAAGCAGGATGTCTGGCGGAGTGGCAGCACTCAGTTGGCACTTCGGTGCCCTGGCACCCTTTCTGCAGTCTCTCTAAATGGAGTTGTTTTCTCCTTTCCCAGGGTACCGATCACCCTTGCACAGCCAACAACCCGGAGACGTGCTCCACCTCTCTTTCCCCGCAAGACTTTATCAACTTGTTCAGGTTCTGAACTTGGCTCACCGCAGCTCACGCGATTCTTACAGGACACTTTATGCCACTGAGCTTGGACACTCCGTTTGTAAATAGTGTAAATATTCATGGTTGTGTGAAGCTCCTGAGTCAAGGAACAAGAGGATTTCGGAGATGAAAGGTGAAATTGCTCGCTGACGTGCAGCACTTAAGGAATACAGAATTCCATAGGACTGGTGTATAAATGCAGCATGTTGTACAGAGTCCCTTTTTTATGATCAGAGTACAAGATACAGGGCAAAACCTTCATTTTCGTTTTTAGAAGTTAAAAATGAATTTGCCCCGCAACCATTTGAGAACTTTTCTGGTTTGTTTCTAATAATTGAGAGAAAGCAATATGAGGCTAGGACTGTTGAACTGTTTCTCCATCTGGTTTTATTTAGCATACATATTTATAAATATGATGTTTTTAAAAGTATTTATGAAAAATATCCCTGTGACAAGTTTAATAATACTTCTGTTTTTAAAAAGGAGACATTCTGAAATACTTAGCGTGGAACTCTAGCCTACTTACAAAAGAATCGCACCATACCACTTTCTACCTCTAACAGATTGAGTACCTTTCAAACAAAAATCCAGTGTACAATGTGAACTTTTGTATTTTGTACAATGATTTAAAGGGAAACGTTTGTGATAGTAAGCATCTTTTCTTGCATTAATGCTTACCTCTTTACATTAGTTTTCTTGCTCTACTCAGTGCTTGAATGCCTAGATGATAGGCACTGTATAAATACCTAAGACTTTACTCCATCCTCTTTTAATTTGTTGGTTTTATGAAAGACTTAAGTAAAAGGGAAGAGAAGTCATGAGGGTGAAGATTATCTAAAAGGGAGGAAGTTCTATTATAGGGAAACAAAGGACTGGGTTTAATCTTGCAACATAAATTCATATCAGCTCCGCTAGGTTAATTGCACTGGATGAATTCCCAAGTGAGGTTAGACTCTGGTTCAAGCCCGTGTCTTCCTGGTTTTCCAACGTCCACACACCGCTCTGTATTCCCACTGCTGTCAAGTGAATTAAATCATCTTGGAGCTGGTAATTCGTGGGGAGATTTGGGCTGTTGAGTCTAGTGAAGTGATGCGGTTTTAATTCCTCGAAAGACTGGCAGCATTCTGCTTAATCTCAGCCTAGCGGCGTTTAGGGTGGTGAGAGACCATAAAGAAAGTGGCCAGCATTTTGCTAAAAACAGCACTCGAGGCTGTGGAAAGTGAGGGATTTCCAATGTGGCACTCAACCTCTTACGTTATCTGTGTGCCAAGGAAACAAAGACCCAGTCTAGTCCCTTCTGCTTCCAGTGCTGGCCTTCTTTATGGGATCTTTTAGGACGAGCCTAGAGCAGAGTTTCCAGTCCTATGGAGCAAGTGGCCAAACTCCTGACATCGTTGTGGCCGTGATTTGGCTCACAATCTTTTCAAGTGTAACCTTACATGCACCATGGCAGAACTAGAAGATTCCAGCTCACATATAACCATTTGAAAACCTGCGTTGGAAGGTTTTTGCCATTTGCCTGTAGATTTCCTGTGTAGCACTTTCTCTGTTGTGCGCCACAGAAGCAGGATACCTCAGGAGGGTAAAAATTAGGGGGTTGTGTCTGACCATGTACAGAGAATTGAGGAAGAGGAGTACTCAGGACAATTCAGGAAGAACTACTTGAGTTAATATTGTTAAATATTCTGTTCCTTTTTTTTTAACGTTTTTATAACTGACTTTCAACACTTTTCTGCGGCTGTTTGTATTTTAAAAAATGGACAGTATTTGCGTTTTTGCAAACTAAATCACTTTGCATACCCTGGGAGAAACTCAAAAAGGGGAAAAAAGCTGCCTCTAGATGGAGCAGTAGGGAAGAGGGGAAGAAGACTGGGAAGGGGAAAGGCAGGAAAAAGCTGACAAGAACTGCTGTTCTCCTGCCTTCCCACAGCAAACCCGAGTTTTTGCTTTTTTAGAGAGCTCTGTGAGCCAGCACAGCCCTTAGCCATGGCCAAGAGCTTGGCGATATCCAGAGATGAGGAGAAAACCTGGGATAGGGAATTCTGTTTTGGTGTTGATGCTCTCTCCGTCAGTTTGCTGGTAAAAATAAGCCTGTTGATTATGCTCATGTCAACTGAAAGTGATTTAAAAGCTGATACCTTGGGAAAATCATCTTGTGCTTGTTTTGGGGGGATGCTCATGAGTAAGGGAGGCTGGTTTTTGTTTTCATTCCCGCACCGATGTCAGCGGGTAGATGAGGCTGAAATCCGCCTCGTCGAAAGAGGATGCTAAGGACAGGAACCTGCAAGTGCATGAAGTATTGCCACTGTCTTGGGAGACTCCTGTTAATTTTTATAGTAGTGAGAGGACTCGCGTGACCTTCACCATCACCATCTCCTGCTTCCAGCTCTGACGCAGGAGTGGTTTGGTTTGCAGTCCTTCTGCCCCTGCCCTCTGCAGTGAGTCAACCTCTTGTGATGGAGGTGGCCTGAGCTGCTGGGGGTTTCCGTGTAGGCTGAGGCCGTGCTTGCCAGATGACACTTACCCCAACAATGAGGTTGTTGCTCTGGGTGAATTTCGAGCTTGGCTTTAAATCCAGTCTGCACGACAAGACAAAACCCCAGAATTTAGCTGTGGTCTAGGAACCCCTCAGCTCTCAGCGCTGCCTCTGTGAGCCCTTCACTTCTTTTGAGCAGAGTTTATGCCATGTGCCCTGCCCAGAGAGCACAGGTGATGCTGTACTTGCATACAACTGAGGCTCCTATCTGCAAAAGTTAATTTCAATTAGTGTTCTTGTAGCACTGGGTAGATCTTAAAGGGTCAGATTGCTGAAGATCAATCTGCTAATCCAGGCACTTGTGTGTTGCTCGTCCCGAGCCCTGGGATGTTGCTGTTGGTGTCCCAAGTAGCAGAAATCCAAGCAACCACTGTGCTGGAGAACAAAACCGGCTGAACAAAAAGCAGAATAGGCCTCAGTCAGTTACTGCCTCCGTCACCATCTTACAGCTCCAGCAGCTGTCAAAGCAGACCCTGATCTCTTTGGGATGCTCATTGTTCCTCAAGTGGCTGGTACAGGGAGGTATTGTGTGAGATTCAGTTCTGTTTTCTGCATTTAAAACAAAATGCTGTTGCATCCAAATACCTCGGCCTAACCACTTGAAAACAAAATGATTGGGATTTAGCAGTGCAAGTGCATCTGCTTGGCTTTGGGTGGCAGAGGAGCGAAACCAGCCAGGATAGCTCGGGACCCCAGACAGGATGGTGTAAGGCTGCTCTCTCGCAAAAAGGACCTTGATTTTAGGACAACTCTGGCAAAGCCTACTGTGAATGGAAAACAGGCTTTTACTGTTTGTATTTTGGAAATCGAGTGTTCTTTTCAAATAGCATCTCATCCTCAAGTTGGTGGCTGCGTTCCCATTAAAAATGCATCGGTTCGTATACTATGAAAGGAGGTTTTTCCTCTTTTTTTTTCTGCTGCCAGTGTATGCAAAGAAATGTCTTTATCTTTAGAGGTTTTTAAGCAGTGCAGTGGTGTGGAGCATGGCACCGTGGAGAGGAAAAACAGATCCGTGCAGGGGAGGAGGCTCAGAAAGGGAGAGATCTTTCTGTTCCAGCTTTCTATAAGAGGCAGGTGTTTGGAATTCGCTTTCATGTGACAGCCACCTCAAGAGGCACCGTTTCAGCTGTACATACCTTAAGCCATTTATATTAACTACGGTATGGTGAAGTTTGATCCTAAAATGTGTGCACCTCCTCTTACATCGTTTGGGTTTCTTTTATGAGTTGCGAAAGCTTCTAGGTCCTTTTGTTTTGTGAAGTGATTAGAAGAACTTCTATTGCTCTGAAGACATCGCTTTTTATGTAAGCATTTAATTGCACCCTGCCACTTTCTGTATATGAGAGTATCTTTTCTATCATTTTTCTCTGCCCCCCAGGTTTTGAGCTGTCTGTGTTCCCGTTTGTTTGACTTTGATTGCTCTCGCAAAGCTCTCTCCTCCTAGAACACACACAGGTACTACACCAGCTTTTCCTGCCCGGAAAGCTCCTTGGCCTTTAGTAGCTGAAATTTGATTTAGAACAGGAACATTTCAGGTTCTGTTACGTAGCTAGTCGATCAGATGTGCTGTTTCATGCTTAGGCGCTGTTCAGTGCAGCGAACCAGGTTCTGGGGTTGTTCTCAGAAACCTGTTGCACAGCTTCCCCACAGATCAGCACCTTGCCAAAAAAAAAAAAATAAACTAGCTTTAAATTAAAATGCCACTCTTCCTAGCTGGCCTGTTAGCAGAAGCAGGGACCCAGCAGAGCTGATGGCTGCTCAGGTTGATGAAGACTGCCAGTTACGAGGTTGGGGACTCCGATGTTCTGCCCGTGCTGCTGTTTGCAGCTCATTGCTTGTCATGATGCTCATTAAAGGCCCCGAAGATGCAACCAGGTGTCCGTGTAGCTGGCAGTGTGTGGCTGCTGGGGCATGAGCTGCTTTTCCAGTGCCTGATTTCTATCCCCCATCTGCCTCCAGTGATTTCACTGGCAGCAAATAGGCCTTGCAGGATTTGGCCCTAGGGAGGATAAATCTTGTCTTTGCCATAGGTAGGCTACTGTATTAATATCATGAACACCAGAGAGATTCCTCCTCCGGTGGCCAAGCATTGCCTTTCCTCCCCCTGGGAGGGCAACCAAGGGCAGACCTTGCATTTCCTTAGCTATTACGAGCGGTGCGGAGCACGAACAGGTCTGCTACCAAGGGAGCATTTTAATTTGAAATGGCAAATATGCTCATCTTTAGGAACTATCTGCAGTAACTATAAATACTTGTATATGGAAGAGAGTGTGTTCTGTTTTGTTTTTCTTTACAGTTGTAAGTAGAGATGATATGAAGTGAAAGGCATCCCTTGTATAATACGACTTCTGTTTAATATTACTGTGTGGTTAAAATCCTTCCTTATAAATTTGCACACTTTTTCCTCTTCCCTTGCATGTTCAGCCCTGATTTTTACAGCTGTTCTGTGCAGACAGTAATGTATTTTTGTAAAACATTTTTTGACACTGAATTGCAATAAATGTTCAAACAATGTGAACCACAGAGTTGGTTGTCTCACTGCTTCCAAGTTGTTGACCTTATCGGCCTTGAGCTTCTCGTGACTGTAAGCAGAAACTCTTCGGCAGGAACATCCAGAACTTGGGCTGTCATGGCACTAGGCACATGGGGAATGTCCAGGATGGAGCTGCTACTTCACTGCAACTCAAAGGAAAATGAGGTGAATGGAGCACTTGCTTCCAGTAAAACCAGCGCCCACCTGCAGCTCATGCACTTGAATTTGTGCTCTACCAAACACAGGAGTGATTGTTCCAAAAGAGATCTCCAGTGCTTGCACTGATCTGATAGCTTTACTTCCTGGCTTACAGAAATGTTTTTCTAGCCATGTTATCCAAGTGACTTTGATTTATTTTTATTTTCGTCCCAGTTACTGCATCTGGTTAGTCAGCACTGCAATGCTCAGACCCAGGCTCCTGGCCAGAGGGAATGCAAGCGAGGAGCCCACTGAAGGGAGTCTCAGTAAATTGGGGAAGAAATAATAATAGAAAAGGCAAATATGTCTCCGGCTGGGATGGGAGAAGTTATCTTGGTAAAACAGGATGACTTGCTGCATGGAAAGCAGCTATGAAAACAAGACCAAAAAGCAGATGGTTATTTTTCCAGTTCATTTTCACTGTCAGGTAGGGTGTTCGAGCAGTTGCATGTGTCTTTCTGTGCTTATGCTGTATCAGGACTGTAGTTAGAGGGTTGCATCCCCAGTCTTTGGAACATGGGACAGCCTGCCAGCCTTAAGCAAGGCAGTGAGAAAGCTGTTCAAATGCCCTTAAACTTCTTAAAAGTACTCAATTCTACTTATTTTAGTAGACTAAATCCTTTAAAGGCGATACTTGGTCTCTTTAGGAATGAGTGGGTAGGTGAGTCCATAGTCCCTTTAGGTGACAGAGGTCTGGCCATGCTTCTTCCTGTTTTCATGGTGCTGTCACTGTAACACCTCCAACCTTCTAGGAACTCAGGGACTGGAGCAGAAGCAAGCCCTGGAATGGGCTGTCCAGGGGGCTGGTGGAGTCCCCATCCCTGGAGGTATCTGAGATGCTTGGATGTGGCACTAAGGGACATGGTTCGGGGATGGGACTCGGTAGGTCAGGTTGATGACTCAACTTGATGACCTTGAAGGCTTCTTCCAACCTAGATGATTCAGTGATTCTATGGATGGTCCAGCAGCCTGAAGCATGAAGGAAGCCCTGCCTTGGTCAAAGATAACATGGCACCTGCTTAGTTCTGGTGAAACAATTTCTCAGGGAGCTCCTTGGAGTGCCCTTACCACCTGCCTTAAAGTCCAAAGCCCAGTAAAGAAGTAGAGATGGGGCAAAAGCATTCTGAAAACTACTTGCACAACAAAATTTAGGGTTATGACTCTTATTTGCCCCAATTTTCATTAGCCATCACTTCCTGCTTCTCTTTTCTCTAAGGGATATGGGCTGAGCTCCAGAGAACCCTTTAGAGGGTTGCTTTATTTTTGACAAAACCTGAGCTGGTCCTTTTGTTAAATTGCAAAACTAGAAGAGAGCTGTTTTCTAAAAGGCTCTATAAATAACTCGCATAGGTTCAAAGGCCTTTCCGAAGCTGGAAGGACATCAGCTCACCCCTCGCATTTCTTGATGCGTACTATATTGTGCTTTTTAGTAGAAAGTAAACAAACTAATGTCATTTTAATATGTTTTTCTTGGATCACTTTGGTCCTGGTCAGAACAGGCCCTGAACTCGTAGCAGAGAAGGGGAGGAACCAAACACAACTTCTGCAGCCGAGGTGGCACGTCCAGCCCCTCACACCAAGAGCTGCTGGCTGCTCTTTATGCCTCCATCGGAGTTTCCAGCTCGACTGTGTTTTGTCACAGCGGTCTCTGTTGTTTGTTGCTGAAATTACAAAATGCAACTGTTGAAAATGGGTGGCTAAACAGGAAGGACACCCACCCCCAGCTCTACAAAACAAATAAACAGCCCTCTGCGTTTTGCATTTATAGATGGACAAATGCAATCAGCTCAGGAAATGTGATTTCCTCCCCTTTGAGGCACACCATGAATTTTGACTTATTTTAAAAGAGCTTTGGCCGTCGAGTTAAAAATGTCAGTAAGAGTAGGCTCATTCATCAAGTACATCAAAAACGATGACTCTGTGGGTAAGTTTTTGTCGGGGTGGTGCATGTGCCGAGCTGCTTGTGGCTGCCTTGAACCCTGCGTGCTCCCCACTGTTCTGAGCTCTGGGTCATGGAGCAGCTGCTTGTTTTCTCTTTGCCTCTTCTCCTGAGGCAAAACTCACTCTTTTGAGAGGGTTTTGGACCGTGTTACACTTCAGACATCTTCTTTCTGCCTCCTGCTCTGATACCACAGCCCAGGTGGTGTGAGATGCCTCTGAGGAGGCCACACATCCAAGGGGAGATTTTCCTTGGCCAACGCTCAGCCCAAGTTTGTTGAGAATCCCATTGACAAGTGAGTGAGTGTTTAAATATTGTGGTGCACTGGCACCTTGGCCCTTGCCTTGCCAAGACAAAGGGCTTTGGGTACTGCAGTAACTGCAGCTTTTGTCCTTGGGGCTTGGCACGCACGCCTGTGGGGCCTTTTGCCCGTGGATGACCATGTGTAATTTGGTTTCCCACCAGAACCTGAACATGGTTTTCAACACAGGCTATCTCTCAACTTACTTTCTTCCAGTCTTTTTATAGCTCTCTCGCCTAAGTGGAATTTATTTATATTTTTTTTTGGATGTGGCTGGAGGTGTAAATCCAGATGGCTGTAACTCCTGAAGGGGCATCGAGCTGTCTGTGCCGCTGCACCTCAGCACTTGCGTTGTCTGTGTGTAAAGCAAACACCACCATGAGCCTTTTTAAACCTCAGAAACTGAAGTCATTTTATTTGTTGGTGTGTTTTTTTTTTTTCCTTGCTTATAACCAATTAAATGGTTCTTGTTTAAAATAGCTGGCTCATGGCAGTAGGTAGAAA
The DNA here is from genome assembly GCF_964035555.1 of Netta rufina. Lineage (NCBI taxonomy): Eukaryota > Metazoa > Chordata > Aves > Anseriformes > Anatidae > Netta > Netta rufina. The sequence continues at coordinate 147,111,819 of NC_140124.1, read as the reverse complement.
CCTACAATCTTTCCCTTACTACACCCTTTTATATTTAAACCTGCTATTTTTAACCCAATGGTGGGACTCAGGGTTAATGCTCGTTAGATCTGTGTCTAGACAGTTGTGAAAAACAGGAAACGAATTACATTAGGGTATGAAAGGAGAATTTAACCTTTTCTCTCCTAGCTAACATGGGACTGGGTGAAGTATTTTATATTGTGAAAGTTTAAGGAAGTAGAAGATGAAGGAAAAATAATAAAATAAAAAAAAAAACACTGGGTTTCCACAAGGCCCTGTGAGAATTATTTCACAGAAAATAACGAGCCAGACTCTGCCCCCAGCTACACCCAGGCCGTAATTCTTTTCCTGTGCTCTCTGGGGAAAAGCTGTGTTTTATTATTCCCTGCTTCTTGTGAACATTTGAAGGAAAAGAGGCCGGGTAACCGGTTTCACACACACACACACACAGAGTAGAGCTGCAGGTAGCACGGCCTCTGCGTGCTCAGTGCTAGGCCTCACAGTCTGTAACACACCTGGGCACCTTAAACCCCTTCTCCTCAGGCTAGAGCCTCAAGGTTTTTTAGTATTTGTGAATTCAGTTCGTCTTTATTTGAGAAAGAAACCCTGAAAATGCAAATTTCCCTTGCTTGCACCTTCAGGAAAGCCGAAGGCCTTGATGGCCCCAGTGGGCAGCAGGGCAGTGCCTCTGCTACAGTACAGGATGGGACCGCATTTATCTCATGCTCCTCATCCCCCTCGTTTGAAATGTTCTGCCTGAGCCAAATGTCCCTGTGCATGCTGTCAGCCTGCCAGAATCCCCTGTCCCCGAGGCACAGCGGCGAGGCCTTGCCCTGCCACCGGCCTGCCCTGCCCGACTGGTGGCAGCAGGGTTAGCGCCATTCCTGTCCTTCATTTTACTGTGATCCTCTTCTTATTTTGAAGGCAGATGTGGCTGAAGTGTGCAAATCCCTGAAGCAGTACTGTAGCTAATTTTATGGCTTCTTTCGCCATAAAACAAAAACAACAACAAAACCCAACACCAAACAAGCAACTCCCCCTGATGGAACAGTCTAAAGAAAGGATGTTAAGCAACACAGTATTAGCCTGTGCTTTTGTCAGTGTTTCCACTGCCAGGTTGTCTTCCTAAAGGAACCAAGCTTTGGCATGGAAAAAAAAATAAAAATAAAATCTTGAAACGTTTCCAAAGGGCTATGTGATGGGGTGACAATGGGAGTTAAAATGACTAACAGCACTGCAAATTTTGGCCCAAAATCCCGTAAATGTTGCCAGGCAGCAGCAGCCAAGGTGTGAGCATTTCTCAGGAGGCGCCAACTGCCCATGGGAGCGATAAGGGCACATGCACACACATTACGTGCAAATAATTAATAGAAGAGGTCTTTCAGATGCTGGGCGCTGCAGCATGAGTAATGGAGGTCAGTAATTTCTTGTCAGCAGCAGCTTTTCTTGAAGGAAAGGTTTTAAGACATGGCTCATCCTGTGGTGGGGAAGAAATCTTTCTGCATTAATCACGAACTTGTCTTTTTCACGAGTGTATTCTGCTGGAGGTAAGCACACCCTGCCTGCCTGTCTAAAACAACCAGAAACAGCATTTGATTTCCAGAGGAGGTGGAAATCTGAATAGAAAAGGACACAGGTGTTCTGAGGGCCTTCATTTTAGTCCCTCTCCATGAGCACGTGTAACCCTCGAAGTTTCTCAGAGCAGGACACTGGTGGAGGAAGGCTGTCCCAGCCATTTCTCCCAGCTGCCATGCCAAGCAGTGCAGAGGCCACAGAGAAAGCCCTAAATGAGGGATCAAGCATCTAATTCCTCCCAGTAAAACACCACTGGTTCATATGGCAGGTAGGGCACTGTAACCCCCTCCAGGTCCCCTCTTCCCACCCTGCTGCTGGGACCAACATGGGGGGAAAACGGTGCTGCTACCCCTGGTCTACAGCCAGGCTGGAGGTACTTGGCCTTCCTCTTCTCTTCTTCCTCTGCACCTCAGGACCAAGCTGCTCGAGCTCCGTTTACTGCGTAGCAGCTCCCTGGAACAAGGCGTTTGAAAACATCTTCTGGCTAGACACATACCTTAGCATATTAGAAGGTATTTTTAGTACCTCTGGCAGAACAGATCAAACTCAGCTTTCAGCTCTGCTAATAGAACCCTGTGGACTTTGCTGGCATCGCCTCGTATTCGTACCGAGGTAGCAGCTGAGCAAAGTTTACTAAATAGTTGTGTTTACTTCACACGAGACAAAAAAAAAAAAAAAAAAAAAAACAAGCAGAGAAAAACACCAGAGGGGTTCCTGACGTACAGCAGGCTGGAGTTTTTGTGCTAGGAGCGTGGCTCGGGCTGGTAGATGCTCCGTTTGCTGAAGAAACAGCAGCACACAGCAAGGGCAAAACACGCCGAACGTTGCCGCCCGAGTTTGTGATGACTTTGTTTTTGCACGGGGATAAATATAACCACGACCATTTCATCCAGCAAAGCACTCTGTGATGAGTACATGAGTACAGTATAAATAGCCTTACTGATTACAGGAGCTATAAACACGGGCTGGAAACCCTTGTTCCCCCCTGCAAGTTGGAAGCCATGGCAGCGGAGGGAGGTTTTACAGCTAAATCGTTAAAAGCCGTGGCAGAGTGGTTTTTCTGGAGGGCTCCGAGCGTGAAGCTGGTGCTCTGCCACCCGACCAGCCATGCCGAGGCGGTGGGAAGCGTGCCACCACAATTACACACTCGGAAGAGGGGAAGGCCAAGCTAACTACCATATTCTTAGCGTGTAGGCTGGTTAAAAAAAAAAAAAAAAAAAAAAAAAAAAAAGTAACATATAATGATTCCTGCCTTATTGCAGTGTTTGGCTTCCAGATATAGCCCTGCATGGGAAGGCAGGTATGACGTTGGAGGGAGCCAAATGAGCATTTCCTGCTTTTAAGTCATGTAATGTCAGGAATCTGGCCCGCTGGAAACACCCTGCTCATCACACCCAGCAATGCCACCTCCCTCGGGCCTGGCGAGCACCGGTCCACAGCTCAGGTCCTTTGCATGCTGATTTTCAGCGGCACGAACCCGAGCTCTGTGTGCCTCCCGCATGGGAAGCAGCTTAGCTCCCCCAGAAACTCAGGGACTTGCCAGAGGCCTTAGATAAGTAGGCAAGATTTGTTTTAGCCGCCCTCAGCATCCAAGGTATTTCCTACTGTAAGAATAAGGAAACATTGAGGACGCTTCAGCTGCCATCTTTGTTTATCTTAGGTCAAAGCAAGGAGATTTTCCAGAACCGCTGCTGCAGCTGCGCTTTGAGAGGCTGCCCTTCCAGCGAGTGCTTCTCTGCTGACACCATGATGACAAAAAAGCCTCGCTCAGATCTTCGCCGAGCTCCAGGGGCAAGGGCGCAGGCAGCTGCTGAGCAAAGCTGCGCGGATGCCTCCAGACACTCACTCCCCGGGCATGCCTCATTCACCTTGACCTCGGCTGGGCCAGGAGGGAGAAAATCACCGGCACTCGCTCCCTCCAATTTCTGAGCAGGAAATTACCGCAGGCGGACATGGAAATGGGTTTCACGTTGAGATTCCCCGGGCCTGCGAATCCTAAGTGCCCTAAGAGGGCAATCCCACAAAAGGTGGAGCCAGCTGGGGTTTTCACACCTCCTGCCTGCTCCTTGCCGTTTCCTTCAACCCACCACCTGCATTTGCTGGAAAGGCAAGGGGAAAAGGAGAAAACAACCTCACGGCACCATAAAACGGGGAAATTCGGCCCAATTCATCCTAACAAGGGAAAAGCAGACCCTAGAGCTGACCGTTTTCACAGCAGATGGTTTCACAGCATGCGTGAGGTCCTGGCTGGATGACGCCGAGCGGGCGAGCAGGGAAGGGCCCCGCAGGCCAAAATGTTCCGACCCAGGCTCTGATCCTGGAATCTGATTCATACGAGTGCAGCCTGGTGCCTCCCAGCCACTCTACTTAATGGTGCAGATCGGATTGCAGCCTCCCGGGTGCCTAAATTTAGCCCCCCAAATCCATATATCGATTAGTTTGACATCCTCAAGTGCCACGCACCCATTTCGGTAGGAATTACGAACGCTGGTCCCATCCAGAGGCTTAGTTTGAAGGCCTTGGCACGCTCCTCGATGCCCTCAGGGGCCCAGGCTGACAAGGGCAACACGAAACCCGGTGCCCCAACCCCGTGAGACACAGATCACCTCTGCACCGCTGTGGGATGATTTGTTTTGAGCTGTAACAGCTCCTGGCACGCCGTGCTGGAGGGGAGCTGGCCGCACGCTTGCTGCGTGCCGACTGCTCTCTCTGCTGGCCAACTGAAAAATGTTATTTCCACGAGACGGGCCTGCAGAAATGCACCGACCAAGAAAATGCGTGTCAGAAAAATAGAGCTTTTTTTTTTCCCCTAAAGTCCCAAACAGGCATATAAAAGAGGTTGAGTTGAATAAATGGTATTCTTAATGAAAAAGAAGCAGTGGAGGAGAAAGAGGCAGGACAGACATGGGTCTTCTGTCCCATCCCAGCTCACTGCATCCATAGTTTGGTGGAAGTGAGAGGACCGACCCGTGGGACAGGGTGCCCCCAGCGTGCATGTAAGGCCATCAGGGCCTTGCCCTAACATTTTCAGTAGCGAACGTTGTAGTGTTGGGTTACTGGAGAATTTGCAGTGACCACCAGCACACACAAGCCAGGAGAGAGTGGGACTGTGAGGAACTTTTTGCTGTTTCTTCAATGCCTAACTCAAGGGTGACCGAGTCCAAAAAGCCACCACACAGGGACTCTCAGCACATAAATACTGTAATAAGAATGGACTACAGAACGTCAGGACTTCTCTGTGGGAAAGGATAAAGAGTGATTAAAGAGAAAAAGGAACATTTCTTCATGCTGATTTTTAACTTCTACATTCTGAATAATGGTTTAACTGTGAAGGTCTTCTCTCCAGACTAATAACGGGAAGAAGTTTGCCCAAAACTTTGAAGAGCAAAAGTTTTGATGCCAGGAACGCTCCTGCTTCCTCATTGCCTGTCATTCCCTTTTAAGTATGAAATTTTCCAGTTGCAATGCAATGAGCTGACTGTGGTTCCATAGGTAAAGATGCATTTAGGATACCAGGTTTTCAGCATCGTCTTGAAGTGGATAAGAAGAAACACATTTATGCCTCAGTGATATTTTTTTTTTCCTCTCCTTTGCATGCAATGAAAGCTTCCTGTTGTCCGCTCAACACAGGCATCTTCTTCACGGTAGCTTTTTAAATACAGTGCTAACAACACAGCTCTTTGTTCCTTTCTGTACATCTACTGAAACGTGGAAGATTAGGTGCCAGGCGTAGGTCAGTCTTGGAAAAAGCTGCCACCCCTAACACACTGACGGAAACGTCAGCATTGAGTTGCACCTGGCTCACGATTTGCCAGTGTTTGCCTAGAAAGCTCCATGGTTTATATGGCATAGATACATCCTGAAACAATTGAGAAAAGTTAGACTTGGAGTACTGTGTCCAGCAGTTCTGGGCTCCCCAGTACAAAAAAGACAGGGGTCTCCTGGAAAGAGTCCAGCGGAGGGCAACAAAGACAATAATGGGGCCTGGAGCATCTCCCCTGTGAGGAAAGGCTGAGAGACCTGGGGCTGTTCAGCCTGGAGAAAAGACTGAGAGGGGATCTCCTCAATGTGTATAAATAGCTGAGATGTGGTGGACAGAGGGATTTGGCCAACCTCTTTTCAATGGTTTGTGGGGACAGGACAAGGGGCAATGGCCACAAAATGGAGCCCAGGAAGCTCCGCACCAACATGCGGAAGATCTTCTTCATGGTGAGGGTGACGGAGCACTGGGACAGGCTGCCCAGGGAGGTTGTGGAGTCTCCTTCTCTGGAGATATTCAAGGCCCGTCTGGATGCCTACCTGGGCAACCTGATCTAAGGAACCTGCTTTGGCAGGGGAGTTGGACCTGATGATCTCTGGAGGTCCCTTCCAACCCCTACAATTCTAACAAAAAGGACTGGTTCATATTCGTTCTGGTGCCTCAGTGGTGGAAGACGCTTATTGGACTGGCCTAGAAACCTGAAGTAATGTGCTCAGGAGTGCTAGCTAGCATCCCAAAAACTCAGCCCTGTAGAATGCAGTCAGAGGAGAAAGATGACAATGCACTTCTAACAGATGAGGAAAAAAGCTAGGAAGCACAAATGGATATTTTTATGGTGTGTACTCTTTTGAGCACCTCAGAAGTTATTTTCACCTGTCTTGTCTGTGATCCCTCAACTTCATGTTTATCATATAAAGGATTTCTCAAAAAGTCATTTTAGAGAACAAGATAAGCAACCCATATACACAATCCCATTAAAAATGTCAAGCATAGATAAAAACCATCATACGATGGGTGAACAATGTCTGACGGGTAGGGCTCAGAGGGTTATGGTAAATGGGGCTACATCAGGCTGGTGGCTGGTCACCAGTGGGGTCCCCAGGGCTCCGTTTTAGGGCCAGTTCTTTTCAATGCTTTTATAAACAGTTTGGATGTAGGACTAGACGGTGTCTTGAGCAAATTTGCTGATGACACTCAACTTGAAGTTGTTGACTGTTGAGGGTGGAAAGGCCTTGCAGAGAGATCTGGACAGATGGGAGAGCTGGGCGATCACCAACCGCATGAAGTTTTACAAGAGCAAGTGCCGGGTCCTGCACCTGGGACGGGGCAACCCTGGTTATATGTACAGACTGGGCGATGAGGTGCTAGAGAGCAGCCCTGCAGAGACGGACCTAGGGGGGTTGTGGTTGACAGCAAGTTGAGTATGAGCCAGCAGTGTGCCCTGGCAGCCAGGAGGGCCAACCATACCCTGGGGTGCATCAAGCATGGCACTGCTAGTTGGTTGAGGGAGGTGATTGTCCTGCACTGCTCTGCGCTGTGCGGCCTCACCTCAAGCACTGTGTGCAGTTCTGGGCACCACAGTACAAAAAGAACATTAAACTGTTGGAGAGTGTCCAGAGAAGAGCTACGAAGATGGTGAAGGGCCTTGAGGGGAAGACATATGAGGAGCGGCTGAGGGCACTGTGCCCGTTCAGCCTGGAAAGAAGCAGGCTGAGGGGAGACCTCATCGCGGTCTACAGCTTCCTCATGAAAGACTCATAGAAACACAAGCTTGGAAAGGACCCACAGGATCATCTAGTCCAACCATCCTTCTATTACCATTACTACCCACTAAGCTACTAAATCGTATCTCGTGCACCTTGTCCAGGTGCTTCCTGAACACCGTGAGGGACGGTGACTCCACCACCTCCCTGGGCAGGCCGTTCCAGTGCCTCACTGCTCTCGGAGAGAAAAAGTTTTTCCTGATATCTTATCTAAATCTCCCCAGGCACAACTTGTGGCCATTTCCTCAAGTCCTATCATTAGTTATCTGAGAAAAGATGCTGACCCCCTCCTCATCACAACCTCCCTTCAGGAAGTTGTAGAGTACAATGAGGTCTGCCCTGAGCCTCCTCTTCCCCACACCAACCACCCCCAGCTCCCTCAGCCGCTCCTCACAGGACTTGTGCCCCAGGCCCTTCCCCAGCTTCGTAGCCCTGCCTGTGGGCAGGCCACGCTGCATCAGTTCATCAAGGACTGCATCCCGTGGGTGGGACCCCACAGCACAGGGGACGAGAGTGACCGAGAAGGAGCGGCAGAGAAGAAGCGCTGTAGACTGACCATAACCCCCATTCCCCCGTGCCGCTCGGGGGGAGGAGGTGGAAGAGGGTGGATGGGGGGGAAGGTGCTTTTGGTTTCTTTCCTTTGTTTCTCACTTCTCTAGCTTGTTAGTAATAAGCAATGAATCTTACTATCTCCCTACGCTGAGGCTGCTTTGCCTGTTACAATCATTACTACATGATTTTCTCGTCCTTATCTCAACCTTTGAGCCCTTTCCACATATTTTCTCCCCATTCCTCTTTGAGGAGGGGGAGGGAGAGAGCGGCTGTGGTGGAGCTCGGCTGCCCACTCGAGCGGAACCACGACAGTGTCACCTGCCACCTTACTGAGGGTACGCTCCATCCCCTCATCTAGGTCATCAGGAAAGGTATTAAACAAGATAGGCCCCAGTACCGACCCCTGGGGGGCACCACTTGGAATGGGACGCCAGCTGGACTTAATTAGCCACAACCCACTGGGCACAGCCCTCCAGCCAGTTCTGTACCCAGAGAGGGAGTGGAGGGGCAGGCACCAATCTGTCCTCTTTAGAGACCAGTGACAGGACCTGAGGGAATGGTGCCAAGCTGAGGCAGGGGAGGTTCAGGCTGGACATCAGGACGAGGTTCTTCACCGAGAGGGTGGTCGCACACTGGAACAGGCTCCCCAGGGAAGCAGTCGCTGCACCGAGCCTGTCGGAGTTGAAGAAGTGTTTGGACTGTGCTCTTAGTCACATGGCCTGAATTTTGGGGTAGACCTGTGTAGTGCCAGGAGCTGGACTCGATGATCCTTAGGGGGCCCTTCCAACTTGCGATATTCTATGATTCTGTGGTTCTAAAAATCTGTGACATATTAACCAAGTTGAAGAAGAATTTAAGGAAAAACGAGGTGTAATCATACATTAAAATGTAAATTCTCCATATATATTTTTCTTCCTCCTGTGTTTGCCTTTGACATATATCCAAGACAACAAGAATGGGGTAAGCTGCTCACAAACTTTTTTTTTTTAAGTTTATACAGTTTTAAGTGTAAGATTAAAAAACAACGACAACAACAAAACAGATGTTTTTATTATTACATAAATGTTTTTATTATTACAAAATGTAATAATAAATGTAATAATAAATGTTTTTATTATTACAAAATGTGATGTTTTTATTATTACAAAACAGACTTTTTATTATTACATAGCCAAACAATACACATGAAAGAAAAAATTCTTAATACTACACTGATATTGGGACAGATGCTAAAAAGCTACACGTGTTCCAGTTTTCTTAACAAAAGCAAACATAGAGATTGCACAGCATAGATTGCATTGCATAGAGATGGTATTCACCATCACTAGGTGTTGTGTACGAGATGTGACAACACAACGGCAACATATCCTGCTGCGTATTTTAGCACAGCTGATACAGAATCTTATTTTAAAAAAAATTAAACCTTTCCTGCCTTAACTTAAGTATCTGTGAAATTCAGAGAAATTTTTCTCTGCTGGGTTGAAGAGGTATCCTTCAAACAGAATATTGCTTTCTGTTCATTTAAATATATTTATCACCAGCAATATATTCATTTTTATGAAAATAAATATCTATAATTATCTCCAGGTCAGTAGAAAACAATTTATTCAACTATAAGGCTTTCTTGTAACTAGTTTTTCATATTAAAATGGTATTCTCTGGTATCAGTAACACTGTCATTGTTAGAAGCAAGATTCTTGCTTTGCTTCAGTTTGTGTCGTTTACTTTTAATAGGCAAAAATCTTGTGTTTGTGGACAGTGTTTCTCCCACATACTTTCTCCAGCGTGTTAGCACCTTAAAGGGCTTTCATAGTGTTATCAGTAAGTTATAAAACAAAAAGATACCTCCTGCACTAAGGTCAAGGAGGTTTACAAGTTTTTATAGGACATAAAAATACCTCCTGCACTAAACTGCACTAAGAGGTTTCTGAAGGATTTGCGTTTCATATATAGGTTTCTTTTAAGACATTTATGTAGTGTCCAGTGGAATAAAGAGCACCACAGGTTACTTCAGAAAAATATATTCTGAAGAGCTGATAGAGTATGTTAAAAGTCTATCCAGTTTTCAGTTCTCTCTCTCTCCATACAGTAGAGCACGCTCCTGACTAACTTGTACAGTGCACTCTGAAGAGGAGAGATTTGTTTGCCGAAGCTAAAGGAAGAAATAGAAAACCAAGAAAGCTACTTAACTTTTAATACTTCAATTAAATGTTAAGTTACAAAAGTTCACAGGCCATGAGATAACATATATAAATCCCTTCTCGAGCTAAAAGATCTCATTTTTTTATTCAGGAGCGGCCTCCCTGAATCTAAATAATCCTCTCACAGGCAGAACAGAGTGTCCGTTCTAACTCTTTATCAGATGTGGAAGAAGAGAGTGAGGTGACCAGTGCCTAAAAAAAAGAGGCACTCTCTTTTTAAGGCAGACTGATCGGCACAACATATTTTATCTGTTCTCAAGCACGAGCAACTCTAAGATAAATGGGTTCAAGGATCTTCAATGTGAAGAGTGAATATCCAGCGTATACTGGGGACACCTGACTTGGACCATGGACGCCTCACGCAGATTTCTGAGGAGTTCGGACAACTCAGAAATCATCTTTTACAGGAAGAGACCAGAGAATTCGACTCAGTGTAAAACTGGCACAGGCAGAAATCTCCCCAGTGACAGATGCTCAAGGGCATTAGTTAAAAAGAGATTAGAGTGTGACTAGAGAGAAGTCTCAAACTCTTGTTATATACTTAAATTTCTCTCCAAGGATGGAACAACTGCTATCACCGTGCATGACTGGCTGTAGAGGGAGAGAGAGCAAGTGAAAGACTTAGAAAAGCACCTTCCCTTCGTAGTCCTCCCGCTCCCAAAACGGTTCTCAAGGAAAACTACTGACAGACTAAGGTTAACTACTTTGAAAGGGCTGTGTGGGTGGACCCATTGTCTTCAAGTTCAAGCTTTTTCCTGCAGAAACTGCCAACAATTATGCCAAATATAACAATGGTTTTGCAAGATGGAGAAACGTCTTCCAGACTGAAAGGGAGAAGTCGTACTGTTGTTATTGTCGTCTGCGCACAGACAGCTAAGCAGTAACGAGCAATGCTAAACAACCACGATATTCCAGAACAAATACTGCCTAACAGTGACAGAAAGTGCTAGAATTCAAAACAAAAATTACCTCCACCAAATCGGTTTTGTCGTAGTCTTCTCGATGGTTGTAAATACACTGAATAATGACTCCATACACTTTTTCCAGGTGATATATGTCCAATCTCTTCGTTATCTTAGTGACAAAGCGTAACAGTTTCTGAAGACAACAATGGAGCAAAGCAACAACTTTAGAATAGTACAAGATCCTTTGAATACGCTCTATATGTTTTCAGAGGTTGAACAGTAACAATACAAGTGACATCCTACTTTTTCTTTCGCTATTAAATAAAATGTGACACACAGATTAAATATCCCATGAGATTTCAGCAGGGAAAACGAGTTAATTTTTCATCGTTCAGAGAAAGGAAAGGCTGAAATTTCGGATAATCTTTTACTACTAATCAATCTATCCCATCGATGGTCGTAATTGCAAGTCGACTGCTCCCAAAGCAGCAGGGAATGACACGATCCTCGCTGTAGGACAGCTGCTGCCACAGCAAAGCCACTGTTGCAGTTCATTCGAGAAGCGTTGCAGCAGCGCGGGGCACTGTAAAAAGGCTGCAGATCTTGTAGATACAGCTGTGCCAGCTGGAAAAGGAAGCACCCTTAGGTGATTACCTTTACCCACGTGTGCCATGCCTACAACTCTGCTGGCAGAACAGATTGCTCAAACGCCCAGAGCAAAGGTGGATTCGTTTGCTCAATCCTACCTTTAAATTCAGGGGTGGGTAAATAGCAAAGTGACTGCTTGGAGCAATCACCTCTCTCTCACACAGTCATTTCTATTACCAAAGATGCAGAGATGATCATCTCTGGCACAGCAACAGTGACAAGCGAGTGGCAGCACCTTCTTCCACTGCTACAGCTGTCCATTAGCTGTGTGAGCCTGCGAGTATGTAGCTTTATGGAGCAGCCATACCAAATGGAAATAGTACTGCCCCCTGGAAATAATGCTGCTTATCATATTATCAGCAAACTCTGCCTCCCTCATGTATATATATATATATATACACACAAACACACAATAATAGAAATTCTAATACTGCACTTTCAAGGAATTTCAGAAAAGTAGTCACTTCTCCATGGCTAGCTAGTTTACGTCAACCTGCTAACTTCAGGTTTAAAATCATCACTGCAAGAAATAAAGATCCTTTTCAGGTTCTTAATACATCAAAGCATGAAAAAAAATCCCCAAATAAAAGCCCTCAAACCCATCATAAAAATTACGAATCATTAAATGATATCCATAATAGTACTAGCAGGTTGTCAGTGTGGTATTTTAAAATTTAGCAAGGACTTTTATCTTAAAAATTAGGCAAGGAATCTGTCTCCTAAACTACAGATGACCAGAAGCAAATGGTAGCCTACAGAAATCTACACGAGCTAAACAGTCACAGTGCATTACAGGCTGAATGATTTCACTATCTATATGTCCTTCCAATTAATTGTTTTAATTGGCATTGGTTAACAATGGGATTAATTTGCAATTTTACATGTCGCAGGAATATGTCCTATTTGAGCATTAAAAGAAAGCTGAAATGAGACATACTTTGAGCTCAGAGCGATCCACGATAACTATGTACTCTGTCTCTGAAGGAACTTTTACAGTGTTCTCATCCCTTGTCTGTTGCTGGTCTTCTTCCCAAGAACGTTCAGGAGTCACCGCTTGAAATGCCCAGGAATCTGGAAGGACACAAACTTCTTCAGTCAGGTTTTCTGTTTATCTAGAATACAGTCTCAGTGAAGTATCCTGTACCTGCAAAACAGTCTCTTTCTGCAAATACAGAGACAGAATTGTTAGCGTCTTCACTGAGAAATACTTGGCTTCTCCCTTCTTTCCAGCTAAAGTCACTGCTCCATAAAAATTAGAAACTAAGACCAAAAAAAAGCAAACAACAATACCCACAAACAAACAAAAAGCACTCCTGAAAAGGTTAATAGTGGAAAAAAAGAGTCACGTTGCCAATTCAGGTTAGGGAACACATCTTAGAGTACAACATTAGGGCTTAAGTCTCCTATTCCACATGTTACTCTGGATCCACGCATCTTGAAGTGCAGCTTTTTCACCTAAGCTGCTCGTTATTGGAAAGCACCTCGTACAATAAAAGAATGGCAGTGACTATCAGTGACTGCTGGCTTTCAGTTAGGTACCATTAGAAAAAAACAGACTAGAATCAAAACACCAGCACCTACAGAAACATGTGGGCTTGGCTTGCACAATTAGAGGAGCAACATCGTTACGGAATAAGCTGTGTGATGATTTTTGAGAGCTGTAACAGAAAAAATAGAGTGAAATTGAAGGCTAAAGCTAAGAAATAGTGCAATCCTCCTCAGCAAGAATAAGGTGCTAAAGGATCTGTTGGACTTCTCCCTTACCATTTGAACTTGGATTTTCATTAGTTATAGTTCCCCATCTTGGTGTCGAATATCCACAAAGCTTAGCGCTTTCCTTTTCAGTGTTCAGTTTCACTTGACATATGTCAGAAACATGTTTTTCCACAAACTCTTCTTCAGCACTATCGTTTTGGTCACCTGTTGGTACTCTGTTCTCTTTATCGAATTGAGAACTCCTTCTTCTCTTTGCTGCAGCACGCGCACAGTTGTTCCTTCTGCACTTTCTTTCTGACGCACCTACAAAGAGACAGCATAAAAAAATAATCCAAAACAGAACCAAAAGAATTCTTTCTTCAAAATCCATTATCTTCATCTTACTCGACTGACAAGGAAAACAGAGGAACTGAGCTACCACTGCCTCTATCCCTACATATGCTGAGAAAAGAGTTGAAAGTTCATGGGGTCAGGTTGCTATTAAGATTAAAAACAAGCAAACAAACCACACACACAGCTACGGAATTTCATTCACTAAACAGTCACTTTCAGGATTTCACATGCTGAGGATTCTTACTTTGGATGGGCAGTATTAATACAACGTGAGGTTATTTGATAAAGTCTGATGCTTGGGTATTGGGCCTGTGATGTTCCAGTACCAGGAGAGAGGTTTCCTAATGCCCGCCTCAGCCCTCGTGCCTTTTGGTAAGCATTGCTATTCTCCCCATTACTTGTAGCCTTCTTTGATATCAGCCTGGGCAGCTCACCTGAAGAGTACGCTAGTCCTCATGTGCTCATACCACATCTTGGATTCCTTAACATGCAGAAAACACGGGTATGGCAGGGGGTTGGAGAAACTCCAGTTACTATTTTCAGTGGTAGTTACTTACATTCAGTGCAGTTTTCCAAAAAGTAAATTGAAGATAGTTGTTGTTAACTCCTCTTCCTTCTCAGATCATCCCCATAACGCTTGGACCTCTTTTTAAACCATGCCTTTTTCACGATATAAACACACTGATAATTTTCCAGAAAATGATTCTGTAATGACAGAATTTCAGAAATTCACAGATTTTTTTTAAAGCAGAATTTCTGAAACAAATTGCCACGCAAAATTGATTTTTTCCCTCCCATACAGTATAACCATAACTACACAGCTTTAAAAGGAATACTGTAGTGGCAACTACTGAACTACATTCAATTAAACGACACACCAAAAACTCTGGAAGAGCTTACATACACGCTGCCACCTGAAGACATGTATTGCTCACGTTTTTCCATCCCGTGTCAGACCCACATGGATATTTTCACCCGTCAGCTTGTTACAAGACATCTATTTAACATCCTACAAAGCTGGCGGGCCCCAACAAATCCAGACAGTCATTTTCACAGAACTGTTGTGCACTCTTACCAATGCTAACTAAGCTTTGTCACCTGGCGGTTTTATGGGCCATCTCACTGCTCTTTTCCTGTGAACAATAAAAGGAGGGCTGCATTTAGGCTGCTGTAGAAGAAGAAGAAATACTAATACAGAACTACGGGACGGCTGAGGTCGGAAGGGACCTCTGGCACAGTGAGAGTGCTTCCTGATGCTCAGGGGGGACATCAACCTAAATTCATTCCAGCAGAGGTATCTAACGCTGCCCACATCTGATCCTGCAGACCTCAGCTGCAGAGGCACGCACTTCAATACTGACAGAGAAAGAACAGAGGGCCTTACCCACACAACAGGCTCATCTCCGTGCCCTGACTTCTGTTTCCAGAGCGGGATCTGAAAGTTAAGCAATTTGCCATAAACCACTCCTGACTTACAGAAATTAGTTTCGGCTTGGGTAAGTGCTTTGCTGAACTCTGCATTTCATCAGCTTGTATCAGTGCTGCTGTCAGAAAGCTTGCTCCAGTTTTTATCTTTCAGAAACATTAAACTGGACGCTATTCCGGACCATATAATGTAATATTCCCCCTAACTTGAGGGATGAGAGGGAAAAATCAGCCCACAGCCCTTAGGGGCACCACGATTCCTTCTTCCCACAATCCAAGCGTGTCAGGTAAGGACATTCATAGAAACATTCAGGTTGGAAGAGACCTTTAAGATCATCCAGCCCAACCTTTAACCTTTAATTAAGATTAATCTGCTGTTTTAGGGCAACTTCTTTTAAGCTTGGAAAGAATGCCACGAACCTTTTGTTCCCCTGAGGGTATCCTTATCCTTGGGGCTTCTAGAGGAGAGAGCAGGGCTCTCTTCTGGTGCAGCAGTTCAAGCTGTTTCCTTTTACCGTTTCTCAGGTTCTGCTGTCGCCTTGATGTCTTGAGCAAATACTGCCTGGGGTCCGGAGGCCAGAAACAAATGAAATTCTTCATGCTCCCGCGTGGTGCAGCCCGCACGCCTCTCAGCTGCTGCAGGAGGGCCTGGGGCCAAGTCTCACCTACCCCAGGCCCTAGTTAAAAGGCCTGGGGTAGTTAAAGGGCCTCCCAGCTCCCCTCGCCTCTGCTTTACCACCCCCCCGGAGCGCACAACTCCCCCACTCGCCATCCTCCTCTCGTCGGAGATGAAACCCGCGTAGGACTCCTCCACAGGGCGCTCCCCCCGACTCCTGATGCAGTCGCGCAGCTTCCACGCCTTTTCCTCGCTGCAAAACACAACCGTCGACGGCACCGTTTTCTTTTTTTTTTTTCCATCCCCTTTTCACCTTCACCTCCAGCAACCCAAACCGGGCCGGGAAGGTTTCCCTGCGGGGTTTTTAGCTCCGTTTCCAGCTCCCCCCTCAGCGCGCCGCCAGCCTCCATTTTGAGGCGCCTCCCTTAACAGGAGCAGCCGGTGTAGGCGCAGGCGGCTCGGGGAGGCACCGCCGGCCGGTACCGGTACCGATACCGGCCCTCATCCAGCTCCGCCATGCTCCGGGGGGAGATTTCCCGTGCTGGGGAACGGGGCCGGGCTCCTGAGGGAGCCGCCTGAGGGCGGGCGCGGAGCCCGTGAGGAGGCGGCGCCCGCCTGAGGGGGCGGCACGCGCCGCTTCCCGCCCGCCAAAAGGCTCAAACGGTGCTGAGGCCCCTAAGTCGAACCCTCCGCCGGGAAAGATTTCAAAAATAGTTCCGCAAAATAAAGAAATAATAAAAAAAAAAAAAAAGGGCGGGCGAGGGCCGGCCCTCCGTGAGGGCGGGGAGAGGAGGGAAGAGAGGGGAGGAAGAAAGGGGGGAGGAAGGAGCTGGAGGGCTCCGTGTGAGGCGGAGGGATCCGCAGCGCTGCGCGGGGCCGCCTCAGCGGGCGCCGTCCCTGCGGCGCCGCCATGGTGGTGCTGAGGCGCAGCGCCGGCAGCCGCCGGCAGTCCCTGGCCGCCATGGACTCGAGCTCCGAGTTCCTCTCGCTGCAGCCCGGCGGCAGGAGGACGAGCAGGCAGAGAGCAGCCCCGGCCGTGAGTTCCCGCGGGGGTCGTTCTTCAACCCCCCCCCCCTCAGCCCCCCCCCTCCCTCAGGCGGCCCCGGGGGCAGGTGCAGGCGGGGGGTGCTGAGGGGGCTCGGAGAGCAAGGCTAAAAATCAGGGCTAAGTAGTGCTGAAGGAAAAAAAGCGTTAGTTAGGGGGTGTAATGTGGTTACGACTTCCCTGAAGGGTTTGCTGGTGTTAGGGAAAACCCTGATTTGCTCTTAGGGACGGTTTGTGTGTCTGGTATTTCATCCGCACCATTTCCAGCTCCGTCTTGCTGCTCCCATCCCCGCTCAGCATCACCTGGAGGAGTTGGCTGCTGTACGCACAGCTAGCGAGAGGTCAAGCTAAAGCTCTGCTCTTCCCAAAGGCAGAGCAGAAGCACCTCAAACCACCTCACAGCTCTCGGGGCGAGCCCTGTCTCCGAGCAATGCTTTCAGCTCTCCGTGCCGCCGAGCTCAGCGTTCTCGGCTGTTTGGGTTCAGGCTGGGGTTTTGTTTTGCTGTTTCTCTTCCCCCTTCTCATTTCGAGTCTGCTGAAGTAAGCAGGAAGCAGCCCTTGGGGTGTCTTCTCTTTGCAAGCAGGCGCTGGAGGCTGCTTCAGTATCTGCACTTTGCTGTTGCAGTGTGCACGAGAAGCGGTTGTCAAAGCCTGCAAGGACTTGAGCTGCCCTTGGCACGTGAGGGAAGGCTGTGCAAAGTCAGGCAGGGCAAACAGCCGGCCCGCTTTCGTTGTGGGAGCAGGAATGAGGAAGTGAAGTGTAAAGTTTTCGCTGAAGTGAAAGCAGATGTTTGTTCTCATGAAACAGGTTGTAAGGTGTGTTTGGTTTGGTTTCTTTCTTTGTGTTTTTTCACCTCCTTGCAGAACTTTCCCATGCTTCGAGGCACAGAGTCACTCCTGTTTCGTTTGTAGGACCGCCAGGCTTTGCTGGAGCACTCAATATGGGAGACATGTAGAAGTGCCCTAGATGACAGAGATGGCGATCCTGCTCCTAGCTGCATGTTCACGTCCTAATGTCTCTTCCCTAACTTTCTGGTTTGCAAAGACATGGCAATAGCAGCTTTTGCAGCTTCCCCAATATCAGCAAGCCACTTACCTCCAGTTATTCGGCATATTTCATCCATCTAGATTAAGGAGCATGCAGCAGAAAGTCTCAGGTAAACTGGAATCTGATGGCTTCGTCTTCTCCCAAGTTTCCAGTCCCAAGGAGTCCCGTGGCAGACCGTAAGTGGCTGCTGTCCCTCTGGAGGCTGTTTGTCTGCAGCTTTACATCCCCGCTGTAATTCCTCAGGCTGGACCAGGTCGTTTTGTTGTGACCTGTACTTGACACCCGTGTGCTCCAGAGTTCCCTTTTTGTTTGGGGAAAGTGATTCTTTTCTCTGCTGAGCCTTCCTGAGTCATCTGCGTAGGGACTTGACACCAGAGCTCGTAGCTTAAACGCACTTCTCTGTTTGGCTGGCACTTGAGCATCTGCTTACTTCCCTAGAGACACCCGACAGCTAACTTCTTAGAAGCGATTGTTGATCGCTTCCCGTAGTAGGAGGAAAATAACTTTCAAACTACTACAGAATTCCTTCCTCCGGTTTCCTTGTTCTGGTTTAGGTGCTTGCTTCTGCTGAATTTCACTTCTTGAGTGCGTTTTTTCAGCCTTGTATGACTGATGCGAGCCAGTTCTGCCCTGCTGGCAGCCTGCTGCAGGTGACGTAGTGCTTCTCAGCACCTGCTGTCTCACTGACTTGGGATGCTTTCGTAGGAGCCAGAGGATGGTCAGAGTTAGCAATGTCCATTGTTCCTGGCTGTGCCCTTGTTTGAGACAGGGTGAAGATAAAAGAAGAGCTGATAAAGAATAACACGAGTACACAGCACTGTGCTTGTTGCAGAGAAGTCATCAAATAAATGCATAACTATGTGTACAGAGGTCTCCCGAGTTATCCCACTCTTTTCTTTCTTAAGCCTCCCAGAGGAAAACCGTTCAACATCACTGTGACAGACCAGGCTGGTCTCATCAAGCTTTAGGTCTTGTTTCATCTCTGCTGGATCTGGGGAACAAAAAATGTTTTCAAGAGTTGTTTCAGGTGCCTGGATTCAAACTCGTGCTAGGGCAAGCATCTCGTGAGGCCCCTCTCTATCAGCACGGAGAACAGGAGGAAGAAAAGCGTTCTCCCACGTGCCCTTACCAGTGCCCTCCTCTAACTTCTTCATGCTTTTGCCGTTACCTTGAGCAAACACTAACTAAACTCTTAGTAAAGTTGGTGCTGAGAAGCAGAAGAATCTTGTCTATTTTCTGACTTTGGAGTGAAATTTGGTTTGAGGTACTCTTGCTGAAACTTCATTTTGTAAACAGAACGAGTCCCCGCTCAAGGATATCACAGCTTCCCTCCCGTACTAGAAATGATAGTACTGACCCTTGTAGCAGCAATGTGAAGAAGGTCAAGGGCAGTAAGAAGGGTTCAAAGCTTTGGTATAACGAGCCTGACTCTTTTTTTGACAGAGCTCCTAATAAGCATCTTTAGCAAGGTCTGGAGATGGGAGAAAAACTCTAACTAGATTTTAATTCTAGGGCGTATAATGTCAAGCTTGACTGTTCCTCTGAACAGTCAATTGAATTTAATTTTTTTTTTATTTAAATTAATTAGTTTAGTTTTTTTAATTTAAATTCAATTGAATTTAAAGTTTTGAATTTAAATTCCAATTGAATTTATTGAAAGAAATTCCAATTGAATTTAAAGTTTTTTGTTGTTGTTTTTCACGAAACACTAAGTTTATGTGAAAGGTTTTGCTGCAATATCTTTTTGCCAAGGATATTAAGCTTAAGTTATCCACAAGAAAACGGTGGGGAGAGGGAAGCTTTAGTGTTGAAAGCTTTTTTTTTTTCTTTTTTTTTTTTCCCCGGGTTTTTCTTGAGCACAGCGGTGTTTCAGTGTCTGCCTGCCATTAGTTGCCCCACTACCAAGTCAGGAGGGTTAATTAAACTTGCATGAGACAGAATTTCTTTATCTGAATCTACATGGTTCACATAAATATATTCTTATTTCCTTCTTTCCCTAGGATTATTCTTCTACCAGTATTGAATGTTTCAACGGCCACTGTTTAAGATCAATGAGAAAAAGCATCCTGCGGTGTTCGGACTCCAACTTTGAAGGAAGTATGGCGATACTGAGGGCAAATGTCAACAGAAGACGCTTTTCAAGGTACTGTATTTCTATATGTTCAATCTCTGTTCGATTTGTAGATTGAAAAGCAAGAGAGAAAGCACGTGCAGTAAGTCGTGGCCTGAGAAACCTCTGGCTAAAATCAGCAGAGGCCTATGAGCATGCTGATGGCGGTACCAGTACCTTAAAACTAGAATACCTCTTCTCACTGAAAGTCTTCTGCTTTTCTAAAAAAACATGTGTTTTTTCCCCAACCCCTTTGAGGTGTTGTGGTTTAGCTGCCAGCCGGGTTAAACACCACAGAGCCCTTCGCCAACCCTCCCACCTCCCTCTCTGGGATGGGGGAGAGAAACGGGAAAGTGAAGCCCGTGAGTTGAGATAAAGACAGCTTATTAAGACAGGAAAATAATGATGATGATGATGATAGTACTGCTAATAGTAATGTGTACAAAACCAGTGAAGTACAATGCAGTTGCTCACTACCCGCTGCCCAGTGCCCAGCGTAACCCCTAGCAGCCCGGCTGCCCCGCCCTATCCATGGTGTTATCCATGGCAGCGTGTTGCCATGAGGCATAGAATTCTTTGGCCAGTTGGGGTCGGCCATCCTGAGTCTGTCCCCTCGCAGCTGTTGCTGTGCGCCGATTCTGATCGCTGGTAGGACAGTGAGACACCGAAAGGTCCTTGGCTTGTTGTAAGTACTGCTCTGCAGCAATGGAAACATCGGGGTGGTATCAGCACTCTTCTAAACATCCTTTCACACATCCTAACCAAAACATAGCAACCTACCCGCTACTAGGAGGAGAACTAACTCTGTCCTAACTGAAACCAGGACATGGATCTTTTCCACTTGGGTGCTATCGCTCATAATTTTGAGAATTCAACATGAGCAAGCTAGGAAATGTGGGTACATACAGAACCGCGTGTATACGGTATGCAACAGACTTGGGATCTGGATCCTCCGTGAGGCCTACAGGCTTCTCTTTGTATACCATGGAGCACTGGCTTGTAAACCTGGTGAAATTTCCCATCCTTGATGGGTCTAATACAAAAACTCTTTTCTCCCTTCTCTCCCCTGTCCTCTTTCTTAATGTAGGCAGTTGAGAAAGCCGAAATTGGAACGAGAAAAAGAATGTAACACAGGTAAGTGGCTGTAACTCCCCGGGATACCTATTTATGCTGGTTACTGAAGAGGATGGCACTTGGTCACTGCATTGCTTTCATTTGGCCCCAAAGCCTTCTGTAGTCAGCTGAATTCATTCATCAGTGACTTTTCTGTGAAGAGAGGTAGGTGCAAATAGGAGATTTTATGAATTCCTTGGGGAGGGAGCAGTGTGAATTGCAGCTTCGTAGGCACAAAGGAAACTACTCTAATTGTGCAAAGTAAATTGATACTTGGTAAGTTCAAACTTAGTTTTGGGGTTGCCAACTATAAAACTAAACCTTAGCTGTGATCCTACCACCACAGTGGTGCAGCTCTTCCCTTCCCCTTGTCCTCTTGGCTCTTTTAATGACAATGCAAGCAACAAAGCTGTGCCAAAGGGTGCTGTATGGTAAACAATGGGCAGGCTTTTTTCTAAAAAGCACGAGTTTGAGTTACCTGGTGTTTGGGTGTTTCTCTTGAAACGATTCTTACCTCCTAGAGCTGTTAGATCATAATGCAGGAAATGAAAGTGCTGCATGCCTAAACAGAGTAATAAAACATACACCTCTTAGGAAGAGGCTTGCAATGTACTAGTGGTTTTTTTGAGCACTGTTAGATACATTTTTACATAAATGGAGTGAAAACACCTTAGAGAAAGGTGTTGATTGTTCTCACTTTTCCAAGACAGAAATCACTGGAGTAAACTTCCCTCCTGCATGGAACAAAAGTTGCACGTTTGTTTTCATCAGACTAGCTTTCAGTCTCTTTAAAAATTTCTCTACAGGTCACAGTTTTAAGTAGACAGTTTAAACGTGCAGAGCGATAAATAAGTGGAATGCAGTGGTTGTGACAACAACTTCTGATCTGGAATGTAAAGAAAAATCAATCCACTTCAGGGTGCCTTTTTTGTTTGTCTGTTTACATTTTACAAGAGCAACGGTGAAATAAGGAGAATCCCATCTTCAGTGTTTCAAAATACTTTGTTTCTGCGTTTCAGTCACCAGAACATTGAGGAGTAGAGCTGGTGCAAAACCTGTGAGACGAGTCCACGGAGAAAACAGGGACTTGGAGCTGCGACGCAGTCGGTACTCTACTCCTAACTCATCTATTCTATTTGACAAATTTATAACAAAGTAAGTCATCTTTTCTTGCAGACCTCTTAAAATGATCTTTCTTAGCAAGCCTTTGCGCTATGGCATGATGTTGGCCTCGACTTGCTCTTTATTTTGACAGCAAAGAGGTATGGCTGCTCCTGCCCTTGAGAGTTCAATTCGTTGAGTTTTCCCCATTTGGTAGTTTTCTTAGCATCAGAAGTGCCATCATTTTTAATGAACTTTTTGTTCCATACTCACAAAAGTGAATGTAATGCTTGGTTAGGAAACTGAGGACGGTTTGATACAGTCAAAGCAAAGTAGTCCTAGCGATTCTGCACTTCTGTCCGTGGTTTATTTCTCTTTCTGAAGCCAAAATTGTTTTCTGCTTCAGAATTTGCTTTCCTTTCATTTCATCATTTTCTACAACACTAAACTTAGATTCCCACGTAGAGAAGAACAAACAGCCTTTCCTCGGTTAACAAAAAATGACTTACTGCTACTGTGCAGAGCAACTTAAGTAGGATTAAAAGTTGACATAATTTTTTTATAACATCTTCTTAGGATGTCAGAATTCTTCTTTTCCTGCTGCATTTAAATATATATATATTTTTAAATGTGCTCAGTAAGAGGGGAAAATAAACCTGAAAACAGCGTATGTTTGCAAATCCTCAAAAGCTTGTTCTTAAATCTCTATCAAAAATAAAGATTTGACCTAATTTTTTGGTAATGTCTAAAATCTTGGCTAAGTGTCAATGACTTTTGCTTTGTGCATACTACATTAAAATCACTTATTGATTATGTGTGCTGTTTTATTTTTTTCATACATACTGAATTTTGATCTTACATGTCAACTTTGTATCTTAGTACTGCGGAAGTTGTGCTACAAAAAATGGATGAAATGGAGCAGATACGTAGATGCCAAAGATGTTGGGAAGATGTTGAGGTACAAATGACAGAGCAAATACTCCGTCAGTTTGCCATTTTTGTAGAGTATTTCCCGTAGGGAAGTAACTTAGTTGTAATTTTAATTGAACTGAAATAACTTCCTTCCAAAGAATAGTGTGGTCTAAGCTACCATTTGGTCTTGCTCTCTGGTTATGTCTTCATGTCTTACTGATACGGTTGTGCTCCAGGTATCTTTTAAGAGTGGAGGAAGCATCTTCTGCAGAAGATGTGGGATAACGGGGAGATGCTGAAATGCATGTCTTCCACTCCAGTTTCTGAATTGCCTTCTGCTTTTTGAATGGACACTGTTTACAAACAGCTGTTTCAGACTTGGGTTTTTACTCCAAATGTTACTAAAAGCTCTGCCTGGGGGACTGAATATGCAAAAAGCCTGGTGCTTTCCATCAGCTTGGCAGTTTAAGCTGTTTAGCTTTTTATCGTTAACTCCTAAATCATATTTCTCATCATGGAAGGAACGCACTTACTTGGAAAGCTTGACAAAAGGCAGTGCATAGCTTCCTGTGTTGGTCACTCGCTCAAATTTTGACTGAACTTTTTTTTTTTCCTGAGAGCTCACAAAGAATCTCCAGTATCATGTAGCTTTAATCATCTGTTACAGGCAAATGGAGCTGTTTTCTTTAATTGACCTAACTTGCATTTTAGAATTCTTCCTTGGTTGCAAACTGCTCCCAGAGTTTTCAGCAGAGTTTTCAGAAGCCTTTCAAATTTCCAGCTGAATGAACTGATGGCTACTTTATGTATATTTGTTCGTGTGCTGGCCTTGCCTGAGAGCTTAAATAAACCCCTGTCTGTAGAGGAACCCATGTTAAAGTTGTATGCAGCAATCATACTTCCTCTGTCTTAGTTTTGCTCTATTAAATTAAATTATTTTATTAAATTACTGTTCTTTTGAATGATAGGCACGTCATTTTAAAACTTCCCGATAACCTACTTTCATAGCTTTTTGTTTAGCTCTGAATTCCCTTTTTTTTTTTTTTTTTTTTTTTTTTTTCTCTCAAATCACAGAATGGTTGAGGTTAGAAGGGGCCTCTGGAGGTCATCTGGTCCAACCCTCCCCTGCTCAAGCAGGGACACCTAGAGCTGGTTGCCCAGGGCTGTGAAATTAATCCAGAATTGTCCACAGTACTTTTTATTAGCATCTCTCACGCGCCTGTATGATTTCTTTTGGTATGTCTGCTAGCAAGGTAGTTCTTTTTCCTTGGTTCTGTCACGCTGTAGGTTATTAACCTACGATTAATGCACTCAGTTTTGTATCTGGGCAAGTATTTAACCACTGCGTGTACTGAGCCCTGGTTTAGAGCAGAAATTCTTGTTACTGATTGTGGGTGCACGCAATCATATTCCCATTCTCTCCTCTTGTGCAATAATTAGTTTTTTGTGTGTATACGGGGTGCCTCGATAATGTTTCTGTGTAAGCATCAACAGATAGACGTGTCTGTCAGTGGATGTACGTGTATGCACGTCTGTTTTGCTGCACGTTTGTGACCGATCTTTCTTGCTGCTTGGAATTAGGAGAACCTTGATATCTTCACCTGTGTGAGGTCGGACTTTGAAAGAACTGGACCCGGCAGTCCAGATGAGATTGGTGAGTTCTGGCTTTAAGTTTTCTTTACTCTGTTCTAACCAAAAGCCTTGTCTTAAACAATTGAAACAAGCTAATCTACTGGGTATTTGTCTTCTGTAAAAGTTCTGTGTTGCTATTGTCTTCACAAGCCTTAGTGTGAGCTCAGAACAGGTGAAAAAAAAAATACAGTGCTTTTCCAAACTGCTTACGAGAGCAAAGGCAACAGATGGTTGTAGACAGGTGGGAGTGGAAAGAAATGGACAGCATTACTCAGCATGTGAAACGGCGATACCGCTACAGCAGGAGCGTGACAGTTTTCATGGTTTTGAGCAGCACAGCAAGAATTTTCAGGAAGCAAGATAGATAGGCTGCCAGATGTGTATGAAAAGCTCCTCCCAAGCGTGAAGCTCAGCAGGAGGGAAGATAGCGTTGTGCATTTCTGCGTTGAGGAGGCAGTCACCGTAAGCTGCTGTCAGGGCCTGTAATTAGGAGCTGTCATCTGGGTACTCAGTGACTTGTGGAATGAGGTTAAGCCACAAAAGGCCATATTAACTTGGAAGTGATGGGAAAACTTACAGTTTTTAAGAAGAATGTTAGTTGTGATTAAGGCAGTAAATGAGATCATCCTTGTAGGAGCTTTCTAAACAGATCAGAACAGGGCAAGACTGTACTTAAGGACCGACAAGGGTGTTGCAGTAGATGAGCTGACGAGTTAGATTATGTGATAGAGCTCACCTGCACACCTGCAAAGGAGCTCAGAGAGACAGTGACAGGAGGCTGAGCCCCAGAAAAGACTTTGCTCCTCCCTTCAGAGGCCCAGAGGAGCAGAGAGATGCACAGTGGCAGGTGGGAACCCAAGGGAAGTTCTTCAGAGGAAGAATGGCTGGGCCATGGACTAGTAAGGGAGAAGCAGAGTTGACTCCTTTGGAGGTTTAGTTAGGAAAAGATTAGCTCAAAGTCTTACTAAGAGTAGCTTAAATACAAGGCGGGGGCCAGTCTAGAGGGAGAAGCTTGGTTAAAGTGTGTGGGTTTCAGGGAGCTGTGCAGTAGGGACTTGTAGAGAGGAATTTTAAATAGCACGTTGAATGGGAAATGAGCCCGGGGCAATTAATTGATGATCAAAATGCAAACTACAATTTTAAATCAGGAAAAAGCTAGGATATACTTTTATAATGAACAATACGCCAGAAAAGAGTGAGGAAAGTGTGAGTGTTGTTCTAAAGGAAGTTATTGGAACAAAGGAAAGGGTTAGAGGAGCAATAAAGCAGAGAAATTCATGCTTTTGCGATAGAAGTGTTGGAACACCAAGGACTGGAGATGGTAGTGATCACAAACTCATTTCCTGATCGCTCAGTTTTCCGTGTGCTGTCTGTATACCCCATGGCACCTACCTTGCATTCAGAAAGCAATGCAACCTTTGGGGTTAACAAATAAAAACCAAAGAGGGCAGTGCTTTCCAAGAAAAAAAAAAGTCCTTTTGGCAAACAGGTAGGTCAACGGAGTATGTACATTCCTTCCTCGGTGTCCTGCTGTTAACGTGAGAGGATATTCAGCAGAACCCAGTAGATAATTGCACTCTGGTTCTTGTGTATTTTACCATCTTTCATGAAACAACTGCAGGTTACTTGACAGAAGCTAATGGCCTAAACTTATGTGCATTTGGCATTGTTTTCTCATTGGTGAGCTTCAAGCCTGTGTCTGGCCCATTACTGCTCCCAGAATTTGTGGCAGAGCTCGACTTGGACTTAGATGACTATGCTTAGTCTTAGCACTCCAGATTATTAAAGCCGTTTCCATTAAATACTTTCTCAAACTAAGAAGTGACTTTCTGAAGTAGCTGATTTCAGAAGATCTGCATCTTAGCTAAGCAATATGACAGAATTTTGCCTGTTGTGAAACACTGAGGCTGACGACAAGTCCATCAGCAGTTTCAGAGAGGACAGAACAATGTCTAGATGCACGCTCATCTGCTAGGATTAGTGATTTCTGAACCGTGACTTGCATAAATTCATCTTAAGGTTTTGCAGGATCCACTGTGTCATTCAAATAATGATAGTAATAAAACTTACAGGCATCTGTGTAATGCCTTTTGGATTTCATATAATTTGCAAAAGTACGTAACGATTCGGTGTCATTTTGTGGTACAGTACAAACATCAAGAGGAAGTGAGAACAAAGAAAATGATGGTGAAGATGTTCCAAGGCGTTACAACCGTCGACAGAGGAAACCTGTTGACCGCTACCAAGCTCCTATGGAAAGTAGGTTGAACGCACAGTTTCTGTGAAAACCTTGTTTCTTGCACATAAGTGAGATAAACTTTTTGAATGCAAATACACGTATTTGCGCACACAGTTCTATTTCAGTTCTGTACCTTCATTCTGCACATGAACTTCCCTGTTTTTAGCAGACACGTGTGTCCTGTGCACATTGTATTTCTTTGCTGTTTGGTGTACTTAGTGCTATGTATCCTTGATATAACAGTAATTAATCACGCTTAATAGTCTTGCTCTTGTGATTTTCAGTTCACCTTTAAAAAGGGTGAACTTGTACTTTTCCACTTGTACCATGCACTGATGAAAAGCAAACACAGTTAAACATTCTTCTGGAATTAGGGATGAGTGAAACACGTGGTGTTTTCTTTATCTTTTGATATCCTCCTCTCTTAAATGTATCTGTATCATTATTCTAAATTCTTTCCTTTCAGTAAGACAAAGAGATCGAGAGAGGACTAACTCGGGCCAGCCCCGTTCTGTCAGACAGAAAGAGTCACTTGAAAATGCTGGGTCACAAAAATCTAGAAGACGTGCCAGGTTGGTGTATGGCTAGTGATAGCTCTTACTTATCCGTAGAGCTGTCAGTCTCCTTACTGCATAATGCTTCAAAGGGTTTTCAGTTTAGTGGTAATTACAGAGTAAGTTTATGACCGGTACTTTGGTAGTCTGAGGATAGAGAGGAAAGAAATATTTGGAGGGGAGAAGGCGGATACTTTTAAGTTGGTTTCTGTTTTAAATCCAATATTTGTGGGTCGCTGATAAGATGATTATGGAGGTAGTGTCTGAGTTTCTGTAACTGAAATTCTTTGGTTCTGGAACTGAAGCCAGAATCCCCCCTTAAAAATCTTAGTCAGACTATTTAATCTTGAAGGATACAAAGGATTTTCTTAAAACCGAAAATAATCGTATTCGATTTAGAGGGAGAGGCTTTATGGAAGTTCCATTAGATTTAAAAAAAAAAAAAAAAAAAAAAAAGTTATCACTCAAATACTGACTCTAGTTTCTGTTTGGAATCAACTAATGTTTCTGTATGAAGTCAACTTTAAACAATAAAAGATCTAAATGAAATCATAAATTGCCTTAGTCATGATAAAGGCTTTTTGGATTCTGTAAGCAGTTAGTGTGTAGAGAATGCTGTTGATTGCCAGATGTTTTGTTGAGCATTCTTGAAAGCAGACAGTTGTCACGAGGAAAATCATGTCATGGCCTTTGAAATCAGATTCCTAAGGAGTACAATGGACTGGAAAATAGATCTCAGAGTAAATTCAGAGATGGAATTCCCTTAATTTTTGGTGTTATTTAGTATCTGCTCTATTTTCTTTTTAACTTTCTGGTTTATATGCTTGCTTGCAGACAGAGACGTGCAGATGACATCAGTGATTCTACATCCTCTTGCTCGTCTCCCTCGCTTAGCACATGTGATACGGAGGAGGGTGGTGAGAGCAGTGAGGACGGCGAGAGCACATCTCCAAGAAGGTTGCTGTCGTTAGAGAATAGGGGAGGGATGAATCTCCTTCAAATGAATATTTAGCCATGTTTAAGTTTATCTAAATTGAACTGTGGAAGTTTATGTCAATTAATTAGGTCTTCTATATATTAATTAATGTCTTCTACATTTGCTTGGCATTACTATGAAAAACAAAAATCTTTGAGCTGCATCTTAAAGAAAAAGAAGCCTTATAACTTCTCCTTAATTCAAATCAGGACTTTTCGAGTGAAACTTCAGAAACAGGACCTAAAGAGAGTTCAGAGGGATCAAAAGAAAGTTGGAGGAAGTCAGGGAGATGCAATGCAAATAGATAGTGCGGTAAGTCTTAAACTAATCCTCGTGTCAGCGAGTGTTTCCAGTGATTATGGGAGATCTCAGTGTGCCATCTACAACTCCCTTTGTTGATGGTTTTCTCTAAAGCAACTTCAAAAATTGCCCAGAATGTTTCCATTGTGCTGAGAGAATTTCTGATGAAACCTTGATCTAGGTTGCTGCTTTCTTTAACATACAAACTCTGTGGTGTTGAATTTCTCTTTAGATTGGATTTGAGAATGTGGGTGGTCTTTCCGAACACATTGCAGCTTTGAAAGAGATGGTGATTTTTCCCCTCCTGTATCCAGAAGTTTTTCAGCGGTTCAATATTCAGCCCCCAAGGTAACTCATTAAAGTGGTAAATCATTAAGTCAGCTGTTTTCAGGAGACAGTTCAATTAAGGTATCACTATGCTTCCATGCTTCAACATTTTTGGCAGCGGTGAACATTTGTTTTAGTAGTAGCAAAAAGTGGTTTCTTAAAAATGGATAGAATCCAGAATATTTGTAGGTTAAAAATATAAGCAACGTCTTAAAATTTTAAGTTTTACCATCTGGTGTTTTTAAAAAGTTGGGTTAGTTGGGTTGGAGTGGTTTTGTTCTCAGTTTAATGTACAAGTCAGCTTGATTAGTTTGTAAGCAAGAAGGGATTATCTAGTGGAAGTCAATTGTAATATGTTGCCTGGAAGCCCAGTTGTTTTTCCTGCCTACTTTTGCTTTTTTCTCCTCTGAGTGCTAAGGCATTGCTTTTCCTTCCGGCTTTAGGCTTCCTCACTTGCCATCAGCAATAGATGGTCTGAGAGACCAAACCCAGTAACTTAATGCTTTTGAGAGGAGCATTAAATGCTTTACTGTCAGATTCTGCATACTGTGAAAGCAAGAATACGCAGTTTATTGCTGAAGAATGAACTGGTGATTCACCGTTCAGCCCATTCTCAGATTCTGTGCTGAAGTTTGCCCGTTTGGCTCCGGTTTGCTGTAATCACCCTGTTTGTCAGCAGTTTTGGAAGTGTCCTTCTGGGACAGTATGCTCTCTTTTGAAGGTTTTATACACTTGAGTTACCCCCTTATTCATTTCTTTGGGTGAAAAAAATGAATTTTCTCGTGAAACGTTGTAAAAACGCGGAACTTCTAACTGTTCTTATTCTTATTATGCTCTTACTATTGCAGAGGCTGTCTATTTTATGGCCCCCCAGGAACAGGGAAAACACTAGTTGCTCGTGCACTTGCCAGTGAATATAGCCGAAGTGACAGAAAAATATCATTTTTTATGAGAAATGCTTCGGACTGCATGAGAAAATACGTGGGGGAATCAGAACGCCAACTTCGTGTGTTATTTGAACAGGTAAGGTTGAAATGCACAGTGTATTCTGTCAGAGTTGAAACCATTATTTTCTGTAGTCAACGTTTTTAAGTAGAACTTGCTCTTTTTTTGTATTTTGTTAGTTTTTTTGTCCCACTGCAATGGAAATGTCAGTGTTTCTGCTGTGAATGTCAGCTGTAAGAACTACTGGAACGATTTGCTTCCTGTAACCTGGATCCAGTGGGTTGACACAGACTGCTGTCTTCTGTTAGTCATGCCAGATACTCCAGTGGCTCTATCAGTAGAGGTCCCAGAGGCTAAAGTGAAAAATCAAGTTTAGATGACATTCCAACCATGATGTTTTTGTGCATTTTTCCTTTAAATAATGCTGTTTTACTTTGTGTTTTCGTGCTAGGCCTATCAGATGCGACCTTCAATTATTTTCTTTGACGAGATAGATGGTCTCGCTCCTGTGCGCTCCAGTAAACAAGACCACATTCATAGGTATTACAGTTTTGCACCTACATAAAATCTGCTTGATCTTTGGGGAAGTAAAAAAAAAAAAAAAAAAAAAAAAAAAAAGGATGATGACCTGTTTAATTTACTGTGAGCACGTTAATTTATCCTGCACACTTGTAACTCAATGCCAAAACAGGTGATTTTAAACAATAGCTGAAAACAATTTACTAAGCCTCGTATCAGCATGTGGTCTGTGTTAACTTACCTGTTTTTTATGTCTTAAAACGAGTCTTGTCCTTAAAGCTTGTCCTTTTTGACTACTCATGGAAGAAAGTCGTGGAATGTAACAAAATTTACTGAACCAGTAAGTAAAACTTATATTTTTCTATTAGTTCCATTGTTTCAACTCTTCTGACGCTTATGGACGGCGTAGGTAACAGAGGGGAGATCGTGGTAATCGGAGCTACCAACAGACTGGATTCTATAGATCCTGCTTTACGAAGACCGGGACGCTTTGACAGAGAGTTCCTCTTCAACTTGCCAAATAAAGAGGTGAGAACTTAAATTCAACGTTAGTGCTACCATGGCAAAGTCCAACTTTATAGGAAAAAAAATTGACAACTTGAACAAGAGAGTGATATGTGGAGACACTGCGTTGTTCCGTGGAGGGCAAATCTGGTACTGGATATATATGGTCAAGATGATACCACCAAGTAGGTAGTTCTGTAATCAAACCTTTCATTCCCAAAGTTGTATCTGTTTGCTTAATTATTTAGTCCACTTGGGCGCTTTCATCATGAAGTTGTGTTTTTGGTCTCAATCCTTCACTTATGAATGAATAGGGGACGTGTTTGCATTTGATGGTGCCCCAGATCAGCGGTAGTAGTTTGAGTCATAATTATTTTCTTTATAGTAATTGTAGCAATTTGAGACATTGTGCCAGAAGTGCATTCTGTGAATTTACTGACTGAAAAGCAAATGTGATGAACTAATGAGACTGTCACAATGAAAGCTTGCTAAATGTTAGAGAAGTTTTTTGGACAACAAAGAAATGCTTCTGGATAAATTTTTCATTACAGTATTTTCCTCTGGGTCCTTAGGTCTCCTAGTTTGGAAACTTGTTATTGAAGCTATAAATGCCTTTTCTTTCACTGCAGGTTCCTAGAAAAAAGTTCAGTGTAACAAGTAAGAAATATTCAATTTCCTGGTTGAAAATGCAGAGTGTATATTAAATAACTGTAAAATACTTGGAAGTTGAGCAAGTAAGAAAAGTGTATTAATAGACGAGGGGTTTTGAGGGAGGACTGTTTTTGGTTGTTTTTGTTGTTTTTTTTTTTCTTCTTGGTTTGTTTGTTTCTTGTTGGTATTTTTAAGGAAAACTTGGGACAAGCTAAAATGCAATGATTTTGCTTCCAGGCTAGAAAAGAAATTTTCAAGATTCATACTCGTGACTGGACCCCTAAGCCACCGGACATGTTGCTTGATGAACTAGCTGAGAAATGCATTGGTAAGACTGAAACCATAATGGATTCTTGCTTGTGACCAAGCTGTAAAGAACCTTAGCTTGTACCAGGCAGTACCCAAGCTCTTGTGCCTTGCTGCACAACTAGTCAAGGAGGCAGCTGGCACGCCTTCCTAGCAATCAGAGTTAGATGCTTTCATCTATTTACTCTTTGTTGTCGTTCCTCTTGTTGTCTGAGAACGTGGAATGGTTCTGGGGCATCTTCCTCAAGAGTAGGGTTTTTGATGAGGAGTCTGCTTCAGCTGCATAAGCGCAGGATATCAGGCAGTGAGCAACGTGAAACTTCCCTGCAGAGCGGTAGCACCTTGAACTCCCTGTTAACCTGTTTGGTTTTGGCATTACAAATTCTTGAAATGTTGCATGTTGTAAACCTGGGCCTTGACTGATGTAATGTTTGATTTTTTTGTTTGTTAGGATACTGTGGTGCAGATATCAAATCCCTATGTACTGAAGCTGCTCTGTGCTCTCTGCGCCGATGCTATCCTCAGATTTATGCAAGTAGGGAGAAGTTGCAACTAGACGTTAATTCTATTAAAATAAAAGCAAAGGACTTTTTCATGGCTATGAAGAAGGTTGTTCCAGCTTCAAACAGGATCGAGGCTTCACCCGTACAAGCACTATCACCCATTTTCAAGCCACTTTTTAAAAGATCAGTAGAGAATATTTTACAAGTTGTGCAGAAGATCTTCCCGCATGCACAGCTTGCGCTAAAGAAGGACCGAGAGCAAGGTATAACCACAGCATCCACTTCTTCATAATTCTGCTAAAGCAAAAACTTGTGGTTTGTGCAATCAACTTAAACCTTTCAGACATAATGATGGTAGAATTTTATTATTTGCATGTGCATGTCTTTCTTTTGGGCATGTCTGGAATATAACGCGTAGATTTTATTCTGGATTCGAAACTGAAATGCCAAATGGAAGCTCTGAATGACTCAATACACAGTAAAGGACGATGCGTTCTCTACTGAAGCATCCTGCTTCTGACGGCAGCTAAGATAATTAGCATTTGTAGAGGTTGACTTGAGGTTTGAAGTATAAGGCACCTGTTTTTCTTTAAAAAATCAAAACTCAGATATTTGGAGGGGAAGCATTTCTAGGTCAATGTTTCTAATTCCTTTCTGAAGAATGTCAGGACCAGGATACAAGTATAACTGGTCTAAGCTAAATATTGTTTTAGCTATCATCATTTTTAACCAGTCTCCTAATTTAAATGTTTGTGGATCGTACTATACACGTGCACGTGAGATCAATTAGCATTGATACTTACTAGGTGAATGGAATTCTGTGGCCATCACATCCTTAATCCCCGTGCTTTCATTGTGGGAACCTCTTCCAGAAAGAAATGGTCTTGTTTGTTGTTTTTTTTTTTTTAGCAATTTAGCAACTGCAGAAATTGTTCGTAATCTCCTTTATTCTAAGGGGGAGAAAAAAATCACCAAGAGTAGCGTACGTTATACGTACACATCAGTGGGACTAAGTACAGCTTTGTAGGGCCTTGTGCCATCTCCTTAGATTTGTGGTGGGATGAACTCTAGGAAATAGCTTTCAGTATGTGCTCTCAAATGAAGAAAGGGTTTTGGCACTGATTCAGAAGCTGTATGAATGTAAGAGAAAGAGACACGGGCTATTCAGGAAAGTTAACAAACCTCTTTTGCCTTTCAGACCATTTAAATCCTATTTTACAAGATGATACGTTTGACAGTGATGACGATGCATCCTTGGTTTCTGGAGATGAATTAAAAGATGGAATGCCTGACGGACCAGAGAAAAAACGCCTCTGTTTCAGCACGTAAAGAAAGATAGATCCCTGTTAGGTTTAAATTCTCAGGTCTGCTGAGTCTTTGTAAACAGTTCCGGCTGTTAAAAGTGCGAGGGGTGGTAGACGAAGGGGTAACATCAAGTTTGTGTGTTGAAGGGGTGCTTGGTATTCACGAGAAGAAAGGGTGAAGGGACTAAAGTTGTAATGAAGTTGCTCTGAATGACCAAATTGAAAAGCCCAGGTTTCTCTTCCTAAGCCAAAGTGATCCGTAGACTACCAGAACACGTTGACTTAATCCATGGCATTCTTTGAAAGACTCAAGACCACGTAAATGTCCTGTCTGTCCTTTTAGCTAAAAATACCCCAACTTTATGGGTTTGTGTTGCCACCTTTTGCCCTTCTGTTTTCCAGGATTGTTAAACCAGGAGTGAATTATGTAGCAGAAAGAAAACTGAGAAATGGCTTGTTAAAACACCTTGAGAAAAATTTGAATGGTGTCTTTATTTGTTAAGTCACCAAGTTGTGTTAATCTTTTGGCATTTTAGTATGGAAGTCATGCAAGCCCACAGTTGGGAAGTTAGATCATGTTGTCACAGCAGGATCGGTTATTTTTCTCAGTTTCTATTGCTGTGCTGTCCAGAAGATTTTCTGTCCTCTAGAGCAAGGCTAAGTCTCTAGCATCTTTGATTTAAGCCAGCAAAGGTACAGCCTGATTGTAGTGGGGAAACAAATGCTCATTGCAAATTTATTTCCTAGTAGTAAAGCAAGATTGCAGGGATATTAATTTGCAGTCTTGGTTTCCTAAAGAATAGGAAACATAAGGGAAGATGAAACAATTGGAATGACTGAATAACTTAACTGGAAATGTTACATGTATTTAATGTACCGCTGCCATTTAGATTATTTGGGGAGGGAAAAGAAAGTCTATAGGAAAAGTACTTGGAACATCTGTGTGTCTATTCAGCACCTCATTTATAAACGTTTTCTTAACTCTTGTTCTAGGAGTGCTTTCTGCGAACCAACATCATGCCGGCCCCGTCTGCTAATAGTAGGAAAAGAAGGGTACGGCCAGGTTTCTTACGTGGCACCCGCGGTGTTGCACGCTTTGGAGAAGTTTCCCATTCACACCCTGGACCTTTCTGTTCTGCTTACCAAGGTTGCACCGCCAGAAGAAATCTGCGGACAGGTACCTTTTTTCTTTTTCTTCTCATCAGATTCACTGGCTCTATGTAAAGGATCAATCGAGTTGCAAGTAAGGTGAGCAAAATTCATTGGTAGTGGAGGTGGCCTTGTTTTAATGTGCTAGGATGTTTGCTTCTGTCTGAAAATGCCCTTTTCTTTTAGACAGAACCACAAACAGTCTGGATGTTGTACATGTCCACGTTTTCCATACCCAATTTTACAGTGAGGATGTTGCTAGCAGCTCAGGAAGCTGGGCGGTGTTGCTAATAAGCATCTCTTTGTGGAAAGAAATGCTGCTCATCTCACTGGGATCCAGAAAGTAGTTCTCATTGCCTCCTAAGACTGTGTGCTCCCAGTAGATGGCTCTGTATCAGACTGCATGTCGGCTACTTTTTGTAGCCTTCTTTTAAATCATATTAGTAAGGCAACTAAGGTTTGGGGCTTCTGTTTGTTTTGTTTTCACACGGACATACACAACTTGTGCTGTTGCAGTATGTGCAATGAAAGCATTAACATTCACAAAACACTTCATTTGCACGCTGATGTGGTTTTAACTAGAAAAAATGAACAGATTCGGTGTTTTTACTTTTAGGCAGGAAATCCATTTTATTGTTTGGCATCACTACCTTAAAATATTTTTCCCTTTAGTGGAAACATTTGAGAGCCATCCAAGTAAGGACAGATGTGTTACACGACTGAATACTGATGTGTCCCATAAGAGGGACATTTCCTTTCTTTGTGATGCGATGATTGTGGCTGTGGCCATATAGCTACGGTGTCTAGCCACTGCCTGAATATATCCTTCCCATCTTCTGACTAGAGTTCTCCAAATACTGATCATCTGAAAGGGTGCACAGAGAAATTCCTTATGTGAAAGGATGCTTGCCACTCTGTTCACGTAGTTTCATTTCATGGGGCAGTCAGATGGCTATGTAGCTGTGTATTAACAGGTTATTCTACGTGTTTTAGTTTTCTTACCCAAGCTTTCCTTTTCACTAGCTGATCCGAAATGCTCAGAAGACAGCACCAAGCATAATTTATGTCCCAGATATCCATTCATGGTGGGACAACGCTGGACCTGCCTTGAAATTTACTTTTCTAACTCTACTACGTAACATTCCAGCATTTTCACCAGTTTTGCTGCTTGCTACATCTGATGTAGGTCACTCAGATCTCCCAGAAGAGGTATTTGTCAATACTTTTCTTACTATTTCTTCAGTTTCTTGTAATTTATGAATGCTTTCAGCATCAAAATGCTGTGCTTTGTTAAATGCATGCTGTTATTACTCAGGCATCCTAACAAATATCTTAAAATTTGCTTAGAGAAAAAGAATACTGTGAAAGCATCTGCTTAAGGTCAAGCAAGTGACTTTCACCCCCTTCTCACGCATGCAAATAATAAATTAATACGATAATTCCGGTGGCTACAAAGTGGTTCAGTCAAGAATATGCAGTGCTTGAAATGACAAGAGGATGTTTTTACTGAAGAAATTTCTTCTGACAGTCTGCCATTCCATCCTATGTTGGGTAAACTGCTAATAATGCAATTTAGTAGAGAATTGAAACGCTTTGATTAAAAAAAAAAAAAATCAGTTTCTTTCTTCATATAGGCCAAAGCTTTCCAAGCTGGAAAGCTGAGTTCCAATTTCTGCTAAAGTAACTTTGGAATCGAATTCTAGTTGTATTCCTAAATAAACTGTAGTAAAAGTACGTGCAGAACTTCACTGACTTCTGAGAGTTTACATGAAGGGAAGGTGCCCAAAACAGGAACACGCTGTTCTCATTCGGATTATTTTGTCTGTTACTGGGGGAAGAGAACAGGTCTTACCTAGACATGTTTATTATCAACTGCTTTGAAAGTGCTTGAGTTCCCACAGAATTTTTTGCACAGGTTCTAAATTCCTTCTAAAATAAGTAGTGAAATTCCTTACTGTCGTGGTTTAACCCAGCCGGCAGCTAAACACCACACAGCCGTTTGCTCACCCTCCCCCCTCCCTCTCTGGGACGGGGGAGAGAAATGGAAAGTGAAGCCCGTGAGTTGAGATAAAGACAGTTTATTAAGACAGGAAAATAATAATAACAATAATAACAATAACAATAATGATGATGATAGTACTACTAATAATGTATACGAAACAAGTGATGCACAATGCAATTGCTCACCACCCGCTGACCGATGCCCAGCCTAACCCCGAGCAATCCAGCCCTCCTCCCCCCATCTAGCCACCCCTATATATTGTTTAGCATGACGTCAGATGGTATGGAATACCCCTTTGGCTAGTTTGGGTCACCTGTCCTGGGTCTGTCCCCTCCCAGCTCTTACTGCACCCCCAGCCTGCCTGTTGGCAGGACAGAGCGAAAGGCTGAGGTGTCCTTGGCTTGGTATAAGCACTGCTCTGCAACAATTAAAGCATCGGGGTGTTATCAGCACTCTTCTCATCCTAAGCCAAAACACAGCATTCTACCAGCTACTAGGAAGAAAATTAACTCTGTTCTAACTGAAACCAGGACACTTACCTACCTTTTAATACTAGAACTTGAAAATGGAGGAAGACGTAGAGGTACTTCAGACACCTTTTGGTACAGAAATAAAAACTCAGCAAAAAGCCCTCACTTGTCTGCTGAAGCCTTTCTCTTCCCTCTGTAGCCATAAAGGTTCTAACTAAAGGATGCAGCGAGGCAAGTAAATACAAAGGAAGCGATGTTGGATGTGGTGAAAGCCATTACTTTATCAGTGTAGCGTACAATCCCTTCACCGAGATTTAATTCTCCAGGTGATTCTTAAAGGTGATATTTGAATTTGCCGTGCCAGCCTGTGAGCATGTAGCCTTTTAAGGCCAGGAAGATAACTTTTTCCAGTGTGTGTTCTTCAGGTTATTATTAATTTTAAAAAGTACTCGTCTTTTTGGAATAGAATATGAGTTTTTGTGGCCTTAAATCTGAAATGTCTTTCCTCCTTCTGCTTTAGATCCAGAAATTATTTAATAAGGAATTTGGAGAAGTTTTCAATCTTGAGTTGCCTGGTAGGGCAGAGAGAGCAGCTTTTTTTGAGGACCTAATTCTAAATCAAGTGGCTAAGCCTCCTGTAAAGAAAAGAGGTGAGGAGGATATAAGAAGTACATCTAAAACTTTCCTAAGTTACTAGCTCTTTGGGATTTGCTTTGGTGGTCGTTTTCTGTCAGTAATTTGTCATATGCTTGTATTTGAGTACTGTAAATTGGCTAATTTTTCCTGATTAATTGAAGTTCATCGGACATTGGAAGTCGTGCCTGTAGCACCAGCAGCTGAGCCTCGGAAGCCACAAGAGGAAGAAGTAGGGATGCTGGAGGAGGAAGAGGAGGATACCTTGCGTGAACTTAGAATTTTCTTGAGGGACGTTACTCACAGACTTGCCACTGACAGACGTTTCAGGGAATTTGCAAAGCCCGTTGACCCCCAGAAGGTAAACTAGTGCTGATCTGTGTGTGTCTGTAACTTCTCAGTGTTCGTATTTCTCAGCGTTTTGGGGAAGGTTCAACTTTGTTTTTAGGGCTGCACTATTGGGATTTTGCAAGAAGCAGAGGCAGTGCTTTTACTTCTGCTGACTCTCAAATGTCTCTTACCGGTTTATTCGCTGAAAGCCCTGGTTTCATTCTAAAAAGCCAGTCCATATGCCAACACAGTTTGCTCGTGAAAAGGCTTTGATATGTAGGCATGTCACAGCACTGAAAAGCGCAGAGATCTTTCCTTATAATTACAAACAGTATTTACAGGACTACTTTAATGAAGTCTAAAGCCCTTTATTGGACTGTCAGTTCCTGTGGGAACAGGAATAGGAGCAGCAGTTTGTAAAAATGAGTTTTGAGATCCTGTTCTCTGTTTCATCTGGAACTCCTCAATAGGAATCAACCATAAGTGCAGTGTGTTTTCTTTTTCCTCCAATTGGCTGCTTAGGTCCCTTTTTCTCCTTAATTTATTAGATAAGCCTAAACTAGGGGCGTATATTTCAAAGACAGATGTAACTGGAATATACCTGCGGATCAGCAAAGTCCTCTTCGTGTGGGCATCCACTGGCTTTTCTTCCCCTTTTCTCTTAGGTTCTTGAGCTGTGAAAAATCTAGACAGATCCATATGTCCTCATCTGAACTAGTCCTTAGGCTCCTTGTATGGTCTGAGGGAAGAAATCAGCACCTCTGGGCCCAGTTATCTCATTCTAAAGTAGATGCCTGCACTAGGTACTTCACAGGTGCAATTCATGCACCTTTTCCTCAATGTCGACAACAAAGAGAATGTCGGATGGCTTACTCAACTTTCACTGTTGTGATTTTCTGAAGCAAAGTGAAATGAATCTCCCACCCTCAGTGTTTCTTCTCTACCATGCACGTGCTTCTGACCTCCCTGCTTCTTGTTGTCCTCTCCTAGCAGCTCTAATGCCGGTTGAAAGAGCCCTTCCATTTTTGAGAAGCAAACTGGTTAATTTCGGCATCTTCCGATGCATCGCAAATGTTCAGAGTTTTTAGGAAGTCGTGTATGTAAAGTTTTCAGAATAATTTTGGCAGACAGTGTGCAAGGTTAAGAAAACCTCTGAATGCTTGTACTTGACCTGCAGGTACCTGACTATGCCACGAGGATTAAAGAGCCGATGGATCTTTCAACAGTTCTGACGAAAATTGACTCGCGCCAGTACCTCACTGCAGGAGACTATCTGAAGGACATCGACCTAATCTGTAACAATGCCTTAGAGTACTACCCGGATCAAAGATCTGCAGGTGGGGATGTGCTTTTTAGCCCTAGTTTAAAAAATCTGTCGAACGTAGAGATGGATAAATGCTGTGTGCGGACAGTAGACTTCGGATGGATTAGATGATTTTGGACGTCCACAGAGAACATCTCTTACTGCATTGTAAATATTTGATCATTTTGCTACTTGGGCATGGAATTGTGACATAAGTGTTCCCAAGGAACTAGTGCTTTTGTTTTAATTAACTTCTATGTTGTTATGCTTAAAATATTCACTGAGAGAACCTTTCGGAACCAACCTCTGAAGAAAGCAATTTTTTTCTGTGATCCAAACAGTTTCATTGGTTGGTAGACAACATTCAGTTAAAGTCTGTAAAATTTCAGATCGTCACAGAGCCTATGTTTTGCAAGACACTGCATATTCAATGGTGAGGAACGAAATGGAGGCAGAGTTTGGACGACTTTGTGAACAAATTAAAGAATCTCGTGAGAAAAGAGGTACGTGCTTTAACGCTAAGGATTTTAAGACTTGTCTCTGCATTTGTAACTGAAAATGCACGACAAAGACCTTTGGTATCTATTCTTTATTGCAAGGTCGCACCTCTCCGGCATGTGCTCCATGCGACAACTCCAAGTCACCACAGCAGAACCCTGCTCCTGAAGACGACAAAGCAGATGCAGAGAGTAATGAAAATGAGGAGATAGCAGCGGCACCTGTAGATGCCAGTACACCCATTTCTAATGGCAAGTTGCATTTTATTCAGCTGCTCTTGTCATTCCTACCTTCTCTGTTCTTGAGGTGCAACAGGTGTCTCTGATGCCTGGCTCTTTATGCCAGAGGTATTTTGTTTTCAAATTTACTTCAAAATGGGAGAGAGAAATCCAGAGGTCATTCATTCAATATAGTTATGAATTAAAGTTCAAAGAAAGTTGGTTTACAATATAAAAAAAAAAAAAAAAAAAAAAAAACAACTTTGGCCCAATTGACATTTAGTCGCCCCGAATTGCTAATTCTTGAGGTAAAAAACATTGTGGATGGCAGTTTCTGAATACTTAACTAGTTTTTAATTATACACAATGGTATTTTTACCCCCACTCCACCCCTCCCTTCCCCAAATGCTAAAATCTTAGCTACCTCATCCTGTGATTCCCAGTTGAAGGAGGGAAGTCTAACTAGTGAGAGTGGGAATTTTGCCATGGACTCCACACATATCCTTTTGCAATACTAGATGGATACTACGAATGTTGGGCAAAACCACAAAGTCTGTTTTTTCACAAAAGGTTTACCGAATCAGGAAGCATACGAGGTATAAGTCTTCCCGTTTTTTCTCCTTTGAATATTCCCTTAAAATTGTCTCATTAATTAAACTCTTCCAAACATGTATTCAGCTTTGGAAGTCTTCAGCTTGATACCAGACTCGAAGGAGAGCTTCTTTCCAGAGGCTTTTATGATGTTCATCTGTATTAGTTCATGTAGTAAGACAGTGACTTTATCAAATAACCTCACGTTGTATTAATACTGCCCATCCAAAGTAAGAATCCTCAGCACGTAAAATCGTGAAAGTGACTGTTTAGTGAATGAAATTCCATAGCTGTGTGTGTGGTTTGTTTGCTTGATTTTAATCTTAATAGCAAACTGACCCCATGAACTTTCAACTCTTTTCTCAGCATATGTAGGGATAGAGGCAGTGGCAGCTCAGTTCCTCTGTTTTCCTTGTCAGTCAAGTAAGACGAAGATAATGGATTTTGAAGAAAGAATTCTTTTGGTTCTGTTTTGGATTATTTTTTTATGCTGTCTCTTTGTAGGTGCGTCAGAAAGAAAGCGCAGAAGGAACAACTGTGCGCGTGCTGCAGCAAAGAGAAGAAGGAGTTCTCAATTCGATAAAGAGAACAGAGTACCAACAGGTGACCAAAACGATAGTGCTGAAGAAGAGTTTGTGGAAAAACATGTTTCTGACATATGTCAAGTGAAACTGAACACTGAAAAGGAAAGCGCTAAGCTTTGTGGATATTCGACACCAAGATGGGGAACTATAACTAATGAAAATCCAAGTTCAAATGGTAAGGGAGAAGTCCAACAGATCCTTTAGCACCTTATTCTTGCTGAGGAGGATTGCAGTATTTCTTAGCTTTAGCCTTCAATTTCACTCTATTTTTTCTGTTACAGCTCTCAAAACTCATCACACAGTTTATTCCGTAATGATGTTGCTCCTCTAATTGTGCAAGCCAAGCCCACATGTTTCTGTAGGTGCTGGTGTTTTGATTCTAAAGTCTGTTTTTTTCTAATGGTACCTAACTGAAAGCCAGCAGTCACTGACAGTCACTGCCATTCTTTTATTGTACGAGGTGCTTTCCAATAACGAGCAGCTTAGGTGAAAAAGCTGCACTTCAAGATGCGTGGATCCAGAGTAACATGTGGAATAGGAGACTTAAGCCCTATGTTGTACTCTAAGATGTGTTCCCTAACCTGAATTGGCAACGTGACTCTTTTTTTCCACTATTAACCTTTTCAGGAGTGCTTTTTGTTTGTTTGTGGGTATTGTTGTTTGCTTTTTTTGGTCTTAGTTTCTAATTTTTATGGAGCAGTGACTTTAGCTGGAAAGAAGGGAGAAGCCAAGTATTTCTCAGTGAAGACGCTAACAATTCTGTCTCTGTATTTGCAGAAGGAGACTGTTTTGCAGGTACAGGATACTTCACTGAGACTGTATTCTAGATAAACAGAAAACCTGACTGAAGAAGTTTGTGTCCTTCCAGATTCCTGGGCATTTCAAGCGGTGACTCCTGAACGTTCTTGGGAAGAAGACCAGCAACAGACAAGGGATGAGAACACTGTACAAGTTCCTACAGAGACAGAGTACATAGTTATCGTGGATCGCTATGAGCTCAAAGTATGTCTCATTTCAGCTTTCTTTTAATGCTCAAATAGGACATATTCCTGCGACATGTGAAATTGCAAATTAATCCCATTGTTAACCAATGCCAATTAAAACAATTAATTGGAAGGACATATAGATAGTGAAATAATTCAGCCTGTAATGCACTGTGACTGTTTAGTTTCCACAGCTCGTGTAGATTTCTGTAGGCTACCATTTGCTTCTGGTCATCTGCAGCTACATACTCGCAGGCTCACACAGCTAATGGACAGCTGTGGCAGTGGAAGAAGGTGCTGCCACTAGCTCGTCACTGTTGCTGTGCCAGAGATGATCATCTCTGCATCTTTGGTAATAGAAATGACTGTGTGAGAGAGAGGTGATTGCTCCAAGCAGTCACTTTGCTATTTACCCACCCCTGAATTTAAAGGTAGGATTGAGCAAACGAATCCACCTTTGCTCTGGGCGTTTGAGCAATCTGTTCTGCCAGCAGAGTTGTAGGCATGGCACACGTGGGTAAAGGTAATCACCTAAGGGTGCTTCCTTTTCCAGCTGGCACAGCTGTATCTACAAGATCTGCAGCCTTTTTACAGTGCCCCGCGCTGCTGCAACGCTTCTCGAATGAACTGCAACAGTGGCTTTGCTGTGGCAGCAGCTGTCCTACAGCGAGGATCGTGTCATTCCCTGCTGCTTTGGGAGCAGTCGACTTGCAATTACGACCATCGATGGGATAGATTGATTAGTAGTAAAAGATTATCCGAAATTTCAGCCTTTTCTTTCTCTGAACAATGAAAAATTAACTCGTTTTCCCTGCTGAAATCTCATGGGATATTTAATCTGTGTGTCACATTTTATTTAATAGCGAAAGAAAAAGTAGGATGTCACTTGTATTGTTACTGTTCAACCTCCGAAAACATATAGAGCGTATTCAAAGGATCTTGTACTATTCTAAAGTTGTTGTTTTGCTCCATTGTTGTCTTCAGAAACTGTTACGCTTTGTCACTAAGATAACGAAGAGATTGGACATATATCACCTGGAAAAAGTGTATGGAGTCATTATTCAGTGTATTTACAACCATCGAGAAGACTACGACAAAACCGATTTGGTGGAGGTAATTTTTGTTTTGAATTCTAGCACTTTCTGTCACTGTTAGGCAGTATTTGTGTGTTCTGGAATATCGTGGTTGTTTAGCATTGCTCGTTACTGCTTAGCTGTCTGTGCGCAGACGACAATAACAACAGTACGACTTCTCCCTTTCAGTCTGGAAGACGTTTCTCCATCTTGCAAAACCATTGTTATATTTGGCATAATTGTTGGCAGTTTCTGCAGGAAAAAGCTTGAACTTGAAGACAATGGGTCCACCCACACAGCCCTTTCAAAGCAGTTAACCTTAGTCTGTCAGTAGTTTTCCTTGAGAACCGTTTTGGGAGCGGGAGGACTACGAAGGGAAGGTGCTTTTCTAAGTCTTTCACTTGCTCTCTCTCCCTCTACAGCCAGTCATGCACGGTGATAGCAGTTGTTCCATCCTTGGAGAGAAATTTAAGTATATAACAAGAGTTTGAGACTTCTCTCTAGTCACACTCTAATCTCTTTTTAACTAATGCCCTTGAGCATCTGTCACTGGGGAGATTTCTGCCTGTGCCAGTTTTACACTGAGTCGAATTCTCTGGTCTCTTCCTGTAAAAGATGATTTCTGAGTTGTCCGAACTCCTCAGAAATCTGCGTGAGGCGTCCATGGTCCAAGTCAGGTGTCCCCAGTATACGCTGGATATTCACTCTTCACATTTAAGATCCTTGAACCCATTTATCTTAGAGTTGCTTGTGCTTGAGAACAGATAAAATATGTTGTGCCGATGAGTTTGCCTTAAAAAGAGAGTGCCTCTTTTTTTTAGGCACTGGTCACCTTGCTCTCTTCTTCCACATCTGATAAAGAGTTAGAACGGACACTCTGTTCTGCCTGTGAGAGGATTATTTAGAT
The DNA here is from genome assembly GCF_964035555.1 of Netta rufina. Taxonomy (NCBI): domain Eukaryota; kingdom Metazoa; phylum Chordata; class Aves; order Anseriformes; family Anatidae; genus Netta; species Netta rufina. The sequence goes on along the minus strand of NC_140124.1, from coordinate 147,067,496 downwards.
TCAGGGAGGCCGCTCCTGAATAAAAAAATGAGAACTTTTAGCTCGAGAAGGGATTTATTTATGTTATCTCATGGCCTGTGAACTTTTGTAACTTAACATTTAATTGAAGTATTAAAAGTTAAGTAGCTTTCTTGGTTTTCTATTTCTTCCTTTAGCTTCGGCAAACAAATCTCTCCTCTTCAGAGTGCACTGTACAAGTTAGTCAGGAGCGTGCTCTACTGTATGGAGAGAGAGAGAGAACTGAAGGAGTAATTATTCAAAGTCCAGAAATTAACTTGAGCTTGTTGTGGCTTCTCAGGAACTGTTTCTTCTTTCTAATTGTTGTGAAACCGCTGCTGAGAGAGATCCATATAGTTGATATCCTCCTCTCTCTTTTGGATGTATAAGGATGCCTCTGAAGCTAGAAGGGGTAATAGGCCGTTGTGATGGTGGTAGCACACTGTTTGCTAAATATTACTAACCATGTAGTACAAATTATTTATTTTTGTAGTAATAGAAAGTGTTCTTAAGCTTTCATTTGTGCTTACTGCTATTTTGTCTTTTTTTTTCTTCCTAGGAAATTAAGAAAGAAATCTCAGCCTTCTGGTCCGACATGTAGTCTTCAACATACTTAATTTTTACTCTTCAGAGGCTTTTGTTGCACACTGTTCTGTTATTTGTAAACAATTCAGTAAATAGTATCTCATATAGGTATATAAAATTTCATTTATAGGTATTTTAAGATATTTTAGGTCAAATAAACAAATTTGTTTTTCTTAAATATATTTAAGTACTTTTATTTGATATTTTTAGCTCTCTATTTATTATCCTCTCTCTCTATGTATATGCATGTATATGTGTATGTATATAGCATGATAAATAGCAAGCTTGGCAGAAGGAATGGAATATACACAGTCTTCTGAAATCACACGACATGACTTTCATTTCCATTACACAACACCTTCATTTTCCATCTTCTTTTTATCGGAGCTACTGCTGACAGTGCCTATGTAACACTGTAGATTTGAACGTCTTTCGGATACTGCCAATACCTCTTTTTAAAAGAAAATGACTGAAAACTGGATAGACTTTTAACGTACTTTGTCAGCTCTTCAGAGTATATTTTTCTGAAGTAACCTGTGGTGCTCTTTATTCCACTGGACACTACATAAATGTCTTAAAAGAAACCTATATATGAAACGCAAATCCTTCAGAAACCTCTTAGTGCAGTTTAGTGCAGGAGGTACTTTTATGTCCTATAAAAACTTGTAAACCTCCTTGACCTTAGTGCAGGAGGTATCTTTTTTTTATAATTTACTGATAGCACCTTAAAGGGCTTTCATAGCGTTAACAGGCTAGAGAAAGGATGTGGGAGAAACACTGTCCACAAACACAAGATTTTTGCCTATTAAAAGTAAACGACACAAACTGAAGCAAAGCAAGAGTCTTGCTTCTAACAATGACAGTGTTACTGATACCAGAGAATACCATTTTAATATGAAAAACTAGTTACAAGAAAGCCTTATAGTTGAATAAATTGTTTTCTACTGACCTGGAGATAATTATAGATATTTATTTTCATAAAAATGAATATATTGCTGGTGATAAATATATTTAAATATAAACAGAAAGCAATATTCTGTTTGAAGGATACCTCTTCAACCCAGCAGAGAAAAATTTCTCTGAATTTCACAGATACTTAAGTTAAGGCAGGAAAGGTTTAATTTTTTTGAAAATAAGATTCTGTATCAGCTGTGCTAAAATACGCAGCAGGATATGTTGCTGTTGTGTTGTCACATCTCGTACACAACACCTAGTGATGGTGAATACCATCTCTATCCAATGCAATCTATGCTTTGCAATGTCTTTGTTTTTCTTAAGAAAACTGAAACACATGTGTAGCTTTTTAGCATCTGTCCCAATATCAGTGTAGTATTAAGAATTTTTTCTTTCATGTGTATTGTTTGGCTATGTAATAATAAAAAGTGAGCCACCATCTGTTTTGTTGTTATTGTCATTTTTTAATCTTACTCTTAAAACTGTATAAACTTTAAAAAAAAAGTCTGTGAGCAGCTTACCCCATTCTTGTTGTCTTGGTTATATGTCAAAGGCAAACACAGGAGGAAGAAAAATATATATTGAAAATTTACATTTTAGTGTATTTTTACATTGAAAAGGTAATAAAGGAGTCGACTTCATTTTTCCTTAAATTATTCTTTAACTTGGTTAATGTCACAGATTTTTAGAACCACAGAACCATAGAATATCCCAAGTTGGAAGGGCCCCCTAAGGATCATCGAGTCCAGCTCCTGGCACTACACAGGTCTACCCCAAAATTCAGGCCATGTGACTAAGAGCACAGTCCAAACACTTCTTCAACTCTGACAGGATTGGTGCAGCGACTGCTTCCCTGGGGAGCCTGTTCCAGTGTGCGACCACCCTCTCGGTGAAGAACCTCGTCCTGATGTCCAGCCTGAACCTCCCCTGCCTCAGCTTGGCACCATTCCCTCAGGTCCTGTCACTGGTCTCTAAAGAGGACAGATTGGTGCCTGCCCCTCCACTCCCCCTCCTGGTACAGAACTGGCTGGAGGGCTGTGCCCAGTGGGTTGTGGCTAATTAAGTCCAGCTGGCGTCCCATTCCAAGTGGTGCCCCCCAGGGGTCGGTACTGGGGCCTATCTTGTTTAATACCTTTCCTGATGACCTAGATGAGGGGATGGAGCGTACCCTCAGTAAGGTGGCAGGTGACACTGTCGTGGTTCCGCTCGAGTGGGCAGCCGAGCTCCACCACAGCTGCTCTCTCCCTCCCCCTCCTCAAAGAGGAATGGGGAGAAAATATGTGAAAAGGGCTCAAAGGTTGAGATAAGGACGAGAAAATCATGTAGTAATGATTGTAACAGGCAAAGCAGCCTCAGCGTAGGGAGATAGTAAGATTCATTGCTTATTACTAACAAGCTAGAGAAGTGAGAAACAAAGGAAAGAAACCAAAAGCACCTTCCCCCCCATCCACCCTCTTCCACCTCCTCCCCCCGAGCGGCACGGGGGAATGGGGGTTATGGTCAGTCTACAGCGCTTCTTCTCTGCCGCTCCTTCTCGGTCACTCTCGTCCCCTGTGCTGTGGGGTCCCACCCACGGGATGCAGTCCTTGATGAACTGATGCAGCGTGGGCTGCCCACAGGCAGGGCTACGAAGCTGGGGAAGGGCCTGGGGCACAAGTCCTGTGAGGAGCGGCTGAGGGAGCTGGGGGTGGTTGGTGTGGGGAAGAGGAGGCTCAGGGGAGACCTCATTGTACTCTACAACTTCCTGAAGGGAGGTTGTGATGAGGAGGGGGTCAGCATCTTTTCTCAGATAACTAATGATAGGACTTGAGGAAATGGCCACAAGTTGTGCCTGGGGAGATTTAGATAAGATATCAGGAAAAACTTTTTCTCTCTGAGGGCAGTGAGGCACTGGAACGGCCTGCCCAGGGAGGTGGTGGAGTCACCGTCCCTCACGGTGTTCAGGAAGCGCCTGGACAAGGTGCACGAGCTATGATTTAGTAGCTTAGTGGGTAGTAATGGTAATAGAAGGATGGTTGGACTAGATGATCCTCTGGGTCCTTTCCAAGCTTGTGTTTCTATGATTCTTTCATGAGGAAGCTGTAGACCGCGATGAGGTCTCCCCTCAGCCTGCTTCTTTCCAGGCTGAACGGGCACAGTGCCCTCAGCCGCTCCTCATATGTCTTCCTCTCAAGGCCCTTCACCATCTTCGTAGCTCTTCTCTGGACACTCTCCAACAGTTTAATGTTCTTTTTGTACTGTGGTGCCCAGAACTGCACACAGTGCTCGAGGTGAGGCCGCACAGCACAGAGCAGTGCAGGACAATCACCTCCCTCAACCGACTAGCAGTGCCGTGCTTGATGCACCCCAGGGTATGGTTGGCCCTCCTGGCTGCTAGGGCACACTGCTGGCTCATACTCAACTTGCTGTCAACCACAACGCCCCTAGATCCGTCTCTGCAGGGCTGCTCTCCAGCACCTCATCGCCCAGTCTGTACATATAACCAGGGTTGCCCCGTCCCAGGTGCGGGACCCGGCACTTGCTCTTGTAAAACTTCATGCGGTTGGTGATCGCCTAGCTCTCCAATCTGTCCAGATCTCTCTGCAAGGCCTTTCCACCCTCAACAGTCAACAACTTCAAGTTGAGTGTCATCAGCAAATTTGCTCAAGACACCTTCTAGTCCTACATCCAGATTGTTTATAAAAGCATTGAAAAGAACTGGCCCTAAAACGGAGCCCTGGGGACCCCGCTGGTGACCAGCCACCAGCCTGATGTAGCCCCAGGCTGAGTTTTGGGGATGCTAGCTAGCACTCCTGAGCACATTACTTCAGGTTTCTAGGCCAGTCCAATAAGCGTCTTCCACCACTGAGGCACCAGAATGAATATGAACCAGTCCTTTTTGTTAGAATTGTAGGGGTTGGAAGGGACCTCCAGAGATCATCAGGTCCAACTCCCCTGCCAAAGCAGGTTCCATAGAGCAGGTTGCCCAGGTAGGCATCCAGACAGGCCTTGAATATCTCCAGAGAAGAGACTCCACAACCTCCCTGGGCAGCCTGTCCCACTGCTCCATCACCCTCACCATGAAGAAGATCTTCCGCATGTTGGTGCAGAGCTTCCTGGGCTCCATTTTGTGACCATTGCCCCTTGTCCTGTCCCCACAAACCACTGAAAAGGCCAAATCCCTCTGTCCACCACATCTCAGCTATTTATACACATTGAGGAGATCCCCTCTCAGTCTTTTCTCCAGGCTGAACAGCCCCAGGTCTCTCAGCCCTTCCTCACAGGGGAGATGCTCCAGGCCCCATTATCATCTTTGTTGCCCTCCGCTGGACTCTTTCCAGGAGACCCCTGTCTTTTTTGTACTGGGGAGCCCAGAACTGCTGGACACAGTACTCCAAGTCTAACTTTTCTCAATTGTTGCAGGATCTGTGCCATATAAACCATGGAGCTTTCTAGGCAAACACTGGCAAATCGTGAGCCAGGTGCAACTCAATGCTGATGTTTCCATCAGTGTGTTAGGGGTGGCAGCTTTTTCCAAGACTGACCTACGCCTGGCACCTAATCTTCCACGTTTCAGTAGATGTACAGAAAGGAACAAAGAGCTGTGTTGTTAGCACTGTATTTAAAAAGCTACCGTGAAGAAGATGCCTGTGTTGAGCGGACAACAGGAAGCTTTCATTGCATCTCCAGGCAAAGGAGAGGAAAAAAAAGTATCACTGAGGCAAAAATGTGTTTCTTCTTATCCACTTCAAGACAATGTTGAAAACCTGGTATCCTAAATGCATCTTTACCTATGGAACCACAGTCAGCTCATTGCATTGCAACTGGAAAATTTCATATTTAAAAGGGAATGACAGGCAATGAGGAAGCAGGAGCGTTCCTGGCATCAAAACTTTTGCTCTTCAAAGTTTTGGGCAAACTTCTTCCCGTTATTAGTCTGGAGAGAAGACCTTCACAGTTAATATATATATATATATATATATATATATATATATATAAAGGTGTAAATCTCGGTTCTACATGAACAGCTGTCACAGCTAAGGGCTCCCAGAAGCCTTTCTGACTTGGGGAAAAGATCAACTTTTAGCGTCTGAGGTAAAAACATTGCTAAAAGCAGCGGTATGTGGAAACACAGCTCTTCTTATTGAAGAGAAGTACGCAGTGGGAGTTAAAGCGAAGCGTAGACTAAGATATCTGGACGCGTATTGAAGGAAGAGCTCCTCTTTATTCAACTTGGAGGTGGAAAAAAAGGGGGTTGGGGTGGGTTTTTTGCTTGTTCGCTCTTCGTTTGTTTTTTCTCCAAAGGCTTTGGGGGTGTCCCAGCCAGCCCCGGAGGGAATTCCTCCCTCAGCACCGGGCACCTGAGGGGAACTCGGGGCTGGAGAAGAAGCGGAGGGCGGGGAGCCGGGCGCCCTCAGCGCCTTGATGCCCTGAGCCGAGCCGAGCCGAGCCGGGCCGGGCCGGGCCGGCCGCCGCCTGCCGGGCGGAGCGGCTCCGCCCCGCTCCCTGCCGGGGGAGGCTGAGGCACCGCGGCCCGCCGCTGCCCGGCCCTCCCCGGCTCTCAAAGCCTCCCGGGGAGGGGGGGGAGAGGCTGCGAGGCGCCGGGAGGATGCGAGTGGGCGCCGCGGGCGGCGAGGCGAGGGCCCGGGCGGCCGGCGGAGCTGGGACTCGGCGGCGGCTCAGCGCCCGCCCCGCCGGCAGCGGACGACTCCCGGAGACGCAAAATGGCGGCGGCGGAGGAGGAGGCAGGCGGCGGGGCTGCGAGGAGAGGAGAGGGGGGCGAGGCGGCTGCGGGGGGCGACCCCAAGCGGCCACGGGAGACCCCCGGGGAGAAGGCGAGGCGCTCCCCCGGCCGGCCCTGAGGAGAGGGGGCGGCTGCGAGCACCCCTTCCCCGGCTCCGTCAGGGGGGAACGGGGCGCGGTGGGGCGGCGGCGCCCCGCCTCGTCGCCCTCCTCCTCCTCATTGTCTGGCGGCCCCCGGGGGGGGATAAACGAGGCTGTGACAGAGCCGGGGGGGATGGGGGGCACACGGGCAGGGCGAGCAACTTCGCTTTCCGTGCCTTGAAACGGGACGGAGCCAGCCGAGACCGGGCTCCCCCCCCCCCCCCCTTTCTATATACACACACACACACGCTCGGTGTGGCGGTGGGAGGGGAGCGGGGCCATGTCCCCAGCCCTGCCGGGGGTTTTTGGGGTGCCGGGGGCCGCCCTGACGCCCGGCTGTCCCCCAGGTGCTGCGCGGCGCTGGAGATCGGCACCCGGCGGGGCGAGGCGCCTAATGGAGGCGGCGGCGGGGCGCTGAGGGAGCGGAGAGGCTGCGGCTGTCAGCGCTGCCCGGTAGGTGCTGGGGCTCCCCGTCAGGCTTGACGGAGGAGTTTGGCTTCGTTGAAGGGTGAGTCAAGGCTGAGGTGGCGGTCCCAGCCGGGACAGGCGGCCCGGATTGCGCCTCGGGGCTGTCAAAGTGCACGGCGATCCGTGCAAAGGGGGGGGCTTTGTTGTGGAAGTGCTGAGGTGAGGACGAGCTGGAGGGGGAGAGGAGAGGGGAGTTTGGAAAGCTGCGCTGCTGGTGTGAAGGAGCAGCCTGTGCTGTGGTGGTGTTTGCTCAGAGGGGTTGCACGCACGAGGAGCTGGTGGGAGCTCTGAGGAACCCGGTCCAGCTGTGGAGAACAACCTGTATGAGGCAAAGCCCAGGACCCAAATACCATAGGCCGTAAGTCCAAACCTCCCCGAACAAGCAGACATCATGTACAAAACCCATTTGTTACCGTCTTTAAACATTGCCAGCAAGGCAGCCTCTTCCAGTTACGCTGTTAATTGGGTTCCCCGGAGCTCGTTAGAAGGAGGTGCCATTTTTTCTAACCGAGGTGACTGCTAACTTCAGGCTGGCAGTCCTCCTAGCTTTCCCCAGCCAAAAAGCCCTTTGCATTTCGGTAAAGCACCTGTGCACTGTGCTTGTTTAACAAAGACAAGTTTGGGACATAACACTTGGAGGTAGGGCACACATTCTCTTTGTGAGGCTTTCCTACTCCTTTAATGCTTCTTGTGGCTCTCCTGGGCTCTCTCTTCTCTTGCCAAGCCCTCGATGACCTGTGCCTGCTTCAGCTGCATCCAGCGCTCCGTTTGCTAGCCGTAATTGTTGTCATTTATCTCTGCTGGTTATTATTGGGAAAGACGATGTTTATCGCTGCGTGTCCATGTGTCCTTGGAGCCTGTTAGAGCTGGCTTTTGAACTGTTCTGCCTTTTGTAAATTTCTCCACGCTGAAGAATTTCTGTCAAGTGATGGACTTTGTGCTGTTGTTAGGATTCCTTTTGTTCCTAATGTACCAAAAAGGCTGTTTCCTTGGGTCTTTTGCTTCCCTTAGCAGTTTGTGGTGTTTCACTTAGGCTTATTACTATCCTTGAGCTGTTTTTCCCCCAGTCACTTACAAAGCCTGAGGGACAGGATTTTTTTTTTTTTTTATCTAGTTACCATTAACATAAATGATCTTTTTGTTTGGATGTGACTTCTGAATTCATAACAGTCTTACTTCAAAGATCTACGACTGGTTTTGAAGTCTGATGCTTTCTTCAAGTTTGAGTTGAGAATTTCTTCCATCTTTATGGAACCAACTTCTAAAGCAGCAAGTCAGTGTAAACTGTTTTTCTAGTTCTGTTTGCACATAATAAATATAACCGAGGCATACTCGCTTGTGGCTGAGCTATGGCCAATCTCTATTTCTATGGTCAGTTTCTCTTTGTGTCTCTGAAGTCTAGCTGAGAATTCCCCTGTGCCAGATGCAGTGTTTTTTTATATTATGAAATTAGCCTCTCTAATTTTCAGAAATCCTGAGCCTGTTGCAAAATTGACAGAACGAGCTCTTTGGGGTCTGTTTAATAGAAGTCCTCCATGATAAGTTTTGGGGTGATGAGGGGAGGGGACGTTCTGGCCACGTTTGGCTGAGTGCAGGAGGGCCTGGACGCGCTGTTCCCTTCTGTGAACTCACGGTCGGTATTCCCTCTCCGTCCTGTGCCAGAGACGTGAGGTCACTGATCCATAAATGCCCGAGATGGTTTGCCTCGGAGTTGCCGGTGACTTGTAAACAAGTGATGCAATTTTCAGGATAGCACCGTTTCCCCTCCTCCCTTTGTTTCCTCGCTATTTCCCAGTCAGGTACCAGTATCAGTGTTCAAGTCCTGCTGCTGGTTGTATCACCTTTGCCGAGTGTGTGCTCGTAGGAATCCAGTTTTGTGGTGTTATTAATTAACTTTCTGACACTGTCACATCAGGCACTAAAGGTGCTTCCTCCTGCAGTCTACACAAGGGATGTGATGAGTGAAGTTTTCAACATCTTTATTGTCATTGGTAGTATTAATTCTGATTTTCATCTTTTATTGCAGTCCATCATGTTAGTTCGGTTTGGGTTCGGTTTGGTTTGTGGTTTCGTTGTTGGTTTTTGGGGTAGCTCAGGGCCTCCTGAAATACTCCAACCACTCTGCTGCATAAACAGTTGTTTCTTTTTCTGTGGAGGTGGGAGCCACCAAAAATGCCTCATTTCCTTATCCTGCAGCAGCCAGATGGCATTTCGTAACGCTGCGCTGTGCCTCCCTTTGGCTGATGGTTCATTTCCAGTTCTCTTGTCTTTCTGAGAGCTGGAAGGAACCACACCAGGACCACTCACCTCTTTTCTCGTACCCTTCAGAGTGCAGCGAGCTGCAAGGTGTTGCATAAAGCAGCATCTCTGCTTCCAGGGGGTCCTTTCTACCCAGCTCTGGAAGTCAGCCCAAAGGGAGCGCACGGCTGCTGTTGTGGGAGAACATGAAGGGCAAAACAGGCAAGAACTCTGAACATGTTGCTAGTAGCTCTTAAAAGACCTTGGAGATAGATCATGGAGAGCTTAATGATGCAAACACGCTTTGAAAGTTTGACTTCTGCTTGCACCTAACAGGTCCAGAAGAGCTCACTTCCAAAAAAAAAAAAACAGGCTTCCAGCTGTGTTTGGAGCCGTTCCAGAAAGCCACTTGGTGTTGTAGGTTCTCGCTGGGTGTCTTGGCCTTCTTGACCCACAGCTTGAAGCCGCTGCTGGAGCCAGCCTTGGAGCCAGCAGGGAGCTCCTGAACTTTGCCATGGTTCTGGCAAAGGCTGCAGGTGGTCAGCGCCCTGAATCCTCAGAGCATCTCTCGAGCCACATATAGTTTGTGAGACCAGAAAGAGCTGCCGGCTTATAATGAGTGCTGTGACTTAGGCACATGGTTTGTAGAGGTTTTAAGGCGTCGTGCATGAGTTCCAGGCTCCTGTTTGGTCACTGGGACAAAACGAGACCTGGGAATGTTGGATGTCCTAAAAAGAGTACAGGGGAGACAACGGGGGAGGAGGTGTGGCTCTTCTTGGCCTTGTTTAACCCCCAGCCCCTCTACACCCCACAAACCTTAGTTACAGCTGTGGGCTTCTGCAGAACATCACAATTCCTGGTAAATCTTCGGGATATACTTTAAAAGCAGGAAAATACTGTGTTGGTTTCTTTTTTTTTTTGTATACATAGGGCAGCTGCCAGCAGCAGCACCTGCTGGAGTCGAGGGTGCTGAGCAAGGCAGGGTTGTGTCCCGAGCAGCAGTCACAAGGGGAGCTGAGCGGAGCCTGCCTGAAAATTTGGGGGGTTTCTGCTTCTCAGCAAGCCAAAACACAGCTCCCTGTCCCCAGTACTCCTCGCTGGGAGGATGAGGACTGAGGAAGGCTCACCCTGCCTGCAGCTTCTTCAGTTCTTCGTGCGGGGAACTCTTGGAGGAGCTGGTGCCTCGGGAAAGAAAGCACCTGTTGGTGCTGTGGGCATCCGAGTGTGATGCTAACCCACACAACGCTGCCCCTTGCATCTGACAAATGTTTTACAGCTTCGACTTCTTTGCAGGTTTTACTTAAATTTGGTGGAGGAGGCTGTGGCTGAGCAGAGAACTAATTTGTTATTTCACTAACTGGAATAATTTACAATGGAAAGAAGCTTTTTTTAGTGAAAAGTTGTGTTTCTGATTACAACTTCGGGTATTTTACCTCGCAGTCCATGAACACTCTTTTTAAACTTGATTCCTGACAAGTCGCTTTTCTTAATTCTCGAGTTCTTGGACTCCACCAGGGCAAAAGGAAGGCCCTGCTAATATTGCTTGGTTGTTTCCTTCTGGAGGAAAGAGGGGAGAGTTGAGAAAAAGAGGAATGAAGTCAAATGAATTTACTCTTCGCATACCTGCTGAAAGAACAGGCAGGTGTTCTTGGGAATCTCTCATTTAAATCTCTGTGTACGTGTTTCGAGAGGATGCGTCCTCACTTAGGGGAGCCGACATCCCATTGCTGGACCTCATCCTGATGGGGCTGGCATCTGAGGGTTACGCGGGCTGCTCCTGGCCGGGCTCTTCCCACCCGGGGAGGCCGAGGGAGCCGGCCGAGCGCTGCTCCGCTGCCTGGAAAGATTCAGTCATTTCCACCCAAAGCGAGGAAATAAAAAGTTCGGTCAGCCATTTCATCTGGAGATACCCCGCCCTCCTCCAACAAATATGAAAAAGGGAAAATGTAGGCTTGGGCCCTCACAGATCCCAGCAGTTTGCACCCGTTCGGGCGATGCGATTGGGGTCGGGGCAGGCAAAATAGAAGTTACCTTTATTTATTTTTTTTAATTTTGGCAGAGGAAGTGATAAGGTTGATGTTGCCCCTTTGATATTTGATTTAACCCACTGACTGCCCGGGAAGGAAGGAGTCTGTTTAGTTTACCTTTGTCCTAGATTCAGTTTTAATATCTCATGTTTAAATGGGGGGGGGCTGATCTTTATTCTTAATGATTCATGCCGCCTCAAAGCACAGTGGTTTCTACTTGTGTGCTGCCTTTCCCACTGGGGGATGCAAACAAAAGAACAATAATTTCAGACTCCTCCTTCAGTTTCCAAGAGAACCTTAGCTGCTCAGGGATAGCTCTGAATTTTAAAAGCATTTTTTTTCTTCCAAATTATGTATTGATTGCACATAAAATAGCAGCACCGTAATATGCAATTGAAAACAAATGCACGGGGGTGCTTGGTCGTTTTTAATGCTCCTCCTTTATTTTTATTTTATTTTTTGTTCCTCCAGCAGAAAACAAAAAGTGGATTCTGTTCCCATAAGCCGCTCTTGCAAAATCCGCACAAACATTTATTAGTCTAGACACAAAATATTCTCAGCCGGCCTCAGCCCGACGATGGCAAAAAGAAATAAAAATAATAATAAAAAAAAAAAAAAAAAGAAAAGGCAAGCTAATATTGTACTTGGCTGTCAAAAGGGAAGGGGGGAATCATGCCCCAGGCTAGTGAAGCTGTAACATTTTGCTGGGGCTGCCTACAACAACAGATGCATCTCGTTCCCCTGGGCTTCCAGGCCTGCCTATTCTCTTCTGCTGAACTTGGCCGCTCGCAAACATTCCCTGTGAGTACCACACCCCGGGCTTCTCCTGGACGCTTTTGATTCGATTTAATAATGGCACCGGGCGTGCTCCTCTTCACCAGGCCTGCTCTTCTGCCCCAGAAATCAGGTAGCGAATTCGTTGATTGGAAAACGTGCAAAATAGGTGGGATCTGGGGTGACTGGTAGAAATCAAAAGGGTTTGAAATAGGCGATGTGACCGCAGCTTAAACCTGCAGGAAGGGAGCATCGATCCGAATGGTTTATCCGAATCTTCAGCTGCAACTTCTGTAAATACCAACTCCTTCTCCTCATTTGCTACTGTGGCAGTTTGCAGACTTTTGCTGAGTTAAAAGGACAAATCATAGTTGTGGGTGTTGTTTGATCAGGCCTCACGTTCTCAGACTGCTGGGGTTTTATATTTCTGTCATTTTCTTAGAAAATGGCGAATGATGCGTATCCTGGCTTCCAGATGATTAGTTCCTGTTACTCCCAATTTCTGTCAGGCTGCGTTTGGTTGGAAATGAAAATGTAATTGCAAATTCCCCTAAACAGCACAACATGTCTGTGGTATTAATTAAAGCACTGTAAATACGTAGAATATCTGAGAATGCATTCCTTCAAGCATGACCGTGTTTTTTTAAACCTACAGAGGAGGCAAAATATAGTGTTTAGGCTTAGTAGATGAAATGTGTTGCTTCTGTGGTGACAGATCCATGTCTTGAGATCTTAAACCTGGTGGAGCTCGTGCTCGAACCTTCAAAGGAGATGTTACGTAGACAATAAACCGTCCTGCTTTTTGGGGAGGACTCTCCTTAGGTCATTCAGAAAACGCCTTCAGTCTTCACTCACTGCAGCATTCACAAAGTGAATGCCTTCCTGTAAGGTTAGTCCCCGATGGCCACTCGTTCTGTGCTTTCAGTAAGAAAAAGCTTCGCTGCTTTGAATCTGAGTTTCCAGCCCCGTGTTTAGGTGAGCCCGGAGCGGCGTCAGGCATCGCTGGGCTCCTCGTCCGGCGGCGCTGGTGAAGTGAAAGAAGCCAAATGTGAAGTTTGACAGTGAGCTGGGGGCTTGTGCTGGCCCGGTGGCTCTCTCAGCCCCCGGGTCTGAGCAGCGGGAGCATCCGAGCAGCACAGGACGGAGCTCAGCAAGAGGTTGGGGTCAGGGCACTGCTGCAGGTAGAAATGCTTTGCTGGCTGCAGAGGTTAACTGGGTACATGGCACTGTTTTACTACGTGGTGGAGACCTGCGGAGAGTGTTTCTGCCCTCCTTTTTAGCTGAAACATCCCCAGATTGTAAGGGGAAAAAGAATAGAAGGGACTTGCGGAGGTCATCTGGCCCTGCCTCCTGCTCAAAGCGAGGTTAACTTTGAAATGAGATCGGGTTGGTCTGGGTCTTGCCGAGTTTTGCAATCTTCCAGGGACGGAAATTCCTTCAAAGTTGCCAGCAGATCTCCTTGACCTCTCCAGACAGCTGCCTGCAGTCCCCAGCCGGTGTGGAGGTGCCGCTACTCCTCCATCAGCTGGCCCCACAAGCAGTGAGTGATCTCCAGGAGCGGGCCGAGAGCAGCGAGGTGGAGACAGACCCGAAGCAGCCCCAGAGCCTCTCCTGGCTCCTGGCAGAAGCTCAGCAGGGACCGAGCACCCTGCATACGGAGAGGGAAACTCAAGGGTTGTGCTGCTTGGATCAGGTCAGGGCACATCCTAAAGAAATTGCAAGCATCGACCAAAAAAATTCATCTCCCCAGTTCTAGGAGAGTCTGCCAGTAGGCTCTAGGTGAATTCTGCTTTGGTTTTGTGGTTTAATTCAGCTTACAGGTGTAAAGCCGATGTGTGACAGCAGGAGGCACCTTCAAAACAATCAAACGTCAGCTCCGGAGTCACATTTTTGACTTGCAGTTTGAAATTCTGACTTGCAACTTGAAATTTGGCAAGGATCTAGCCCGAGGTCTGACAAATGCCTTCTGCTGTTCAAAGCGAAGGAACTGGCAGGATTATGAGTCAGAGTTTGTCGCCACCTCCTTGTATCCAAGGTAGGATTTGCAGGATATTTTGTTACCCGCCCTCCACGGGCTTTCATGCCTGTCACTCCTGCTGCTTTAAACCTCCGCTGGCAAATGGATTCTCCTCCTCCCTCTGCCTGGGTTGTCACCCCGGCGTGGTGCGGGACCATCTGCGGGGCTGCGGCAGCTGAGAGGTGCCTGGGGACACTGAGCTCCCGAGGCAAAGGGAAGGTTTTGTACTTGCAGCCCTACGCCGGGGCCTGGGAAAGCTGAGGTCTCCGCAGATTTTTTTTCAGCTTAGGGAAAAAAAAAATAAAAAATTAAAAAAAAAAAATGGAAGTGGAAAGGAACATTTTGTGAAACGGTGCCTGTGCCAGATTTTCGTTTTAAGGGAGGAAATCCCGGGGGAACAAAACCTTTTGTTTTGGTGTTTTAAGGATAAACTTTTTTTGATGAACAGCTTCTGAAGTGAAATCAATTTTTACCGCTACGGTTTTTAAAAGCCAATATGGAACAAATATTTTGGGGGTTGAATTAAATGTTTATTCAACCCAAAACACGCTCCACGATCTTTTCAGGTCAATAATGTTATTTCCTCTTCCTCCCCGTTTTTCTGTGTAACAGCACAGCAGGCAAAACAAAACAGAGCTGTAACTATGCAAAAAGAAATCCATCTCTGAACTCTTCCACCGTTTTGCTGGCTAAGGTGAACGTTTGCATCGGTGATCGTGGCCAGGCCTGATCCTTTAAAGAGTAATGACGTGGAGATGTCAGGTGCTATGAGCACTGGGCGCTCACCTCCTGAATTAAACACGCTCGAGCTCCAAAAATCAAGAGCTGCCCATGTAAAGTGGAGCTGCCCGGATGAGCAGGTGAGGGAAAATTAGGTTTAAATTGAGATTTGCTCAAAATTCTGGGGTCAGGAGCAGCGATGCCCTCCTGAGCCACTCCGCTTGGGCACATCCTTCCAGTTACGTTCAGTTTGGGGTTTTGTTGCATTTTTCTCCCTTTTTCCTGCATGCTGGACAGAAATGTCATACAGCAAGCAGGGAAAAATGGCTTTTCATAAAGCACCTTAACACGCGGAGAACACTTTCTGTAGTCTCTCACTTCTTGTGGCATCAGCTCCTCCTGCTTGGGGCATGGGAGGATGAGGTGGGCAAAACTTTAGTCCTAGAAACGTGTTCTTTGACTTGCTTTCTGCTGTCAGCCGTATATCTTTTCCTCCTGAAACTTCAATCAAAGAGGCAGCACTTAGGAAACGTATAAATCTGTATCCAGATCTGCTACTGAGACAGCTTTTAAGTGTTGAATTCCACTCTGGAGAGTAAGCTTGTCTTAATAAAATTACTAATGAATTGGTGTTATGAACTGTTTATGTTCTGAAGAGCAGAGTCCTGAGCAGTTACGTGCTCGGAGATAAAATATAAGCTCCAGGGCCTTTGAAAAGGTGTGCCTGCACTTAGTTTGGTTTTATTTCCCTGGGAAAATACCCGTTTTGTGGGCTGGTTGTGCTAGGAATGTCACTTGTGTGAAGATCTGAGGTAAAATTACAAAAGGGCATTGTAGTAGCGAATGTCTTGAGAGATGAAGTGCAGCTACGTGGAATTTTTCCTCCAGATTCTCCTAGTGCAGAATCACAGAATGGGTTGGGTTGGAAGGGACCTTGAAGACCATTTAATTCCAGCCCCCTGCCCTGGGCAGGGACACCTCCCACCAGCCCAGGTTGCCCAAAGCCCCATCCAGCCTGGCCTTGAGCACCTCCAGGGATGGGGCATCCACAGCTTCTCTGGGCAGCCTGTGCCAGGGCCTCACCACCCTCAGAGTGAAGAATTTCTGCATTATATCTTAATCTTTGCTCCTGTATTTGACTCAAAAGTATTTAAGGGACAAGCCAAAGCGACCCCTGAGCCAGTAGTGGCAGTCTTCAGGAGTTTGTGGAGGATGAGGGGTGGTCTCAGGGGAGATGGGGCAGGCAAACATAAAACCTGGTCTGAAATGAGGGGGAGAACATGCAGGGAATTACAGATCAGTTCCCGGAGTTGTTGTTCCCAGAAAAATACAGGAAGAATTCGCTTTAAAAAGAGCCTATAAGCACCTAGAGAACAACAAGAGTTTATTTTTAAGACAGGTGGATTTGTCAAAAAGCAAGTTATCCCACGCAAACCTGCATTCCTTCCTTGTCAGTGGAGTCAGCCTCCTGCAGCTGGATGCTGCAAAGCCTCCTGAAGTCAAAACCCACGAGAAGGTCGCAGCGGCATCCTCGTAAGCAGAAGAGGAGAGGTGTTTCAGGGGAACTTAACTACTGGGGGTGTGCGTGATTGCTTTGATCTACTGCTCAAGCATGACTTGTAATTCCCTGGTACACTGACAGACCGTGGTCAGGCAGCGTGCTGCAGCTGCAGCAATCCCATCAGTAACCAGTACCGGGGCTTTTGAAGGTTTGTAGAGGAAGGAGGGCTGGGAAGGGCTGCAAACATCTGGCTTTGCTGGGATTTGAGAACAGTGAGTGCTGCTGCACCTCCGGTCGTGTCAAACTGCAACCCCAGCCAGCTCCGCTGGCTGCTGAGGAGCTTGTGACAACTGGCATGTCTGGCATCTCGGAAATTTTACTCAAGATCGCAGAAAAATTAGGTAATACCACCCAGCTCTTCCCCAGGAGAATTGCCCAACGTTTCGTCTTGGCAGTTGCCTGTCTTTTGTGAAGAGCCCTCCAGCCCCGCAGAGGAGTGGCACAGTTAATGATGCTCTCCCTACCTCTTGTCCCTCCGGGCAGGGAGACAAATGGATCCATTTAGCTGGGCTTCGTGGCTTTCTCGCTGCGAAGATAAACGAGACGGTCTGCAGCGCACGCTTTGTGTATGCTTTAAAATAAATATCCTTTACGCCTCTCTGCGATTTTACAGACGGCTGGCGGTGGCTTGTTGAAGAAGGGCACCCTTCAGTGCCAGCACTATGAAATAATTATGACCCTGGAATGATGATTACCGGAGATTTATGGAGCGCTGGCGGTGTCCTTAATGCTGTGTAACCGTAGCCCTGGCATAAGGAGCCCCTCGTCCTGGGTGGCACACGCCGGGTGTAGGCAGAGGAGCAGTGCGGAGAGATTCGGAGGGTCACTTCCAGGCACTCGGGGAGGATTTTTGCAGCAAAGTGCAGTAAGGCCCAGTTTCAAAGCACTGTGTGATAGCTACGGATGAGCGATTTTGTCTTTTGCCTAAAGACGAAACGTGAAGTTATGAATTATTTGCCTTCCTTCCTAGCTACAGCCTCTGCTCGCCCCATAATCAAAAATAAAGGGCTGTGTTACCCTACTGTGGGAAATAGTATTTATTTTCTCCTTCTTGTTTCTTTAAACTGCACTTCTTCCTTTTACACTGCTCTTCTTTCAAGATTTTGTCAAGATCCAAGCTGGCCTTCTGTTTCTAACCTGTTACACGCCCCAAAAACCTTCTGAAGCTGCTGCTTGGATGTTCCTCTTGCACTCTGGGCAGTAGATAATGTTCCACTGTCTACAGACTCATGTATCTGTGGGATTTCTTGTACGAGAAATCAGCGTCTGCTTTTATTTCAAGACGAAAACTATTACAGAGAGTATAACCCACTGCAGAAGTTGGTGCATCATTTCCAACAGCCTAGTTGTGGTCCCAGTGGGATACAACTCACTCCAGTCTGTGCTATTTAAGAACTTATTTATTCTCTGAATTTATGCAGGCCTCAGATTGGGCTGGTACTTCTTTAGTTTTTCTTAGAAGTGAACAAGGAATTCTGAATAGAAAATACATAATTTTGTTTGGCTGCTGCTTGCTATATCACTTTTTAATGCCTTTTTTTTTTTCCTCTGGTAGAGTTCACACAATCAATCACGTCCCCATTAATGCATAGAGCCAAGAAAACAGATCTTAGTTAATTGCCATTTGTTAACAATCAACTTTTATTGGTCTGGGATTGGCTTTCACTTGAAAAATGACATTTGGGGAGCTAGGAGGAAAGGACACTCATCTTTTGTCTGTCAGAGCGCCTTAAAAAGGCATTTTTTGCCTCATTTCAAAGTGGGGAGAAAGGCCCTGTGCATGCTTGTCCCTCTGTGTGTAATGAAGCAGAAAAATAGGCTAAACGTGCCTTTTTTAGAAAGGAAACAGAGGGGAAATCAGTAGCCCAGCTATAATTGAGTTGGAATTTGTCCTTGCCTTAGCTGTGAGGATCTCTTCCTGGAATGGGTCTGCTGGTTTCAGGGGTGAGCAGTGGTGGACGGAACCCTAAGGGGCTGGATTACCTTAAGCCATGCTATGTAGCAGAATAGAAGTCAGCCTTTAAATCAAACTAATTACGCTCTCTTCTTTGCTACAGGTGGTGGATGTGGACTTTAAAGCAGTGTCTCAACATTTCATCCTCAACTGTCTTTTTTTTAATCCGATTGCACTACCCAAGAAAAGCTGCTAACGGGAGAAATGTTGAGACGTTACCAGAACTGACTTGAAGCACCAAAAGCCATTATTACTGATGCAGAAGAGCTTGAAGCTAAGCCTGTAGCTGACCAGTCCGTATCGCATCCACAGGAACAGGCATGGCAAGTAAACGAAAATCAACAACGCCGTGCATGGTCTTAGCCAACGAGCAGGATCCGGACCTGGGGACGGTGTCGGACGTGGAGGAAGGGCCGCCCGCAGCGGCGCCGGCGGAGAACAACCCCGCGGCAGAGAGCGCCACGAGCGAGGAGGACGCGCACGAGTGCGTGGATTCAGACAATCAGAAGAACGCCAGTAAAGTCGAAGGCGGCTACGAGTGTAAATACTGTACTTTCCAGACTCCCGATCTCAACATGTTTACTTTCCACGTGGATTCGGAACATCCCAACGTCGTGCTGAATTCGTCCTACGTTTGCGTGGAATGCAATTTCCTTACCAAAAGATACGACGCGCTCTCAGAACACAATCTGAAGTACCACCCCGGCGAGGAGAATTTTAAACTGACCATGGTGAAGCGTAACAATCAGACAATCTTCGAGCAGACTGTCAACGACCTCACTTTCGATGGGAGCTTTGTTAGAGAAGAAAACGCCGAGCAGGCTGACCCTGCCGAGGCCCCCTCGTCGGGGATCTCCATTAGCAAGACGCCCATTATGAAGATGATGAAAAACAAAAGTGAAACCAAACGTATTGCTGTTTTCCACAACGTCATCGATGACATTCCTGGCGAAGAAAAGGGAACGGAAAATGAGCCAAACTCGGAAGAAGCAGGAGAGAAGCCACCGCCGGCGGTTTCCGAGTCCAAAGCGAGCCACTCGGCCGTTTGCAGCGCAGCAGACGTGACGAGCACGGTGGTGACCCCCGCGCCGGTGCTTCAGCCCGGGGTGGCACAGGTCATCACGGCTGTTACAGCTCCGCAGAACTCCAACCTGATCCCCAAAGTCCTAATCCCTGTAAATAGCATTCCGACCTACAACACCGCTCTGGACAACAACCCTCTTTTGCTCAACACCTACAACAAATTCCCGTACCCGACCATGTCAGAAATCACTGTGCTCTCCACTCAAGCGAAGTACACGGAGGAGCAGATCAAAATCTGGTTTTCTGCCCAGCGTCTGAAGCACGGTGTGAGCTGGACGCCGGAGGAAGTGGAGGAAGCGAGGAGGAAGCAATTTAATGGCACGGTGCACACGGTGCCGCAGACGATCACCGTCATCCCAGCGCACATTTCTGCCGCTAGCAACGGGCTACCTTCGATTTTACAGACGTGCCAAATAGTCGGTCAGCCAGGCCTTGTTCTCACTCAAGTCGCAGGTGCCAATACCTTACCGGTGACAGCCCCGATAGCTCTGACTGTAGCGGGAGTCCCTAACCAAACCCAGCTGCAGAAGAGTCAGATCCACACCGCTCAGCCCGTGGCAGAAACCAAGCAGGTAGCTGCCGTGCCTGCCCCTCAGCCGATCAAAAACGAAACCGCCCTAATGAATCCCGATTCCTTCGGCATGCGGGCCAAAAAAACGAAGGAACAGCTGGCAGAATTAAAAGTCAGCTACCTGAAGAACCAGTTCCCTCAAGATTCGGAAATCAGCCGGCTTATGAAAATAACGGGCCTGACTAAAGGAGAGATCAAGAAGTGGTTCAGTGACACGCGCTACAATCAGAGGAACTCGAAGAATAACCACGGGATTCATCTCAACAGCGATTCGTGCACCACCATTGTTATTGACTCGAGTGACGAAATGAATGAGTCCCCAACGGGAGCCGCTCCCCAGAGCAAGTCCTCGTGGGGTGCATTTCCCGACTTCACTCCGCAGAAGTTCAAGGAGAAGACGGCTGAACAGCTGCAAGTCCTCCAGGCGAGTTTTCTTAATAACCCCGTCCTTACGGACGAGGAGATGAACAGGTTAAGAGCCCAAACCAAACTGACCAGGAGGGAGATCGATGCCTGGTTTACAGAAAGACGGAAGTCGAATGTCTTAAAGGAAGAGGGAGCCGACGTGAACGAGAGCAATGCCAGCAGCTCAAAAGAGGAGGCTGGAGAAACATCTGTGGGAGACGGAGCAGCGGGACCAAAGTCGGGGGGCTCCGCTTCCAGCAAAATAGGCAAAAAATCCCCAGAGCAGTTGCACATGCTCAAAAGTTCCTTTGTTCGCACTCAGTGGCCGTCCCCGCAAGAGTACAACAAGCTGGCAGAAGAAACAGGGCTCCCAAGGTCAGAAATTGTGAGCTGGTTCGGTGATACTCGCTACGCCTGGAAAAATGGTGGGCTGAAGTGGTATTACTACTACCAGAGCGCCAACGCGGGCAGCCTGAACGGGCAGGGCTTCGCGAGGAAGAGAGGGAGAGGAAGACCAAAAGGGAGGGGGAGAGGAAGGCCTCGAGGGAGGCCTCGGGGGAGCAAGAGGTTAAACTGCTGGGACAGAGGCGTGTCGGTGATAAAATTCAAAACTGGAACAGCGATCCTGAAGGACTACTACATGAAGCACAAATTCCTTAACGAGCAAGACCTCGATGAACTGGTAGCCAAATCGCACATGGGGTATGAGCAGGTCCGAGAGTGGTTTGCAGAAAGGCAAAGGAGGTTAGAACTTGGGATAGAGCTCTTTGAGGAGAACGAGGAGGAAGACGAAACGCTGGAAGATCAGGAAGACGAGGAAGAAACAGACGATAGCGATACGTGGGAACCGCCCCGACATGTTAAGCGTAAACTCTCCAAATCCGATTGACGCACGGTTTGGGATCTGGGAGCCAAAAACCTGTGAATTAGGTTTGATCTGATGCTGAAGAGCCAAACCATTTTTCCTGGCCTTCGGTTTTAGCAAGCACCTGCAAAGCATCTCCCTGGCACCCGGGAGAACACGGGCAAGATGCGACCCGTGCAGGCGGCCAGCGTTTGCTTCCTTGCTACCAGAGGTGGACATCCTCAGGCCCAGCCTAGGACATGGGGTTACAAATCAGCTCCAGTTCAGCTCCTCCTCTTCCGCGTTACCGATGGGAAGGTTCATCATTCACATGACTGCTTCTCAATATTTCATTGCCTTATGTTGTTTGATTCCAAAAAACCACAAACCACCACAGACGCATATTTTTTTGTTGTTGTAGGAGAACATTGCCTGCTCGCGAAGGAGGAAAATACAAAAACCTAGGATGTGTTTTTGCAAACATCACTTCACCTGAAAGGTTTCAAGGCCTGGGTTTATTTCTTAAGGAAAGGATTCAAAACAAAAGAGAAGGGGAAAAGTGTGACAAAGGAACCAATGAACCTAGGGGTGAGGATTGCTTGGTTTAAGAAAACGAGGCGATATTGCACCTTTTGCATATCTTCAAAGTGTTTTGGGTTTACAGAGCTTGTGCTGAAATGTTTCTTGCTGATAATTATGAGCTAACTGAACGAGTTTAATGCTAGAAGATGCTTTTCGTTAAATTTAATCAGTGTATTCTACATCAATTTAATTTAAATGCCTGACAGACTTGATGCAGTTGATAGCAACATTCATTTTTAGCTTATGCATTCTTTACTTTGTTGGAAAATGGTAAGAAAAGTATTTATGTTTCTAGCTAAAAAGACTAATTTCTTGAAATCTTACACTGTATTTTAAGGTGAACACAAGGCAGAACCTGCCTGTTTCCATTGGGTCAGCGTTGCTTACGGTCGTGTAAGAATACACAGAGACAGAGGCGAAAAGCGTCTTCAGGTGCTAGTAAGAAAGGGTTTCAAGTAAGTTGTGGCAACGACCTGCTTTATAATTCTCAAACGAAATGAAGTTATGTGGCTTTTAGATGGTTAGGCACGATAAACACAGCGGTGTTTGCTTGTTCTCTAGCGATAGCCCGGCTGAATGTTTCACGTGCAAGTTTAAGCTAAAATTCAGCCTCGTGGATTGAGCTTGCCACTGTGCTGGTCGCTCTTAGGGCTGCGGGGTGAGCACACGTATTTGTAGGGATGGTTCGATCTGCCTGAACTCCAGGAGCAGTCGAATCTGATAGGGAGCATCTGCATCTTGGATGAGTGTTTATATTTAAAGAAAAGAAAAAATGGTTTCGAGGCAATGAAGTCTTCGTAGTGTTTGGATGACCAACTTAAGAACAGGGGGCCAAATTCACAGAAGTTTAGGCAGATACCTGGCATTGTAGAGGAGTGGTACTCCAAGGAAGAGTAGTTTGTGTCTGTACCACTGTCAGTCTGCATTTTTTAGGGGTAAGTTACTTTATATTTAGGTGTCTAAAGATGCTAATGAACTGGTGCTGCTGTAAGCAGCGTTGTCTGCTTGTCCATGGGCACTAACAGAGTGCACGCTAGCCATCTCCTTTCCAAATCTGTCGACCTCTTCTCTGTAGGCATTTGCATCTGTTGACCTGTGAGGGAAAGATGAGCATAGAGAAAATGTGTCCTGATGTTTCTGCATCTCCAAGAACCTAATCTAGAGTTATTCTTTCTTCCTTGTTGTGATAACTGTCAAAAGACCAAGGAAATCTTTTCGGTGATGATTTTCCGAAGCAGAGGAGCTCATATTAAATGCGATTTTCCTGCCAGATTGTGGCTGAAACCTGGGTCAGAACAAGAGAGGGAATAATGTCTGACAAATGTCTGTGAGCTGGTGTAAGAGAGGTCAGGATCTGGCCTCCCCAGCACGGGCTGCTGCGGGAGGTTGGGAGCTGTGGCTTGGCAGGTGACGGGGTGGGTGAGGCTGTCGGGGATAGCACAAAATCAAGGGAAGATTTGCGTTAGCTTCAAGCTCCACTGGGACCACAGGGTCAGAAATCAGTGCTTCATGGGTGGGAAAGGACAGAACTAGTAGGGGAAGAGATGCTATTTTTAAGTTTCTAGAAATATTAAAGCAAATCCTTAAACTCCTTGGGAATATGCCTCCAACAAGCGAGTTCTGGACTTGCCTTCAACCTTAAGGGTGAGCCAGAATTCATTTAAAAACAAACAAACAAAAAACAACACCCAAGCAACCTGATAAGCATCTTGATTTTCGTTAGCATTTAGTTTATCACTAAATCTAACCTTCTTTAAAAGATGCAAAAAAAAAAAATACAAAGATCCAAGTTAATTGTATGATTACTGGGAAATTTTCCGTTTTGGCAGTGCTCTGTTAACTAACACGCAGCTACAGTGTTAGGCCTTAGCACATCTGGTCTGAGAAAGGCAGGAAGAGGAAACACATTGTTTATCAGACTAAATATAGTTGGATTGGACGTCTTCTTTGAGTAAAATGGTCAGGGAGGATGGCTGGTGTGTGCTGGACCAGATCTTCAACTGCTGCAAACATCACAGTTCCTCGCGTTGCATAATATTGTTATAACAGCATTCACAGCCCGTCTCATCTCTTGGCAGAACACAGAACTTAAATTAAACCAGGTGCTGGGGGCCGGGTAACGAGAGGTGCAGGGTACCCACCTGTCCCTTAGGCTAGATGCAACCTTTCGGTTGTGCCAAGGATGAGAAAAATCTGTGTGGGTTCAGTCCTGAGAACACCGGCTGTATGCACTTACCACTCACAATCTGCTATTTTAGTTGGAAAAAAAGAGTCCAGGTTATTTCACGTTTACAGCACGGGTGTATTTGCACTGTGGGAGATGCTTCCCAGAGGCTCCTGCAGCAGAGCTGGTGGGAGGAGCACTGGAAGGAGCTGGCGGCATGCTGGAGGCCGAGGGATGCTCTGCTTTGTCTGTAGCCCCTGGTCGTGGCAGCCCCGAAGTGCTGGTGGCAGGGGGTCAGCACAGATTCATCTCATCTGATCTTAGATCCGATCACCTGGTTGACCTGGTGCTGGTTAACGTTGTCTCTGGGATCCGGATAAAGCCAGGCTGAAGGCAGGCAGCGTCACAGCCGCCAAGGCACTCGCTGTCCCTGCATCGTGCTGCTTCACTGCACGTTGCGCTCTTCCGAGCACTGAACAAGCGCTGCAGTCACTCGTGTGCAGCACACAGAAATCCCAGCTCTGACCTGAAAGCAGAAAAAAGATAGCTGGTACCCTGTGATTAGATTCAGTGGATTATCTCTAACACACTACAGTGAGCCAGGCCGTTCCATTTCTGAACCTTGTCCAGTTCCATTTCTAGGGTTTTTTTCACAGCGTTATGTGCAATATGGTTTCTAGCAGTAACTTTGGTCATCAGTAAGGAAACTCACGCGATGTCCACGTGTGACATGAAATAATTTCTCTAATGCACGGCTTGCTGACCTGGGGTGAAAGCCCCTTGTCTTCCTGCCCACCAAGGAGCTCCGAGGCAGGCGAATGCTCTCCCTTCTCCTTCAGAGCAGAGAGAGGATTTCTGCAGCCCATACAAAGAGATTCAAAGCCTGATGCAGTCCCGTAAGCTAGAAAGCCCCAAGCTGCAGACACTCTCCTCCTGCATCTTCCCCAGAAGTGAAAGCACAGCGGTAACTCTGACAAGTCTGGCTGCTGCGGAACCAAGCTGTAAGGTGGGGAGCATTTTCCTTTTGCACTTAACGGGGCGCTGCGCATCCAAATCGGATCTCGGCGTTTGCTCCTGTAAATATGACAGCCCCAAACCGTGTCCTCCACCACCTCCTCCTCTCTGTGTTCCTATCTCCCAAGGAGAGAAGATAACCCTTAGGCTTCTGTGCTAGTAAATATCCCCGCCCTCACCCGAAGGCACAAAAGTAGAGTGCAATGAAATGTAGTTACTTGTCTTTGATTTAATTTATTATTTATTCGAAAATACTTTTGCCTGCGTTCGGTAGGAATGAGGAATTAGCGATGAGGGAGCAGTAAAACTGCTGGAAGTTGTTGGGAACGCCTGGGATAATCGTGTCGGGGATGGGACAGGCAAGTGCAGGGCTCGGTTCCTGCCCTGAGCAGTGCTGGGTTCTGCCCGTTGTGTTCCCCGTCGAGCTTCTGATGCACTGGGATAAAGATGTTTGGTGTGACACAAACTTACTGGGGCAGGTTTGGTGAGGTTTAAAAAAAAAGTAAAGTCCTCTCCAGAGCTATTTGTACACACTCAATAGTGGAAATTTCAGTGTCATTGTCCCACTTGTGAAAAGGGAGCTTCTGAAGCACGGGCAGCTTGCTGACAGTATTTTCAAGCCTAATGGTCTGAGCTTTTCTTTTGTCTTTTTTTTTTTTTTTTCCTGCTGCAGTGAAGGGCATCTGCACTTTTTCAGTGGATACTCATAGAAAAAAAAAAAAAAAAAGCCTTACCACAACATTCAAAATGTTGGGGGGTGGCTGAGGATCCTGTAGCACTTTTCCTGAGTTCAGGGGGGATTCGTCTGGCTGAGTGCGAGGCTGCTCGTCCCCAATGCCTGCAGCCAGTCAGAGGAACTGTGCCCCAAACCCCGCTGGCTGTTACGGGCAGCTCGCAGGTAGACACCAATCTTAGAGATGTCTGGAATTAGGGGAGACGAATCTTCACCTTGCAGCGTGCTGGCTGGGTGGCAGCGCTGGTCTCTGGAGGGTTTCCGTTGTGTGAGCGATGGTACTCGCCTCCGCTCCCTGATGGCACGCGTGGGGAAGCGTGAGGTCTTCCTTTTGGGTTTTGTTCCTTACTCTAGAGCAGCTGGCACTCCAGTGGCGGATAACGTAGCTGGTCCTGGTTAGAGTACTGTGGCATAAATACGGCTGTCGGGTTGCCAAAATATTTTAGAGTGTTACCATCCGAGCATTGGACTGTGCATACCTAAAAGTGCGTTGAGACGTAATATTTGTATCCCAATTGATCAAAGCGTCTCCTTATGCTTATCCAATACCAGATACCTATCATGAAACTTACCCTAACGAATCTGCTAGGATGACAGAAGATTCAAGCTGCCAAGTCTTCACTTGGGAGACGAAACAACCAAGCGCGAGCGCTCCGCTCTGATTTTGCCGTGTTCCCCTTGCCTCCAGTCCCAGCTTACGGGAGCGTTCCCGATCCTGCCTAGTTGGTTACCTGCACGTATGCTCACCGTTTGTAGAGAAATGCACTAAAAGGAGTTGCCCTACTGGGAAGGCTTTATATTGTACAGAAAATGTGGCACTAGGTACCGCTCTTCACGTGCACAGGAGAGTTAACAGGTGTCGGTCTCGTTTACAGAAAAGATGGAGCTTTGCAATTTCCTATAATATATTGCAATATATTTAAATGTCCTGTTTGACATGTGAAATGAAGCTAAGTTAATGCGTTGTTAATGTGTTGGAAGTATGAGGAAGACGATTCACTAACGACCAGCAAGGTTTTTAGAAGGTGTCCGGTATGTAGCAGTCTGTGTGATGTCTGGCGTACGTGCTGTTGTTAACGGAAGCAGCGATGCTGTTCTCGTGTAGAATGAAGCGTTTCTGATGAGTGATGCAATAGCTTACAGTGTCTTTCCTTTGTAGCTGCCCAGCGTGGTGAAGGGGAAGCAATTCTTGAAAAAGTTCAAGAGAACTGGTTAACTGTGAATGGGCCCTAAACTTTTCGTGAAACCAAGAACATATTTGGACACACACAGGACTTGAATACTCAAAAGGATTGGAACTTAGTGTTGTGCCAAAGTTAAAACTACTGCAGTTGGCAGAAGTTCTGCACTGTAAATAGAAGACTGATTAAAAGACAGCTTTTAAAAAAGAAAAAAAAAAAAAAGGAAAAAAAGAAAATCAAATTTTAATACAGTACATTTTTATTCTGATACATAATGGAAACATTCTGTTTTAGACCTTTTCTGAAGAGGCTTCAGTGACCACTAGATTTTGTCCTCTTATATTTTGTTTGGCCTAATCCTATATGTTCTAGTAAGATGGGCTTTACTGCCTGTGTTCTTTGATATGTGATTAAGCTTATAGCTTGGAGTGACCAAACATTTTACAGAGTAAAAGTTCTTAGAAACAGTATAATGTAACTGATATTTCTGTGTCTTATTTATCAGGCTCTGCACAAACTTGGAAAGTTGTGCCGGACTTGTACAACTCATATATGGGAACGCAGCATACTTCTTGATACTACAAACCTAAGCCTTTGTGGCGGTATGGATCTCGTCTTTGGATTTATTTTTGTTATTTTTTTGAGGCAAAGAGATGAATGGATGCTGCTGTAAAATATTTGTAATATTGCCATTATTGCTTTCTGTAGCAATTACCGCTTTTGCTTCAACAGATAAAGAAAATAAATCAGAGATAGAAAAATCCTACAAGAAGCTGGTAGAAGAAAGGATCACGTGGGGACTTCTGAAAATAAACTTTGTACCAAAAAAATTTGAAACCAGAAATAATGGAATAAACGTCTCCTTACTGAGTGTGTGTGTTTTTCAAGGGCCGCGTGGAAACCAGAGACCGTGTTTGTCTGAAAATGTCACGAAACGGATCTTGCCGAGTGCTTTTTTTTTTTTTTTCCTGTTCCACAAAACCGAATTTCATTGATGCCTCGGAGGCGATACAAGTGGAGAAGTGGCTTGGCTGGAGAGCCAGCACCAGGGCAGCTTCACGTTGGGGTCGGGGCAGCAGCTTGCTGCTAACTCTCCTGCCCTATCAGCAGGGACGTTCCCGGGGCTTTTCTCATTAAGGCAGACGCTCTTTATCATCACACTGAAAATATTTGGGGTGGGAGGAGTAGGGGCGAGCAGGAGCCTCCCTGCTGAAGCCCCTGTCAACTGGACGTCACGCTGGGTGACCTCAGGGCTGGTTTAAAAATGTGAGTGTTCCTCAGGCAGTGGCTGAGGTGGGTGTTTTGTTGAGCCCCAAATCTGTCTGGAAGCTCCAGGAGCCTCCCGCCAGCCTCCCTCACCTCCCCAGCTACCTGCGGTGTCCTGCTCCAGCCGCTGTGCCATGGCCTGGGGTGCTCGGGACCCCATTGTCCCCACAGACCTGGCTTCACTCCCACATGTCGATCCCTGAAAGAAAAAGACAGGTTTAAGGCAGCAGAGCCGGTCCTGTGCCGTGGCTTGTGTCAGCGCGGAAAAAACTACGCCCTGAACCCAAGCAGCGACCTGGAGGCGAGCGCTAGCGGTCAGCACAGCTGGGTGTTTGCCCAAATAGTTGCACTCGGTCCAGTGAAAAAAAAAAAAACAGGAGGGGAAAAAATGCTTGTCCGAGATTCGGTCAGCTCCAGAGGGAGGCAGGAAAAACGTCACACAAGCACCTTTTTATTTAAAGTTACCTTTTTTCGGTTGCTGCGTTGGCAGTGGCTCCAAACTCGGCTATTTTTAATAATTTCAAGTCCTGATGGCGTTTTGGGGCTGTTCAATGACTTGTTGCACTTCGAGTAGTGTAAAATGAAAGCTCTGACTACGTGTTTCCAGTGCAAAAACGCTGAACTGTGACGCTGTGACTAACTCCTTCCCATCCGTGTCGCCTTGCAGTCTCGGTGCCGATGTGCGTTACCTTAAAATATTTATCTGGGAGAAGAAAAAAAGAAAAAAAAAGATGGGAAAAGGGGGAGAAACTGGTGGTCTCACCTAGCTGATTCGTGTCTTTGGGTGAAAGTAAAGGTCAGCTCTGGCAGTAATTCTCTGAGCGACTGGTCCTGTCCAGCTGTGCAGAAGCTGCACCAGAGAACCCCCAAAAAATCCACTTTGGGTGTTCTGTGTGGAAGCCTCCAGACAGACAAGGAGAGCGGGGCTGAAAGCCCACGAGTTGTGAGGAGCACTCGAGGGCAATCCCCAAGCCCTTTGTGCATTTCTTTGACGTAGCTTTTTGGTTTCTTGGTTGTTTTCCCGTTCATTAGGTTTACTTCTCTCTGTTCCTGCAAGGCAGCAACGTCGCAGGCAGTCAGCTCAGGTTTCTGGATGAGTTTTGGGCCTGACGCCACCTGCTGTGGTGGCTTTGGTGCCACCTGGGACCTGCAGCTGCATCTCAAACCAGCCTGCAATCTTCTAGAGCTCACCTAAAGTGCTGTTTTTCCATCACGGGCAATATCCCCTCGTCTGGCACTGTGCAAAGAGGCTGAGGGATGGCTGGCGCTGTGAAGAACTCAGGGCTCAATAAAAGGAAGGAGGCAATAAGCAGAGGGAGACGAGGACACCTCGAGACACTGCCAGGAAATGAAGAGCTCCATAACGAGCTCCTCCTCGTCTTTTCTTCAGGGGAGAGCCCACGTTATGACTGTCCATAAGTTAAAAAAAAAAAAAGCAAACTGCTCTCCCCTCGAGGTACGAGTGTTTCTCAGCGTCTGGAAGAAGCCAGGGGGCAATTCTTTGGAATTAATTTCGCCTCGGAATAGGCTGGGGAGCTGGGAGAAGAAGGGCTGTGGGGGTTCAGACGAGCTCTGCCTGCCATGCTGCGTGTTCTTTTCCTGGCCAAAAAGCTCGGAACAAATTCCTGCCCGTCGTTTGGGCTGTCCTGCGTGTCCGGGCTTTCTCCGGGCTCACCCTGACGGCGAGCTGAAGCACACGACCTCGTCCCCGGCTCGCTGAGGCTGGAGCTGGGTCCCAGCACACCACAGCTGGCTCAGGCTCATGCCAGCAGCTCCAGCGGCTTGGCTGATGCGCAGGAACTCGGCGACTGCAACTTCTCAGAGCCCGTCGGTGCCACTGGCCTGATTTTCAC
Source organism: Netta rufina (assembly GCF_964035555.1). Lineage (NCBI taxonomy): Eukaryota > Metazoa > Chordata > Aves > Anseriformes > Anatidae > Netta > Netta rufina. The sequence continues at coordinate 147,037,642 of NC_140124.1, read as the reverse complement.
CCGCTGAGCTGGTGGTTTCGGCTGGCAGGGGGGTAAGACCTCGTCTGCCTGGAGGAGGAGATTCATCTGTGGCTTGTTATCCTTGAGGATACACGGAGCAGCTGTACCAGTTCAGGCTCCTGTATCTCCAAACCCTCTCAGAGCTGCCTCTTGCAGAGCTGCTTTCTCCCAAGTGAAGCCCAGGCTCACAGCACCACAGCAAACCACGCCGTGCAAGCTCAGGCAAACAGCTTTGCTCACGTACAGCGGGGATTTGCGCGCTGGCAGCTCCGCCGATGACTCGGGTCTCGCAGGAGGAATTGAGCAAACCTCCAGTGCTGACAAGGCAGAGGAATTTCCTTAAGTTGCACATTTTTAATTTCGGTAACTAAGACACGAGGAGCATTTTAAATGTCTGAGGGGAGGCGGGAGAAAGGGAGAGCCAGGGAAGGAAGGAAGGATGGAAGAAGAGAAGCGATGCTATGCCTGGGACTTCTGCCTCAAAGCACACGGTCAGCCGCTAGGCCCCCTGCGTGGCGCTCAGGAATTGCTCCCCCATCATTGATTTACCAGGCAGAGGCACGCTCGTTGCAACACTGAGCCTCTGCAGACCACGTTGGTATCCTCAGAGGCACCGGTGGCTGAAACCCTGAGCCCTGGAGGACTCCGCAATCCACGCTGGCAGCCAGCTGGCTGCTCTCGGGTTTGCCCCTGGGAGCGCCTTGCACTTTGTGTTTTACTTTGAGCGGGGGCCACATTTCACTTTGATTACTCATCTTTCTTTCTTTTTTTTCTTTTTTTTTTTTGTTCTTTTCGATTTGTTCTTAACAGTCCTGCTGGATTTTAGTGCTGTACTCATCAGACCTGTGTTTTGCAGCATGACCGGCAGTCCTGGAGGACTGGGGAAGCAACAGCACGTGCCCAGCATGTGTGAAGAGAGGCGCAGACGCTGTAGCTGTTCAGACACCAGTGCCAACCTCTGCAGATTCCTTCCCGTGTCCTCTGCGTGTCCTGCAGGAGCTCAGCACACCAGTCTGCATGCAGAGAGGAGACAGATGGTTTTGCTGTGCGCATACAAGAAGCTCTGACTGTGCTCGCATACCCTGACGCTTGTAACGAAACGACTGAAGCATCACGTGGAGCAAGCTCCTGCTTCCCTCCAGACTTGCTTGTTAAGCAGTTTCCTATGTTCAGGAGGGCTTGTTTGCCAAACGGTCAGCTTAGAAGCAAAAGAAACCTCAATCCCCTTTAATTTTCTGGTCAAATCTACCTGCCAATGTTTAATTTCTACCTAAGGATTTATACCAGCTGATGCTAGTTCCAGTCACAGCTATGCTGGTGTGGAAGATATTTTGAGCATATTTTGAACCCAAGCATCCTCCACCCCTTTCTCACATGTCTGCTAGAAGGAAACCTTTCAAATTATCCATACAAGCAGTGGTTTGGCCTCAAATGCTGTTCTGGTAGGCACAGGTTCACGAGTCCATTTTCAGGTCAGGGAAGCACAAGGATGACTTCTCAGCTCACCTTCTCTGAACTTATATGGTGGTTTGGTGGGAGGAAATGGGTTTCCCTGGATGAAAGGGCCAGCAGGGCAGAGAGAAGAAACAACACTGCAGGACACTTAAAACACGATACACTTTCTGTATGGTGGTAACCTGAGGCAGGATGGGCAGCTGTTAATAAGCAGTGCCATGTCTGAGTCTTAAAATCTTAAAGAAGCTGTAGGATCAGTCTTTACTTTGCTGCGTCCCCTTTTCCCATAGCACAACAATGCAGAGTGCAGGGAGATTTGGGATGTTCTGTCTTCTGAAAGCCTTCTGAAAGAGATTTCAAAAGTTCCCCATCCTGCCTTGGGCGAGAACTGAAATCAAATAGAAAAGTTACTGAAATACTGCTCCATCCACCCTGGCACGCACACTGGACCACGATACCAACAGAATAACTCCACAGTTCTGCAATTAATTCATCTAAGCACGGGACACTTAAGTTTGAGTATTTCTTATGGTATCTTTCTAAATTTCCATTAGGATGACTCGTGACCAGGATCTTCAGCAGAGCAGCAGGAAATGCAATAGTCCTGTTCCAAGTAGGAGGGGAAGCTTCGCCCTTTTAGCACCTACCTCATAAAAACAGTGCACAAATGCTAGGAACGGGATCACAGAATCATTAAGGTTGGGAAAAACCTTCAAGCTCACCTGGTCCAACCATCCCCTACCACCAATGTCACCACTGAACCATGTCCCCAAGCACCACGTCCAACCTCTCCTTGAACACCCCCAGGAACGGGGACTCCACCACCTCCCTGGGCAACCCGTCCCAGTGCCTGACAGCTCTTTCTGAGCAGAAATGTCTCCTCGTTTCCAGCCTGAACCTCCCCTGGCACAACTTGAGGCCATTCCCTCTGGTCCTATCACTGGTTACCTGTGAGCAGAGGCCGACCCCCAGCTCCCCACACCCCCCCTTCAGGCAGTTGCAGAGAGCAATGAGGCCTCCCCTGAGCCTCCTCTTCCCCAGCCCAACCACCCCCAGCTCCCTCAGCCTCCCCTCACACTCTGCGGCTCTCCCCGAGGGGCTCAGCGCTGCCAGCGCGACCCCAAACCCGTGCCTCAGCACCCCCCAACCCCACAGCGCCCTGCCCAAAATGGCGGCCGCGCCCCCTCAGCCTCTCCCCGGGCCCGGCAGGGGGAGCGCTGCCGCCGGCCGGCCGGGGGGGAGCCGCTCTGGGCTGCTCTCGGCGGCGATGGAGGCGGCGATGGAGCTGCCGCTGGGCTGCGAGTTCGCCGAGAGCCTTTTCTCCGGCGGCAGGGAGCGGGGAAAGGGCGGAGGGAGCGGGCAGCCCTACAGCGCCAAGCGCTGCGAGCCCCGGGTGAGGAGGCGGAGAGGGGGGGGAGCCGTGTGGGGCCGGCATGGGCTGGGATAGGGGCGGCTCTGACCGGGATTTTGCCTGCCCGGGGCTTGGGGGACGGGGACCGGGGGCTAAGGGAGGCTCCTGGGGTCTGAGGGAGGCTCCCGGGGGCTGCAGGAGGTCGCCCGGGGTCCAAGGGAGGCTCCCGGGGGCTGAGGGAGCCGCCCCGGAGCGCCTCCGAGCGTGGCGGCCGTGGGTTTACAAATATGTTTTGGTTTTGTTTTGTTTTGTTTTTTAATGCCCCCAGTGGTTCTGCGGCGAGACAGGCGGCGAGGAGGACGCCGAGATCGTAACGGGCAATAAATTCCGGGCTGACCTGGCGTACAGGGAGCGGCACTTTGAGGTACCACACGCACCCAGCTCGGGGACGAGTCGGTGCCTCTGTCAGTCCCGGTTACTGGGACACAAAATTCAGGCCCTGTAGTCCTCAGTGTGTTGAGTGAACATATAGGTTTTTGTAAAAAAAATCCTCATCAAGCCGTGCCCCTAAGTCCTGTGGTACCTAAATCCACCCCGATGGCACCTTGGGAGGCACTACAGCCCCGTCAGCTAGGAGGGAGGCGCTGCTGGTTAAAGCGTGCCCAAATAATAACATTTAACCTTGTTCTGGCAAGCTTTCTCAGCCAGCTGTCATATCCTAGAGGCAACGGAAACCAGGGTGAACCAGCCAGCCTAAAAGAAATGGTGTTTGACCTCCAGAGGCGATGCACACCCAGCCTGTGCATTTGAATGGCCCGGCATTGAGCAGGGCTGATGTTTGCAATTGCTGAAATTGTGGTCAGCAAGAGTTAACATGCTGATTTCTGTGCTTGTGGAGAGAATCACAGAGTCATCTAGGTTGGAAGAGGCCTCCAAGATCACCTAGTCCAGCCTCTGACCTAACACTGACACATGCCTCGTCCCCCAAAGGTTGTTGCCTCACAGGTCACCGCCTGGCTGCCCTGCACCTTTCTCAGGGCTCCCCCTGGCTGTCACGGTTCTGTTTTCAGTCCTGCTTTCAAACATTATCCCAGCTCTGCTGTCACCTTGTCTGTACCTGACGGACATTTTCCAATCTCAGCCTGAATGGCTTCACAGAAGGGTGCTGTGGGAGATGCCTGAGGCTGCAGCCAGGCATCCTGCCCCATGAAGAGCTTTGCTCCCTGCCCCGTGCTGCGGTGCCCAACCTCGAGGGACTGGCACCCCGCAGATCTGCAGCACGACACAACGTCTCTTGCTTCCCGAGCATCTTCCCTCACAGCGATCCACGTCAGCTGTGTCTGGTGGCGTGTTCTTGGATCGCTGTGGCATGACCAGAGCCAGGGTAGAGAGTGTCTGCGTGTAAAATCACAGATTTGAGGGCAGTGACCTCAGAAAGGGGGCTGGAAATAAGTAAATGGGACTAAATATTCACACGTTGTGAATAGTTTTTGATGCCAGCCTAAGCTAGTGGATAGGAGAGACCAAGGACAGCAGTGATCTAAGCCTTTTTTTAGGACTGCAGAACCTGCTTGGGTTCGTAATGCCAAACCTTTGCCGGGGTTATTCCCCTTCATCACATAGCAAGGCAGAGAGGGACATCCTGCAGCCCTCTTCTGGTCCTTCTACCCTCGTGCCTGCTGCACTCACCGGGTGTAAGGGAGCTCCCACTTCTGCTTTAGAAGGAATGTGAGCTTACCAGGGAAGAGAAATGCTTCGGCCGTTATGCCAGGAAGTATTCTGGGGATGTTGCTCATGGGCTCTTTTTGTTAGAGCTATTCAGGTTTGCAAGGAATAATTAAATATTCATTTAGAGAGATGGGAGAACGAGCTCTGCTCTTTAGTCTTTTGGTCTGAGCTCTCCCACGGAGAGGAAGGAACCAAGATTCCAGTCTTAGCATCACTGAATACTTAATATAATGTATTTAAATGTTAATTGGAGTCCTGGGGAGTGCCCTGAGCATTAAGCTACCGAGTATTGCTCATTCTTGTCTTTTTCCTCGAACCAATTAATATTTAATTATTTCATGCAAATCCGAGCCGCCGTACAGGAGTGATGGAGGCTCCCTTTCTTTGCGGTCTTCCCCAACTTGCTGATTATTCATGTGAGGTGAGCCCTTCTCGTTGCTCACAGGGTTGGAGCCCTTCTCGTTGCTCACACCGTCGCAGGTTCGTACCTTCTTGCCAGGATGTTCGTGGATTTGAAGCAACGTCTGCCAAATTTGGGCTGAGTGCTGTGATCACTCAGTTAGCTGGGACGAAGGAGCCTTGTGTCACGTGTGCCCTGTCCATAGGTGACCTCCTGCAATCCCTGCCCGTGCTTAAACGTGGGTTAGGGCTGGGGCTGCTCCTTGCTGTCCACACTCGGGTGGTTCAGAGCTGGGCTCTCTGACCCCGAGGTACCAGGTCCTTTGTGTGCTGCTGGCCGTGGGTGGTAGCTGGCTCTGGAGACACAAAAATTTGGGCTTCAGCTCCTGGATTCCCTTTGTGACTGTAGTTGTAAACAAAGCACACTGCCGGGATTGCCTCCAAATGACCATTTCTCCCTGTTCTGTCTGCCTTTTCTTTCTACCACCGCTACCAGAGATCTCTGCGGGAATACTCCAGCTGCTTGCTGCTCTTACCTCCCGGTAACATCGCCATGAGGCGGGACGTCCAGGAGGGCCAGGCTCGATGTTTGTCTCAACTAGGAAGGCACGAGGAGGCTCTGGATATCGCAGAAAAAATGGTAACTCCTCCAATCTTTCTTTTACGCTTTGAACATTAAAACGTTGCTGGTAGTCCTTTCGTATGGACTGTTTTCTGGAAAAATAATCTTCATGTGTGTAATCCTTCAGGATGCTTGGAGTGTTTGGGAAGCAGAGGGTAACTGTCACTGTAGATAGCATCACCCTGTAGAAATCAGAACAGCCTGTGCCACTGTGAGCTCCCCGTGCAGGGAGCCTGGTAGTCCTGGAAGGGACTGAACATCACGCTCTGCCAGGCAGTTAACGTAACGTAATGGGATTTATAAGGAAGGGGATAAATGAGTGCTTAAATCTTTCCACTCTAAAAGTGATGGTTCAAAACTTGCTTTTATTTCCATGTACTCGCTGCCAAACTGCCACCAAGAAGGGTGCCGAGCCCCAAGTGGAGTTTTTTCCACAGAGGAAAGTGTCGAGAGGCTCCGAAATCTAAGATTTTACTGCTGCTGTGTATTGTATAGAAAAGGTATTTATATTATCAAAGGGCAGCTGGATAAAACTGAAGGCAAAGAAGCAAGTGACAGAGTTCAGGGGCAGAAATGTTCAGGGGCCTTCTTGTCTTCCAGGCTGGGACAAGGCGACTGGAGGCAGCGCTGCCGGATTGATCTGGCGCGATCCGTGTCACGCTGTGCCATTTAAAGCTCAGAGAACGGCCTTGCACGATTTAAAAATCACCTTCAGAGGTGTTTGTCTGTCGTTATCCAGGGAGACGCTTTCTTAGGCTCTGAAGGATGGCTCCGTGCTTCTGTTATTAATCTTTTATCTTCTGTTTTCAGAGGAGCGGCGCTACTAACACGGATCACTTAACGACTGTTCTCAGCCTGCAGCTTGCCATTTATCAGGGTCTGAAAAACGTTGAAAAAGAGCTGCTGTGCCTGCAGCAGCTGATCTGCCTACATCCCTTCAACCCTTGGTACTGGAAGTTACTTGGTGAAGCTTACACGAGCCTTTTAGGGAGTCTGTCTCAACGCGTTCCAGAAACAAACACAAATGGCTCTGAGGAGGTTGATGTCAGTGACAGCCACTCCAAAATACCAACTGGAAGAGAGATTCAGCTCTCAGGCAGCCAGAGGGAAGGCCTTTGGTCCGGCCTTGTTACAAAGAGCGAGGACACAGGGACTTGTAGCAGCAGCCAAGCTGAAAATGAAACCCTCTGCGCTTCGCACGCACCTGAGAGAAAGGACAAAGGGAAGGAGGGAGCCTCCGAGGCCTGGGAGCAGAGCGTGCCGAAGGAGGCTGGGATAAAGGCATGTGCCTCATTTATTAGAGCAAGGTAATTAATTGCATTCTTAGAATAATGCTAACTTCTCCCAGTCCAGGATAACTTTAAGCATGTTGTTACCCAGCCCTGAGATTTTGAGCTTGCATTTTCAGCGTCAAGGTTTGTTTCGGCACTGACGACACAAAGAGGCACCCTGCTTGAGATGTAAAAGGTAAAGTCCACCAACCATGAACAACTAAAATCCAAGTGGAAAAAGTCTGCCATGCAACATGGAGAAGCAAAACTTTTCTTTAATGATCTCCTTGTGTGATTTTTTCAAATAATTGTATACTAAAGGGGTTGTTCTCCTACAGACACAGAACAGCGTTGCTGTTTCCTGGTTTGCTGTTAAAGATGCAGCAGCTGAAGGCCCCCAGAGGGAAGCCTTGCCCGTCTTCCCTCTGTGAGTGCCACCTGTCTTATTTGCTTGAAGCCTCCTGCTTGAGCAAAAGCATATTATTTTAATAATACACCGATTTGCATAATGGATGAGGCTGAAAAATGAACTCCGTGACAGCTGACTGACAAGGCTGCATTAAAATGCTCTTCCCTTTTCCTTTCCCTCTTACTAAAACTCTTGTACACAACAAAAATCCCCACAACACAGTCTTTCAAAGCGATAATTAGGAAATGATTTTTGTTCAGATAGCCTTGATTTTTTTTTTCCTCTTGCCTTTCAGTAACGTGTTAGGCACTGAAATATGCTTAATGCCTTTTTATGAACTTCTGAAGGATTTTACAGAGAACACCTTATAACTGCCCTGTGCGGGTGGTTTTTAAGAAATATTAACACAGGGAGAGTTTTTAACTGTACTCTGACTGAAAGAAGGTGATTTAATTGCTGCTTGGGAGCAGGTAGTAGATTTAGTATCGATGTCCAATATTAAGCTACATTGGTATTAAATTAATTTGTGCTTCTTGTTTCAGTGTGTGTGGCTCAGCACTGAGACAACTGTAAATTCAGGGATCTCCTTGCTTCACTTCACAGATTCACAAGGTGGTGGTGTGGTTTATATTTGCATAAACACTTGTCCAGGGGGAACTTCTTCCCATCCCAGGGTTTATGTGTCAGGATGTCTGAAGTTTTCAGGTCAGCTGGATTTTAAGTGAGACATGGATGTTGTGTGTGCGGGGTAAATGGCACCAGGAAAAGGGATGTGAGCATGGCTTTGTTCAGTAAATAAGGGTCTGCTTCAGACCCTTAATTAATTATTGTAAATAATTAATTCCTTTAGTTTTGCCAGCAACAATAATGGAGAAATGGTTTTGCTTAGTTTTCAACATTTCATTTTTTTAAAATATTGTTATGCAAATTTTGAGGCAAAAATGTTCCATCAGAAAAGCTCCTTCCCATTTTTACCTCGAATTCCCTGTGAAAACTTCTCTGAACTTACCCATGGTTTGTTGGCTGAGACTTGGAGGTTTTGATGTTTGTATTGCTCACGTGAAAACTGCCAGCTAAGATCTGATGTTTGCTCTTGCTACGAAAGCACGCCTTTATTATAACACCTGCTACATTTAGCTGTGGTAGATGCGATACATTTTTATTTTATTTATGCATAAAGTGTGAATGAAGCATAGTTTCAGCATGATCCTGCTAAGCCTCAGTGGTTACGTGGTTGAACAGGCACAGATATTTCCTCTGCTGACACGTTTTACAGTCCTCCTTGTGGGAGGAGGACTCTGGGAACCGCCAGGATGTTGGATAGTTGCAGGTATTTGATGTTTGGCTGCACAAAACCAAATCTCTGGCTTTTCAGGCTGCAAAAATAATAGCTGAAATCATCAGTGCTGTATGCAGCAAGGCCCTGCTGCCTTGTTTGGCCTCAGGGCCTGGGGGGCTTGATGCACAGCACCTTGCTTGCAGACCCGAGCTTCTCTGACTACGTGGGGAGGAAAATGTCTGTGTAGAGCAAGCAGAGATACTTGGTACGTCGTTTATTAAAAGCAACTGTTTGTCTCGGTACCGTAGCACGCAGGATAAGCAGAGCAGATTGCTACACGTGTTTATTTCTCCTCAGTTTGTGCAGCTGGCTAAATCAGGAAGGAGAGCTGCTTTAAAGCGCCACACTGCAGCTGGGTTTAGGTTTGCTGACGTACTCTTTCTCCAGCGGTCCCCTCTTTAACTGCTTTTCTCATTGCAGGCTTTTACTGCAGCTTACCCAGTCTCAACAGGCGTCCTTTGCTCTGGAGAGCAACTTAAGAAGTCAAAAAGAAATTGATGACAAAGTGGCGCGGTTTGGCTTAACCCCGGCCTCCTTGCTGCTGCTGAGCAAGGTAAGGGAACGCTGCTCTGGGTGGAGGTTCCTGCGGGCAGCTCAGCACCGAGGCCTGGGTGAGGTGCCTGGGCTGGGTGCTGCCTCCAGCTGCCCGACACTCCCCTTGCCTCGTTAACTGTGCTGGGAAACGAGGTAAATTAGGCAGGGTGGATGCCCTGGGAGCGCGTTATCCGGAACTGTTTGGTGCTGCCGTGTGTCACGCGGGTGGATCCGTGTTCTCATGAGGTTCTCCTTGCGGGAGCTCTCAGGGCTGTTACTTTCCTCATCGGGCTGGCGTTTGCATCATCATCATCGCCGTTCATCATCGTTTCCTGGGATGCAGGTTTTATCTCGGGGACTTGCGATGCCACCAAGTGAATCACGGGCGTGAAATGCGCGTGGGGATTGCACCGAGGGCCACTGGGTTGGGGAACTCTCTGCTCCTTCAGCAAATTTCCAGAAAAAGCCAGAGACAACCTTTGACATTATTTCTTTGTTCGGTCCGAGTACTGGCTTGTAATTTTAAAGAACTACAGAGGAGGAGATTAACATTGCATGGCTTTGTTCACAGAGCTTAAACATCTGTGGTGTCATTTATGGAGTTCTATTTTAAAGAACAAAAAGAAGCTGGCGGGATTTAAACTTTGCTGCCAGCATTACAGGTTTAAGTTACTAAAAGCCAAATTACTTGCCAAGTTGGCAGAAGATCTTGTGGGATTTCAGCCATAAGAGGGCAGTAGCATGCAGACTATCGCAGCTTTTAAAAACGCTGGTGAAGAGAAAATCCTGTCCCTGCTTCCCTTGGCCTGACACCCCCTAGCAGGAGGCCACAGTCGGTGTTCCTGGGAGGTGGGCATTGAACGTGGGGCTGGGGGTGAGATTTCCCCTGCTTTTCAGAGCAAAAATCCCCGCATAGAAGCCGAGAGCGAAGGTGGGAGGGGTTGTGCCCTGTGAAGCCTCTCCCTTTTCCATATTTATTGCAGAACCCAACAGGCAGACAACGTAATGGTGGCTTGGGAACGTCTCCTAGGTGGAGTATGGTTCGTGTGTAAATGCCTTGGCTGTTGTCACATTCCTGGTTTCCTCTGCACGTTGTTTCCTTGTTTCCCACCTTCTTTCTTACTCTGTTTGCAGGCTATGGGGGCGGATCTGATACCGGAAAAGCTAAAAGAGGAATTCCAGGGTGAGGTGAAATGCATAGGCGCCTCAGCACTGGCATCGTTGGTAACTGCCTCGGCCTCAGAGTTTGAAACCAAATGGTTCGGTGAGCTCCGGGATGATTTATGCCACTCGGACAGACAGCTCTGTCAAGAATCACATATCCCACCTCCGGCTACGTAAAAGTTTGGTTGTTTGTATTATCACGTCTTCAAGTGCCTGTGGAATGATGCTTGCAAAAACGTTCATATTTTTTTAAGAGTTCTTACTGTGTATCTTTTAAGAATGCATAAATCTCTGCATTTAAACTTCTAATGTCTCGTGATTTTCTTTGCTCACTGATATCTTAAAAATAATAAGAAATCCAGTATAAAATAGCCCTTTCAGTTGAACTTTCAGAGGTAGCTTTCTGTCACGAACCTCACAGGGTTCTTGAAGCACCTGTGAGTTTTTGGGGGATCTGTGATGCCGGTGGAATGTAAGGCTTCCTTTTTGATGCCCAGTTTGAAAATTCCTCGGTTTTAAATCCTACATGGAATCTAGAGCCATGGAATTAGTAATTTTATTAAATTAAGTTTTTAATATTTCTTGATTAGTTGACATTACACTGATCTGCTGTTCAGAGCTGAGTGGCTATGAATCTTAAATGTATTTATGCTAAAAAGTTGTCAAAAAGAATAATTCCGTATTTTGGGGGAAAATATCTAAATAGTAACTGTTTAACTTAGAACTGGAAGGAGATTTTTGCCCAGGCTTAATGCTTTTGCAGGCGTAGAGCTAGCCACAGCCTAGTCTTCAGGGTGCTTATACAAGGAGGGTGAAGAACTGTCAAGGCTGTTTGTATGCGCTGAAGAGTGTTTAGTCAGAGCATATCCTTTGTAAAACCTTGCAAAGAATAAAAATCCTCTGCTGGGGAAATTGGCGGTGCTGTTCCTGCATCGTACAGATCCTTACGCTCTGTTTTGGGTTCACAGTGACAGCACTTTGCTTTGTGCTCTGAAGCTTCGACATTGTCTGCTGTGGGCTGTGAAGATCTTGGAGTTTCTTTGGTTTGAACCAATTCAGATTTGAGGCAAAGCGTGCTGTTTCCCCCGTTTTATCTCCTGTTAAACTGTGACTCTCAAATTCTTCGTAGCGTTTTGTAAAAATGGTGTTTAATGGCTAGCGTTTAAAACTGGGACTCTCTCAGACACAGTTTGCTGTGACTTTTTTCATGTTTTCTTTCTGCTGTACTGAGGAGTGCTGAAACTGGCAGTAACTCACAGCTGAAATGTCGTGCACCATACGTGAACGCGCTTTGTATCTGCAACTTTTAGATGAATTTTCAAGCTTATTAGGAAATCGGCCGCTAGTAACTTGGTGGACCACGTCCCACTGCTAAGCCAACTGTGAAATCTCCCCGGAAAAATGGAATATCGCCCTGAGCCACGCCAAATTACCTGGGATAGTTTGGTGCCTTAATGCGATTAAACCACGTCCTGGTCAGCTGGTTACGAAATCTGAGGGCTTGGCAAGGGTACTCGGGGAAGCATGAAAGCACTCCTCGTGTGGTGCAGGATATTCGTTTTAGGTGTGCGTGCACTTGGCTGGGTGGAAATTTTTGGGGTGTGTGTGTGTAGAGCACCGTGTTCGGGTGGCAGGAAGCCCACCTGGAAGGCTGGGGATGCTTTTAGGGCTGACTGCTGTTTGCAGCAAAGACTGTAAGGGGCTGTGAATTACTCACTGCTGGCAGCAACAATAGAAGGTCTCGCAGAAAAGCCATAGAAACGTGGAAAGCTTCATGCTAAACATGTCAGTAAAAAAAAAAGTTACAGACACGGGGACTTTTCCCAGGTTCTTCTTAAACTTACAGTCCTGAGTAGCTCCAGACAAAGGATAAAATCTGTTTTCCCACAGCTCCCCCGGAGGTTCAGCAGTTACAGCATCGTAACGCAGCTTCTGTGGGACCGGGTTCGCGGAGAGATTTCACGGGACCTTGCCAAAGGATTTGGCTCCGCTCTTTGGAAAGTGGAAACAGCATTCGGGCTGCTTCAGCAGCAACAGAACCGCTCTGTGAGCTCTTACCAGGGTTGGATTCTGTCACTCTTAACACTTGCTCATGTTCCAGGCGCTTTGGGCAGCACCCTCCGACCTGCTCGTGCTGCTTGGGAGGCGATTTGGTGCGTGCGAACGCAGCCCGAGGAGCAGGAGTGTGTTACCGCTGCGGCTAGCGACGTCCCCCCCCTTTTCTCATGGCATGGCAGCAGCGTTTATGCAAGCCCGTCCCTCGCAGCAGGCTGACAGGTATGTCAGCATCCTGCCCCGACCTTCCTGACAGGTGGTTTCTGCAGCTGCCTGTAACCACACGTTCCCTTCACCGCTGAGCAATCGAGCCTGTGGGAGCCTGTTAGGATTTTTGGCATAACTCGCTGCTGAAATTGCAAACTCTTGATTGTTTTCCATCAAAACTGAAATTCCATTCGTTTGACATTCAAGTTCAGCTGTCGTCTCAATTAGCACACGCTGTTTCCTTCATCCAGGGCTGAAATTAGTTCTTCCTAGCTCACAATGCTCCTTCTGTGCTATTAGCTCGTCCCTTATCTACTCCTCGTTAGCTGCGTGCTCCGAAACTTCTGGAGGCAGAACACCTCACCCACGGTGATGAAAGGAGCTCCCTTCTGGATTTCATGGGTCATGGCCTAAGGAAATGAAGGCTTCAGAGGTGTAGTGGTCTACGAACTTCTTCCCGTATCCGCGCCGTGCCACCCCCAGTCGGGCCCCACCAGGATCAAGGGAGTGACCCCAATTTAGAAGAAAAGCCTTAATTAGGCAGGAGGGGCGTGTTTAATTCTGTTTGAGTTAATTTCAGAACAAAACTACACATTTCCTCATCAGCTGGGCTCTGGCTTTGTGGAAATCATGTAGGTTGTGGAAGAGATGAAGAAATCAAACGATTCTCAAAGGGCTTTTAATGAAACTTTCTTTTATTTATCTAAATACGATAACTGTATGTGATAATTAAATAGAATTCTCATAGGAATGAAGAATCAACTTTCCCTTCTTCCCAAGGAATCCAAAAAATGTTGCTATGTACAGAGATTTACAGGGATATGCAATAGTTCATTGGGTTCCCGGACTCCAAAATGTGATACACCACAGGTAAAAACGTCTACACCACAGCTGGTGCAGCAGTATCCATCCCGTACCTTTTATTAGGTTCTGTAAACTTTACATTTTCAAAAGTATAGCTCGTCCAAGGATGAGAAACTTTCCTCAGCTGAAATTCTGCCGTTGCACACAATTTTCACGATCCACAGCCTAAAAAGTGAAGTTATATTCTTTTGAATACGATTTTTGGACAGGTGAGAAGACAGGCAAAATGGGTCAGAGGGGCGAATCAATGTGCTTAGGCTTCTGTTTTCTGTTGGAGTCAGATGAAAGGTGATGTAAAGCAGGATTAAAAAATCAAAATAATAAATCAATAGATGTTAAGTGTCTGGTAACTTTGGGACTTCGATGGAAGTCCTTCACATGTCATGAATTTTCTTACTATTCTTTGTCTTTCACTTACAGAAGCTTCCTTAATTTTCATGGATTATTTGGCCAAAAGTTTCTCAGCGTTGTGGGTGCTGCGGTGCAAGGTGCTGAATCTTTGTAACTTCCTTTAATTCAGTGGAAACTGCTGATACCCAGTTTCTCTTTACAAATTAGAATCCTTGAAGAGTTCTGTAAAAAAAGTATCATAACCTCTAAGTTAATGTTCAGTCCAGCGAGCACTGAGAAGATTTCCAAGATCCACGCACTGCTGAGTGAGCTGGAACTCGGTACTTGGAGGCTGTTACTGAGAGGACTTCGCTTCCTTGCTTGGCTTCAGTTTCCAGCCTGGCTCCACGCAGCTGCTCTGCAATGAGGAAAATTGCTCGGAGCTGGTGGGACTGGAGGTTTGTAACCAAGCGGGCTGGAATGCACCCGCGGTGCTGATGAGGGAAAGGCAGCACAGGGTGGCTGCGAGATGTCCTCTGCACCCCGCGCTGTTGGTGCGGGGCCATTTCGTGGTGAGCGTTTTCTGTTCCTAGAAACCCTGCAAAGAGATTTCCTTGCTGCGCACCTCCAGCAGACAGCTCGGAGACAGTGCGAAGGTGGAAACTGTGCTTCCCTGCCAGCCCTAAAGGAGTCCTCCTAAATCAAGACTAAGCTGTGATGACAGCGTCGTGTCAGTCTGGCATGTAAATAGCAGCCTTCGGTCTCCCGAATTAGTTCCTTAGGCAAGTGCACAAAAGGCACGGGGAGAACCTGCGCCTTACCCCGCGTCCAGGTGCCTGGCCACATGGAAACCTGCTGGATCTACCGAAACAGCAGCTTGCCAGCAGGGGCACGTGGCTGGCAGCACTGCTTTAGATGTGCCCTTACCGGGACCGTGAGGCATCCGACGTTTATGTGCTGCCAGGCTTGGCTTGGTAATTAGGGAAACGAAGCATCCACAAGCACCGAAACAAAAGAAGAGGCTGGGAATCGTCTTCATTTTGCAGTAGGCAGAATTTCTGCGTTCAGCAGTGTACAAGCGATTGCTAAACAGGTCCTCACTACGTCCGCCTGCAATTCAGGGCCAGGCGCTTATTATGCAAACAGGTTACCTTTGTGGAGGCATCGCCAGGGCGAATTTAAGCCCGTCCTGTTTGGTTCCTCCTGTCGGACTCTGACGGGCCGGTAAATGTTCATGGTGTTGTAGAGGACCGCCGAGCTGTCGGGCGCGTAGTGCGGCTGGTAGTAGTTGGGCTGGACGGCCGGCTGGGCCGGGGGGGAAGGCGTGAAGGAGACAAAGCTGTGGAAAGAATTCACCCTGTGCAGCGGTGACTGCGGGGCCAGGTTGCTGCTGAAGATGAGAGTTCGTGGGGTTTGCTGGTTCTGGTGGTTGCTGCCGGTGGAGAGGCTGCTCAGGGGGTCTGAGAGGGTGTTGGCGCTGCCCTCGTTGCTGTCGGGGAGGCTGCGCTGGGGAGCCCAGCTGGTGCGGAAGAGGAAGGGCATGGTGCGTGGCGGAGACTTGGGGCCCCTGACGGGTTTGGACAGGGCGTAAAGGTGCCGGAACTCCTCGTCAAACAGCTCCACTACTTGCCCGGTGAACTTGGAGAGGAGATTGCGGTGCACCTGGCCGCACAGCCACGTGAAGCTGGAGGGAGAGACAAGGCGAGGTTAGCGTTAACTCCAGCCGGTGGGGACAGGAGATCCAACACGGGACGGAGATGTCCCGGTTGGCTTTCGGGTCAGTTCACATCAGCGCCTCGCTCTTTGACTTGGATCGAGCTTTGTTATTGCAGCTGCTTCTAAAAACCTTCAAGAACCCTTGCGAAGTTATATAAGCTCCTGAAGGGAGTGGTGGAAACCATCAGCCACGTCCATGGCAGGACTCAGTGCCAAGTCCTTCAGGAGCCTGTGGCTGTTTGTGGGAAGGAGCTTAGCCCCCTGGTTCAGCTGTCCCTCAGTGCTTAAATTCATGTCCTGCCATGTCTCTCCTGCAGATACATCAGCTGTATCTCACCACGCCACTTTGTAGATCTCAAAACTGGTGTTAGAAAGACTGGTGAGAAACAAGCACCCTTCGTCAGCTTTCCTTCTGCTGTGCCTCTGTCTGCGTTGGTCAAGAGAAGCTCATAAAAACCCAACCTCCCTGTCACCCCCCCCCCCGCCAAAACAAACCTCATTTGGGGTTAGGCAAAAGCTCATTTTCTTCACAGCAGAGGGAATGAAATTAGCAATATTTTCTACAGCCTTTATGAAAATAAAAATAAAAAAGGCTTTGCTGTAAGGTAAGGGAGAAGCACCACAACAATTTTTATTCCTGGAGACCGGAGGCTCACCTTGGAACACTTCGTGGCTTCTAAATGATTTTTCTCTTATGCACTACCCTAATCCACTTGGCAAACATAAAGTTGTGCTCTCTTACAAAGCCTCAAGCCAGCTTGACTGTGCTGTGCAGGCTGCCCTGTGTGAGCAGCAGCTGCATTCATAACACGAGCACAGCTGAGAGCACGAGATGGTAATTGCTCCCCAAGCTGACCGGGGCTCGAGCTGGGCAGCAGATTTTGTGGTCCAGAGTTAGGTTTGAACTCGAGGTTATTCAGTGTTGGCAAGAGCCTGCCCTGGATATTCCTGTAGGACCTTATTAGCTACGCTGGATTTGCACGAGGATTGCCAGCAGGCAGCTTTGGCTGTAGGTGTGAGCACTTTCAATCCCGGTCTTGTCAAAACTGACAAAACTGTGTGAAACTCGGAGGGACTGACAGCCTCAGCTGACGCTAACAGAATAAAGACTCACTTTGTACCTGCCAGTTCAAGGTGTTCTAAAGAGGGCTAGGTTTTGGCACGCGTTGTTGCTGTACTGTTGATTCAGGAGCAAGAGGAGGGGTGAAATAATCCCTGCTCAGTGCCACTGGGCACCTGACCATTTCTGACTGAGCATGAAAACGTACAGTATGTTACTAAACCCCGGGTACTTCTCCTCCACCTCATGCAAATCATTCTCAGTTTTGGCAAAACCTTAGGAGCGGAGATAAACTGCCCAGCAAGCGAACTCCCCCTGCTTTGGTAACATCTGCTGTGCTGGCAGGGCATTGCCTTCACTCGCTAAAAAGCGCTCTCCAAACCTTTGCGTGTCCTTGATCTAACCGTGAGGGAGGCTACGAACCTGGAAAGAATATGAATTGAGAGGGTCAGCAGTAAAACGAGGCGAAACCTGCGTTATTTCAGACAGATGTTCGTGGCTGTGCGCTGCTTCCAGCCCTGGTGCTCTCTGCCTGAAGGGCGAGAGCCAGCTTCTGGTGTGCTCATTTTGCCTCCTTTAGGAGCACTGAGTTATATTACCTAACCAGATTTCATTCAAATTAAAAATATGAAGAACTAGGGGTCCCTTTAATGGGAGGGGGTAGATTAAGACAGAGGCAGCATAAAGAAATATTTCATCCTAACCCCACGCCACAGAAACAGGCAATAAAGATTGAGACAAAAACTAAATCTTCAGACATTTATTGATGCCTGCAGTCATGCAGACGCACAGCTGGAGCTGCTGCTTCTTCAGGAGCTTCTCCACTCCAGCCTGTCACATGTGGCAGAGCCAAGCACATCACACTGACCAAAGCAAGGGCTTTTTAATGGCTTTTTAAAAACCACTCTGGAGCAGGAGATCCCACAGGCTCTGTGGTGGTTCCTTTGCCTCTCACAAATCACCAAATTCAGGCCTCTTTGTTGTCTGTTAGGCTAACATAGTTTGTTCCCAGACACTTTGGCTGGAACCAGCAAGCTGTGGTCCCTCTTTATTTCCTCACCTCTACTTTATTTCCTCACCCTGCTCCCCTCGTTGCTGTTATAAAGCCATGCAGAGCACAGCACTAAGGTGAAATATATTGTATTGGTTTTAAGATCCTTTGTATTAATTTTAAGATTTATTTAAACATGACTTCCAGCAAATGCATTGCAAAAAAAGTGTGTTTTACTCCCTTAACATCATTCTGTTTACGCCTGCAGAGGTTGGTGAGTAAGATTTGGCAACAATAGAAATTTTTCAAATGAATAAAGGGAGCGCTAGCAAGCCTGTGGAAATGCCATGCACTGATAGCCAGGTACAAGCTGTATGAATCTCCAGGCTGCTGCTGAGCACGCTGAAGTTAAATAGTGTGTAGATTTGTTCCTCACCACCCACTCTGCTTGCTTGCTGGATATGGGATTAGGTAGTTTAGCAAGGCTCTTGGATTTACAAGATAATGCAACAGCAGTAGAGAATGACAGAAGTGACTCTGCACAGGACTTTGTTTGTTTTTTGTTTTTTTTTTTTCTTCTTTAGGATTGAAATCCTAAATCCTAATTTCTTTAGGATTGAAAAGAGAAGCCAAAAGGAAGCTTCTTGGCTAAAGAAAATCTGTCTCGTTCTGTCCCTCTTCTCCCACACATCGACTTCTGCTCTCTCTGTGAATCTGCTGTTGCTTTTCCAAATGTCTTTGGTGAGGGATTGAAAGAAAACTGAAAGAACAATAAAACCATGGCAGCCAATAAAAACAAACAAACAAACAAAAAAAACAAACAAACAAACAAAAAAAAACAACAGTGTTCACTCGTTTTTGTCTGATGGTTCATTTAGAAACAGTGAAAAAGTGGATGCCTGTGTCAGAAGACAGCTGAGTTCTCACAGCCTTCCCCAGCCCCGCATATTCACCTCTATCTTTGTTATTATAGTTGCATAATCTTCCTGGTGGCACAGTTTTATCAGACTAGAAGCATTTAAGCCTCCAAATCATAAACCTGGATTAAGAAAAACAATCTCCTCCTTTTAATTATTTAATCACATCTGTAATCATTTTCCCTTGTCTTTTTGTATCTGAGTTTCTAGGATACGCTTCAGTCATTTGTGAAGCTTACCTACGTAGCCATGAGGCTTAGGAACTTTATTTATTTGATGCAAGCTCACAGTCTCATGAAATTCCCTGACCTGAGGATCTCAGCTCTTAATTAAAAGCCCAATTGTTGAGATGCTACATCCTGTACCTGAAATAATTACAGAAGCACAAAAGTGGAGAGTTGCAGATGCAGCTTGTAAAAAAAAAAAAAAAAAAAAAAGTACAACAGCCACCTAGATACACACTTCCTATCTGTTAGGGAAACACAAGACAAAGGAGTAAGTCTCTGAAGTATTTCTGCTTTCCCTTTAATCACTAAACTTGTCAAATAGAGAACAAATCCTCAGATAAGCTGAGCTGCATTAAGGGATCCCAAGGGATGGAAATGTATCGTGTCTCATGATCACAGCATCTGAGGACCCAAACAATAAGGAAAGTGTAATGCTACGACACACACGTCTCTAGTTCTGCTCCAGGGCTGCACTGGCAAAGCTGTTTTAATTAGTTTCGGAACATTTAAATTAAATACCACACTCGGTAAAGAAGTAACACGGGCTTTTAAGCAAGAGATTTGGATTATTGAAAAACGGCATGTATATGAAAGCAGAAAGGTGTTTTTTTGTTGTTCAAAAAAACCTGTTCACCCATACCACAATTTCCACGGCACTTTTTTTGTGAGGTAATATCAAAAATAATAAACGGGCACCCAGATATGAACTGCAATGGCTTATCTCACCTGTAAGATCCAGAGAGCACGTATCTCCAGTCAGAGATAAGAAATTTTTCTTGTATTTGTCCTGAAAATTTTCTGCCTGATTTGGCACAGTAAACCTCTCCAGTAACGCTGCGGACTGAGATATTCTAGTAAAGAAAAAGAAAAGTTGTATGAGCAGAGTGAGTTACATGTTTTGTCTTTTTTTTTTTTTTTTAATTGAAAGTCAGAAGGAAAGAGCCCTTTTCCTCTGTTGCCTTTAGCACTTCCCTCGTTTCTGTTACAATTTCTTTATGGATTCTAAAGTTATATTTGAAGGTTTGGGGACAGGGAAACTTTCTGACCAGATACAAGACTACGTCTTTCAATAGGAATATAAACCTGCATGGAAATCTGTGCAGGGGAAGCTGCAGTGTACAAGAACAGATGCTGCCCCTCATGAAATGAGTACCAGAGACGTGTCCTTCGCTCCGAGTAGCCTGTTATCTCCCCTGACATCCCAGTGACATGTTTCACGCTGTCACTGGCACAACCTCTGCTTTTCTAATCCACCCGGGCCTGCAAGGACATGCATGCTGCGCTGCTGGTGAGGCCCAGATGAGCTGTTAATGCAGGATCAGGTGCAAGCACACGTGTGAATGGAGGAAAAGGTCCATTTGGCCGTGATATGCTTCTGAGCTGGCACAGCTCAGCTGCTCCTTGTACCTCAGCAAGCTCAATTAAAGCCACGTCAGGTGCCCAGAGCTGACTCCACTGCCTCCGTGCACGCTATGCAGAATGAAGGCCTCGGTAAATGAGTGGCATTGAGGGTGCAGCTCGTTTTTGAAAACCCGTGAATCGGAGCAGCACGTGTACAATAAACAGCTACGGAGTGGGGGTGTACAGACATACAGACACCGTAATGAGAACGTTTTATTAATTTGGGCTTCCTGGTACGTTTGGTGTGGAATTCAGCTGCTGAAACGCAGGTGTCTGCTGCAGTTAAGATGCCCTCAGGCCTCCTGCCTGCCCTCCAGCTGCTGTTCCAGAAGGCCGCTGTCTCTGCGGTATCAGCCAGCCCCGCGAAGATGTCCCAGGTGCCCTGCAGCACCTCGAGCAACACCTGAGAGGGCTCCTAGGAGGTTGTTTTGAAGGTCAGTTTCCTCCGGCAGGGATGAAGTTGGACTGTGCCAACAGCCAGCTCAATGCGAGGCATCACCTTTAAAGCACAGCCCCAACAGCGTCGTTTTATTGTGTTTCCTATAAACACCCACAGAACCGAGCTGAAACGCTGAGGCTGAGGATCAAGAGCATCAGGGAAAGAAGCAGGGCAATGCCAGCAGAGCCAACCCCGCCCAGACCAGCTGAAGTCAGTGCTTTTGTCACCTCCCTCTGTTAGGGGGCTTCATCTAATGGAAATGCCTCAACATCCTCTAAAATCAGTGGTAAGCTAATTGGTTCGGTAAGATAATCCCACCTCTGGAAGTCTCTTTTGCTGTTTTAGTTAAAAAGTGGAATAACCCCAGTGTAACCGTGCTCCTACCCCAAAGCTCCAAAAGTGGGATGGAGCCGAGAGGCGCAGTACCTTGAAGAGATCCTCAGCGATTTGCAGTTTGTCGCACATCTCAGAGAAGAGGTTTATGTTGCCGTGATCGAGCAGCAGGTAGACGAAGACCATGCGCTTGTTAGCGGCCTCCAGGAGGTCACAGAGAATCTCAGTGTCTGTGAACACGTCCATCACGATAGCGAGCACCTAAGGGAAAAAAAAAAAACAAACAAACAGGAGCATCCGCAGAGTAAATTTACAGAAGTTAGGGTTGCCTGGGAGGTCACTGAAAGGTGCTGGGGTTTTTATTTGTTTTTAAAAAGTTCTAAAAAATGCAAACCTTACAAGATACATGGGGATTTGTCTTTGTTTTTTCCCCCTGAATCAATAAATCAAGGAGAGACATCGCTTCGTTGCTTTATTGTTCTAATAAACCCAACATAACTTTTAAGTTCTTTTAATCATAAACCAGAATGGGACCCAGGAAATGGTAGGCGAGATGTCAGCACCAGGAAGTACATTGAAGCACTGCAACAGCTCCATTTTATTTTTATTTTTTTTATTTTTACACCCAACTTTCACGATTTCTGAGCTCACTGTTCCAATTTAAGCACACATCTATGCCTCCCAGTGCACAAACGGCGGGATGACAAACTTCCACGCTCCTGCTCGTGGTGCCTGCACTCGCAGGACGCCGTGTTCAACCCGGGAAACCAAACCTCACAGTATTTCTGCAGTTCTGTCTTCCTAATTTCGTTCAGCTTCCACCAAATCCTACTCAAAGCCTGTGCCCACGCTTGCCAGTGAGCTTCCCTTCCCTTCCCTTCCCTCCCCGCCCCAAGGAAACCCTACAGGGCCCGGCACGTCCTGCGTGCCGCCATCCTGTCCCAACAAGCTTGTACTTGTGGAGCGGCGAGGATCCCACACCTTCACCCTGCTGCCAAGGCACCGTGCTGCAGAAAAGGCCCTGCCAGTGCTGGGTAATTGCCCAATTACGGCCAATTACGGCCAATATCTTACGTCCACGCTTACTGTTAACACACCTCCGACCGAGACTGCCTTTTCCAAGAGCACAATTCTGCCTCTTCCCATTCAGCCTCCCCGTAGCTCCAGACCATGTCCTGCTTTTTCACCAGTCCTTCCCCAGCTGTGTTTCTGCACGTGCCTTTTACTTGCAGTGCTCAGAGCATTTGCCTTTCACTTTGTGATTTGTGCCTCACAAATGTATTAGGGTCATAGCTCTCCCTGCTCCCTAATCCTTTGCAGTTTGATGTCATCCACAAACGTACTCTTTATTCCATTTTTGATGTTGTTAATGGCTGTATTAAATACCAAGTGTGCCCTTATCAGATACTAATGAATCCAGTCACTGAAAAACTCCTCGAAAAGCAGCTGCCAAACTGATCCTGTCACCACGTGTTACTCCGGTGCCCTCCTGTAACATCAATGAGGAGCCTCAGGAGGTCAGGTGGGCTTACACTGCGTCTCCCACTTTTCCCCTGTGAGTTTTCTCCTCTCACGACGGCAAATGGGACAGGATCAATACATTGGCTGATGCTTATCTTACAATGCCAGAGGTGTTGCTTCTGTTACTGCAGCCTTCTGATGCTGGCAGCTTCAAATGATGGATCTGTGATCCTCCTGAGCTCTTGCAGCCTCTCGAAGAGAAATTGCCAGCGGGCGTTCTTCTCCCAGGCTGCAGCATTCAGCATCATCAGGCCCAGTTCCTGCCCTCGCAGGACGCTGCCACAGCAAAGTCCCTGACTCTAGAGGGCTCCGCAGCCTGTGCTGGGGAGCCGGCACCACACACACCTCTCTTTTCATGTGGCAGCTCTCCAGCCAGCAGAAATTTGAGGTTAGAATTTTTGGAAGTTTGCTCAGCAGAGCTAAAAGCAGTAGGGGTGTGATTATAACACCTAGAGCCACGGTTTCCAAGAAATCCAAAATGTGCACTATTTCCCTCAAAATGCAGCTCCGTTCCTAGCTCTCACTCGGGGCCTCTCGGCCCTCACCTAAAGCGGAGAGTGTAGCAAGTACTTTTCCCTACAGAAGGAAATTCAAGCAAACTGCTTGGTGTGCCCACTGCTCTGACCCTTAAGAAGTCTTTGGGGACTTCATCGTTGCCACTGAAGCCTTGGGACCCCCCAAATTTCCCTTCTAACATAGCACTCACGAGGGTTTTGCTTCTGACCCTTCATCTGTGACACTGCCGATGGAGTCTCAAGTTTACACAACAGCAAAGCTCCCTGCTGATGATTAGCAGAGTCCTGAAATGCCAAATATATTTTTTTTTCCCAAGAAAAGAGCTGAGCTGTCACCACTCTGCCTGAGCACACATCAGAAGAGCTTTCTGACCCCTTCAGCTGTCCATCTGCTGGCTTGCCAGCTGGTGGGCAGCCTCCTTGTCACAGGCACCCCTCCATGCCCCTCATAACTTTTCTGCTATCTGAGGCGTGCTCCACACCTGTCCCACACACCGAGTTAGGCTGTGGGGGCTCTGTATGGAGCCCATGTCACGATTCAGTGA
Organism: Netta rufina; assembly: GCF_964035555.1. Classification (NCBI taxonomy): domain Eukaryota; kingdom Metazoa; phylum Chordata; class Aves; order Anseriformes; family Anatidae; genus Netta; species Netta rufina. Next base: position 147,014,249 of record NC_140124.1, on the reverse strand, counting down.
CACTGATAACGTGTCAGGGATGAGAAGCCTTTTTCTGAACAATTTCCTTCCTTTGGGGACATCTGGCATGCACCTGCCCTCCTCCTAGGGGCTCCCCTTCACCCACATCTCCCACCAACCCCCCAAAACGATCACTTCTAGCTCTAGCTGGTGGTTTTTTAAGAGCAGGAGGACAGAGAAGTGCAGAGGGGACATGAATTTGCTCTCCGTACCTGAGTGGTCTTGTTGATGTAGCGGCGTATGATGTCTCTGATGTTGCTGTTCTTCTCCGTTTGGAAATACACCGTGGCCGTGGACTTCTCCTTCAGGTAGGGCTTCTCTGCCGTAATCCATGTGTGCAGGAGGGCTGGCTCGCTGCTGTCAGAAATGGTTGGGAAGTAGGTCCCCGACGGCAGAGAGCCGGCGTCGGCCTGCCTCGGCGCGGCCGCCCCGTCCGCGGGGGATTCCTGCGCGTAATACGACTCCCTGGCGTTCTCCTTGATGTACCGAGCCTCCACCGAGGAGAGGAAATCCACCTCGCCTTCTTTGCTCAGCGTCTGGAGGTACGAGTCTGTCCCCCCGTCCAGGAAGGCGTCGGTGGCCAGCCTTATGCTTTCGTTGTGGCTGAAATCTGCTTTCGTCGACTTAAGGGACTGGTTCTTGATGTCCTCCAGCCTCTTTTTTATCTTGCCCATATGTCTGGAGTGGCTCATGGTTCGTTGTCTCAGCAGCCGATCTGCGGGGTAGGCACAGTGCATATGCGCGGCGCAGGGAACGTAATCGTCCTTCAGGTTGGGAGCCTGCATTCTGGCGTAAAATCACCTCGGCTGAATGAATTAACTGCGAATAAAAATAAAGAGATCTTATTACCTCAGGCGAATTCACACTCCCTGATTTTGTTGGTACAATTATCTTCAAAAAAAAGAAGCTTACTTCTCAGGTGGCGGTGTACTTCAGCAACAATCTGTTTCCAGATGGGACACAAGCACAAAGCTGATTAGATTGCTTATCTGAGAGGCACCCACCTCACCCCAAGGGCATGCGGAGGATTCAAGTCCAATTACCAGAGCTGTCCGATTTGGCTGTATTTCCCTTCTCGACGCATCCTGTGAAATGCGAGTGAGGAAAGTATTCAAGCAAAAGCAGGTAGGCTCCCGAGGATTGTTGCACAATCTTCAAAACACCTTGAGGCTTCTCTCTCTTCCCCTAGTATTTGTTACGGAGCAAAAACAAGTCTGGTGTTTAACTGGGACAAAGACATCAGCCCTGTCCATGACTTCGGAACAGCAGAAAGGGTCACAGACTCTCGTCTGTACCTACATGCTGCCAGGCAGGCTTAAAACTAAACTTGAAATTCGTCACTGTGCCCCATTCACAGTATGTTGCTATTACCATAGACGATTCACTCCTGTATTTCTTTAAAGCTTTGTGACTACGCTGCCCTATTAAAAGAAAAATACCCCTTCCCAAACATCCTGAGTATTATGTGGAGGGAGGGTTGTGAGCTGGCCTCAAAATACAAACACTCATCATTTGATTGTGCACATTTAGTGCTGTTTGTTTGGTTTCCTTTTTTTTTTTTTTTTTAAGGCAGCAGCTCCTGGAGTCACGTTGTCACCGTGGCAGCCCGGCTGCTGTGTCATTAGCAGGACGGAGGCGCAGGTTCGCAGCGGGGTGAGAGGCGCAGTGCCTCTGGGAGCCAGGCCGACTGGTATGACTGCACGGGGGGTGAGGTGAGGCAGGGTGTGAAGGCACCGTGCCTGAGGTATGCCATAAATACTTGGGTGCATGCTTTTATGCAGAGGCACGTGTGACACACTTTTATCACGCAGCTCGGCTTTACCATCGGGCTGCATAGCTCTGCGCCACGCCGCATCCGTGCACCAACGTGCCATGGCTCCGGAGGTGGCCATAGGCAGAGCAGACGCAGCAGCCTGGTCTCTGCTGGGCTGCTAAGGGCACACCTGAGCTGGGAAGGAGTCCTGTCCCTCTTACCAACACGCTGTGGAGCACAGGCGTCTTCAGGGCTCTTCAGAGGAGCACAGACCTGTTTTTTCCAGGGTAGATTCCCAGATTCTGTGTCCCCAGAGTCTGTGTCAGATGCCTTATGGAAAAAAAATAAAAGAAAAGAAAGTAATTATATGCTAGCGTGCCACAAGCATACATATTAAAACAGAGAGGAGCTCGAAATGGTTCATATTTTAGACCCAGAGCCATGGAGGGGGGGGAACACGCACCTCAAGAGCCAGAGGAGAGGTGGTGGAGGTGGTGGCCGGAGCGGCACAGCTCGTGCTGTGATTTTGGGAACTGTCCCCTGCCCTCCCCCCGCCCCCGACATCCGCCCGCAGCTGTCAGACGCAGCAAAAAGTCATTAATTATCTAGTGACCTGCTCGGCGCAATTATGCTGAGAACGATGCCTCCTAATTAATGTGACGTGAGAGATCGCGCCCTGCCAACGCCAATCAGGGCCTGGCCGGGCCCAGCAGGGCGGTCACCGGCCCTGCCCAATGTCCTGCCCCCAGCCCAGGCCAACACAGTCACCCTGGGGTCCCACACGGTCACCCCCTTGTCCCACACAGTCACCCTGGGGTCCCACATGGTCACCCTGGGGTCCCACATGGTCACCCCCATATCCCACACAGTCACCTCCATGGTCCCTGCATGGTCCCAGCATGGCCACCTCAGGGATCACACCGTCACTGCACCTCACAGTCATTTTGGGGACACATATGGGCAGTCCAAGGACCCCCCCTGTCACCCCAAGGTCCACTCCTGTCACCCTGGGGAACCGTCAGTGTCACTCTGGGGTCCCAGTGGCAGGCTGAGGTCCCATGGCAGTCACCTCAGGGTCCCACACGGTCATCTTGGGGACCCACACAGTCACCTCAGGGTCTCAGACAGACATCATGGGGCCTGACATGATCACCTAGGGGTCTCACACAGCCACCTTGTGTCCCCACATGGTCACATTGGGGTCCCACTGGTCACCTCAGGGTCCCCCATGGTCACCGAGGGACCCCACACATTCCCTTTAGGGCCCCACACTGGTGACATACACAGCCACCAAATGGGCCCTGGCTGTCACCATCAGGTCCCACATGGCCTCCACAAAGCCCCACAAGCCCTCATTCGGTCACCGGGGGGTCCCCCCCGGCCACCACAGGGTCCCCATGGATCGGCCCCTCCCACCACACCGCCTCCTCAGGACCGCCCTCAACAGCCATAGCGGGGAAGTTGCTTCCAGCCGCCTCGTTAGCGCAGTAGGTAGCGCGTCAGTCTCATAATCTGAAGGTCGTGAGTTCGATCCTCACACGGGGCAAAGGCGGATGGCTTTTTTTTTCCCCTTTTCTTTCTTTCACCAGCGTGACAGGGCTCCTCCCAGCGCTCATGCGGCACCCACAGCTTCTCTGGGCAGCCTCTTCCAGTGCCTCAGCATCCTCTGAGTGAAGAATTTCCTCCTAATGTCTAGTCTAAATCTCCCCTCTTTTAGTTTAAGACCACTCCCAACTTGTCCTATCATCTCTATCAGAGTAGAGAGTCCTTCTTTTTTATAAGCCCTCTTTAAGTACTGAAAGGCTCTAATAAGGTCATCCTGGAGCCTTCTCTTCTCCAGGCTGAACAGCCCCATCTCCCTCAGCCTTTCTCCACAGGGGAGGTGCTCCAGCCCTCTCATCATCCTCGTGGCCCTCCTCTGGACCCGCCCTAACAGCCCCACGTCCTTCTGGTGCTGGGGGCCCCAGCCCAGGACGCAGGGCTCCCTGTGGGGCCTCACAAGAGCAGAGCAGAGGGGCACAATCCCCTCCCTCCCCTGCTGCCACCCCTCTGGTGATGCAGCCCAGGACACAGTTGGCCTCCTGGGCTGCAAGCACGCACTGCTGGCTCGTGTCGAGCCTTTAGTCCACCAGAAATCCCAAGTCCTTCTCTGCAGGGCTACTCCCATGTCACCAATGAAGATATTAAAAAGCACCGGTCCCAAGACAGACCCCTGAGGGACACCACTTGTCACTGGCCTCCACCAGAGGCCATAGAACCATTGACCACTAATAAACTAGAATCACAGAACCATTAAGGTTAGAAAAGCCCTCCAAGATCATCTGGTCCAACCATCCCCCTACCCCCAATGTCACCCACTAAACCATGTCCCCAAGCACCACGTCCAACCTTTCCTTGAACACTCCCAGGGACGGTGACCCCACCACCTCCCTGGGCAACCCGTCCCAATAACACACAACTGCAACATCTTTTACAAACCATAGTTGTGTACACATATGGCCCAAGGTGCTAGCCAAAAATCTGGTTTTCTTTTTTTTTCTTTTTTTTTTTTTTCCCCCTCTTAAATATAGAGATAATCACATGTAAACTCTAAGACAATTGCAGTTGTCAAAAAAAGACAGTTTTTGCATCTACTCATTCTGCATCCCAAAGATCTTTCTTTGCTGTTTTTCTTCAAAAAACAGTGCTGCTACACTTTCCCCGAGCTCTACTGAGGATCTTTGATGAGTTTTCCAAGAATTTTGGTGCCTGCTAATGTGACTATGGGTCTAGACACAGAGTATGTTAATTTAATAAGTAAGTACCTCTGGCATTTACATCTTCACGGAATTTAATGTGAAATTGGGAGGCTGCCATCTGCCTCAGGTGACGAAGAGGAGCTGTTCAGCGGTATTGCCCAAGCCTGCCTTCCGTGTATGCTTGGCACTCACAGGAGCCCTTCTCTGATACTGCTGCCCCAAAGAGTGTCATCAAAACTGCAGGGGAAGCAGAACACCTAGGCAAGAGGTTTAGGGATTTTTCTTTGCATCCCAGCATCGTTCAACTATCAGTATCACATCTGGATTACACTGCTGCTTTGGAGCTTTTGAAAATGTGTGTTCTTATCTTGGAGCTCAAATGAATGGGATACATAGAAAACTAAAAGGGATTTTCAGTGTATCTGGCTGAAAATGAACAAATTAAGTCCCAGGTCTTTGGGACATAATGTTGTACTCTTGGTTAAAAGCATCAGCCAGTGAAAATCAGCCATGTAGCACCAAAAATCATTATTTTTATTTAGTTCCTCTCCCTTCTCTCAGGAAATGTGCTTTGCTAATATATATGCATCTAATATATATGCTAATATACACACACATCTCCAGCAACTAGGATTCCACAGCCTCTCTGGGCCCTGTTTTCAGTGTTTGGCTCTCGCTGTCAAGTTTCTTTTTTTTTTTTCCTCTAACTGCAAATATCCCTGCTGCAACTTGCAGAATGCACTTACACATCACTCACAGAAGCAGTATTTTCACAGTGGTTTGTTGCTTCAAGCCATGGCTTTGACCAGAGCCAATAAAGCACACAAATACTCCAAGTGTAATAACAATGGTAAAAAGTGAGTTTATTTTACAAGTAAAAATAGTATTATAATTAATGAGAAAATAACGAGGTTACAAACACTGCACATTTTTCTAGCTAGAATTTTATTTTTTATATAAAAATATTTCCAAAGGCCTTTAAAATAAACAACCTATGATCAATCTTAAATCACATTACACATAGTTAGGGTTTCAGTGATTGATAATTTAGAAGTACAGCTGAGGTCCCGAGCACATTATCTCAAGTTGTCCACTTTGTAGATGAGAGATGAGTTGGAGGATGTCTAACTCGAGCCTGTGCAGTAAGCTTCTGTCTGAGCTGTCTGACTTCTGCCATCAGTTCCCGCTCTTGGCATGCCAGTTCTCGTCTTCTAACTGAAGACACTTAAATGCAAGAAACTCAGAATTAATATTGCAACTGTTTTCCGTAAATACCACAAATGTTTATTGGAAAAGAGGTAACTCCTGTAGAGAAACACTACATTTTATTAATGAATACTGTTGTACTTGAGACAGCCCGACAGCCTGTAAAATCAATTAGCAATTTTCTTTGAAAGTGGTACCAGGGTAAACTATGTTTTGTTACAAAAAGGTCAGATGTTGGAGTGCTATGGCAGGTCCAAAGAAACATGTTTTTTGTTGCATGCGGAGTTTTATAGGTAAGATGCAAGTCTGTGCTTTCATTGGCAGTCCTTGGGAAATTACTGAAGACTAGTTCTTGACTATAACTCTCTGTAGGATTTTCATGAAAGACAGTTCTACACATGCCCAACATCCCCAAATCATACATAATTATGAAGACACAGGTAAAATTATCAGGTCAGAATAAGACTAAACTAGGCTGAGGTTTAAAATGACTAGTCTCATAACATGACATGCCTCAGGCACTTCCTACCTGTGCTATTCCTGGTAGTGATTTTTTTTTAAGGTGTGAAGTGTAATACAACAATAAACTGGTTTACTATCCACTGATCACCTACATGACTAATAATGACTCTATCACCCACCTAGGTGTTCCAGTAATGCATATGAAGCTAAATGTGAGGGAAAGGAGGGCTCTAACTTAGAAACTTACCGTATGATGATGACTCTGATGCAGACAAATCATTCAAACACACGTTTCCAGACTTTGGCACCTGCTGGAATTCTACCCCTCTCCCTGTACATCCAGCCTTTAAATCACGCAGTCTCTCTGTGAGAAATGGAGAGAAGGTGTCTTTGTAAACTCTAAGGGTTTAAATTCCTAGTCAATTTTTCTTGCTTGAGGTGAAACAGCTTTTCTGCAGGAAGCAAAACTGGAACACTCACTCCTACGTGCCAAATAGAATTCCCTCAGAATTTAGTCGTTTTCAGTCCATGGGTCAAAGGCATGCATCACTGCACTTCATTTGAACTAATGACAGTTCCACATGTGCTGTTTCTTCCTATATAATTAATCTTCTAACAAATGGGCCACTAAGTTCACGCGGAATATGTCTACTGGTACTTGCAGTTTTAGAAGGAGACACCCATTTTAATAACTTACAGTTGCAAATTACTCAATATTAAAACCATCAGGCAAATTAGGGCAAAGTTGGAAAAAACTTTGCCGAAAGCAATACTAATCATCCAGTCTTAATACTAATCACTAATCTTGTGTGTATGAGGAGATGTAAGAGCAAGATATTTATCTGCAAACCCACCCAAATGCAGCATTTCAGAAGGATGTAGTGGCCAATCCTGGAAGGACACAAATACCTTTTTTTTTTTTTTCTCTGTGAACAAACACTTGGCAAAGTCACTTGGTGGTAGTGTAAGTAAAGAAAATGTTATTTGACTGAGGATTTCTAAGGGATGAGAGTTTATGATTGGTTTAAGCTGACATAAGCCTGTGCTCCTACCAAAAATGCTGTTCCCATCGTTTCCTTTGCTCCCGGTCACAGCACTGCCTCTGTGCTGGTCTGGAGCTCAACACTCTGTGGTGCGAAGTTAGATCAGATGTGACTGAAGTTCTAGTCCTGGAAAATAAGGACTAACGTGCAGTTGGATAGGCAAGATGCTCTAGCCTGTCATGTAGCCTAGGAATAACAGATCTGATACAAGAGCATGTGCCAGGCACAGGAAGAAGAAGGAAAAGTGTCCCTACTGATGGCAACCTACAAAATAACACTGTTTATGAAATCACAGGGATCTGAAAAATCCTACCTTCTGAAAGAAATGAAGAAATGAAGACAACATTTAGGGAACAAAGGGAAGGAGATAAAATGGGAGAGTTTGTACTCCATCTTGTGTCCTGTAACTGTACAAAAACAGCCAGGGCAACTTAATTCTGCCAGCTCATCATATGACTGGAATTACAGTTAGGCTGGAACAGTACTGATCAGGTTGGAGGCAGGACTGATGTCAGTGGGATGGTCTGAAAGATATAAATGCCTGATGAAAGACTCCCATATAACCTTTGGTGAAACTATTTTCATCCATATGGAAAATATCTATGCCTCTACCACAGGCACCCCAAGCAGCAGGTATCTTCTAGGCAACCAGAAAATTACAGACTGAGGTTTCCAATCTGATGAAAGATCAGTGCAAACTATCCTATGTTTTCTGTATAAGTCTGGCCTTATATACTGTTTACATGAAAGAACACTGCCAAAAAGTGCTCATGTAAAGTACTTTATCTCTAGCATTACGTTCTTTGTTTGTACTCAGTTGATGAGTCCAGGCCTTCATGCCTGATACCCAGAACTGCATTTTCTCTAAACTCACCAAAATAGGCATCCTCTCTTTGCAGCTTTTCAGCCAAATTTAACGCATCGTTCATTTCATCTTCTAAAAACTGCTTCCTGTGTTCATGTGCTGCAGCAGCAGCCTTCTGCTCTTCCTCCAGTTGTGCTTTTTTCCGTGTAACTTCTTCCCACTGCGCAACAGAGATATTAAGTGCATCTTTGACAGATGTATTACAGGAAAAAGGCAACAAGCAAAACCATCTGGGTTATTACAGACTACACTTCATCCTTAAATAAAAAGCTATGTTATTACACCGAGTGAATGCTTCATTTTCCAAAAGTTTCTCCTTCAAACACCTGGAGAAAGGTTAAGAGTCTTGAGCTAGAGAAAAAATGAGAGAAACTTACACAATTAGGAACATGCTTTCCTAAACCTAAAATATCCTCATTAATTTGCTCTAGTGCTTTCAGAAACTCCTGGTTGAAACTGTAAAGGAGTTGCCTAATAAACACTTCTTAGTCAATATCTTTCAGTTTTATGCTATATTATGTTATGGGCAAAAGACAGTTACGTGTGTGCCAGTCCCCCTTAGGAAAAGAAATAATGCAAATACCTTTTTTTCTTCTGCCTCCCTCAAGGCCTTCAGTAGTTCAGCTTCTTTTACCCTGTTGTCGTGAAGGAGCTTGGCTATCTCTTCGTAATGCTTCTCACGGTCCTTATCATCGTGCCTTAGTTTATGCAAGGCCTGCAACCTCCAGTTGATCTCAATGCATTTCTGCTCTGCTTTGGCTAAATTTTCTTCAGCCACCTAAACAAAAAATCTTTCTTATCAGGAATCCATTTGCTTTATTTCAAGTACACAGCCTTACATACAGATAAGGGAAGATGTTTTGCTGTCAGACTGAAGTGTCCTGCAGTATCACTGTTAGATGTCCCTAGTAGGAGACTGCACCTGCAGTGCCACTCCCCCACTCATTACAGCAAGCTGCCTCATCTGACAGGGCTGTCTTCTGCTTCTTTTACATCCTTGACATTCTTTCTCTCACCCAGGGCCTTTTAAACGAGACATAAGCCCACTCCGTGATTTTGGGGATTTTGCTTTCCTACCACGGATTACATTTCGTTTCCAGGTGCTCCTAACATAAGAGCGATACCTGAATGCCAATACTTCCACCCACATCCATCTGCTTCCAAAAATTGAAGGCTGTTTACAAAAATTCAGACCCATATGTTTATTTCTAGACAAAATATAAATGCAGATGACAAGCATATGGGTAGTGGGTTAGCTGCAACTATTTTTCCAACTGTGCAGTTACAAGTTCTGAGCTTGAAAATCTGAACAATTCCTAATGTCAAGCCATACACATTCATTACTGTGATCAGGAAGACAGCTTCTACAGCTGAATTTCCTGCCAAGTACTATCAACTGAAAGTTCCTTTGTGGCTTACTTTTGTTTTATTATGGTTACAAATAAAACATGTTCCTTAACAGGAGGAACTTATACTGAAGAGCACTTTTGAGTCTTACATTCCTTTTAAGTTCTGGAAAACGAAGGAAAATTAATATTCATGGCAGTCCCAGAGAATTTCAGTGTTATATAGCTGCTTGGACACTTCAGTCAGACTTTCAAAAGTGTCCAAATTTTTAGCATGTCATCATGATCTATTAATACAGGTAACTAGAAAATAGATTTCCTTCAAAATATTTTCACGTTAGCTCAGACTAGCTAATTGCAATTGAAACGCCATTAAGTAGTACCACTTGTACTAGTTAACACACTAACTTCCCCAAATTCGTGTTAAAATCTAATCATTTTACCATCTGAGCTTTCTGTTTTTCTTCTCGATCCGTTTCCATCAATCGCTGAACAACGTGATCTTCAAGATCTGCCTTTCTTCGACTGGCATCTATCTCTTCTTTCATTTCCTGCGTGGAGCTCTCTTGATCTTTGATAAGATGCTGCCAAACACGCCAGCATAAGTTATTGTTGCTAAGCTGCTAACCCACTTTTGTAATTCTCTCTTTAAACATTTATTAAAACTTCATTAAACTAGTATTTGAATATATCCACACATCTCATCCCACTGCATATCATAACCTACCATAACTGTTCAAGGAAGTGATATTCCCTGCTGTTTTACCCACTTGGAATTACACTAAGCCTGAGTCAGCACAGTGATCTCCCAGGTTTATGCTGATGTAATTCCATTCCATGGATTGCAATGGAACAGGAAAGCAAAATTCCAACTTAAATAAATTAGATTAATCATGAAAATATTCTCCATTTTCATGGCATATCTTAGCCAAAACCTCAAAATGCTTCACAAATATAAATCATGCTCCATAGCACAGGGACTTAAAATAAACACATCTGCAGATTGAATGTAGAGATGATTTGTCAAAATAATACAAATCAGCATTAGATCTAGAAAGAGAATTTTAACTCTTAACAGCTTTTCTTCACATTCATTGGGGCACATCTACATTTTTCTGAAGAAGGCAAAATCCCCTCCCAGTCCCGCTGGAATCCGCTGAGTTGTGTCAGCACAGGTAACATACACTGCCTCTCAACAGGCCTTCGAAGATTGAATACAGACCCTTGCTGACAGCATAAAACAGTTCAGGGCATGGGCAGTAAAAGCCTGCCTGTACAGGCTCTTGTGGGCAGACATATATCCTTGGTTAGTTAAATAATTGGTGCCTTTCTAGCCTAAAGAGGATGGTCACTGTAGAATTAATTCCCTTAACCAGCTGACTTTTCATGGACTGGAACACCAGTGATCCTAGCCCGGTTTGCGTTTTGTAGCCACAGTGCAGCTGGCTGTGTATTTAACAAATAAATGCTAAAAGAAATTTAGCCCAGTTATGGTCAGCATAAATTATGAAAAGTCTATGGCCAAAAGCTTTAAGAAGTCAAACACACATTACTAAGTCTGACTGGCAGCCTTGTCAACCATTTTCATTAACTCATTTAACTTATTTTTGAACAATATTTATCAAAATAAAAACCTTTAATACTAAATAATGATCTTTCTGGATTACAACGTAAGGCATTTGAGAAAGGAACTGCACCTTCCCCACAAACCATCCACTCCTTTTTGCTTAATGATGTTGCTGGCAACGAGACAGTCTTTCATCCACTACATCAATCTGTTACACTGTTCCCTTCAGAAAATGGAGATATATCTGGATACCACAGATGAAAAGGTGGGAGTTTTGGGGATGAGGAACATGTTGTTATAGACTTTTTTTTTTTTTATTTACATGTTTCTCACTTCTCTCAGACAGCTGAGTATACAGATAAAGCCTACATCAACCACATGATGCCTCTGCTCAGAAGAAAAATAAAATGGGGAGGATATGGGCATTTTCTCCCAGTAAAATGGGTAACCATGAGTACTACTACTATTATCAGAGGGTTTATTCAAAAAAGGGTATTAAAAAGGGGGGAAAAAACACCTAAATTTTTCCTCTCATAGTCTGGTTGAATGAATACAACCAAATCTGAGAACTGCAAAGGAAGAACCATTAAATATAAACATCTGTACAGTTCCCTAACAGTTACCTGTTCAAAAAGCTGTCTTTGTGATTCAAGCTCCATCTGTCGTACTTCTACATCTTGAACAGTGGCAGCTGTTTCTTGCTCTCTCATGGATGCCTTGAGGAGAAGAGAAACACATGAAAACAGTGCAAAGGAAAAAAAAATCTCCATTTAAAAAATAATATCAAGAAAAATGTCCAAAACCAGAAGCAGCATCCTATTTCTAAGGTCTAGTTAACTTTCTGTTATATGACAAACAACAGAAAATACTGAAGATCAAAAGTGCAGGGCAAGGTAGAGAAGAGGCACAGGAACAGTTTTGGATCCAGTCACACATAAGGGAAATGTCAGGCTTGATCTAGCACTAATAATCTGCAAGATGTAGCTCCAAACTGAATAAAAAGTCTAAATCCTGTGGAGGACAGCAGAGATATGAGAGCAGCCACCTGTGCAGAGCTGCAAAAAAGAATCTCACAGTTCCCTGACTCAGCAAAGTGTGGTGCTGAGCTGCAAGGAATGGCTCTGCAAAGACTCAGTTCATGCCCATGAGGTTCTAAAGCTCGTGCTCCACTCTCTGCGTCTGCATGATGTCGAGCTTGAGCTAGGAACCCTGCAGGAGCAGAGCCAGGCTTGGCCAAAGGCTGTTTCAGAGCCTCTCAATCAATGGCAAAGTTAATTTGCAGCCTGATTACAGCCCACAGACTACTGTTAATTGACTAGGCCTTTAAGGAGCTCATTACATTTTTCAACACTGTCGGTATACAGATAAATCTGGCTTTTCCCAGGAGTTTTGCCAGTTACAATTGCCCTAAATTATGCACTTGTAACTTCATGTTAAATACACTTTTGGGGTCACAAATCACAGTATATCAACTGAAATTTTGGTTCTACATTTTTTCTTAGTTATTTTTCTGAATAAACCTTCAAGAAAAGAATTGCTTGAGCAATACTCAGCTTTTCTAGCAATTTCATCATCAAGGCGTTTCAGTTCCATTTGGCGCTGATCTTGCTGGTATTTCAGAAAACGCCTTCTTGAAGCATCTAGAAATTGTAGTTCCTTTACTTTCAGTTCTCTTCTCACAGCAGCTAGTCTTCAAAGGCAAAACAAACAGAAACATGGGAATTTTTATGACCTTTTATAAAAGGTCAGTAATAAAGAGCACAAGCTCGCACCACGGTTACCCAACAGTTACTAGGAGTTAATCTCTAACTTGTAAGGCTTAGGGAAGTTGCTCTCATTCTTGTCAACTGCCCAGTTTTCATTTACAAGATGAAATTAAATTCAGAGACACACAGACATCCTCTAATGGCAATCTCTCCCAATTAGGCTTTGAAGCCCTGTGCTCTGTTTCTGTTGTACGTTAATAAGCACTAGTTTAGTATTGTAATGATCCAGAGCTGGAAACTAGTCCTTAGAATAATTGCCAGTGTCCTGGTACCTCTTTCAGCACAAAAATTAGTCCTATGTTTATTTGCAAAATATCAAACTCTTTCAAGGAACAAAACCACAAACTCAAGAATTACTTGGCAAAGAAAACCCCATTGCTTACTTTTTAAATAAAAACCTACGTTGTAGATTACGGAAGTTTAAGACAAGTATTACTTTTAGTTGATCTAAAAACCTGTGGAGACATTGAAATTCTCTTAAACCTTCACAATTGCAAAACGTATGAACTGTGGCATGACTTTGGTACTACCTCAACTCTTTACTCAGCCAATGATAAATAAAGCAGTCTTTTTTCTAAATCCACTAGACATACAAGAACGTGTACAGTATAGCATCAGTACTCTGAGACTGTAAAGGACTCTTGTATTTGCACTTAAAGTCTGTCCACAGTATAAGCCTGAAGTCTCAGTGTGCAAATAGCAATTGACTGCCCAAGTATTCAAAATCTGGAGAGGCCAGAGAAAGGCTGGGAGCTGAGACAAAAATATGAAGTGTCCTGGCCTCTGATCTGCTGTATTCCCTTGAGTATGGCAGTAATACAACCCAGATCTCTTCATTCCCACACCAAAATCTGACCCACCAGACCACGCTGCTTTCCCACATTTCAATTTATACAAATTAGTGGCCATTTCTCCTTTACTCATGGTTAAAAATGTAATACCAGGATACTGTAGCCAGGCCCCTAATGTTTCTCATATTATAATACCTTTGCCTCTGTTCCGCCAACTTCTTTTCTTCTTCCACAAGCATTTTTCGCCTTTGTTCTTCGGCTTCTCGAAGCAATTCCTGCTTTCGATACCAAGCTTCATCTTCTGCCTTCCGTTCCTGTGCTTTAGCTTCTAACTCATGCATTAATTGTCTAAATGGAAGGAGATCATGTCCATATATCACACCAAGTATCAAGCAATTACTTGGTTACTTTGAAATCAATAACTGAAACGTGATTCATGAGACTATGACATCCCTTTTATGTACTGATAAAGAGTGAGAAAGATGAGAGAGATGGGAAAGATCAACAGTTCTGACTTCTACAGACAACAGGGCATTTCAGATGAGTGCAGACATCTTCTTCAGGTTCTTAACAAAAAATTATTTCTAAATGTCTCTTGAAATCATGGTTCCCACTGATTTCAATTTTGAGATTGGAAAGGCCCTTCACAAAGTTGGACGTGACAGCATTAACAGTTTAGGTTCTTACTTCTAAGCTTTCAAGTTTGAGGACTGGCAGCCCAGTATTTAGACCACAAAATTAACTTAAACACATCAAGCCAAGTAACTGTTTGAATGTTAAAGTTATCTTCCCCATTTTTTAAAACATATTGCCTCTCTATTCTCAAGCATACACAACGTAACAGGAAAAGGGAATTGTATCCACCTGTCCCTCCCAGTTTGACACTGTCCTCAGCTTTCCCAGTAAATACCTTTCTCTTAAGTATTCAATTTCATCCTGTCTGATCCTCTCCCATTCCTGAGATTGATAATCCACAATGAACTTGGGATATTTATTAAATACAGGGTACTGTCCTTTTGTAAGTGGTATGAAGTCATCAAGCACACGTTGTGGATGGATATCTGGTGGTGTAGCCTCCATAAAATGATAAGCTTCTTTAATCACAACGTTAATGTCCAGGTTGTTACGATGATGAAAGAAATACTGTAAGAGACATGCTTCCATTTACATTCTACAAAAGATTAAGCATGTTTTTAATATACTTATGTAGGAATAATTAGGTAAATTAGCAAGCTCTATATTCCAAACGTTGATTAAAAAAGTGATTAAGTTGGCCCTACTGATTAGTAAAGTATCGTGGGCTCAAGTGACTTGGGCCAAATGCCTTCAATTTCTAGAAGTATACTTGGGTTCTTTTCCTTCCCTTCCAATGACAGTTGTGAAGAGATCTGGGTACCTTGTTGTGATGTAAGAGTGTCCAGCTGCTCAAAAAGACACTCCTACCACTTGGATAGACCTCACTCAACTTTTAGTGTTTAAACATGAACCACAGAAGTTCCTCTTCTAGCAGGACTGTTCTTCCCATCAAAGATCTTCATCAAGAGAATCTTTCAGTTGGTATTGAAAGAATGTAGCAATAATATTATCTGATGTTTGTCAAGATGCTCACAAGCACATTGTCAAGGTGGAACCCTTTGTCTACAGAGATGTTTTCATGTAAAAAAAATCCTCCTCCTCCCTTGTAAAGCTAAACATCAGAAAAAAATTTTAGCTTAGCATCAGAGAACATCAAATAATATTGCCTGACTTCATAAATCTGAAAGCAAAATAATGAAACAACATGACAGAATTACTGTCTTTTGTCTCCACACACACAAATCAATATTAGAACTCCAAATAAAAGGCAGAATTATTTTATGGTTGATGAACCATTGCCATTTACTAAATAACTTTTAGTGGCATTAGAAAATTTATGAAAGCTTCTAGAGATCTTGTTGCATGAAACTGCAGGAAATTGCTCAACGTTTTATTAATTTATTGTGCATTTGTCAGGTACTAGACAACGTTGTTCAGAAATATAAGAATACATTAATATGAAACTGAAACACCTCCTTCAAAACTCCTTAACAACAGTTAATGGTGTTTCACACTTCTCTGTAGCAACACCTTCAGGTGACTGACTTCAAAAGAACACATTTACCTCAAAATCCTGTCTTTGATTGCAGTGAAGCAGTGGAGCTCTGGAACATACAATATAGGCAACAACAATCATTAGGAAGTATGAAGGATGGTTAGAGAAGATATTGTCAAAGACTTTGAGCCATTCTTCTCTTGTTAGAACCTCAGAGAACAGGGTTTCTAGAAGAGGCCAGGCATAAACCTACATCATTTGGGAAATTTGAAAAAAACAAACAATCCATTAGTAGAATTTTACTATTCCTTTCACAGAAATAAGATAAAAATTTATTGCCTTATACCAAGAGCCTATTTATTTATGAAAGAAATAGGAACTAAACCAGAATATTTGAAGATATGCTTCATTCCCCACTACAAACATTCAAAATGAATACGGGGTAAATATACATAATTTTCTTAATTCACTGGATGCGTTTAGCTTTGTGAAGCTAAAATCATCCTTAATGATAAACATGTATAATTATGGTTTTGACTTACAAAATTAATTCATCACACCTACATTGAATTAAAAAAAAAAAGGAAAGTAAAAATACATTTACAATTTGGCCAGTAGATTTTCAAGCACTATACACTTGAAAGGGAAGGATCTCTAAGAACTACAGTAGCATATACATGAGATTTATGACTATGCAAAAAGAAAAGTTGCAGGAAAGCAATGATACATTCTTTATACTCCTATATCATTCACTATTATTTAACGAAAACTCCTTCAATAAAAGAATTATGTCAAAATAAAACACTAGTGCACTATCTGTCATTCACTGCGATGACATTTCATATGCAAATGTAGGCTAGAATGTTACCTGTGAAGTCACGTTGTATTTTATAAAATGCTGAAGCAGTTCTTTGTCATGATGTGCTAAGATATTTTCCATCATACTAAGGACATTAACTGGAGGATTGGGAAAATACTCAAACCAGTGCTGACAAAAATTAACTGAAAAAGAAACAAAACAAAACACAATCCATTGTAATCCAAAGTGAAGACTCTTGACAACCTTAAGGTTTGTTTATGATGTCTGTGAATTTAAGAGGAAGTTTTAAGTGAAGTCTATTTGAGGCATTCCTATCTCTCCTACCATTTATTCCTAAACCATTTCCACAGTACGCTCGCTGCTCCTCCAGCTGCACTGGCATGAGTGTGTCAGCACGCTGTGAACCAGCTTGGGGAATTAATCTGGCTCAAAGATAAAATGAAACAAGTCTGTGTGCTGTGCGACTAGGTGGTTGGAGGCCGATGGGAATGCTTAAGCCAGTTTTTCTGTCTCGTGGAACTAAAGCCTGGATCAAGTAATTTTTAACATACTAAGAATAATTTTGGTAAACTTGGGTACTTATTCACTAACAGCATGTGTTTGCAAAGTGTGTATGGATGCTTGGCAGCACATATCTTCTGCAGATTTAGAAGCAGCTGCAACAACTAATTTCAGTGTAGTGCACTTCAATTTAGTATGTTTCTTCAGAAGACAGCCATAGAGAGCTTTCAGCAAATGTCTAATTTTGAGGTACCACATGTGACAGCTAAACACAGTAAAACTTTAAAAGAGATCATTCCCCTTTGATTGAGGTGGGCTTGACTTCTTTTCCCATAACTCAGATACAGATTTTAGTTATTAAATATGATGTGATTATGCAAGATACAGTCATTTTTATTGGTTAGACTTTACAAATGCTGTAAAACTGCTTGGTTTTGCTACAAGTACTGCAAAAGGAAGTCTAATATTTTGTTTTGATTTAAAAACAGGTTTTGGTTTTAAATGTACAGTGCTATGTATTAATTCCCGGTAATACCTTTAAAAGAGAGTCTGGTAACAACTTAGGAAAGCACCTCATTCATTTCATCAGGAAAAACTCTTTTGCATGGGAAAGCTTAAACATGTTGCATCATCTATGACTTCTGAAAATCGTTGCTTACCTACCTACTACTGTAGCAACAACTTCAAAGCAGATCAGCTGGTTGTTCTGGAATAATTTTACAAATGGGAACGCTAGCAAAGGAATATAAGGCGTCTCACCAAAGATAGCAGACCAGTGAGCTAGAGCTGATAAGGTCCTGTATGTAAAGGCAAGAAAAGGTGTAGAAAACATTGGTCTCAAACAAATGCATTTTAGAACTATCATACTATCATATAAAATGTATCATGTATCATACTATCATGCAAAATTCAAACTAGATGCAGGATTATACCGGTTACAAAACCAAAAATGCATCAGGGCATTACTATTTCATTTTAGACTTCTCCTTCTAGCTGATTCCAGCTACTGCATACGCTTCAGATCAATATATGAAGATATAAAGCTATAATATTTAAGTAAATATAAATATACATTTTACCTCTGTAAAACTCTCAGCAGTTTCCTGCTTTTGATCGGATACTCATTCTGAATATTCACAAACGCACTGTGGGTGCCCTTATCTATTAGGCTACTGAATGCTAAGTGGTTTTCAGGAAGTTGTAATAAGGAACGCCAAACAAACATCCTGTAATTAAAATGGAGACTTAGTCAAGCAGCTTCTCTTTCATAGGCCAGTAAACACACGCAAATTGATTTAGTGCAAGCATGAGCATGCACACAAACGTACCTGTATTTTGCTGGATATTCACCGTATCCTTTCAACAAGGCCTGTAAACGTTTCTTATTTAATCCACCTGGCAATTCATTCTACAAAATAGGGAATCAATGATAAAGGATTTCTTGTTCTTTAGCTTTCCTTGCTCAGTAGCTAAATAGTGGAGTTCTTAGCATAATATTAAAGAAAAACTATACTGTGTACAGCTACATTATCCTAGTTTTTTCAACAACAAAGGTAATTCAATGGATCATTCATTTTCTGCTGAAATCAAACAGCTGACATTGATTTCCAGCAAAAGCAGACAGAATCTGACTGACGAAACTATACATAAATAAATGATGGGTATGGTCAGACAAAGAATATTTACATAAGGAATGGATTATATTCTGCTGAATGTCAGAGGAGAAAATATATATTTGTGAGTATACATGTATATATATATATATATATATATATGCATATATGACTATATATATGAGACTCAAGATAAAGACATAAAGAGAAGGCGGCACGATGATGAGGGAAGGGAAACAAATGTACTGGTAACGCATCATCTGAACAATTCCAAAGAATGAAATAGCTTCTAGGCAGGCATCTTAGAAGTGCAGTTTGCTAGCAGGGAAGCAGATCAGATCTGGCAAATAAGCAAATGTGTCACAAGTTCCTTGAACAACTTCAGAGGTACCCAAACCTGACTGGAGGAATGGCAGCTCTGGCAGTGTCACATAATACAGGCTGAACAGCGAGCACAAATGGTGTAAAACTCCCTTAACTCTGCTCAAACATCCAAGTGAATCAGTGCCTGAACTTATTTTCTAATGTTTTTTGTTTTTTTTTTTATTTTTATTTTGCAATGAAATTTAAATGCTGCAGTCTGGAGAACAAAACATCTGTAATTTCTTCCTACCTCTTTATTTTCAAGCGATGTGTTTGCTTGCACTTTCAGCAGTCTCGTTTGAATTTTGTTTCCTTTGGATTTCCAAGGCTGCTCTGACCTTCCTGAAGTCACTTTCGTCAGCTTATTTGCCTCTGACTTGCACTTGGGCCAATCCTCCACTACTTTGAACTGGGGTGGTGGAGGCTAATATTAAGCGAAAATACCTTGGTTAACATTTTGTAAGACCGAATAAATCACACTATAATTTGATGCTAACTATTTTATATGCTATATCCTTCAGCTTGATGGCCATACCATGAAGAAGAGAGCCACAGCTATAACAGAAACAAATGCATATGGTCTGTATACTCCTGAATATATATGCCAGTGAATTAAGCTGCCGTAATGAACTAGCAAGAAGTACTGTGAGAATGTTTATGTAGCTTTTAAACATCAAACCAAACATCATGCTATTTCCTTGTTTAAACACTAAAATACAAGTGGGATAGCATAAATGTGTACCAGGTAGCATTCTGGTTATTTATTTTAGTATGTTTCTCACTGTTAGTAAAACACTTTGCATTTCTATAGCACCTGTTAGAAGGCACACAAAAGACCTTTACGAACTTAAATTAATCATCAGTGTCAGGTAGGCATTAATTCAATTTTGGAGATTGGGAAAGCAAGGAACAAAGTGGCTATCCCAGTTCATGTCAACCCGGCAGCAAAAGTGCAAATGGAATGCATGTGTGACATCTTTACACATCCTTCCTCAGCTCCAACTCCTTCATTATCCAAAGCTGGTTACTGTTTACTTCAAAGACGTGGTGATTAAAGATACATGGAATTCTGGATTTAGAAACCTGACTCCCATTAATAAATTACTTTAATAAAATAAGAGCTGGTAGTTAGAATGTTTGTTATTTAGGAAGGATTAGGAGTATGATTGTGCCATAATGATGGATGCCGGTATCCAATAACACAGCAAGAAGAACAAAATCACAGTAACAAAAAGACCATTCATGCCTGCAGTTTAAGAGAGCATTAGTTGCAAGGCATTTCCTGGTAGGAAATGGAACAGAAGCAGCGCAATTGTGCTGTTTCTATCTCCCCCCAAAGTCATTACAAAGTAAAATCAGTCCATACAAATCACTGTAGAAAGCAACGCCATCTCCCCCTCCTCCCAAAACCAGAAACACAATGATGCACTTTGAAAACATCATGTTACCTGACCGGCTGGAATAACAATGCAGGGAACCCAACAAACCACTTTTTCTCTATTTGTAGTGTTAAAGATGACACTGCCACACTTCTAAGCCAATGATACATCAGCAAGCTACTGCTGATACAAAAGTTACATGGACAAGTGTCACCTTTAATAGGATTTACTGCAGCTATGAGAAATGTGAAACACTGTACCTTATTTGCTTCCTGAGTCAAAGCTTGGACACTGTATAAATTGACACTACCATTTTCCATTACTGATGCAATATACCGTCCGTTCGGGCTAATTGCTGCTGTGCTAATTCCCTCTTCGTGACTCCCAATGGCAAAAAGCAGTTTGCATGTTTCTATATTGATAAATCTCATCATATTATCTTGACTTAATACTCCAAGGACCTGTAAGTTAAAAGGATTCATCAGTAATGCCGTCACTGTAAAACAAAGAGGGATACCAAAGGAATACCAAATTAAGGACTGACCTTCCATTAAACTCTAAGAGCAATTGAACAAACATTCAGCAAAATAGCTTTCCCCTTCTATGGTATGGGCCCATCTCCCCACTGTCCTCAAAAAGCTCTGAAAGTACTTGTGTTGAATCAATTAACCAAATATCCCCTCTCAAGTTTTTTTATTATTATTATTATTTTTAAAACTGACCTGATTGGAGCCCCCGTCAAAACTGTCCGGGAGGAATTCCAGATGGCGAACAGCTCGTACTTTTGTAGGCATCTGGATTATTTTTATCAGCTGCTTTGATTCTAAACACCACAAGTGAAGATGATTTGATTTTCCACCAGCTACAAAAATCCGGCCATCCCTGGATCACAGGGGAGGCAAAGTTTCTCAGTACTCATCAGAATATTAGAATTTAAGCTAGCTACAGAGACAGAGATCATGCATTTCTTTCTATGCCCTCAAATCACTTGGGAATCTGTCATTATTCCCGTCTTACTCTCCTGAAAGAGCAAAATAGCTCCTAAATAATAAAATTGCTTTTGTAATAGATGAACTTTATTTTAGTGGTCATTAAATTAAATTACTTTATTTCAACTACTATGGGACTATAATAAAAACTGCTATTGATCCTTGCTGCAAGCATCAGTCATGGCAGATTTCAAAAGCTTACCATAGCATATAGCTCAATGCTTCCACAAAACATGACAAATAAGAAAAGAAAAGCTGTTTTAAAATTACAGTTTTTGTGGTTTGCCTTTAGAGTGTTTAAAATAGCAATTTACCTGGTCACTGCAAAGACTTTATACAGTAATGTAGAGCCTTCTACTGGAGTTGGCAACTGGTATTTACAGTGCAGAGTATCAAATTCCCATGCAAAAACAGAATTATCTTTGAAACAGCTGAGGATGGTGTTACTCAACGGAAGGAAAAACACCTGAAAGAATATGAAGGAAAAAATGGAATGGCATTGTCAAGGAAGTACACTTTGCATTGGACCAAAGTGAATGGCAGAATAAAACAGAGCAAGAAAGCATGACAGTATGGATATTTTGGTAACTGTGTAATGCAGCTGCAAGGCGAGGCTTTGATCCCACAAACAGTGGGATCCTTTCTCCTGTAACAGACATGTCTGGCATGCTCTCCCTTGCGCTGGTTCAGAACTTGTACCCTTTGCTGAGCCAGTTTAACTCACCAAAATGGCACAAATCTTTACCTGGGTTATTTTTGTGACTGTCTTATGGAGGGTCCTGATGAAAGTCACAGAGAGTATAAAATAGATGCTGGGAAAATGCAGCCAGCAGCAGCAAAGGATGGGAGCCAGGAACCAGAACTGCTCACTGAGCACTGGAGGGTTTTGCAGAGCTTGCTGCATCTTCTACAAACTAACTTCAGCTTTCAACAGCCTGCAAATGCAGTCTGCGAAGCACTTACCTTCAGACTTAAGCTCCTAAATTTTACATACAATTGTTGAATGTTAGAAACACTGTAAAAGATTTAGCAGTGTGTTCTGCAACTATAAAATGCAGTTTGCCATGAAAGAAGATAAAATCAAAAAGCTTGTAAATGTATTTTTTATTATTATTCTCAGCAGGTGTATTGTTTACATGTAATTCCTTTTGATTAAAAAAATTTGGACAATTCCCCATAGCTATAATTTTGAAGGTTAAATTCCAAGTGGTTTTGGCTATTTGATCAAGGTACTGACCACCTGAAGGGTTCACTAGCTGAGATTTGCAGTCAGTGCCAAGAAGTTCAGAGTTTTGGTCTGAATGGTTTCTCTGGGCCTTGAGCTCTGGATACATGGGACAGGATTCATGTTGCTGAATGTTGGTGACCAAAAGTTGGATGTTCAGCCCAATTCTGTCACTTGACAGTGAGCAGAATTTACCTGTGAGGAAAAAGGCTCCTCACCTACCACAGTAATTTCTGTCTGGACAGACTGAGCTGCCCCTTCTCCCTCAGGGACTGAGGAAGCCTAGACAATGAAATGAGAGTAAATGCCTATCGTGCAGACGGATGAAGTTAAGCCGCATGATTTCCACCTTTTCTTTATCATCAGAAAAGTCTGTTGCTCCTTCCAACAGTAAATGAAGCGCTAGGAAGGGTTTAAAGTTGCTATTTCAGTTCTGGCAAGCTGGAGTAATGAGCAGTTCCTCATTTTCTGCTTTGTCCTAGAAAAATACCACAAGCTGGTCACACGCAGCTGTTGAATGAGCAGCGACGCTCTGAAAATGGTCATTACTGATGTTTTTTCTTTAGCTCTTCTTCCTCATTTGTCTTTTTTTCCCCACCTGCCATTCTTACAGCGTGCAACTTGGCCTCTGTCATTTTAACTTAGCTTTGTCCTATACCAGACGAACAGAAGGTGTGTTTTCGAGTGCAAACTGGGATTAAATAAAAGGGTTCCACAAAGGACTCTACAGATTGGTGTGAAATTAACCAGCAAGCAGGAGTCCAACTTTGGACAATGAGCGTCATGGCTGTGTCTAATAATAAATCTGATCTTTAATAAAGCACTTATCTGTATATCTGGAATCATGACATAGGAGCAAACATCATTATCTCTATTCCAAAATGAAATCCAGATAAAATGGATTACTTGCATGAAGTCCTATCTCAGAAATGGTGGAGCCAAACCAAAATTGCAGACTCCTGCTTCCCAAACAGTGATTTATTCACCCAACCGCAGTCACTACTGTTTGGATTTAAAAGTTTGTTTCTGCATTGTAACATCCTGATCCTACCAAATTCCAACAGTCATTCATCAGCAAACAGCCCCTGCATGTAGCCTATGCAAAGAAAGATGAGCAGCAGAAAAATCACAGAAAGGTTTGGGTTGGAAAGGACCTTAAAGTTTATTGGGTTCCAGCCCCCTGCCCTGGGCAGGGACACCTCCCACCAGCCCAGGTTGCCCAAAGCCCCATCCAGCCTGGCCTTGAGCACCTCCAGGGATGGGGCATCCACAGCTTCTCTGGGCAGCCTGTGCCAGGGCCTCACCACCCTCTGAGTGAAGAATTTCTTCCAAATATATAATCTAAATCGACCCTCTTTCAGTTTAAACCCCCTACCCTTTGTTCTATCACAATATACCCTTGTAAAAAGTTTCTCTCCATCTTTCTTGTCAGCCTCCTTTACAAACTGAAAGGCTGTAATAATAAACATCTTGTAAACTAAAGAAATGCAGCCTGCTTTGGAGGGAAGACCTGGTAATTATTTTTGTGATGTGCACTTAAGAGCAGCTTTAATAAAGCAACTAAAAACGTATACATGATCTCCCCCACTAATTGGCAGGTGACTACTTAGGCTGGCAAAATTCCTGCCTGCCCTAGTACACGGTGAAAGCACACAAATGAGGATCCTTGCTCCGTACAGAATCAGCACAGCTGTTCAGTGACCGGTCTGATGAGAACTTTGGTTTGAAGTGGTACGTGTGAGACTACTCACTGTAGGGCAGCACGTGTGTAAGCAACGCTCAGGCACTGCAGTGGTGCTTTCTGCAGTACAAATGCCCAAGTCTGACGTTTGGTGGCGCAAGCAGCCCTATTTAAAGCAGGGTAACACGATGGGAGGCCTATTTAAACCACTCCCCAACACAAACGTACTCTTTCTCCTCCCCTGCGTTGTTCCAGTATTAGTGCACAGCAAACCAAACCAAAGAAACCACTAGGCTGAAATGCAGCAATTTATTTTTTTTTGCTGAGTTACTTCTCAGTGTGTTTGCTCCTACATTCAGTGCTTAGTGTGCACAGGAGGAAGAGAAGCTTTGGAATAAGCAGCTGAATGGGGTAGGTGGTGGTGACTAAGTCACCATCATCACCCCCAAACTGTTTTTTGAACAACACCCTTCGAATCACAAATTCATTCAGGTTGGAACTGATCTCTGAAGGTCATCTGAGCCCATCCCCAGGTCAAAGAAAGGCCAAATTCCAGGTTAGATTGGCTTGGTCACAGTCACAGCCGACCAAGTTCTGAGGAAAGATCCTCATCGGTTCCTTTCATGTTCCCAGCAGCTCTCTGCAACTGCTGACCACCCACTGGTCTGGGTGACGTGACTGGCTAACAGTCAGGGAGGTACGCCCAAGGAATGCAGGAAAGATTCTGCTGAATTTTTAGAAGTATCACAGAGTCATAGAATATCCTGACTTGGAAGGGACCGACAGGGGTCATTGAGTCCAACCCCTGGCTCCACACAGGATGACCCAAAATCAGACCATGTGTCTGAGAGCATTGTCCAAACACTTTTTGAACTCCAGCAGGCTCGGTGCCGTGACCACTGCCCTGGGGAGCCTGTCCCAGTGCCTGACCACCTCTGGGTGCAGAACCTTTCCCTAACCCCCAGCCTGACCCGGCCCTGTCCCAGCTCCATGCCGTTCCCTCGGGTCCTGTCGCTGTCCCCAGAGAGCAGAGCTCAGCGCCTGCCCCTCCGCTCCCCTCGTGAGGGAGCTGCAGGCCGCCATGAGGCCTCCCCTCAGCCTGCTCTGCTCTGAGCAAACCAAGGGACCTCAGCCCCTCCTCATACATCTTGCCCTCTGTTTTGCTGCCCTTGTACTGTGACTTCAGCATGTGGGATTACTCCTGCTGAGGTATGCTTGCTTGCCCTTTAGCAGTTGCTCTTTACTCACCTTCTGTATACCCACAGAATGACGAACGTTCAGCTTTCTTTTCCTTTGAAAGGTGTCCAAGTCCCAGAGCTGTGCTGTATCACTGGAGGTAGTGATGGCATACCTGCCTGAGCCATTGACCGAGATGGAAGACACTGAAGAATCGTGTCCTCTCATCCAGCTAACTAGCTCCTTGGTTTCTGCAGGAGTTGATGGGAAAATAAAGAAAGAAATAAAAGATATGAAAGTCAAAGTGCAATGAACTTTATACTCTTCATTGCCAGCACTACGCTGTAAAAGAGACTTTTAAACACACCTGGTATACGACCATTTACCATCACAATCCAACAAACAAGAAACTAACATATCAGTATTCATATTATTATTACACCTCAGATAAACATAACCTCTTCATCTCTAAATAACAGGCTTAAGTAACAGATTTCATAAATTACTCTCAGTTCTACAGAGATATCCAACCTGCACAGGCTTGTTTAATTTAGGCTAACAATCAATCGCAAGAAATCAAGAATGTTAAGATCAGGTGAATTCAGCATGCCTCGTGGGCAGATTATCTGATGTGAACACTGGCAGAAATATCTAGAAGTTGAATATTCAGAAGGCTGAACGTTCTAGTTAGAGTTCTCCACTTGTTTTGACTTGTGGCCGATCCATGTGAATGATTACGCAGCTATTTACAGGTGCAAGGAAAAAAGGTTTAATGACAATGGGCAATGCCTGTAGAGAAGTACAGTCAGAAAGCAACATCTCATTAACTCTCTTAGAGTCCAAAACATTTTTCTGCTGTGCTCTGCATGCTGAGGAAATAGCTCTCTGACTACATTGTCTCCCACTGGTGACTGCGTGACCACTAATCCTTCCTCAGCAGCTAAACTGCAGTTGTGGCAATCAGACTACGTACACGGGGCAGTCTGCCTGCCTGCCCGCGGGGTGCTTCCGGCTGACCAACTGCTACGGCATCGAGGGTGGGAAGTGGCTGTAACGCAGCTTGTAAAGCCTAACAGCCAAACTTTCTGTTGGCTTACAGAGAATCGATTGTTTAAAGCAGTTGTCACACAGGAGGATGACAAGGGATTACAGAGAAGGGCTTCTGAAGCAGGGGACGGAGCCCTCTGACTATTATCGAACACACCTCTAAGAGTAGCTCACCTGACGCTGACTTATGTGAAGATCACTTACATTTTAAAACATTCTTCAGTATGATTTGGTATCTGGAAACTGAGCCATAAAAACATGCAGGTTTATGGGATAATTAGCAATATTTCTTTAAACGCATCCAAGAACTATGGTTGGTCTTACCATGGTTGAAAGGAAAAGCTGGTAGGATTTCAAGGCCTTATCTCCTACTCTTATTTGGGCAAACATTGTTACTTTAAAAACTGCACTAATAATATCAGACTGGAACTGCTCAAATTGCAGGTAAGTGACTCCTATGGCTTTTTAAAAAGACTTAAATCCAGATGTGAGACATTACAGATATAATTTTGACAGGTTAAGTCAGGAAGAATGAATTGTCAATGCCCTTCACCATTTAACTTCTAATCAAGTCAGAGGCACACCGCTAGCCTGTGAAGTTAATTTTTGACATTGTTTTTGAATAACAATACAGATCTGCTGGCGTTCTCAATACAACTGACAATTCTTTCAGTATATAAGCTTACTTTATTTACGTATTTTACTGTAAACATAGTTCACAACTGGTTCAGTTGGAAACTAACACGCTGTTGACTGATTTTGCTTTGATTTTACACAGAATACCTTGTTCTAAAAAAATATATATAGATTTATGTTAAAAAAGTAAAATATATAATCCTGATCCTGTGCCAACCTTCAGCTAAACAGATGCCTGTGTGACTCAGTAGGAAAAGGAAGCTCTGACAAAGTGAAGGGCTTATTTACCCCCGGGACCATAACCCATACAGGCCTCACAGGCCTCAACTTGCGTACTTTTTTGTTTTCTGGGGGGTGGTGGTGGTGGGAAAAACACAAGGTATGAGATGCATAAAAGACTTCAATCGATTTGCAAAAAATTGAGATTGAAACTAAAATTATAAAGGCTTTCATAACTATCCAGATAATAAACCTTCACACTTCTGCTTACCTGTATCGAAGCACTTAATAGAATAGTCTGCCAAAGCCACCAGGAATTCCGTCTTTCTGCGAAGATTAAATGCCAAAGCAGTGCACGCCTGCATTGTTCGCTGAACGAGGTTGAACCTATTTAAAAATACACGGCCTCACTGTGTTAGCAAACTTGGGGTCATTATGTCAGGTGAAGTAATGGCTTAAACAGTTTCAACTTATTTCACCAAGAAATAAATTAACTCAAAGGAAGGGAGCAATGAAACCATATCTACTTACAATAAATACAACAATCACTGCTAATACCGTAAAACTTAGTAGTGTAAAATTGAAAAGACATTAATGTACTCCTACAAAATGACAATCTTTTTTAAGTCTTTAATCACTGAAGATCTCTGAAACTGCTGGTTGTTCAGTTTACAGTTACAACCCTCTTATCTTTTCAGAACAGCTACACTAATAAAATAGTACACAGGTAACTGGTACAGTGGCAGGCAGGTTCCATGTCCCTGAGTGATGCAGACAGCAGGATAATTACAATGTCTTGATATAAATCTTACCTGTTTCCCTTCAGGTCAAAAACATATATGTTCCCTTGGTGGTCTCCAGCAAGGAGGGAGTCTCCAGAACTGTCAAACGCCACATTCAGGAACCGTATTGTCTTTGAAGGAGATCCTGGGGCAGTGTGAGTTATGTTCACTATAACTCTGTGAAGAAAGCAAGCAAAAACAACCTTGTTTAGAATTGTCTTATAAACATGCATTTTTCCAAGACCTAGAATTTACAGATTCCTAGATTATCATTTTAGAATTCTAATCATTCATAGCATTCTATGAGAAATCTTCCATAAAAAACACATTTCTAATACAAAAATATACTAAACAGAGGAAGTCATTCACTACGTTGGAAGGCAGTTATAGTCAGGAGATGTTAAAGAAAGCAGGCAGGGGGAAATTCAACATTTGCGGTCCTCTTATGTGGCTCCCAGTTAACTGATTTTCATTCATATTATTGAGTAACAATAACTCGTATGCTGGTCTATCATCTACCAAACTATCTGAAAACCCAGTTCAGCGCTCAGCAAGGAACCTGCCTCTTCGTTGTCACTGTAAAGGAACAAGCTAGAGAAAACTGAAAAGCTGTGAAGAATTACCAGAAACAAACAAACAAAACAAAACAGCAATTTTGATTAGATGTAGAGAAGTGGGGGAATAGGGGAATCCATTTTAATATTACTCCTTCCCAGAGTCTTCACAAGCACAAGGCAGGCCATTTTTATCATTGTTCATCTGAGATATTACAGAGCAGAAGCTTCTGCTTTCTCACGTTCTCTCCTTGCCTCACGCTGTTAGCATAAAACAAAGCCAGGTGCAGAACAGAACCTCACATGCAGAAGAGGCCAGAACTGGATGGTTTTTCCAGGAAGCAGCACAGGAAGATTTGGGAGGTCTGCTGCTCCTGGATTTCTTGGATAATTCTGGGAAAAACAATTGTTTTGGGAGGTGGATTAGGGACTGCAGGGCCCTTACAGAACGCTGTGGCCATGGCAGTGTAAGATCCTGGTGTCAGAAGAGTAGAAAACGTAAGCCAGCGCCTGCACACAACTGCTGGTGTTTGTACAAAGTGCGAGGGAAACCCAGGAGGCCATGCAGCAATCGTACAGGCTGGAGATAAAACTCGTTGTACTTTGCCTTGCTATGCCCATTCCTTTCTGGGATAAAGGGGAAGGGCCATAAAAATGAAATTAGAAAGATAATAAGCTATTTCAATTAAGAGTTTGTGATAAATTAGTGTCTTTAACATCATAAAAATAGGAAGTGTGACTTCCGATTCTAAAACACCCTGAAGCGACTTATCAAAGTAGTTACAGAATTTCCCAGGCCTTCTTCAACACCATTTGCTGCCTTTCAAAAATTCCCTTGCTGCCAATTTAACCTAGGAGAATAAAGGGATCAGTTCATGGAGCTGCACTCAGATTTCCCATGCCAAACACCACACAGGTACCCAAAAGTAGCATTCTTCATTTTGGGCCAGACGGTATTCACATACTTTTTAATTAAAATCTCGTGGGAATTTGCCCTTGGTATTTAAGGCCATTAAAAATAAAAACAAACAGAAAACAAATTCAGGACAGTTCTGACATTCACAAGCTCCAAATAAGCTATTTGGAGCATTTGAGTTCAAGTAAAATAAGCTATTTCAGCATGTGTAACTGCTGCATCATTAGAGATGTTCAGCCTTTGGAATAAATTACTTGTAACCCTCACATCTAATCCTATCTCTGAGGGCAGCACCTCAACACCTGTGTACTATTTAGCACTTCAGTGACGTACACAGTGACGTTCTCCATCTGCGATACGATCTGAAAGATCACATGGACAACTACACACTTCACACTCCTGGTTACACAGAGGATAAGGTGGAGTGACAGAATCATTATGGTTGGGAAAGCCCTCCAATGTCACCTGGTCCAACCATCCCCTACCACCAATGTCACCGCTGAGCCATGTCCCCAAGCACCACGTCCAACCTCTCCTTGAACACCCCCAGGGACGCGGACTCCACCACCTCCCTGGGCAACCCGTCCCAGTGCCTGACTGCTCTTTCTGAGCAGAAATGTCTCCTCATTTCCAGCCTGAACCTCCCCTGGCACAACTTGAGGCTATTCCCTCTGGTCCTATCACTGGTTACCTGTGAGCAGAGGCCGACCCCCAGCTCCCCACACCTTCCTTTCAGGCAGTTGCAGAGAGCAATGAGGTCTCCCCTGAGCCTCCTCTTCCCCACACCAACCACCCCCAGCTCCCTCAGCCGCTCCTCACAGGACTTGTGCCCCAGGCCCTTCCCCAGCTTCGTAGCCCTGCTCTGGGCACGCTCCAGGGCCTCGATGTCCTTCTGGCACTGAGGGGCCCAAAGCTGAATGCAGGGGATGATCACCTCCCTGCTCCTGCTGGTGGCACACTTCCAGTACAAACCACGGTGTTGCTAAATCCCCAGTTACCCAGGTGAGGCATCGCTCCTAGCGCCGTTACAGCGATACGGTGACAGGTGGAGTGCTGCGGAGTTACTTCTCCTGTTTTAATGTTGTAATGTCTGGGGGGAGGGAGCTGGATGCTGGGTCACCTGAATGCCGCAGGAGGGTCACAAAACCAGGGAATAATTCAGGGGAAATTCAGGAGGGATTCGGGATAGCTCTGGAGGGATTTAGGGAGAATTCAGGAGGGATTTGGGGATAATTTAGGGAAAGTTCTGGGGGAATTCAGGGGAAAAGGTCCCTCTGGGGGCCCCTCGGGCCGCCCACACCAGGCCTGGACGCTTGTAGCCCACCCCCCGTCCTCCTGCCTGCCTTCAGATCGCTTAAATTTAATTAAATTTAAATTTAATTTAATTTAAATTTAACTTAATTTAACTCAATTTAACTCGATTTAACTTCACTCCACCCCCCCACGACCCACCGGGGAGCTGCCCCACGGCCCTGCCCGCTGCCTGAGCCCCCCCGTCCCCCTCAGCTCCCCCTCAGCCGCCTCAGGGCTCCCCAGCGGCCGTTACCCGCCGCCCGCCGCCGGGCCGGGCCCGCGGCCCCACAGCGGGCCCTGGCTGCGGCCGCCCAGCTCCCGGCTCGGCATCCTCCGGGCTAAACGGCCGCCACACGGGGGAAGGGGGGGTCGCGCGAATGGTACGGCCCAACCCCGCTTTGTCCATAGGGGGAAATAGGAAACAGGAGGGTGATCCCCCCCCTCTGATAGGATGGGATGGAACAGTCCCCGCCTGGCAGCCGCGGGGGGTGCTGGGAGATGTAGTTTCCGCCCCGCGGGGGTGGCGGAGCCCGCCCGTCACCTGGCAACGGGCTCCGGAGCGGGGCGGGGCCGGAAGCGGCGGCGGCGGGGCCGAATTCGGCGGCGCCACGTCTGGGCTCGGGGCCTCCCCCCGGCTCCTTCCTCCCTCCTCCGCCGGCCCCGGCCCCGCCGCTCCCTCGCCCGTCCCTTCCCTTCCCTTCACCTGAGGGAGGCCTCGGCGGCGCCATGTCGGACTTAGGCGACTGGTTCCGGAGCATCCCGCTCATCACCCGCTACTGGTTCGCCGGCTCCATCGCGGTGCCGCTGGTCGGCAAGCTGGGCCTCGTCAGCCCCGTCTACCTCTTCCTGTGGCCCGACGCCTTCATCAACCGCTTCCAGGTAGGGGCCGCACTACAGCTCCCGGCGTGCCTCGCGCCGCTCCCCCCATTGAAAGCAAGGGGGTGCGGCGCGCAAGGCACGCTGGGAGTTGTAGTGCGCGGCGGCGGGGCGGTGGGCTGCAAGCCGGGGCTTGGCCCCTCTGTGAGGGCGAAAGGCCCCGGGGCGGCCCCGGGCACCCACCCGGCCCTTCCCCGGCCTGAGGGGGGGCTGAGCCCTCCTGCAGCAGCCTGTGCTGGGGCCGGCCCCCGCCCTGCAGCCCCCAAGGTGACACGGGCTGGGTCCGCAGGGCCCCTGCGAGGCAGACAGGGGGGCGAGGTTGAGCATTTTCGGTTTTTTACCTCTCATCCTCGTGTTTTCGTTCTTAAAATCATAAAAAGCGTGGCGGTAGCTGCAGGTGACGTGCTTGGCCCCTGTTACGCCGCGGTGGGTGAGCAGGCAGGCACGCAGCTGCCCCCAGAGTGAGCTGGGTCTGGGCATATCAGGGTGAATTTTATGCATTAAAAAGTGCTTTTTGTGGCCCTGAGCGCTTTATGTTTGTGTTCTGAACGTAAAAGGTCACGTTTGGGGATTGTCAGCCTGGGTATGGCTGACGTAAGTTGACTCTGAAGTCCTGGAGCTTCAGAACAACGGTGGTCTCCTCTGTGTTAGAAATGTTAAGGCTGATCACAAGGCAGACGTGGTCTTTTCTTCTCCTGTTAGGAGGTCACAGGTTCATTTTTTTGGTACGCAGATGTTTGAGGGGATTGTCCCCTGGTTGAACTGAAAATAAAAGTGAAGGAAGCAAAGATCGCCCCTCCTTTAAGTTTATATGTGCTCATTGCATCACTAGTAAAACAGACTGAGTGAACAACAGCAACAAAAAAAACCTTGCTGTCTGTTTGCTTCATGTATTTTCCCCAAAATGTAATAGCTTAAGCGACTGTGTTTTCTGTAGTTCTGTTAAACCTTCTGGAACTATGATGCTCAGGAGCCTAAAGAGCTATTTGGAAATGTTGTCCATTCAATATCGAGCTCATTCTTAAATGGCCAGACATTTTCTATCCTGGCTACATGCTGCTGTTCTTTGTGCATAATACTGATGGCTGAGAGACTCTAAAGCAGGTAGGAAAAAGCTCAGAGAAGCTTGTGCTGTCTGAAAACATATGCTGAAGGCTGCTTGTGAGATCCTGCCTCAAATGGGTTAGAGAGGGTTCCGTACAGATGCCTTTAAAACAGGCCAACATCCTTGCAAGCAGACCTCTTTTGCACTACAATAAAGACTCAATACTGTGAAGATGTGATGGAAGTGTTCCTGAAAGTTGGGTGACTTCAGCTGTAGTCTTAACAGCTTTGCTCATCAGATTAAAAACCAACTGTAGAGGCTGCTGAAGCAGCAGTAGTTACTTTTCCATTTTTATTTTTATTTTTTGCAATTAATTGGTAGCAAGGCAGAACAAAAAAAGCTGTGCATATGAAAGCATTCTGCAATGTATAAACGTGTCCTTCTCTTTTCCTCTGGACAGATCTGGCGGCCGATAACTGCAACTTTCTTCTTCCCAGTGGGACCCGGGACAGGTTTTCTCTACTTGGTGAATTTGTATTTCCTGTACCAATATTCATCACGATTAGAAACAGGTACGTTGTCCGTGAAGGTGTGTGCATGTGGGAAACTCTGCCCGGAGTTGATAGAGACCAAGCATTGCCAAACAGCTTCTGTTGGGATTGATGATGGGACTGTGGCAGGTTTGGATAGAACTGGGAGAAAGATGGCTCATCTCTGTGCCCACTTCTCTCAGTCAAAGGGAAAACTGCTCTAAAAACTGATTTTGTTTCACTGCCTCTTTGCCTGTGGCACAGAGCTTGTTCATTTAGGATCTGAACGTGATATTTCCTTTCAATAGAAAGGTGTGGTGCTTCTAATCATTGATTTCAGGAAACGAGGGAAAGAGACAAGAAGACAGCTTTACTTCTTTTTTCTTGTATCTTATGTCCTTTAACATTAAAGTGTGGTAGGGCACGTGTAATTTGTAACCATTTCAGCTTTTCCTTTTATTTTGAAAGCAATGGGGCTTACTTGTATTGTTCTGTAGCATATGTTGAATTGAGAGAGACCTTTGTACAAATGAAGCGTATCCTTCTGTCAAACAGGAATGTGAAAATATTAAGGAACTGGTTGGGTTTCTATCTCTAAAAAGATATTGTTGTTATGAGGTAGCTTCACGTGGGACTTTTTTGCATCACAGAGTTCATTAAAACTACCAAAAAGTATTTCAAATCAAGTAAATTTAGGAAGCCAAACTGAAAAAAATGAAAAAACTGAAAGCATTTATGAACGTAATTCCAGTGTAGTTTTAGTGGAGCCTTAGACCTGATGGTATAAGTGGAAATGGAGGAAATTTGGGAACCCCTGTGGGTGGAGAAGAGGTCCGCAGTCGACCTGTCATCCAGAGAGCATTGTGGGATCCCTTTTTTAAGTCAAGTAACAGGGAAACGGAGGAGGGTGCCCATTGCATTTGGCTGTTTCTCAATGAAAGCATGTGGCAGTTCAGTTGCTAAAACCAGCTCCTCCTTCTCTTTAAGCCTTTTGGTGTAAAAGGTTATGAACACATGCTACATGAAATAAGAGTTCTCGATCAATATATGCAAATCATAAGACATCACTGCTTATACTAAAAAAAAATACTGTAGTTATCTCTGCTATGGCAGGTGGCTCATGGAAGGAAGTCAGGTCTTTCAGCAGTGAATTTACATTCCTGCCACATACATCTGGATTCTGAAGCTGAGAAGCCAGCTGTGTTGTTGTGTGAGGCAATGCAGTTCACCTGCAAGACCAAGATTAATTTTTCTTAGTGTAACCGAAGTTCTGGATTAGGTCACTGCTTCCTTTCTGCAAAAACTTCTCGGATCCTTTGCACTTCTGCAAGTGGGAAGTTGCTGTGTGTAAGCTGCTGATACGTTTAAAGGTTGAAATCAGCATAGACCTGCCTCCTTTTATCAGTGAAACCGAGGAAGTGAAATTACTGTTTTCAGGGTTGTACACGGCTTTGAGCATGCACTAGTGTTGCGTGCTAACTTCAAATTTATTAAGGGAAGAGCTTCAGTTGTTTAAAAAACACCACAACCATATGGCTTTATACTGGGGTTGTGTTTTCCTAATGAGCTGATGTCCAGCTACCTGAGGAAAATGGGATTGACATGGTTTTGCTTTGTTTCTGGTGGTGAAGAACGTAACAAATGCCAACAGGGAGACCGCAGTGGGAATATTCGTTGTTGCCAGCAGTGTGAATGATGAGATTCTGAGCCTGCAGCTCCTCGCCAGGTGCTGGATTTCTCCTGGGCCCTGCTGGATGCAGTGGGCTCCTCAGTCCTGTGCTGAACTTCTTGGGAGCCTGTAGCTCAGTTTTCTTAAATATGAATTGGAAATACATCTTAAATAGATTGTCTTGCTAGTTACTTATCTTCTAAATAATGAGATATTGTTAAAAACTTTTATTTCCTTTATTTCTTCATGTTCTGGAGGAATTCCTCTGCTTGGAGGTTCTACAGTGTTAGTCAGCTTCCTTTCTATTTGTTTCATTTGTATGGCAACAATAAGGAGAAAACTCCAATTGATGGAGTTCTCCAGCTTTAAAACTTTCCAGAAGACTTCTTCAAAGTGTTTTTGTTTTTTCCTGTCATGTAACTTGTGTGGCTAAACTTAAATAATAAACTTAAAACAAGGTTGCCATTTTAGTGTTTTTACGCAGGCTGAGTCACTCCAATTATTTAAAAAGAATGCTAAAAATGGGTATGTTTTCTTTAGATTCTTGAAGACCTGTAAAATAGTTGTAGGAAGCCACATTGTGCTAATATTACAGTGTCCTCTTGGGATATTTTGATGTTTATTAGCAAATAAATCAGCTTGCTTGTGGTGTTTTGGATCTGTTTCAGCAGAATTCTTGGTCTTTCCTTGCCTGTGTGAGGTGATATGAGAGTTGATAGGAATCTGGCTCAAATGCTGAGGTCTGTGCCACGGACTGCAAGATTGAGAGCCTGTAATTTTCATGTTCACAAAGAGTTGGGGGGTTGTTTTTTTAAGCCTTCTCTCTGCCAGGTCATAAACTGAAGAGGGCATCAAAAGATAATTTCATTTTCTGTGACCTGCAGGGAATGTTATTATTTTTTTTTTTCCACTGTCCTGGAAAAAGCTGACATGTTTTAAACAGGCAATCAGACAAGCAGGTCAGGTTGGATGAAGGAACAGAATGCATGGCACGTTTATACTCTCTGCTACATATGTTAACTTCCCTGGAGTGTAAAAAGTCACATCTCTTGAGCCTGACCAGATGATGCAAAAAGGATGCAATTTGCCTAAGTAAGGAGTAGCTTTCATGTGACTTGATCAACTTTGCATCTCTGCTTTTGCTCTGTACGTACACTTTTTTATTGTGTGCTTCTGACTGGCAACTTCTCCAATTTGAAGTCTTGTGAAGTAAAAACTACTTATTTCCAGAGTTAGCATGTTGTTTGTTAGTTTTTTTTTTTTTTTTTTTTTTTGTAGAGCTGTTGTGTGTGCACTTAATGCAATAGGTCTTAAATTTTGGTCTTGAAGGTTGTTATAAAGCTTTTTAAACTTAAAAAATAAAAGTAATAAACCACTGGCAGTAGTTAGTGTAATTCTCATCAGCTGAAGTTTTCTTAGACTTCAGAAGATAAAGTTTTAATTTTTTAACCATGATATCACACCTATCCTAACAATTCTTTCTATTTCCAGGGGCTTTTGATGGAAGGCCAGCAGATTACATGTTCATGCTCCTGTTCAACTGGATCTGCATTGTTGTATCCTTCTGTTTATCATATCATGAAGCTTTTAGAATATTTTGGTTCCAATATTTCTGTCTGAAATATGTTGAAAGACCAAGTTTTAGCAGCTAACAGTTCTACAATGTAGTAAAATCACAGAATCACAGAATCACAGAATCACAGAATTTCTAGGTTGGAAGAGACCTCAAGGTCATCGAGTCCAACCTCCAACCTAACGCTAACAGCCCTCCACTAAACCATATCCCTAAGCTCTACATCTAAACGTCTTTTGAAGACTTCCAGGGATGGTGACTCCACCACTTCCCTGGGCAGCCTGTTCCAATGTCTAACAACCCTTTCAGTGAAGAAGTTCTTCCTAACATCTAACCTAAAACTCCCCTGGCTCAACTTAAGCCCATTCCCCCTCGTCCTGTCACCAGGCACGTGGGAGAACAGGCCAACCCCCACCTCACTACAGCCTCCCTTGAGGTACCTATAGAGAGCGATAAGGTCACCCCTGAGCCTCCTCTTCTCCAGGCTGAACAAGCCCAGCTCCCTCAGCCGCTCCTCGTAGGACTTGTTCTCCTGTTCTTCCTGGAACTGAAACTTCTTGAAACTTCTGTTCTTCCTGGAAACGTAGTGAGTGGCTTGCAGGGACAACAGTAATACGTGTGCTAACACAGGTTTGTAATTTGAGGAGTGGAGTTGTGCTTCGTAAAGCTCCACTCGTGCTGCAAGAGCTTCTGTAGTGCTCACTGTATTACTTCCAGTAGCCACTTCTTGCAGCATGGGCTAGGAGTGAGTTTAGTGTGCTTAAGCTGCCACGTGCAAGCAGGTCTGATCTCTGCTGTTCCCTCAGTTGGGAATTTGGGGTTACCTCATAACCTCAACCCTTACCTGCTGGGTACAAGTCAGCTAAGGCTGTGAAAGCAGTGCTGAGTCGTCTGCACTGAGCCAACTTCCTGAGTTTCATTAGGTTTCAAACACAAAACTGGGAGTTGCTGGTAGCAAACGGTTGTGCTGCCACTCAGAGGGATCCTGACAAGCTGGAGAAATGGGCTGGTCGGGGGTTTTGGGGAGCCCAGCACAGGAAAGTGCCAAGTCCTGCCTCTGGGGAGGAGCAGCCCCGTGTACCAGGACGGGTTGGGGACTCGCTGCCTGCAAAGCTCTGCAGAAAAGGCCACGGCACTCCTGGAGGACAGCAAATTAACCAGGAGCCAGCAACGTGGCCAACAGCCTCCTGGGCTGCGTTGCCAGCATGTTGAGGGAGGTGGTGGCTCCTGTCTGCCGAGCTCTGGTACAGGAGAAGCACAGACAGACTGGAGTGAGTGAAGGACTGTAAGGATGGCTGAGGAGCTGGAACATTGTACGAGGAGAGTCTGAGGGAGCTGGGAATGCAGCACGGGAGAAAAAAAGGTTCAAGGGTTCATCCATGTGCGTAGCTACCTAATGGGGAAGGATTAAAGGAGGAGCCAGACTTCTCTGGTCCTCAGAAAGACTGAGGAGCAACAGACACAAAATAAAACACAGACAATTCCATTTAAATACAAGAAAGAACCTTTTTACTGTGGCACTGGTCACAGACAGGTGAAGGCTGCCCAGAGAGGGTGTGGAATCTCCATCCCTGGAGGCGTTCCTGTTCTGGTTGTGCCACTCCTGGCCTCCTTGCAGCAATTTGCAGTGGCACAACTGGTAGAAAAAAAGGGAGCAATGATAGCATAAACCAGATACAGCCGGGCAAGCTACTGTGTAGAAATGCTGCTGCCTTTATCAATAGAGTAACCATCTCTGGTTACATTCCACTGCATGGAGAGGGAATTGTTATTCCTGCTAGTCCTGTTGAGCCGCAGCTGTACTGGGAAAGCAACCTGTGTTTAGTTGTGTTGTTAAGAAACCCATCAGCCTCGTTGTGGTTGCAGGCTGCTGGCTGTGAGCTATGAGAGGAGTCTGATTGTGTCTTGACGTTCAAAGTGGTCATTTGAAAGCTTCCAGGTGCTTGTTCCGTAGATGATGTAAGGGGTGAGCTGGATGCCTGAGCTGGGAAGGAGCTCGGTGCCATTGTACGTGCGTTCGTGAACTGTTGAAAACATTCTGATCATAGCAAAATTCTTCAGTAATTGTTTCTGCCCAGCAGTTACTACAGCAAGCAAACCGTCTGAGTTCCAAGGCAGGAAAGTGATGTTAAAAATGTCTTTAAGAAATCATTCATTTTCTATGACCTAGTGGCAATATTAGATATTTTCGTCTGACTTGGTATTTCTTTTGTTACAAAGGCATTTTAGTCTTTATAATACAAACAAAGCACCAAAAACTAGTGGAAGAAATAACCTGCTGTTATGAAAGGACTGGCTGAGTTTGTAGCTGGCCAGTTTCATCGTGGAGGGAGGCCAGTGCATCTGCCAGCTGCTGGGGTAATGGCTTGAGGTGATAGTTCCTGTACATCAGTCACTTCTCACTTTCAAGCTAAGTGTGCAAGTCTGTAGATGACTGGAGGTTTTTCGTTTTTCCAGTGCCCGACTTAATACTTCCCAAGAACATTGTTTTCATTGTAAGCGTTTAAATTAAAGGCCTTCCCGTTTATGTTCAGTGTGTGTGTAGCTTCTTTTTTTCCTTCAAGTCTGTCAGGTTTTGCTGCTTTTTCCTTAATGGCAAAATGACAGATAACTGGCTTGGCCATGGACATGCAGGTAAGTGCAGTGCAGATTTTTAAAAATAAGTCTTCAGCTTTCGGACTATTTAATGAGGGTCTCAGACTATTTAATGGCTTTTTAGCCAGCATTATCTACATAAACACAGAGCATACTTAAGGTAGGTTGGTTTAGTTGTCAAAAGGGACTGGCTTTGTGTGTAGTGTTTCTTTTTGAGTTTGAGTAGTTTGGGTTAACCTCAGCTGCCATCACAAGCTCGTTTCTGAATCTTCCATCCATAACCTAGTTAGGGAGTCAAGGAGTGAGAAGCAGCTTTCACAGTCAGGAGGTTTCTGCCTGTCACTGATGTGGACCCAAGATTTCATCCATGTACTGTTTCCTCTAATGAATGTGGATCTGCATTCTTACTTTTTTTTTTTTTTTTTTTTTTAAGCTAAAAATGGTTCCTGGGTTCGTTAGTCTTCTCAAATTCAGTCCTTCTACTTGCTGACAGAAGCTCTTTTTGTGAAAAGTACAGCTTCAGATTCCTATCAGAACTGTGAAGTGCAAAATCCTCACAAGAATGATTAAATAGCAGTCTGAAGAAGGAGTTTCAATGAGGGAGCTCTTATCTGCCCAGATGTTAAGGGGGGTGGAAATAAAGGAAGCATTTCTTGAATACAGCAGAGTATCAGATACAACTCCATGCCTTCAGCCTGCCTCTGCTGTTCCATCCTCATCTTATTTCTGTCCCCATCACCCAAAGCCTGCACCAATATCTCTAATGCTCTGTGCAAGATTATCTTAGTATTTATGAGATCATTTATCGGGCTCCTCTGGTAGACAGAAATAATGATTATGCATCTGCAGTTGGGATTGAATTCTGTGAAGGGATGTCCATAATTTTGCAGTTTGTTCTCTTTTGCTGTGGGGAAGACTCCACCAAATTGTTCAAAGAAAGGCTGATGTCATGCTGTTTGAATTTTAGACTCTGTTGATTTGTATCTTTTTAAAAATAAAGCTAAAATTGTTTTAAGTCTGCACACAAGGTACTGCTTAAAAGAGAGTCAATTGTTTGGTATAGAAATGTATGTTTGTTAGAACTAGGGTTTTTGGTTGTGTAGAATGAATGACTTGAAAAGTGAGATGATAGAGTAGGACATCTGGGCCTCCTGTGTCAAATACTTGAGAAACATTTGTTTTTTCATT
The DNA here is from genome assembly GCF_964035555.1 of Netta rufina. NCBI lineage: Eukaryota > Metazoa > Chordata > Aves > Anseriformes > Anatidae > Netta > Netta rufina. The sequence continues at coordinate 146,973,971 of NC_140124.1, read as the reverse complement.
GAAATAAAAATAATTTTAATAAAGAATTTAAGGTGCTTGTGTGAAGAGTCAGACTCAGGCTGGTGAAACTTCAGGCTTGGGGAAGGCCGGGTTGGCTCTGGTATGGCAGCTTTAAAGCGGAGCCTGTGAATTAGTGCCACCCTTGAAGGGATGAGTTTTATCCTCTCTTCCAGTCACCCCAGCTGGTTTGCGGTGTAAAGTCTGGTTATGGCAGTGCTGGTAGCACACTTTTTGGTTCAGAAATCAGCAGCAGGTACCTGAAATAGCCCTTTCTATCTGTTTCGCCAAAATACTCCAATCAGCTGAAGTACAGCTGCAGTAGGGGGCAGTATTAGGAACAGGCTCCTCTCCCAGCATGGAGCAGGGGGTGACCTGAAGCTCTTCCAAAAGCTTTGCCTAATCAGGTTGTGATGCTTTGCCGTGACACCTCTGGCTTAGCCCCAGATGAGGATGTGTTGGGGTTACTACCTTGGACTGTAAACAGAAACGAACATGGCACAAACATTGCTGATTGTTGTAGGTGTGCTACCCAGCAGCTGGGAGCATTGGAATTGGCCACGGCTGCTGTTCTGCGTAGTGCAGGTTGCTTTGGAGCCCTTTGCTTTGGTCTTGTGCTGCTGTAGCTACACGGCTTGGGACATAGGCATTTTTAACATGTGTTTAATCATTTTATACCTATATCATGAATTGCACCACCTATTTTGGCTTCCGTGCTCATCTCAGCTATCATACTGTAGCCTAATGGGGCACTGTTTTCATTAACAAAGTGTTTTCCAGCACAGCAAAAGAGTATGACCAAGGAGGTTCTCTTGTTTAGCTTCCTGATCTTGTGAGCAGAACCACGAGGTGTGGTGGCAGAGATTCTGGGGCAATCTTTAAAGACTTCGCTGATGTATCATTCTTTTAAACCATTTTTGAACCTTCTAGCCCCTTGCTGTCTAAGTTTCTCAGACTTCTGTGAACGTTGTGGTAACTTTTTGCCTCTTTTCTTTTGTTTTTAATATTACAGTTGCTGATGATTCCACTCATCATGTCAGTACTTTACGTATGGGCCCAGCTGAACAGAGACATGATTGTATCGTTTTGGTTTGGAACAAGATTTAAGGTAAATCAAACAGGTTGTTGGAAAGGTATTTTGCCTGGAAGATGCATGTGAAGGGATTGAGAGACAAAATATAAGTATTTTTGGTCTTTCATATGGTGTCACTCAATGTGGCTTTGCTGAAAAGATGTTTCAGATGTAAGCTTGGCATGAAACATAGACTGCAAAAGGCACATGTACTTAAATATTTAAGTCAGTATGATTTGTCTAAGCATGTTAGTGATTACTCAGTTTAGAGTATTCTACCTTATTAGTTAGAATCTACTTAATATATTAGGATTTGTGTGATGCTAAAATGTTGAGATTCTCATCATAAATACTAGTGCAGTGGAGTTTGAGCAGGTTTAAGTAGTAATCCACTTGAATTTACATTTTCTGCATTCTTTTTCAGGCCTGTTACCTGCCATGGGTTATTCTGGGATTCAACTACATCATTGGTGGATCGTACGTATTAACAGATGTGACCGATTTGAAGTTACAAAGGCTTTTGCAGCTGTTTCTTATTGCTGAATTTTGCAGCAATATTAAAATAAGAGGCTTAAAGTTGTGTAATTGGATTGATCCCTCTCAGTGTCATATGGTGATTAAGATAAATGCAAAGAGGGAGATGAGGATGTGAGAACTAGAGAGTGTAGGTGAGGAGAAAGTAATAAGAATTTGATTTATGTTCTAGTAGATCCATGCGTTAGGCCTTTTCCTTGCTAAAAGCATGATGCCCAGTGAAGAAAGATTTCATCCCATGTGATGAGCCATTATTACTGGTTTTAGAAACAACTTAGCTTGCCTCTGATAAGTGTTATTACTTCGTTCCATCAGAATCTCCTTCAGCGTGATGCTTTTATCGGCTTGTGAAACAAGGAAAATGGCAATAACAAGCCTGCGGGGTGCCATATTAGCACTTTCTCTATCTGCTGGTTGGTCCTGCATTTCTTTAAGTGCTCTCATGCAGAAATCCCCTCTTTGTGCTCAGCCTTTCCCACCGGTGCCCTGTATTGACGGGGGCCTCTTGGTGACGCTGTAGCACAGCTGGTGACAGTGGCAAGCGATGTGCTGGGTTTATAAAAGGAGGAGATACGAGTGCAGCAAAACCAAATTCCCTTTTCCTGGCTGTGCCTCCCACTGACTCATCCGTCACTCGAGAAAACTGCTTGCTGTTAGATACCTGCTGTTTCTATGCATGACAGCAAATACTCAAGGGCCTCCATTCAGCAGTGCTCTTGCACAACTGGGAACAAAACAGTACAGCGGGAGACAGGTTGTCCAGCAAAAACAGCCGTAACTTCTCAAGCTCTGCAGACTATTATTTCAGACACTAATAGCTATACGGTCTAATTCCCTGAGGTAAACAAGCATTTAATTGCATTTTCAGTACAGTCTGCAGAGATGGCTTGGAAGGGAGGGTGGAACAGCCTGCTGATGTGTTGGCACTGCAAGCTGGCCCTTCTAAAGAAGTGGCTGCAAAACGCTGAGGAAAGGGGAATTTTCCGTGGCTCATGGGCCTGGCAGAGCCCGTGGCAGGTGAACAATAGTAGCTGGCAGAAGATGGTCACTCAGTTCTTTTTGTGGAAGACGGCATGTGAAACTCCTCTTTTTTTCTTTTGCTTTGCAGAGTCATCAATGAGCTGATAGGAAATCTGGTTGGACACCTGTATTTCTTCTTAATGTTCAAATACCCGATGGATTTGGGAGGAAGGAATTTTCTGTCCACACCTCAGTTCTTGTAAGCTGGCTTTGTGCTTTGTCTCACCATGTATTTGGACCGATTTTTTGGGTTGTTTATAAGGACATAAATTTGCTAGGATTGCAAGGTGTAAAATACTTTGTTAAACTTAGTCTGCTTCAGACTATGGTAGTGATTGTGTTGCTGTGTATAGATTGAGCCCTCAAAAACGTTGAGTTTCTTGCAGATGGCCGGTGTTCTTTGTTACCACTACAGGTTGCTCGTGTCCTTTACTCACTGTTCAGAGTAAGAGTAAAGGTTACACCTCTGCTAGTGAATTAAACTATAGTAAAACGACCTCCCTGCCAATTATCAGAAAGAATCCATCACATTCTTTTTAAAATTTTCTCTTGTAAGTGATCTTTTATCTGTATGTCCATGTATCATTGCAATAGCTACCAGTTTAGCAAGCTGTAACAACAACAGAAGTCTGTTGCAGATTTAAGTGCCATAATACGAACTCAACTCTGCAGTTGGTACAAGTCACCTTGGCTGAGACTTCAGGTCTTGGATTCTGAAGTGCTTTCCTTGTAACTTAATCATTGTTTTTTGGCACTGAAATATTAAGATCAGAAGCTGAAGATTGTAGCTTCAGTTCCCCTTGTCCTCATCCCTTTTGGGTTGTAAATATTTTTTTTCTCTACCAAACCTTAGTTAGCAATTCAATTAATTAATAGTTTGTCCTTTAAAAAGGTTAAAAGATGCAAAGTTGAATTGCCATTATATTTCCTCTGCAAGTTTTAACGAGAAGGGAAGCTTTGTGTTTGCAAGCCCTACTGCTAAACCTGGTTTTCCTTAAAGATTAGAAGACAAATGTTGCTTTAAAATGTCTTTCAGGGTAATAACAGCTCTGAAACTACCATCAATCTTGTTGATTATATGCAATTCTCTTGATTCCTCATATGTGTATTTAATTTTTCTCTATATTTGAGAAGCAGGAATAGAAGTACTGAAAACACCTCTAGAGTGAAATAAATTCTGCTTCTGTACTGTAAAGTTTTATGAAAAAGAAAAAACTGCTGTCATGAATTACAGATACATTTAGTGTAATGAAGATTATACGGGATCATTTTTCTTCTATAAAGGAATCTGTTTTTTGTTTGGGGCTCAGATTTTCTTGAAGAGATTCAGGAAGAGCCTTCCAGGGGCTCAGCATAATTACCTATTTATTGTAGACCTGAAATGACTCTGCAGTGATAGCATCCCAGACATCCCACTGGTACCTGCAGCTGTGTTTTAGATCCCTATGTTTAGCTGGTAGCCTAAGTTGGATGATAAGGCCTGATTTGTTCCGGCCAGGTCACTTGAACTTTGATTTCAGCAAAAACACTGCATGCTTGAGCCTGTTTCCCTTGGTCTCTGGTCCACAGTTCTGCAGGAAGGTTTATTTAGGGAGCAGTGAGATAATTGGATGCTGTGGTAGCAGGAGCTTTGTAACTATTGGAGAGAGATGCTCATAAGTAATTTGCTGGTTTTTTTATTACTTCTCCAGGAAAAAAAAAAGGAAGAGAAGTTAGGGGAATTAAGTTTATATCACAGCATTCATTCTGAACAATGAGACTCCCTTATCATCCGTCTTTTCCCTTAGCTTGGATCATTGTTCATATAATCACATCCTAGGGATGTAAGTTCCCCAGGATTTCTACTTCTCAGTGTACTGGGGTCTTAAATTTGGAAAGTATCCTGTGAGGTACTGCTATCAAAAGCTAGTTGTAATGCAAAGTCTAGCAGCTGAAAGGAAGTCTATGGAAAAATTGTCTGGTAATTACCCCCAAGGTACAGCTATTTCTTAACTTCTTTTCTTCTGGCTTGTCCTAGGTACCGCTGGCTGCCAAACAGGAGAGGAGGAGTGTCGGGCTTTGGTGTCCCACCTGCTAGCATGAGAAGAGCTGCGGAAGATCAGCAGGGTGGTGGAAGACACAACTGGGGCCAAGGTTTCCGGCTAGGTGACCAGTGAAAAACATCTGCCCTTGGAAAACAGCAACTCCTTGTTTTTAATTGCTTCTAGGACTGATCCTTCCTGGTGCAGAGCTTGCTAAAGAACTGAGCTCTCTGTAGTGCTGTTGGATATAACCGATTGGGAAGAATTTTTCTGGTGCAAGAGAAAATTACAAAGTCCAGAAGGGAAAAAATGTAGATCTTACTCCAGGTTGTCCAGTAGTGTCCAATTTGATTCTGCCATTAAAAAAAAAAGCTGCCTTTGTACAGTATTGTCTGTCTGTCACAACAGGCATCCATTTTGCCATCTCCTTCTGTGATGCGATGGAGCAAGCTAACGATGTTCTGTCCCACCTGGTAATTAAAAGCTTCAGCTTTTAATTAAGTAAGAATCCGGTGTGTGGCAGTTGGGTCAAACTAACCCCAGAGTTTAGGAAGCTGATTTTTTCATAGCTGTGCTTAAGTCCCATGGTCTTTGGAAACATTACTTAAGCGATATTTCTGTGCCGTGTTCATAAAGTAAAGTACAAATGTTTTATTTCCACGACTAAGCTATATTTCCAGAGCAATTTTTTCTTGCCATGCATCGTTTGTCCAACCTGCTACAGCACGGGATGGGCAAGACAAAGGAAAAGAGGGCTTTCGTTTGATATGGCAATAACAGATACTCAGAACTGAAATGATAAATTCTTCATGTCATGTACAAGGCTTGCTCTACTTAAATTGAAGCTGTCTGGATTGTTTTCTTCCTGAGATCTTTGAATTCTTGGCTTCAAGGTTTCTGTTTTGATTGTAAAATTGGATAGCACAAATAGTAATTTACAGCTAGAAAACGTAACATATCATTGTGGTTAAAGGGTTCTGACTACAGCATTATGTTTATATTAACTGAATCTACGACTTTCTCTTAAAAGCTTTAAGACATCAAAGAATCAAAGCTGGAAATAAACTTTTCCAGGTTCAAGATAAAATAGAACAGTTTTTTTTTTTTTTTTTTTTACTACAGGACTCTCACTGGTGAATGAGAAACTACGTACACTATTTATTAGCGTCTGTATTTTTCTTGTAAAGCTTTTTGACATGGAGAGGGAAATGATTCTGTGCAGTTTTCCTAGTACTGGGTTCCTGTGGGCAGAGCACGGGGCTGAGATCCAGGAAGCTGTAATGCTAGCTAGTTACTGACTCACTGTATGAATCTGAGCAAACTTATTCCTTATCTCCGTTTTCCCAGTTATAAGGAGGACTCGTGCATGTCTTTTAGGATTCTTAAAAAAGAAAACAAAAAAAAAAATAACCATCCCTCAACTTCCCTGGGTGGGAGCTGCTAGTGAAAATGCAAAGCTTAGGTTCATGTGAATGATGCTTAAGCTAAGTTGGAATATGGTTGCCCCTTTTTTTTTTTATAGTAGGAGGAAAAAGCACTGTCACTAGGATGAGATCCAAGTCTTTGAATTTCCCTTTTGCTTTTTGTCTTTCTTTTTACTGGGTGGGTAGGACACAGCAGGCTGTTCTGCCCCAACGTAGGTACCTCAGGTATTGATAAGTAGGTGAGGTGAATCTGGGCAAGAACGCTTTTATTACTCTGTTTTTTGTTTTTTTTTTTTTTCCTTCACTAAACGTGGCTAATGAAGGTTGATAAACTTGTAAATACTTCCCGATGTGAAACTGGGTGGAAAATCAGCAGTCAGACTGGAAGTCTTCAGCTGGCTTGCTTGCAAAATATGCATGCTCCGTGTCATTGTTGCAGCTCCCTTTCGTTGATCTGGCTTGTGGACAAATGTGGAAAACTGGTAATGATCACAGTGAGTGCTTAGATTGTACAGGAGCATGGAGTTCAGAGAGAACCTGCCATTTCTGTCCATTCAGTGATAAGTTCTGAAGATGTTCTTGTCTCCGTCTGTCTCTGTAGAAAACGGTGGGTGGAAAAGAGGACTTCAGTGTTGTAAATACTAACCTGTTGTTGACCAGCACCTGCTACTTGATGGCCAACTCGAAAAGTTTCAGAACCATCAGCTTTAGAGGAGTCACGGTGCAACTGGTCTTTGTAGTCATAAAATATCACTGCCTCCAAACTGGTATTACCTTGTCTTCATTTTGAGTCAGGACATAACTGCAAAGTGAAGATGCAGTAGTCTGTGACTCAGCTGAAACTCCGGTACACTCACCTTGCACAGCTCCTTTGTTACAGAAGGAAGGCATGAGTGGGAGGAAGCACGGCAAAAGCCCTTGTCCTGGCCCTGTGCGGTGTGCTGGGTCTTGCTTTGTTAGTGCATCCTCCCTCTATAAATTAAGAGGGAAAGGATTTGTGAGGAAAATTGGCTTCTGGTAAGTCCTGGTTTGCTTTGAGCCGCTTCAAGTCAATTTACATTGCTGTATGGAAGATTCACTGTAGAATTGCATATTATAAATTCACTTTGTTCGTTTCTCACCTGTCGTTTGACCTGAAGCATTATTTGTCCTCCAGCGTACACTGACAGCGGCAGTCTCTTGCTAAACGAGTACCTCCTTTCTTATTTTGTACAGATAATTTCCCTTTTTGTAATCACTTTTTGTTGGCAAAGTTTTAAATTAAAGTTTTAATCTGTTATTGTCTCCGTTTCGCTAAATCATAATGCGGTTTAGGAGAAGCCTTCCGATGTGCGTGTCTCCAGAGGGTGTCTGGCAGCTGCGTTGTGCCACCAGCTGCTGTTGGTCAAAAGTACTCTCAGGACAGTGACCTGTTTTGGGGGGGAGTCTCATCTCCTCAGATGAGTTGCAAAATCATAAAGATGTTTTCTTTGTCTCTGTTCATCACCGTAAGTTTAGACAGTCTGTTCTTCCTGGTTTATTATCCTGTTGCAGTTTTTGGGGGCTATACGCAACTATTCACACTGTTTATTGTCCTCTGGGAGGAAATACCCGTATATTCACATGAATTTTGTGGGATTGATAGAGATCAGTTAATTTCCCAGTAGCTACCTTGGTATTCTGCAGCACCCTCTGTCCAGCCCGGTAGGCACAACTGCCAGAGTATTTGAGGGTCTGTTACCTCAGATGATTTGGAGACAGATTTTAGCATCATCCGAAAGACTCTACTGGTCCTTGTCATTCATCTGACTGCACTTTTTCAGCTTGTTACTATAGAGGTGCCAAAGAAGACCACGGACTCGGTACCTGAGGTGGTACGTGAATTTGTTGAGCTCTTTTAAGCTGGAAAGTCTCAGTCCACGCTAAATACACCAGACACAGCAAAGTGACAAATGCTTTTGATTTTGCTCAAGCTGCATAAGTGGACAGTGGGAGAGCCAGGAACATGAACTCAAATGTCTGGTTCTGGAACACTTCATCTTTCCTTCCGATCACTCTGTCTTGTCAACAGCTGTTCTCTGATAGTTTAGTAGTGTCATGCAGCCAGTGTCTGACTGAGAAATGACCTGTTTGACCCATCTTGCCATCTGAGTGCCACCCGAGGAAAACTGAGGGGCTTTAACTTGCAGAGTAGCATATTTGCAATTTAGTGTAAGGTTGTTTTTATGTTTGTCTGTCTTTACCTTACCAGGGAGGCAGGCTACATTGCCTTGGTAAGTTAAGGTAGTAAGTTGAAGAGGTGCACCTTAATTTAGTCTCAAGCTTCTGATCTGACAGGTCACCTAATATCTTCACTTCTGCTCTTCATACTTAAAAGGTAGGTGATTCATATTCTTCTCTGTGCTAGGATTAGGATGATTGATCAATTTGTACTTGCCATGGTATGACAGGGCACTAATTTTGGTGGAGATGCTCTTGGGGCTGTTGTTGCATGCAGTAGTAAACAGCTTTTGGTTTTGTGCATCCCTAGGTTCTTATTTTGCCATGGATAGTAACAATGTGACTCGAAATCTGGTATCAAGTCTATCATCGTGGTTTTATTAATGAAATTAATTATGTAAGATGTGCATATTAACCAGAAATACATCTAAAAGATGACAATGTGCTGTTTTCTTATTACTGAGAAGATGAAAGGTGACTTTCATTTCAGAAAAGATTGAAAGATGACTTAATGTTTTTCAAGCACACTTTCTTTGGTGATGAAGGGAGTGCTGTTTGCAGCAGTGGCTCACCCCTTTATCACCTGGAACATGATCTAGGAAGAGTAAATATAATGTGAGCAGAACTTGGAGCTGCCATTAGACCTCAGATTAGCTCTTAAGGCCAAGTTTCTTTAGACCAGTACCTGTCAGATGGTTGTCCTTTGTGATGGGGGTCGTGGCAACTGCAGGCAGCATTTGAGAACAAAAACACTGCAAGCTGTCATCTTGCATGGGAATGTTTGCGTTCACTTCTTAAAAGAAATGTGTTCAGCCCCTGAACTTGCTATGGATTAAAGGACAATGGGTGAGTAGATCCCTGTATTAATGAGCATTGTAACCAGTGGTGTAAGGATGTTGCCTGCTCAGAGGTAAAGGAAAGGTAAATCTCTTCACCCTATGGTGTTCACATCACCTTACAGTGGTTAGTTAAAAGTAGAAAGCTTCTTTATAGTGATGCTTCCCTCTGTTTTCAAGTTGTTGTTTTTTTGGCTAGTTGTAGTTAACCCTAGCAGACCTCTCAGCTTGTTTTAAAGTCAAAAAACCTCACATACTTCAACTGGAAGGGCTCTTTGGGAGCAGTTGTCTTCATTGAGACTTGACTGGCATCGCTCAGTGTTGGAGTCTAGCAGGTGATTAAGTAAAAAGTTTGTTTTGCACCCATGAGAGGGGAGAAGACTGGGGGGGGGGGGGGGGGGGTTCTGCATTCCTAGTGGAAGTTTCCTAACAGGTCTGCTGCTCTCGTTGGGGTCGTCGTGATCTGCTTTTTAGTTTTCCTGTATGTTTTAGTGAGAACAGCATTACTTCGTTCAGATCTTCCTTTCCCCTTGGTGATCTGAAACTGTTTAAAACTGAAAATGTTTTAGCGTAGCACTGGAGGAGGAGCAGGGATGGACTCAGCCTTCCTCCACCAAACCTGCACCAGCTCCCTGTGCTTGCTCCGAGCCCGGTTCTGCAGTGGCAGGGAAGAGTCTCTCAGGAATCACCGGATCAATCACCAGCTCCACCTGCAAAATGTGAATCTGCATCAATTTACAGAGCCCGAGCAGGTTGTAACAGGAACTCTTCATCCGTTGCCTGCTGTGACAGCCAGTGTATATGAAGAAGAGCTTCAAACCATTTTCAGAAGCTGTCTTGATACTTAAAATCACGGACTCAGGAGCAATACTGATTTTACAGCAATTTATAATCTTCTCTTGCTTCTTCTGGTGCCTGTTGTGCAGACAGTAAATGACCAGTCACTTTTTTTTCCCCCTCTTCAGGGAAGAACCAGTTTAATACCTCTTCCCTTGCTCGCGGTCATCTCTTTTTCAGCTGTCACTAACTCTGTCTCTCAGATGGTCTGATGAAGGTGAGTAGTAGGACTCAGAAAATTTGTCCTCTAATTCTATATATGCTCTGGGAGCTTGCTCCTGCTTTTCCAGAAAAACTCGTGTCCTTTTTTTTTCCAGCTCTGTTTACTGGGTGTCTAATGAATTCTCCAGACCTTCTCCTAGTTCCTGAGCCAGCCCTAGAAGCTGTGTGTAGGCAGAGATTTGGGATCCGAAGGGCTGTGGCAATGGTATGATGGTGCCATTCTTCCCAAGTGGAAGGAGAAGCAATCAAACAAACCCAGCTCTGCCCACATCTTGCCTGGGCTGCCTGTCCCTACCCTGTGCCTGGCATTACGAGGGTTCACCAGGCTGTGGAGTCCTTGGATGGAGACATGGGGTTTTGTGGTTCAGAAAGACATCCATTAAGGAAAAGTTTTTCCTCTAAGAATGCATTTTTCCCGCACCCTTGCACTCACTCTGCCCTTTCAAACCATTTATTCTCTGTAATGTGCTTGGGGCGGGGGATTGGAAGGATAAAGGAGCAAGAGAAATTGATAGGAGTTGATGCCTTTTAACTTCCCTGGGCAATGTGATAGGGGATTTTTTCCCCTTCAATTCTACTATCAGTAGAGTATGTGGTGTGGTGGTGTGCTTGAAGGTCTAGTAAATCCCTAAGAACTGCATCAGTCTGATTTCTTGGAAGCGGACAGGTACACTAGCCGTACAGCTGTGTTATTTGGTTGAGTAACTAAGTGGATGGGGGACGTTTTAGCTGGATGCAATCCCCGTGCTGCAGGATCTTAGCTCTGTGGCTGCCATTAGAGCACAGCTCACCGAGGCCAAATAATTACTCCATAATTGAATGCCAATGCAAACAACATAAGCTAATGCATTTCCTCCCCTATAGAAATGCTTTGTCCTCTAAATCCGCTCCTGCCAGCTCCTCAAAGTCATCCTCCAGCTTTTCATGTCCCCTTGTGCATCTTAAATTAGATCAATAACTTCCTGGGCTGGCTGTGGTGGAGTGGCTCGCTCCACAGAGCTGCTTTCTGAAGCCGAAAGCAATGCAATCCCGAGGAAATCCTGCTGAGTAAGGAGTGTTTCTGGTAATGTGTAATCGAGTCGTGATAAGAGCAGCTAATAAAGATAAGGTTCTCAACAAGCGGCACGGGACAATGAGCAGGGAAATGGAGAATGGAAAGCAGCGTGATTAATAATGACCCCTAGCTGCACTGCTCAAAAAGAGGAGAGAAAAAAACCCACTAAATATCTTCAAGGGATGTGTGGGCATGTTGCTGACAGGGAAGGAAACTAGGAGGAACCTAGGAAAAAGGGGGGCAGGAAAGCAATTGTGTCCATGTAATTGCCAAGGTAACACCTCTGACCTCAGGGCAGGGTATCCAAGTCTTGATGCCTCCACAGCTAGAAAGCCAGAGGGAGTTCAGTTCAATTTATCTGGGTTGTTTCTTTGTTTTTAACCAATGGAGAGGGGCTTATTCCTGCTAATTTGCTGGGGGAGCTTCTGTGGGGTAGGAGTGGGTAGGCACAGGGCTGGGGAGGAGCGCCCTGCCGTGGAAGTGCCCTCAGGCATGAAGCAGGATGTCCTTCGCATTGGTGGCCTTTCCCTTGGCGTTATTGGCATTGCCAAGGTCACTCACGCTGGATCTCTACCTTGTTGTATTGCTACTATTTTATTTTTATTTTTCACTCAAGCGAAACTTGCCTGTGGGCCAAATCAGTAGGGCTGACACTTCCTCATTCAATGGTTATCTCGCCTATATAGCTTTGATTTTTCCCTCTTCCAGAGGTGTACCTTAAAATTTCAAGCTGTTGCCCAAATGAGGGCAGTTCTGTGGACTTGCATTTATTTCTGACAATGCCACTGTGTGTCAGGCTTCAGCTTTACTGCGTGCATGCTAGAAAACAGTCACGGACTGGTACTGCAACCCCGCTAAAGAGCTGGTGAACACAGGTGAAATGGGAACAAGAAATAAGTGTATTGCTGTAATCTAGCTTTGAATAGCAGCAGCAGCAGATAGGATGTGGGCATAATTTCCCTCCCCAGTCCCTGTATATCTGTTTTGGAAACTGAGAGGTGATGGTTTTAAGAAGCGTGTAGTCTGGATCATATTTGAAGCATTAATCTAGTGTTGAACAAGCAGAAGTGCCAACAGAGAAATCATTACTTGCGTATGGTAATTCAGGGAGAACATAAATCCAGAAAAGTGCTGATCTTCCTAGCCCAAGAGTTTGTGTCTTGGCTTGTCGAGGTACCGAAGGCTGTCGTACAGGAGCAGCAAATTAAAATCAGTTCTGCAAGGCATGGGAAGTAGGGCAGATCTAGCTTTCATCGAGAAATGGATGGTGAAAGCCTGATAAGCTCTGAATAGCTCTTCTATTTAATCTTATGCTTGTAACAGCTTTCACTTTTTTTTTTTTTTTTTTTTTTTTTTTTTTTTTTTTAAGCATGAACTAAGAACGTGAGTGCAGGTTGCTGAGGAGACATCAGTTTTGGCTCTACCACTTCTGAGAGCTCTAGGAGGAGGCTCGCCGCGTGTTGCTGCAAGAGTCTGCTAACGGGTCGGCAGGAGCTGTTGATGTAAAAACTGCCCCATGCCTGCATCCTTCAGTTCTTTTGCAACAGCATAGGTAAATCAGCAGCTTTTGTCATGAAATTGGGATGAAGAGCAGACCTAGGAGCTGCAGTTCTGGCATGCTGAGGCCGCAGATGGCCATAAGCAGTGGCTTTGGGAGAGGTGGGAATCGCTCTTTTTCAAAGGGGTGTCAACACTACGGTGAAAATGCACACGCTGTGTGATTTTGCTTGTTGAAGGTCAGTGCGGCAGCATCTGCAGTTCTCCTGAACTGGTGGGTGGTGCTTTCACTGGGTGAAACCATTTTTCTCCTGCCAAGGGACACCTGGAAGTTGTTTGCGAGCAGAGGAGGAAAGCTTCAGCAATCTGTATGACTTCAGTTCCCCAGTCGCTTGTATAAAAAATCTCCTTCGAAATGAAAAACGTGAGCGAGAGACTCAAGGAAACAATTCAAAGCCCTGAAACGCCAGGCATGCCATCAATAAGCCCGTTCTGCAACACGACTTGCCGCGGCGCAGCTGAGGACAAAGCACTGGAGCCATCCTTCAGTGCCACTGCCCCAACCGCCTGCTCGCTTGGGGAGAGACGTGGTCCGGCTTTGTTTGGATGCTGGAATGCCCTTGAAAGCAAAACCCACAGAGAGAGTAGGTGGGCCAGAGAGAAATTTGCATTCGTCATGACCCTGCCTGTGACGAGGTGCTGTCATCTGCCAGCGCTACGGGCTGCTGCCTAACGCAATTACACTGCCGCGCCTCCTGGCAGACGTGGGCGCTCAGGCCAGTTCCCTTCCCTCGGCCGACACAAAACTGGTGCTCCCCAGGTTCAAGCTTAGGCCAAGTGTGAAGAAAACAAAGCAAAAAGCTCAGCAGCCTCCTGTGATTTAGCCCGGCAAAACAACTCACATCAGGAAAAAAAATTCCCCATGCTCTTTGGGTGAGTGCTTATCGTTCCTGAAGCTGGCACGGCGGCGCAGAGCCGCACATGCTTCAGAAAGCAAAGTAATTAATTCTCCTTGCTCCCAGCCACAGCAGTCTCCGTTGTGCAATGCTGCACCACAACTGGGCATGGAGAAACTTTCTTTCCAATCAAAAGAAGCATTCTTTATTTTTTTTTTCTTTCTCTCTGACACAGCAGGGTTGGTCTTCCTTTTAATATTACTGGAGACAATGCCTGCCTTGCCTTTCTGTGACCTTCAGCGTTGTGGCTTCATGTTAAAATTTCCATCTTCTCCCCCCACCCCCTTTCAAACACTGGCATTCATTTAAAAAAAAAAAAAAAAAAAAAGATTAAAATTCCTTTTGTTTAAATCCCTGCTAGGGAGCCTTCCAGCACACTGCTGCTGAGGTGCCGGGGCAGGGGTTGGCTGGGGCTCCTGGCTCTGGGCTGTTCACCTGGGCTCTCACAGCAGCATGCAGCAAAAACCCCATAGGCCCCAACTTGGGTGCTCCCTGCCCACGTTTTTGCCTCTAGCTTTGGTTCAAGCCTGGTGGCAGCTGAAGCTGGGCTGGAGAAAAGGTTTGGAGCTGGGCTTCCCTAACTTGGAGTATGTTCTTCATAGCTGTTGTGGTGCCAGGATCATCCTGGCATCCTCTCGCTGCTGCTGCTGTTCCAGGTGTGCCCCCTCTTAGCACTGCCCACTGTGCTCAACGCCTGTGTGCACTCTTTATTTCTGCATGTGTCACAAGTAAGAATGGCATCACCTGATCAAATTTAGTGCTAATTTTAATTCCAGCAGGCCTCTGTGGTTTTCCAGAGTCAGCTTCCTTGCTCAGCATCCTCTGGTCAGCTTGAGGTGGGCTTGGGGGAGCTGAACCTAAACCTCTGAGGGGCAAACGTGACCTATCGGATGAGGCAGGAGGTTGTGGATCACAGGTTGGAGCCAACTCCAGTGAAGGGAGATGTCCAGCTTTGTGTATGGAGAGGATGATTTTGTGCATTAAGAAGTTTTACAGACACCCCATTTACTTTGCCTGAGCCAGTTTGCTCTTGGTGTGTTTTTTACACGACACTTAAATGAAGAGGACTGTAATACTTTAATAGAGCTACTGTTTTGGAGCAAGTCTGATGGCAGTAAAAAAACGGAGAAAACCCCACTGTGGCTTCCTGCAGTTGAGCCGGGTGTTTGGGGCTGATGGTTCCCCCTCATCCCCATCATCGCTGAAGCTTGTGCCACCGTTCCCTTTTCCTGCTGTACTATGAATATTTTCAGAATTACACTCGAGGCCTGTAGGCCCCACTTGTAGCTTTCCATTAGTTACCAATCAAATGACCACCAACGTGCTCCATTTCACTCATCTCCACAACCTTAGTCCTCTTTCTCTTCAGGAGATTAAAAAAAGCTTCCTTTCCATCACTGGTGTACACTTTTCTTACTATCCAGACACCAAGCTGACTTCTGTAATGTTGCTCTATGTGCCTTTGTAATTAATTCTGTCTTTCCCAGGTGAGTGTTTCTTTTTGGTACTTGTAGCCAGCAGGAGCAGGGAGGTGATAGTTCCCCCATACTGTGCTCTGGTGAGGCCACCCCTTGAGTGCTGTGCTCAGCTCTGGGCCCCTCAATCCCAGAAGGACACTGAGGCCCAGAGCAGGGCTATGAAGCTGGGGAAGGGCCTGGGGCACAAGTCCTGTGAGGAGCGGCTGAGGGAGCCGGGGGTGGTTGGTGTGGGGAAGAGGAGGCTCAGGGCAGACCTCATTGCTCTCTGCAACTGCCTGAAAGGAAGGGGTGGGGAGCTGGGGGTCGGCCTCTGCTCACAGGTAACCAGTGATAGGACCAGAGGGAATGGCCTCAAGTTGTGCCAGGGGAGGTTCAGGTTGGAAATGAGGAGACATTTCTGCTCAGAAAGAGCAGTCAGGCATTGGGACGGCCCCTGCAACAACTTGGCTGCAAAATGAGTTTTTTTATATACAAGTAATGGCTTTGTGAAAAGCAATATAATTTAGGCTGCAGAGAGACTTATACACTGAGATTTCTGCTCTGAAACTTTCCTCCCTCTGAAGTTCTCAGCTCTGTGGGTAGCAGATGGGACTGTGTTTCCTGAGCTCTCCTGCACGATGTGTGCCAACAAAATGTGTCACAAGCGATTGCTGGGGCCAGTGATGCCTGGGGGCACATCGCAGCCTTGCTGCGTGTGTCAGCAGAGCTTTGGTGGCTGCCCAAGGATGGCCCTCAGCTGAAGGATGCAGGAAGTGAGAGGTGTTAAATTCATCGATTCCTAGGCAGAACTTCCAAAAACCACAAAATCCAGTCTTTGGGTGTTTGAAGTCTAATCAGTGTGCAGATTCAGGGCAAAACTTAAAACTGGCGTTGTTATGCTTGGGTGAATTCACAATGTACTAAACCAATGTATGCACACAGTCTGCAAAAATAGGGGAAAATGT
This sequence comes from Netta rufina, assembly GCF_964035555.1. Lineage (NCBI taxonomy): Eukaryota > Metazoa > Chordata > Aves > Anseriformes > Anatidae > Netta > Netta rufina. The sequence continues at coordinate 146,957,880 of NC_140124.1, read as the reverse complement.
AATTCCTCCTGGAGCACGGCAAACGGGCTGGAGGATGCCATGGGTTTGGCACCGCAGTGAGCAGAATGGGGAAGGGCAGCATGGGGCTGCTCTGGGTGGGTTTCTGCATCATCGCAAAGGAGATGTTCCCAGCACCTGATCCATGCTCCCTCCGGCAAGAAAACCGGCTGCTAGTAACTCTGGGATGGGGATTTCCCTGCCCAGTCTCCAAGTCAAGTGTTTGTTAATTAATTAATTTTGACACATGGAAGATTTCAGCCAAAAAACGCTCAATTACTTCCATAAAATCGGAGTAATAAATTCTGCTCCCATTAAAAACTTCTGGGGGCGTTGATTTAGGAAAGCTCTAGTGCCCTTCAGGGAAAGGACATTAGGAGGAAAAGGGCCTGTACCGCTTCTGCTTTTCATCACCACTAGCAAAATACATCCAAATTTGGTCAAATTATAAGCCACTGGTAGCAACAACAAGCTCCTATGGGTTATATGGCTGGGCATATACTGGATTGTCAGGCATGTGTTGACAGGGGAGTTTGTGTGGCCATCTCCCTATGGACTCCTCGTGCATTCTGGTCACCATTGTCCCATGGACTCCTGCCAACATCCCCAAAATATTCCAGTTTGGCTTCTGGTTTTCTCAGGCAGAGCTGTCCCATGACTGCCTTGCTGAGGGCTGGTGCAGAAGATGAAACTTGGCTGGTTTTGGTCCTCCTGGCCCAGCCAGAACAGCAGGGCTGCTGGCGAGGAAGAAATGCCAAGAAGAAGAAGGTGGACTCCGGTCTTTACACCTTCCACCTAGCAGCGGTGGCAGTTTGGCATCAAATTCGTGGCAGCTCATCCTTTGGTGAGATGCTCCTTGGGTGCTGGCTGTGAACATCTAGGATTTGTTTTGCAGGCAAGGTGGGAGCTTGAGGTGCAGCCAGGATCAGTGGTAACCCCCTGTTGTACATTAAAAGAGCTAAAAAAGGCCAAGCCAGCAAAAACACCTGCAGTCCTTGGCTGCTTTCAATCACGTTCTAGTACTGGGAGGACCTGGAAATGTCTGTGCTTCAGCTTCCACACTGCAAGGGGGATCAAGGCCCAGTCCTACTGCTGCAAGTTATTCTGGAAGCTCTTTAATGGTGGTGGAGTCCTGAGCTGCTCAGACATCAGTTAGAGAAAAAAAAATAATAAAACAAAGAAATTATTTTTCTAAGCAAGGCCTGAATAACGACAACAAGAAGCAAATGGAGTCTCATTTACTGATCATCTCATGGACCAGGCCATGTGTGCATGTAACCAAAAACCATCCTCTTGTCAACTTGTCATCCACAAGCAGACTAAATTAGGAAAGCACAGGGCACCTAATTCAAGTTGTACTTGGATCCTTGTGATGGATTTTTTTTCTTTTCCCCAAGCAATATTTTTTTTTAAAAAAGCGTTGCACAAGTGCCTGCCCTAGACAGGCCGTGGAGCTGTGCATGGGGAAAGTCAGCATCAGCAGCCTGCTTGCATCCATGCGCAGTGAAACCCCGTGCCCAAGGACATCCCCGATCACCGCGGAGCACGAACAACGTCCTGATTGTGCCTCGCCACTTGGCCTCTCCTGGAGCTGCAGTCACCGTGTCGTTATTAATGACAGCAAAGCCTGCTCGCAGTGCCCTCTCTGCAAACTTGCTCAGGCAGCCCTGCTAAAGCAACCTTTGTGTGGCACTGGGATGTTTTTGTGTAAAAAAGGAAAAGGGGCTGGTTTTCCAAGAGGAACCCTCACATTTGGAGGCTTGCTCCCATCCTTAACCCGTGGCCGTGCTGCCGGCACTCCTGGCTGGGGCTGGCAAAGCCCTGCTGCTCTTCTGCAAGCACGTTTGTTTGCTCTGGGAGAGCTTTGGCTTTATTATCTCTGCAATAACAAACTCCGGGGCTGCTGCTATTGTTCTGGGTGAATTGCAGTTATCCTGCAGAGCCCCAGTCCCCAGTCCCTCGGCGGCTGGTGCTGTGCAAATACAGGCAACCCAGGTGGGTCTTGTTCTGCTGAAAACTCCCGAGAGCCACGGGAGTTCTGCTAGCTAAACAAAGTAGGTCAGCACTCCAGACACGCATACTTACACGCACATCAGCCAGAAGAGACACAAACTGGAATATTAAGCTGCCAAGTGGCTGTTAAAAACTGTGCACAAGGGCAATTAAAATATTAGCATCCTTTCATGTAAGCAAAGCAGGCAGAAGTGGCAATTAGCTTCAGTTACAAGTTTGCAGCCCTGGAGGAAAGCCATCAGACACGTTGCCTCCTGACACACACATCCAGCCATCCGACAGCCCATGCAGGGGGGACAGAAGGGGTTGCACGGGACATCTGGCTCCACACAGGCAGGATCGCCCCATGCAGCCTCGTGTGCTGTCGTGGTCACTGGCACAGCCCGTGTTGGTGCTCACCAGCAGGCTGGAGGAGCAGCGGGGGTGGCTTCTGTACCTTTTGCCATCAGATTTTGGTGTAGGATCAGGGTGAGCGCAGCCACTGCAGTGCCGAGCCCCAGAGGGAGGTGGGTGCTGGTTCAGCCCCTTCCAGCAATGTCCTGGACAGCTTTATTGTAGGAAAAGTCACCGAGTCCTCCCCGCTACTTACTGTAAACTTCCCTTGGTGCTTAAATATTGTGCAGACTATTAATAAAAATAGCTCTGTGTTGGTGAGTCACATGGAAGGTTTCTTTCATTTGTTCCTTCCTTCCTTCCTTCAGGTTGTAAGGGCAACCAATATAAAGGTAGCCCTAAATCCATGCATGCCCCATGGTGTAGGGGCTTGGTTCCCCATTCCCAGGCACCATCTGACCCCCTCACGTGGTGTAAAACCATCTGACACCAGGAACATAAAAACCAGTAGTGGACTGAGCTGCTCATTTTAATCTGGCTAGCGTTTGCCAAGCTGATTACTGCAAAACCAGTTCCAACACTAATCGCAGCTCTGAAGCTCCCGAGCTCCTCTGCACAACGCGGCGCTGGCGGAGGCCGAGCTTTGTTTTTCATTAAGAGAAAAAAAGAAAAAAAGAGACAAGAAAAAGGTTACCAAAATGTCTAGCTTTTGTTTTATTGAGTTACAACAAATGAGCAACAAGTTAGAAAAATTGGATTTATTCAAACTCCCTAGCATTGTGTTTGTGCAGTGTACTGAAATATGGGGAAGGTTTCAAAACGCGGCTGGTCCGAGAAACCCAGCGGCCGGCTCCTGCACCCGCTCCCGCACGCACGCTCCCGCTCTCCCTCCTCTTCTTCCTCCTCACACCCACCCGTACAGACACCCCGCACAAAGGAAAATTAGCAGGACTTGAAAAAAGTGCACTCAGGAATCTAGAACTGATCTAAGAATTTAGTGGCAAGGGTTAATCAGGAATTTCTGTTGTGCGCTGCAACATCTAAAGCTGGCGGACAGCCTCGTGGTCGTGCTGTCCGTCCCTGTACCAGCCCAAGAAACGCAAACAAGTTCAGATTACGAAGCATCTTCATTTTCTCACTCCAACCCCTCCGGGGGTTGCACTGCGTGTTCAAACAAAAAGTGCTAAAACCAAACAAACAGGAAGGAAAAAAAAAAAAGGCATTGTAGCAAAGATCGTCAGAGACCCATGGAGTGGCCTCGTTTGGGAAAAGTGAGGAGCTGGAGAAGACTCGCTTCATAGGAGCACAGGAAAGCAGAGATTTAAATACTTCAACCAGTAGAAGATGGCCATAAAACAAAACAAAACAAAACGAAAAAGTCAAAACAACAGGGAAAAAAACCCAAAGCCCCAACCAAGCCAGACCGCCCCTCCCCAAACCCAAACTGCATTGCGTGGGCTGAAATGTAAACGGCTGCCGGGGTGGGAATCTGGGATCGGATGTCGATCGGCACCAAAGAGATTCCAAAAATTGCAATTTTTTCTTCAAACGCTTCCGAGAGGTTGTAGGGCCTCCCCTGGAGATCTTCAGAAGCCGCCTGGACGTGGCCCTGGGCACCCTGCTCTGGGTCTCCCTGCTTAAGGGGGGGACCAGGTGGACCCAAGGGGGCCCTGCCAACCTAAGCTGTTTCGTCATTCAGTGATTCAGAAAAAAATCTCCTCTCCCCCCTCCCCACAAAAGACGCCTCCCTCCCCCAAAACCAACCCTAAAATTTTGCCATGGCATTATATGCAAGAACAACTTGCAACTATTAAAAAGTTAACAAAATTTCCACGTCGTACAAATCTGTTCCAGTACAGGAAGAGGATGGGCAGGAAAGTGGGTGGGAGAGAAGCGAAGGAGAACCCTATATACAAGGACCCTTTTTTCTTTCTTCCTTTTCCTTTCCAATGCAGTAGTAGGACTTTGGCACTATAAACAACCCCATGACGGTGCTCCACTAGAGTATTTCTCACCGTGCCTCCGCGAGCACGGTTTGAGACTTGGAGTCGCAACACACTCTCTCTCACCCCAGGCAGGAAAATAGATTTTTGCTCTATTTTCAGGCAGAATTCCCCTTCATTGTCAGGACAGCGCAGCTGATGAGTACCCCTGCAAAAATTAAAGAAGAAACATATTAAAGACACCACGAAGAGACACTTGGGCTGTTGACTAACGCAGCACCCAATTTACATCCCTGCAGCTGCCGTGGCGCTGCATTTGGTATTAACCATCCCCTGAAGCCTGTCCCTATCACTGATGCTGCAGCAGGGGGCCAGATTTGTTCTGTTGTGCCTGTCACCCAGCTAATTCCCCCCTACAGACTGCTGATGGGGACAGAAAGCCCAGCCTCAACTCTCGCCGATTCCTTGCTGCTGCAAACACCTCGGGCAGAGCCTGCACCAGCTCGTGGGTGACACCTGAGGGCTGGGGGCAGCTGCTTTGTGACCACAGGAGAGACAGAGCTAAGGGCAAGGAGACTTCAGGCCTTTCTTCCCCAGCAAATCCTCTCATTATATGGCACGAATTTAGCAAAGAATTACACGAACTCGAAACCAGCCCTCAAACAGCTGCCTGCCTCCACACGGCCCTATGAACAGATAGGGACACAGGGCAAGGGCTCTCCTACAGGGAGATGGTAAGGGATGTCAGCCCTACAGGGATGCCAGCCCTACAGAGATGACTTCCAGTGTGGTTTTCCCCATGAGTGAAGCGTGAGAGTGCAAGAAGTGTGAGCACCGACTCAGGCTGCAGCTGCAGGCGGCAGCACGGGGTGGTTTCTCCTGCCCCAAAGCTCACCACAACCTTTATTTCACACCTTTTACGAACGTTGCTACTGGCTCTGTCATTTCCCACGGAGGCACTGAGCTCTGTCTGGCATCTGCACCTCAGCAAGCTAAGCTTGAGCCAACACAAAAGGAAAAAAAAATCCTCCTTGCCCTTGCAGCCTTTCCTCAGACAACCCCTCTGTGTTTTCTAGAGCACTGCAAATCCATAATTGCTGCTTTGGGTTTTGCTTCTCCCTCTGAAGTCCTTCATTGCTGGGTCTCCAACACAGCTGGTTTTAGGGGAAATGATGAGTCCCTGAAATGCTTCGGTTCTGTAAAAACTGCTGGGAAGTCCCACACTGCCTTCAGGACGGGGGCTGTGGATCCCACCGTCAGCAGCAGGCGCTGCAGCCAGCTTCATGGATAGAGCACCAAACCACAAGAAAAACGAGAACTCGAACAGAAAGGAAGGGAAACCCCGGTGCTAGTAGCTTTCAGCAGTCTCAGACACTGAGGAATGTGCTGGGCCACCAGCATCCGACTGATCTCAGCTCCCACCGTGGTGTGAAAGGAGCTGAGGACATTGGGAGGGCCCAGACGGCTGCTGATGCTCAGCACCATGCAGCAAGCAAGGCCTGGCTTCTCTGGGGCCTTCTGGTGACCACCTCCCAGATCTTGGCCTTCAACCCATCTCGACAGAGCTCCCTGGGCTGTGGAAGGGCAGCACAGTGATCCCCAGGGAGTGCTCGTGACCCTGGAGAGCATCTTCTACCTCAGTAGAAGGCCTTCAGGCCTGAAATGGAGGTTGTGAGAGCAACCCTGAAACAGAAAGTTTTCGGTGGAGAAGGTGGTGGTGGTGGGGGGAAAAATAGCACATTTCTGAGAAAAGACAAAAGCTCCGGTCTGAGGAAATCTTGGGAAACCCCTCCGGGGAGATAAAGCTGTGAGGCTGCCAGCTGCTCCGGCGTGCTCTGTTCCTGGGGCTGAGCCGTGATGTGCTGCATTTAATTTGAGGTGGATTTCTGTGCGTCAGGCTTGTGCAAGTGGTGACAAGAGACCTGGTTTTGACCCTTGCTCTTGGAAGGCAGGAATCTCGCCACGGATGGACAGGGAGCTCAGGCTGTGCTGATAAATGAGGGATGAGAGGCTTCATCACGCAGCATCCAGGACATTTTTAGTGAGGCCGTGCAGAAGCCACTCAGCATCCCGAAGGTGCCTTATGGGGACAGGCCTTGAAGCAGTGTTCAAGGAAACCTCACTCTGCTCCATGGAATTCATCTGATTTTTGGCAAAAGTTTCAGATAGGCAGAAACAGGCTTTATATCAGACCCCATTAGCCTGTGGATGGTACAGTCAGGCAGTCAGAAAGTCCAGCAGAAGCAACTAAAAATGCATCAATTTTGAAGAACCCATTTTCTAAGGCATCAGGTCCATCAAAGCTGTAATACAAATGCTCCCTAATGGTTTCAGTAACTTACAAAACTACCCTGGGGAGGCAAAGAGGGATCTGAGAAGTTCTGCAGTGCTGCAAGTTTTGCAGAAGGTGCACAGAAGTTCAGGCAACAACAGAAGTACGGAGACTGAGCGCCGAAAAATGTTCACTTTAAAGCGCTCCAGTCAGGCTGAGAAAATAGCAACAATGTGAGTATCAAAGGAGCACGTTTCTGCATAAAGTGCAGCAGTGAAAGTTTCATATCATCACTGCAGCTGTGCAAGCGCAAAGAGGAGGAAAAGTCCCTTGTCAGCAATTCAGCGCTTGGCAGCATCTCCTGTGTGCAGCCAGGAAGGTGACACGGCCCCTCGAAGGTACCGAGGGCTGCAGCGTTAGGAAGAATCAGACTTTTACATGAGAACAAGCAGAAACAAGCTCACCGTCAGGTCTCACACGGTCTTTGCTTTTGAGTCATACCCTGGGTGTCACCTCAGATAACACCTTGCTAGTTCAACTCCCAAGTCTCAGTTTAAAATCAAACAAGATAAGCAGGCTTCACAAAAATAAGAGTGACAGTTTATCCTCAAGGAAAAAGAAGCCAGGATTTTTCCACGGGTCCCATCAGTGCAAGGGATAAAGCTCCCAGCTTTCATGTCACCATGACTGTGACAACGCCTCCCACCCAGGCACTGGCACTTCTGGGCTGAGATGTGCTGGGAAGATGATGTGGAACGAAAGAGAGAAAGGCTCTGGGTTTTTCCCTCCCTTTGGTTACATTAGGGTACGTGTTTATAGCTGGAACACCAAAATGATCTGGAACGACAAACTCTGACAGAAAAATATAAGCCCCACTGTGCAATTTTTCATTGCTCATTGGATTTTAAATACCAGATGAGATGCTGGGTCTGGTTTCCTATGTGACTGCCTGGCCGTGGCACCCCCGTGTGCCTCTGCAGCAGGCAGAGCAGCTTCAGGTGACATCCCCAGCCCGTCCTCCTGTGTTTGCCACAACCTGCTCCTCACATCCCCAGCCAGCAGCTTCTGCAAGTACAGCCCAGGACAGTTTTGTATCACAGCCTGGAGCTTTAAAATACTTTGTGATACAGACACAGTGACATTTCTTGAATGCCCAAACTATAGTTCAAAATGCAACCACTGCAGGGTTGGAAACCCTTTTTAAATTCAGAGAAAGTGCCTAGCAGAATTAATTCTTTCTAAAATCCGAGTGCTCTAATTGTTAGTGAGTGGTGCTGTGCTTTCTGTTGGGTAAGCTGTAGTGTAAGGAGACTCCAGCTCAGGAAAGACGGGCTCTGGTCTCGGCTGTGCCATGCACAGAACTTTAAAGGCTCTGGGGAACTCAACACGCAAGTCAGGAAACCCTGACAGAGCTTGCTCCACATTTATACCTGTGTAACTGTGATCAGAAACAGGCCTCAGGTCTCCAAACAACACATCCTCTCACGTTGTGAAAGCTCACATAACCCCCCAGCCCCCTTAAGAAAAGACCCTGCAGCTTGCTTTTAAATTCAGGATCCTGTGAAGAAGAGCTGCTAAAACACCCACACAGCTTAGTCTGGAGCATTTCCTAATCCTCTACAGTGAGCAAGCAGAACAAAGCAAGGCTGGAGACAGTTCTCACCTGCAAGAGGAAGAGAGCACATTTACATGAGCCGCTTGAGGCCCCACAGCATTTTGTGCTTGCTGTTGCATAAAGAAGCATCGCTGACCCGGGCCCTTCCCGCAGAGAGCTTTTATTCTGCTGCAAAGGAAGGACCCGGGGTGCAAAACCAGGCGCTGCAGCCTCTGTCCGTGGGAGATCAGTGATCTGTTAGCAAAAGGGCTGTTGGGAACTAGTATCACCTATTATTTCTTTGCATGGCTTCACTGGTGTGTTTTACATCAGGCTCTGCAGAGGTTACACGGGTCATTTGAAGGCAGAAGTTCAGGGCTTAAGCACTTACTGGAAAAAAAATAAAATCTAAAAAAAAAAAAAAGCCCTTAAACGGGAGTTGACCCAAAATGAAAGGAGAAACCTGGCGCACAGCACTAACCCCTCCCTAGCAAGCAGCTGCTTCAATTTATAACCAGGACAGCTCTCCCTTCTGCTCAGGCATCCAGCAGGCACCAGGACCCAGCAGGGATGTTTTTTTGGGGGATTTGCACCGAAAAGGAGCTAGGAGATGCTGGAAACACACCCGGCCTGAGGCCGGCCCGGAGAAGCAAGGCACCACCAGCATTACCTGTCTATACGTGGGCATTGTCTCCCGATATACTTTCAGAGTCAAAGTCCGCCAGCTCCGCCTGGCCTTCGGGCGCCGCCTGGCTCCAGCTGTCTGTACAGTCCGACGCGGCATCATCCTCGCCCACCGTCACCTCCACCCAGTTGACCTCGGCCGGCTCCTCGTTCTCCTCGCTGCCGTGGCCGTCGTGGCTGTTGCACTCCAGCCTCTCCGCACCCTCCGCTTGGTTCCCCAACAAAGAGTCTTTCAGTGGCTCGCAGTCCCTTTTTGCCCTCACCACTGTTTTCCCCGCGTTCTCTTCGTTCAGCTTTTTGTGCTCCTGGTAATGCTGCCGGGACACTTCACTACCATTCTTTGGACTCTCAGTGAGTTTTGATCCCTTTTTCTGGTTTTGCTCGTTATGGCCATCAGCAGCGTACTGCTGCTGGTACTGGTCAATCCATTTAAGCGACCCCGTTCTTAGCGAAGACCGGTTTTCCTTGAACCAGCGAACTATTTCAGTTCTTGTGAGCCCAGTCTGAGATGCTAACTGGTCATACTCCTGGGGTGATGGCCACTGAGTTCTTGCAAATGTGCTTTTCAGTAGATGAATCTGCTCCTGGGTTTTCTTGAATGTGGCAGAGGACCCAGACAAAGCACCGGGGAGCTGGGAGCTATTCAGCAGTTCTGCTTGGCTTATTGCACCGTTGGGAGTTCCTTGTTCTTTAATTTTTCTGTATGATCCCATCGAGTCCAAGACAGCTTGCTCCATGCTGTCCCGTATCTTTCTCCGCTCAGAGAACCACGAATCAATCTCCCTCCTGCTCAGCTTAGTCTCCACTCGAAGCCTGTCCAATTCTCCTTGGGTTGGAAAAGAGCATCTCAGGAAGCTCTCCTCGAGGGCCCTAAGCTGCTCTTGGGTTTTCTCTTTGAACTTCTGGGGTGCAAAATCTGCATACGGGTGGAACGAGCGGCCGTGCCGACCCAGTGAAGGCGCTATTTGATCTTTCCCTAAAGCATCGCCGGTGACGTGCACGATGCCCCTCTGCCTTCGATACCTGTGGTCGCTGAACCACTTCTTGATCTCACTCCGGGAGAGACCCGTTGCCTCTATCAGCCGGTAGACTTCTGTGTCGTCGGGGAACTGGCTTGCTATGAAGCTGGCCTTCAGCTCCGCTATCTGCTCCTTCGTCTTTTTTCGCTCGCTGGCTGGCGTCAGCGGTACGGCGGTCAGCTTGGCGGGGCTCTCGGGCACCTGAACTACGTGAGGACGCTTGGCCTCCGGGACACTTGCTAGGGTCTGTATCGTCCTCTTTTGCCCCTGGTTTGGGGCAACAGCAAGTGTAATTGGTGAACAGGAAACTGCTGAACCGTTTGACACAGGGGTTAAAACCAGACCGGTCTGGCCCAGTATCTGACAGGGCAAAGCTGTCTGGATGATGGGAGGGGGGATTTTTGCCGTTGCCAAAGGAGCTGGCAGGACGGTGATGGTTTGGGGAACTGCCTGGATAGTACCGTTGAACATCTTCTTTCTCGCCTCCTCCACTTCTTCGGGAGACCAGCTGATGCCGTGCTTCAAACGTTGCGTAGCAAACCAGATTCGGATCTGTTCTTCTGGATGTTTTGAGGCTGCTGTCAACCATGACAATTCTGCTTGCGTCGGGTAAGGGAATTTATTAAAGGAGTTGATCATGGTTGCGTTAGTGTCCAGTGCAGAGTTGTATTTGGTACTATTCAGAGGTACCGGGACCTTGGGGACAAGGTTAATATTTGGTGGTAGCTGTACAGAGGGCATAACATGAGCTAACACGTCATGGAGGAGGTCTCCGTTTATACAAGCAATCGCTTCAGTGGCTTCGGTTATGATGCGGGGGAGAGCACCATCCACGTGGTTTTCCGTAACTCCTTCTTCTGGCTTTTTGGGACCCTTTTTGGTTTCCCCTTTAGGCTTTCCCAATTTCATCATCGGCGTTTTACTCACACTAATTCCCCCATGAAGCGAATCCTCACACTCTGCATTTTCTAGCCCACTGCTCGTGACAGTGACATCGTTAGTGGTGGTCTCAATGGACTGCTCTAAAACAGTCTGGTTATTGCGTTTAATTAATTTCAGTTTAAAGTTACTCTCTCCTGGGTGGTATTTTGTGTTGTGGTCAGATAAAGAATCGTATTTTTTGGTTGTGAAATTGCATTCGGCACACACATACAGGGGGTTGAGAATGACATTTGGATGCTGAGTGTCAACATGCTCTGTAAATTCATTTAAGTTTTGTGTAGAGTAAGGGCAGTATTTACACTCATAACCGCCCTGGGGTTTCTTAGACTGATTTTCAGCTGGGGGCTTTGCCTCGACCACTTCACAATCTTTTACTGAGCTTTCTGAAGGCCAAGTTTTTTTAGCGTCCTGCTGCGGTGTGCCAGCCCCCTTCTCTTTAGGAGTTTCTATGCGCTCTGTGACTTCCTGTTCCACCACTTCAGAAGTTCGCACCATACAGGGAGTTGTTGACTTTCTTTTGCTAGCCATGGCAGCTGTTTGCAGCAGGCTGTGGTCCCAAATGGTGACTTTTTTTTTGGCAGGGTGAGCAATAAACTCAAAAGATCTTGCAAATGGCTCCAACCTTCCCGGATTACTTGACTGTTTTGTTTAATAAAGGATTTCAGCCCTGGCTGTGACCATCAGCTCCAACAGCAGACCCATCAGCTGCATGACACCTGTGAAACAAAGCACACACCATTAGGCACTGATCTGTAAAACATGGATTGAGCAAAAAGCCACAGCTCAAGATTTATACATTTAAAATACCGTTTTGGACAATGCTAAACTCTCCCCCTGCTACTCTCCCCATCAACTTAAGAGGCAAGATCTGCCCACAAAGAATAAAAGCAGTGGATAATTCACAATGAAGTGCACCACAGGTAGAAAATGACTTTGAAACAAGGAAGATGAACAGACAGGGGATTTTAATCTCCACTAGAGTCAATGCATTTAGCTGGAAAAGAAAGAAGACACTGCTATAAATACCGTACCTTTTTATAGAAGCTGCAGTTTCTATTAATTATTATTTTGAAGCATGCAGATCTGAAATTGAGTGTGATTTATATTAAACTTAATTACTTCCCACTGTCACTTACCTTGTAAATATGTCTACTAAATGATTGTGGTTACTAATGATGGGTGATTTCTAAATAAAGCTATAGGGACTGCCTCGCTTTTAAAAGTAAAGGCAGAAAGAATAGTTAATGTAAGTCAACATTTTCAAAGGTCTGTGTTTTGATGAGAGGTGGGTTCAAAGAAACTGCACAGATCTGTGGAGGCCTATCGAGTCTCTTCTGGAACAAAAGTTTCCTTAAAGTACCACTTTTCACTGAAAATTGATAAAGGCAGCTAGCAGAGGTCATAGACATCCTTAGATCCCTTTTAAATAGGGTCCCTTCTTGTGACCCTGCTGATATTCCCATTGGGTCCTGATCTGTGCACTTAACTGCCTACAGAATTTAAAAAAAAATCCATTTTAAAAGCACGATTCACATGGTGAAGTGGTTTTGGAAGTTCTTAAATGTAAGAATTCCATAAAAATATATGCATTTTAGAAGTGTTATAAATGAAGTCTCAACTCAATCTGAATTTAGTAATATTTATCAAAGGCAAGCAAACAGCGTTGGGTGCGCAGGGAGTCTATGCTCTACCAACACACATACACAAACATCAAACTTCCTAAATATACAGAACAGTCTCCATTTTCAATTCCTTTTCTTCTCCATATTAAACCCGAGTATGCCTATACATATGTACAACCAGAAGAAGTAACAAACAATCTTTTAAGTTCCATGACTGAGAGAGCATAGTTGGAGTTGGTAATCCTTGGAGGCATAGTTGGAGTTGGTTGAAGTGCTCCCATATCTTCCATGACTTCATTAATTTCTCTCAGATCATATAAGAGTCTCCATTTTCCATTCCTTTTCTTGATTACAAACACCAGAGAATTCCAGGGCTAGTCGTGGGAACAATATATCTTGCTTTAAGTTGTCAAGCAACTCGGCCTTCGGGCCTTATGCATCCTGTTCTTCCCGGATCAAACGGAAGCAGATCCGTCTCCTTTTCAAGGCCAATAGTTTTTAGTTGCAGAGTCCCACACCTTGACCTCAAGTTGGTTCCATATTTCAGGATCATAAACTATCTGATTGTTAATGAGAATAAGCTGTAAGGTTACCAGGACAGTCTTTGTTTCCAAGGCCGTATGATTCCCCATAATGCGCAACTGCTCACCAACGAGGGGCAGTTGTGTATGTGGGTCTGCTTCTCTCAGCTTGAGCTTCTTCCCAGCTCCAGTGTGCCATTTCCAGAGACTTTGAGAAGTTTGCTGAGTTTGGCTGAACCCATCTTCATGAGGAGGTCAATGTGCCTGGTCTCTGTTCTGCTAGCCTGTCCCTATTCATTCCTGTTTCATTATATCGTGTTTCCTTTTCATCTTGAGGACAGGCTCCCCTCTTACACCCTTCGCCCCACAGCAGTCCTTTTCCAACAACTTTTCACTGGTCAAACAACTTTGCTCGGCAGCAGCAAACACCCAGCGACTTCCATGCCTTAATGGCTGGAGAACAAGCAACCCGAGACTGCATGGCGTCTCCTCAATCACCCTTCTTTGTTCCCTCTAAACTTTTACATTCCTGATGGCCTCATCGGTAAGAGTCTGATGTTATCATCAACCATGGGGCTTGCTGACCTCCATGGCCACACTCCCACATCTCTCCCTTCTTTATTAATACCAACCATCTTCTTGACATGAATTTTTATTTCATATATCACAAAAGGATCTGAAGTCAACATCAGTCAGTACAACCACAAAAAAAGAAAAACTACACTAGCTGTGTTATAATCTACCTGTGCTCATCAGGGGTGTGTGTGTGGGGAGTGGAATTCCATTGTTATAACAGTTTCAATAGAAAAGAAAAAAAGATGTCTTTCCTATTTCACAAAATGCCTTTTCTAATCAATTCTTGACTCTAATTCTGCTACTCTTCCTGATCAGATGGGCTCTGGATTTGTAATGCTTCCAGACCTGATGGGAAACTCATTGTTTGACATCAAGGAGTCCATGGGATGGGATGTGGGGGGCACCAGGGTTTACAGACTTGAGGAGGATGGAACGTGGGTAGGGCCTGTGTGGATTTTTGTAGAAGCACATTAAATGGAGAATCTGAATTAGAGATTTTATCTCTAAGAAAAGGCAGACCTTTTCGTGAAGCTTGTAAATGATGAACTGTGACCAGCACCTAGCAGAATCACCAGCATGAAAATCCAATGAGATAAACCCCACTGCAGTTCCCCCAGACACATCCAACAGCAGCGGGCAGTTTCCAACCACCTCGTTGCTGCCCCTGAACCTGCTCTTTTCACCTCTGCATTGCCATCAGAGCCAGAAACAATTTCTGCTCAAGCAGATGCTAACCACTTAGCTCTGTTTGCAGTTTATCAGTACTTTGAAAGTCTCTAGAGCATACTCCTGCTGGTGTGCCCATTGCATATCCTACCCCTACTTGTATTTACGGAAACCTAGAGTGACGTACTGACAGAAGAAGCAGCTTCGGCTGGGGATAAGCGCAGAGACGGCAGCTTCCAGCTCCATTTCCCCAAAACCCAGCGTGAACTGCTTCTCTATACAGCACTTCATGAAGTACTTTTGCAGGTAAGGCTCTGCTGAAACACAAGCTGTGGAACGGCAAAGATGCAGGATGGAGGAGAGGCCTTTCGGAGATGCTATTTGTTACACTGCGGTTGCCTCGGCTTACACGTGTGGTGCTCCACACTTACAGCCACCACCAAAGGCCTGACCAAGACCAGGGATGCTCCTGCACCCTTGCTCCAATTTGATGAAGTGCTGCAGCATTGCGTTGATGCTTGAGGGTTTATTTAAGCTCTGGGAAATGGCACATCTTTGCTCAGCTCAGTGAAGCAGGGATCGGACTGCCTGCAGCATGATATACCTGAAAGGAAGGCGTGGGGAGCTGGGGGTTGGCCTCTTCTTACAGGTAACCAGTGACAGGGCCACAGGAAATGGCCTCAAGTTGTGCCGTGGAGGTTCAGGTTGGAAATGAGGAGACATTTCTGCTCAGAAAGAGCAGTCAGGCACTGGGACGGGTTGCCCAGGGAGGCAGGTAGAGTCACCATCCCTGGGGGTGTTCAGGGAAATGCTGGACATGGTGCTTGGGCACATGGTTTAGTGGTGACATTGGTGGTAGGGGGATGGTTGGACCAGATGATCCTGAAGGTCTCTTCCAACTTTAACAACTCTGTGATTCTATAGCTGTTCCTTAAGCATTATTCTTGGTCAGGATGACATGGTGACACCTTCCTCCAACCTGGGATCACCAACGCTATCATTATCATTCCCCAAGGCATCAGCACCTCTGAGCCACCCATGCCTTGGGTTTCCACCATCTCTGTTATTTTTTTCCCCTTCTCCCTTTTAATAATAAGCAAGCAGATAACAGTGGAACAAATGATGCCTGGTTTTCTGCAGATTTGTGCTGACTGACCTTTAAACTGGATTACTCTGAATATTCTCTGTTATTTCCACATATTCCTTCAAAATTTCCCTCTTCACAATCGTCCTCCCACAGAGTATTTTGTCTGTGGTCTGTCACTTGCTGAGTCCCACTGCAGATGGGATCAGAAGTTAGACACAAACACAACTGTCTGAACACCCATCTTCCTAGCCAACTATTTTTAATGAAGCTTGCAGAACATTAATCATTCCGGAAGCTTCTTTGCTATATCAAATCTGGTTTAAATGGGTCAAAAGGTGAGAGAAGGGGGTACAATCGGCTGTCCAAACCAGGCTGCTGCTGGAAATGGGGTGAAGGGAATGGGGTCACCTCACACTGCCCTGCAGATCCCACTCATGACACTGATGAGGGAAGGGAGGTGCAAGAAGCACCCTGGGAAAGGCTGCTGGGGATGAGGATGGAGCCACAGCTCCCCGATACTCCTTTGCTGCTCTCCCTCCCTGGCCACACAGCTTAACTTAATGGTCTGCTCCTTTTCTGATGTGTGACCTTCTGCAAAATTCATGTGGCAACATCAGCAAAAGGAAGAAAATGAAAAAACATCAAAGACAGAGCAAGGCTTACTTACGTTTCACTGAATATCAATCCCCCTCTCCCCCCAAAAAGAAGAAAGAGCTAAGAACAAAAAGATAAAGGAATGGGATGGGAAAGAAAGACTGGAGAAAGAGAAACATCTAGGCTACTACTTTGGATCAATCAAATGTTTCTTAAAAGTCAGGCTAAATGTCTTGAATTCCCCATTCTCTGGAAGCTCGGCAAGCTCCCTGCCACGTCGGGTTGCTGTGCCAAACTCCCACCTCTCACGAGGATGCAAGGATCAGCCCCAGGCACGGATGCTCTGATACAGAACATGGGCCAAGGTATCTCTGAAACATGTATAAGTGGGTGGATGGATAACAAATTCTGTCTGCTACAATTTTACTAGATATTTTTACATATTTCTTCTTTTCCTACGTTCTATTTCACAGTGTTTTTCTGTATTTCTACCTGCTGCTTTGCTAACTCTACACATTGAACAGTTCTACCACACAAGAATCCTTACCCACTATACAAATCAACCCCAAGTCAAATGCTGCTTTTTGGAGGTCAGTAACAAAAAAATGAGTTTCAAGCCAAGATGTGTTGTTTTTTTTTTGTTTTGTTTTGTTTTGTTTTTGTTTTTGTTTTTGTTTTGTTTTTGGGAGACCACAACCAGTGAGGGTTTGTCCCTTTGTCCCAAAACAAGGGGAAGAAAGCGAGGCCCACCAACTGCGTGTACGAGGAGTTTATTGGGACCTCCAAGCCGCTGCTCCTCCAGGACCTCGGTAAGTGCCTCACTCAGGATAAATATGAAGTTGCTAAAGCATTTCTCTTGCCTTGGAGCTCCCAATCAGTTCTCACAACGAATACGGACCACCCATGCCACATCTCTGTGAGACAGGCAGGGGACCGCACAAACCTGACTGCACAAACCACCGGCTTTTACCTGCAGGTGGCTGGTCCTCCAGCTGGCAGTGACTCCCCAGATTTTGTGACACCCCTCAGCCACAACCAAGGCTTAGCAAGCAGCATGTCGAGACGGCAACACAAGCCACACTTCACCAAGCCCCTGTTCAGCTTGCTCCAAGGGACAAAATCCACGTCTTGTGCCAGACAAACGGGGCTGCACTGGGTACAGACTTCTCCTGGCACACATACAATCTCTGTCACTAAAGCCAGCCTGGTTCACTGCTTTTGTTTTATTACGGATGGGACCCAGGACCACTGGCCTCCCTTTTAGCTGCTGTCACCACCATGCACGGGGTGCAGAAGTGCTGTTGGCAACTGCCCTGCGAGCAGTGAAAGCCCAGACATATGGGGGAAGGCAGCCCTCACCCCTGCAGCTGACCTGCCTTATCTCCTGCTGGGCTTGCCATGCTGCAAGGGGGAAAACAGCAGAAAAAATAAATATTGGTTATGTTTGTTTTTTATTTTTAAACGAGCAGATGCACAAAGCAGCCAAAGGCAGCCAGGTTAAAAACAAAAGCGCTCGCCTCCAAGCAGACAGCTGCCTCCGTGAACCAGGTCCAAACCAAACCACAGAGCCCGCCTGCAGTAACAGGAGCTTTCGATTTGCTTTGCTGCTGCAAAGCAATCAGGACGGGAGCACGCAGGTCAGAAGCAATGTGTTCTTTTCGGCATCTCTGCTCAAAAAGTGCATCGTGGCAGTTATGAGAGAGGCCCCAGCCTGGTTTTGTTTAATTTCCAAGAGCTAACGAACTAACCCAGCCACAGCCCTCTGATCTTTCAAAGCTCTGTTTGAATGACTCTGGAGAATCAGCCAGGAGAACAAAGTGGCAACTCATTTGGTGACTTGGTGCATGACCAGGGAAATGCCAGATTTCCTCGCTGCTTGCTGGCTCCCAGGCTGGGAAACTGCAGAGAACTATGCAGGGAAAATAAACCGCGGTTTTAGGTCTGGCTGTGGCTGGAAAACATTTGCTTGGGTAGCAATGCCATCTTCCAGCAGCAAAGGATAACTCCTGCCTCTATAGGTTTCTCAAGTGAAGTAAGTTTGGGCAGTGAAAACACTTTTATGCTGGTAAAGCTATAACTATCCTAGTGCACTTGGCAGTTCAGAGCTGTTAAAAATAAAACCCCAGGGCACTCTGTGCCAGTGGTACTAAGCTGACTAGAACTGCTCGTGTGGACTGGCTTTACAAACAGCAGAGTTCAAGCAAAGGGCTGGAAAAATAAATCACAAACCTTTCTTGTGCTGAATTTTGCCATCTTCTCACTTTCTCCCATTTTTCCTTTATTCCCACAGCCAGTTTAATACTACCTCCCAACAAATTAAAAGGAAAAAAAGCAAATATTCAAGTAGAGGCTGAACTCCCTGTCACAGGACTCTTCCCCCTGGGCTTTGGTGGCAGGGTCCCCAAAAATATGAGGGAGTCTGCAAAAGCTATCCCAAACATAAGCAATATCAAATAATAATAATGATAATAATAATAATAATAATCAGATAAAAACTGCCGCAGAAAGGGAAAGGCACACCAGAAACGCCACTATTTCACACTGTATCTCACTTCCAGCTCAGAGGAGCCAGGACTGAATGAAATGGATGCAACAGAGACCCCAAAGGGGTTGAAATCCCCACCCAGTGCAAATGGATCTGTGTTTTTCACAGATATACTTTTTAAAAAAAAAAATAAAATCCTGTAGTGATGCTTGTGTGATTTGCCAATAGACTCCTCTGTTTTTAATCTCACCGGATAACTTGCTCTGCCCTATGCCAGCATCTGGCTGCAGCCAAAAGCAAACAAAACCCCATGTCTGAACATGATGTTCGCTATCACAAAGGTACCAACAACTCCTTGCAGCTCTCCCATTCCCCCTTCCCAGCTCAGGGTTGCAGCAGGAGTGACAGCACAACACCTGCAGGTGCTGCCTGGAAAGGATTTGTTGGTCACAAGCCTTTCTGCCCATGGATTTTGGGGTGTTGCCCTGCTTTATCATGCAGCAAATCAAAAAACACTTGACTCCAACCAAGATCATGCCCACAGCTTGGCCCTGTGCAAGAACTGCTATTGCTGGAGAACCCTGTAACTCCCCTATGACCATTTATTCCTCACCCATGGAGGCAGCCACAGTGTGAAGATGAACAGTACAGCAGAGCTGCTCTCCTGCTTCCTATCAGAGAGGCTGAACTCATATTCATTAATGTTGTGGCAATATTATGCTCCTACAAATGCAAAGAAGAGAGGTGAGAGATACATTCCATGGTGCAAAGAGGAACATGCCTTGGGTGATGTTTTTCCTTCCTTACAACTCTTGTTAGCATGCAGCTGCTGCAGCAATATCAAAAAGCACATCAGCCAGCACAGCAAAAATGCTGTTGCTCTCCACTGTGATAACACAGTTAAAAACATTGCTTAATTATATGCAGGAGAATAAGCAGAAGCAAACCAGGGCAAATAATTCCTACATGATGGATTGGGACTGCAATGATTTACAAAGGGAAAACCACAGAAAGAAAGGAAGGTTTCTGAACTGCAGAGTTGAGCTTTTAAACAGCATTTAAGAGAGAGCAGCCAAGAGCTCTGACTCTTTTGCTCTTCTTTGTAAGCTGAATAAAGCAAAATTAATGGGGAGGTATACAGATTGCCACAGCGATAGTTTTTTGAGACATGAGAAAATAAAATTGAAAATGCTGTAGATTTTTAATTCACATATGTTGATGGAGACATTTCTAATTAGAAAATAACCACGCAGATGTTTGTGGCGGGTCATGATGGCCTGGCGCATTTTCTTTCCTTTAAGACTCAACTGCTCACACATTTCACATGTGAATAGCAAAGCAAAGTGCCCCCATACTCCTGACCCGCATCAACATGACTTGTGAAGCTGGGTGCCAACACCTCCATGAAGCAAGGCAGGAGCAGCCCTGATGCACGCCCTGCCTGGGGGAATCCATGCCTGCAGCACGGCCACCGAGAGGCACAAATACACACATAAAACACTGATGGGTGGTGGTGATGGGGATGAGTTGAGGGTGGGATGAAATGCAGTGCTCAAAAGGTGCTAACAGTAGGAGAAAACCCCAGAGAAAGGCATGCTGAAGCCAGTCCACATGAACGCTATCTCTTTGCAATTACAGCTCAGGGTCTACGTGATCATGGTGTGGAGGAAAGAGATGGAGAAATTTATTCTGGAAAACACAAGTGTTGTGAAAATAACCTCAGAAGGCTTTACCAGAGTGAGCTGTGCTAGCCAGCACCGTACACTAGACATCTTTCAGAGTATATTGCTCATATATGGTATGTTCTTTGAACTAAAACGTTCTCATTCACACCATTGCAAAGCCAAAGGCATGGTAAAAACTGCAGGTTTTCTGTGCTGCTGGTTGTATGAACACAAGTGGCCAACCCCCTCCCAGAAATGGGCAAGCTGAACATTGTGTGCTGTGAATTTTCTATCTTAAGTACTCATCTGCAACCACTTTTTTTTATTTTTTTTAATTCCCTATTTTAAATGCAGGTTTAAGTAGTTTAGTGGCTAAAATGAAGACTGGGAAAGTGATACAGTACCCTACCCATAACGAAAAGCTCCACCTTACAGACTGATTCAATGCTTGCATTGTAGCAATGGCTGCTTTCCCAAACAAGAGAGTGGCCTTTCCCTCAGGCCCCACGGGAATTGTCCCTCTCCAGCCCCCAAGGGGACGGGACAGGCCTGGGACAGGCAGGTGAGCACCAGTGATGTGCCCAACGTCATGTCCTGCACCTGTGGTGGAGATGGGGACAACACCCAGGTTTCCTCACTTCCTGGCCACTGCCTTCTCCTCTGGAAAATGGGCTGGCAACCTACAGCTTGAAGGCCAAATGGGGCATGTGGGCAATCATTATCAGCACACAAGGGCCATGCCTCTCACTGATTATGAACTTGTTTCCCTCAAGGTGTGTGTTTCTGCAAGAGGCATCTGCCCTGGGGTCCTACTGAACACGCATCTTGCTGGTGCTCTCTGCTAGCAGGGAGAGGACATCCCTTGCTTCCCATGCATGGAAGGAAAGATCCCCAAATTCCTGTGGAGTCTGCAGCTGCCCACGCTCAAAACTCAGAAGATGCTGGTGGGTGTTCTCCTGGGGCCTTGCTCTCCCACTGGGGAGGGAAAAATGCAGTGTGACCTCCTCCAAGCAAGAGGATGCATGAATCACCCCCCCAAAAATACCGGTGGGTGCATCAGCAGTTGTTCAATACCTGCACGGGGGTTAAGCCCAACACCCTCCATCCATGGCTTTCAGGGGCAGCGAGTTCCAGAGATTAGTCACGCACCGTGTCAAAATTATCTCCTCTAATCAGCAGCATGTTTACTCCTAGGGTGGGTACTTGCGTGTTCATCAGAGAGAAATAAAGACCAACAGATTTCTTAAGAGAGAAATAGAAACACTATAAAAACATTCATTCTAATTAGTTTAATTACTTGTCTGTGCAGCTCACTGAATCCTCATCACTGGAGTGGATTAAAGTTGCTGGATTTAAGTAATTCTTCATATTGAGCTTTTATCTAGCACCATGTGGTGGGATGACAAGAGATTCACAAACACAAAACAGAAATTATCTGTACACAGTATCTTCAACTAGATGGCCAAAACCTGGATGTAGCCACATTTGATTTTACACATTAAAACCAGTTTGTTTTGTTTGAATATTCAGTGAGTTATTTTATTTTATTTTTAGGTATGCCTTTAAGGAGCGAACAATTCCTAGGAGGGTTAAAAGCGGTGCTCTTTCCTCTAGCGACTTCTAGAAATCATTTCCCATTTGTTGGGAAAAAAAAAAACAAAAAACAACAACAACAACAACAAAAACACACAAAAACAAACAAACAAAAATGTTTTAACAGCAACGTCTGGTCCCCTTCCTCCTTCCTGTGATCCTCCATCTAGGCAGCTTTTATATTGGTATATTCCTGTATATTTCAATTATTATTATTTATTCTTTCTGTTCAGACCTATGGTTATTAGAGGGACCCTATGCCTGCAAAGCAGGAAGAAGATGGGTTATTACAGAATGAAGGCATTTGACTTCTTTACACACTTGCAAAACGTAAGCAATAGCACAGAAATTTTCCTGCTTCAGGACTTCTCACACTGCTCATTTCCCTCAGCATTTTGTCCTGCCCTGGGAACCGCAGTACCCATCCTTTAGTCAGCTCAGCAGCGAGTTTTTCAAGTAAAATTAAGGCCCTCACAAACTCTTTTGAGCTGCATAGGGCAAACAAAAATCACGTGTGCATACTGGGTGTTCTTCTTGCATGGCTCCAGGATAGAAATAAGCTCTTTCTCAAAAAAAACCCACAACCAACTTAATTTCTCTACAAGCAGCCCCTAAATCTCTCTCCTCCTGACACAGGCAGCACACATCACACCACAAAACACCGAGGGAAAAGTGCCCAGAAGACCTGATAGAGGGGAAGGAACACAGGCTGAGGGCAGGAGACAACTGGTGACCACTTCTCAGCAGGGTTTAGATTTGAGGGAGAGGAAAAGGAGAAATCCAGGCAACCAGGGTGCTGAGTCTGAACAACAGAGGCAATACAGGCAGACTTACAGGATGTGTGGCCAACACTATTTGTCCGACACGGGGAGCATCCCTTGCATCAGCCTCATCCAACACAGCAGCAGCACTTGGAGGAGTCTATGGAGTTCCCAAAAGAGAGGAAGGAGCTCAACAATTAACACAAAACATTAGTAACCTGCGTGTCTATAGCTGCACACCTCCCCCTTTGACTCACTCAAGATGTGGTAGAAAAACGCAGATGGTTGTGATTTACAACGCTGGTGACTCACTGCACCTCTTCCCTTTCCCCCCACCCCCAAGGGCTTCTGTGTGTATCTTCATGTTCCCAGATGAGGAGTACAGATCAGAGGAGAAAACACCACAGACAGGCTGGTGTAACATCTCCCTCCCACAGCATGGTTTTAACATTGCTCCCCAGACCCTCCTGTTCTTCTCTCCTGCCCCCACTTCCCTTTCCACTCATCTATGCTCTGTTGAATTCAATGGCTATCGCTTCTCGTTGTTCAGATTGACACTGCCTATGCAGTCTGAACCTTGGCACCACCAGGAAAAGCTTCAGAAAACAGTAATTTCCAATTAAAAAAAATTAGGTCTGGCTTACTATCATAATACCTAAAAATATTCTCCATCTGAATGAAAAGGCCTGAGCTATGGTGCCATAAACTATCACAAAGCAGGGTTTGAGGTATGAAGCAGTGCCTGGGAGCCCACCACGCTGAGGGCTTGCACAGCAATGTACAAAAAAATGTTCACCTTGAGATTTCCAGAAGCAGGAACTTCAACACACCTTCAAAACCAAACCACCCCAAAAACTGCCAGCCAGATTTTCGGGTACCTGGACACCCAGCGTCCCCCTAACGCAGGGGGGAATATCACACAAACCTGATGCCCCAGGCACTTCAAGACAGCTCCGATTTTAAGCTGATGAAGAGTCAGCCTTTGGCCTAACTCAGGTGGTTCGATACCCTGATGAATTGAGGAGGCAAACGTGAGGTAAAACCCCACACTGAAATGCCATGTGTTGGTCTGGGAGTGCAGACAGACCCCATCACCGGGTCGGACAGCATGTTGCAGACCCCCACGCTTGCCCATGCTAGGTGTAAAACCAGCAGGTCACATCTCTACGTCCCCATTCACAAGAAAGTTGATGGCTGCTGGTTATGAGGATTTAGGTGCTTAAAAGAAGCACCGGCCTATGCAGTGCTCCACATCCATCCACCTGACCTCCTTGTCTCCCTCCAGCCCTGGTGCTGATGGTTCTGCTGAGGGCCTTTCTGAGCATCTTAGTGTAAATAACTCTCATCCTGTCACATTTTACATTACATTTTCTTGTGCTGTACTTGTTTAAAGGAAAGGCTGTTTCAAGAACGGCCTTGCCTCACACCATGGAAAATGAACTTCCCCGTTCAGAGCCTTTTCTTCTCTGACAGCAATCACACGATGTCCACCGAGTATGTAAGACAGGTAGATTTTCTAGGGCCTTTTTCCTGAAGTAGGAGCCTGCCCTTAGGTAGTTAATGACCTACGGTATTCAGAGGATCCCAGCAGCCCAGCATCTGAAGGGTTTACGGCTGTTGAGGCACCTATCCTCACAGCAGGGCTGTGAATTAAGGCAGTGCCGTTATCCCCATTGCTCAGATGGGCAATTAAGGCATGAAGAGATTGTGGCTGAGGCTTCATTAAATGGTCAAGCCAATTTACAGCTTGCTGCTGCCAAATGGGATGGGGTAGAGACAGTGCAAAAAATCATGCCCTACCCACCACAGTCACATGGGAAGTCTGCAGGGCTGGAAATTATATCCAGGTGGTCTGTGCTCCAGGCTATGAAATTCAGATTATCCTCCTGGCTCATGAGTTAAAAATATTTAACAGCCAGTGCAGAAGGAGCTGGGACTCTTAGTTTAGGTCCTACTGAACACGTGCTGAAGACACAAAACCACCACAACTCTGCAAAAATCAAAAGTCTGAAGATCAAAGGCCTGAGCTATTTGCCTTCCCTCAGAAATCATTCATCAGGCCATGCTGCAGACAAGCCTGTCTCTGCACGTAGGCTGCAGAGAAGCCCCTCTGCTTCTGACATCTGTCCTTACAGAAGCTCAAAGTTACCTTCCTTTGCAGCTGCAGCAACATACATTGCTAGCAAAGCTGCACCAATTCCTCCTGGTCTTCTTGGCTTGAATGCTACAGCTTAAGAATTCTCCTGCCTTGATATATATTTAAAACATATAAATCAATATATAATAAATATATATTTGCCTAAATTCTGGAAAATCCAGTATTTTAGGGAGGTTTTCAAAGTGTTGAAGACCTTCTCATGTCAACTCCCTCTAATCCAAAGCCTGTCGATATTGCTAATATAGTTGTTCTTTTTTGCTGGCTCTGAAGGCTCTGGAAGTCCTGTCCTGAAGCTGCTGTGAGTTTACCTACACTTCCCACATGCTTTTCAGTCAAGGGCATGGTTTCTCCTACTGTTGGTAATACAAACTGAGTGATCCTAGTGTACATCACATCATCCCTTAATCAGTTCCTTGACCTCAACTCTGAGGTCAAATACTGAAACAGTGACCCTCTAAAAGATGCTTAGTTGCCGTTTTCTACCACCCTTATCACATGCTGTGCCTGATGAAGTTGTTTTATTACACCTGCTGTATTTAATCTTCTGCAATTCCTGTTTAGATCACCTCTGCACACCATTTTTCTCTTATAGGCTTCAATTTTTGTATCAGCACTTTGTTTTCAAGGTGTATTTAATTATCACTCTTTTTCTTAGTAAGCACCCAGACTTCATACCCATACAAACCACTTTGCTTTAGTATAATCCTATTGATAGTATGGCAGAAGCAGAAGACCTAATACATGTTCAGCAGAAAAGGCAAAGAGACAATAAACAGCAAGTTTGACAAGACCCTCAGAAACATCTGCATGTGTCCCTTCCACTGCAAGTCACAAAACATTTTCCCAGCCTTCTGAGTATTTAAGACATCTCATACAAGACCAAAGCCACCAAGCATTCATTATCCATCAGCAGAAGCCAGCAGAAGCACCACTGATGGTCCTGACGTTCACACCATCTAAAGTCTGAAATTAATAGTAGTTTGGAGCTAAACTTAGTCTTAAGACACAGTCTTGTTCTGTACTGCTGTTCTAGCTTCTGTCACCCAACTAATATGCATTTAATACCCTAATATTAAATAGAAATACTTATCTTCCTTAGGATAATCACAGATTATGCATACAACTTTTTTAAGAAAACCCAAACACAGAGTTAAAAGGCCTTTCAAAACCGTGCTGGCTTATGGGGAAAAGGCCTGCCTTGCTCTGCCCTATGCTGAGATTTCAGGTGGGTGTGTGCAGGTTACTAAGTGTCCCTCCTGGTGCCTATCAGGCAGGATGGCAAACAAATGCATCTTGCCCCGGGCTCTCGGACCAAAGGAGCTCCCTTTTCCTCACCACAGCACCCTTTGCTTCTCCGATTTGTCACAGGGCAGAGCCGCTGCCCTCTGCACACAGTGACAGCTTTGCTGTTGGGAGAATTTGGCAGGGCCACAAAGGACCTTTGTTCGTGCCAGGACCTGGGTGCACAATGCAATCCTTCCCCCTTGTCACACACTGTCGGGTTTCCATGGCTGGGCCAGAAGCACTCCCCCGCTACCGCAACATTACCTCCCTCTTCCCACAGCGAGAACTGCAGGACAGAGGAGACAGAGGGGAGCCAGTCGCTGCTTTTTGGGGCACAAATTCCTTCAAACTCCAACCTGACTAGCAGCACAGATGACAGATCTGAGAGTGTCGGAGCTCTGCCCACAGCTTCTTTGCAGGACTTTCGCTACCTGGATGCTGCAAAACCACCAGCTCTCCGATTTCCAGGTACATTCTTGTTCTCGAGGCCAGAAACTTGGCAGATAGATGTGATGTAACATTATTCCTCTGCGCCACATTTCTCCATTTGCTCTAAATCTGCCAGCCTGTGTGTGTATGTCAGCACAGCAGGCCCGGAGCAGGGCTTTGAATCCAGCCTGTCCCACCTTTCCCTGCCATGTCCCTTACAAGAAAGGTGACTGGGTTGTGGATGGGAGCTGCCAGCACCTGGGAGCTCCAGGAAAGGATGCCAGTGGTGGGGCAGGGGATGGAGGCTGAGCACAGCCTGAGCGGCTGCTGCTGGAAAAGAGCGGGACTTGGCAGGACGTGTCTCCGCATTTTCATTTCACCCATGAAATATGCAGAAGAGATGATTACTGGATAACTCAAAAATTATTTAATGTCCCAGTTTGAAAGAAACAGTCCTTCTTTTTGAAAAAAAAAAAAAAAGCAGGAGAGTGAAAAGCATCTTTGGAAGTAAATGAAGTTTCATAAAATCTGACCACGTACTAAAAACAGCTACGTGACACACCTAAAAGTAGGATCAGACTAACCCCATCCACACCTTTGCAGACTTTTGCCATGGAGAGAGCCACAAAGAAGGGCACATTTTGTTTCTTCCATTTCTCATTTAAAACATCACGGGATGCAGAACAAACCAGTTCCCATTTCCAAAACCGAGTCTGATTTGGAACACACAAAGTTCAGATGCCTTGGCATCTGGCTGGAATGCCCCTTACACTCCCAAACCACAGAGGGACAATGTTTCACCCAGACAGATTATTTCCATGCCAAAGAATAAACTGCCAGCGACAAGAATTGGCAAAACCTTCCATTCATTTCTTTCTTACCAGTGTAAGCGGTTGCCATCAGGACACCTTAAAACACCACGAAGTGTACTTGACAGTTACCTCCTCCTGTCTCCTCCCACACGTTTTTAATTCGGGCATACTCACTGCTTCCTGCACAGAGCTGGACTCATTACAAGCATCGGCCTTTTTGTCTCCCTGGATCCCCCTCCGGCTACTTCATAGCATGTCCAGATGAACAAACTGTAACAATGGCTCTTGAGCAATACTTCAGAAATGCAGAAGAGGAGAACTGCTCGTTACAACAGTGTCTTACTGAGGAATATTTGTCTAAATCCTTTTTTTTTTTTTTTTTTTTTTTTGAAACTGGGTTTCTTCTCCTCCCGTTTCTGGTGAGTAGGAGGGATCTCGGTTGAAAAAGCCAAGGCTGGTTTATACACATAAAAAAACACCTCCTTAGGGGAACACGTCTTAGTTGCCTCTTACAAGGTCAATCAATTATTTCACGTTGCCTTTTGGTATGTCAGAAATCTTCCATTGAGCAATTTCACTCCATTAAAAAGTATCTGAAGGAATGATTTTCGAGTACTTTCTTATACATAATTGATTCTGCCCCAAAAGCAAAAAAAAAAAAAAAACACTAATCACTATTCTACAAACGAGACGACATCAGAATGCAACGCAAAGAAGCCATACGAAGGCAGAACCACAAAAATAGGAATCAGCTCAGAAGGCGGCTACTCTTGCTGCTATCTAGGTCAACAGAAGGAAAGCAAGACCTGAGCTTGAGTTTGTAACATCCCATAAACCTCTTTACTTCGCTTTTCTCCTTATTTTGTATGATTCGTGCTCTTTCCCAGCCCACCTCCCTCTCCTGTTTCAAAGCCCAAAGCTCCCCCTTGCCTGCCGGTCTCATGGATTATCTTCTTGCTGAATTTTTCAGAAAAAGGTGAAAGAGAAGTCAGAAGGAAAGTGTTAACCTGTGTCCGTGCCCTTTGTGGGGTGCAGGCTCCGGTCCCGTTCATGGAGGGACGGGATGACAGAAGTGCTAAGTTTCATTGTTTCCGAAATAACCTGTCATTTGGGCAGCCGTTGCTGCCTCTCCAGCCAAACTGTGCTGGAAATCCTGCAAAACCCTGAGCACAACCAGCACAGAAAGCAACGGCTCATGAAGCTCCCGTGCCAGACGAACCCCAAAATTTCAGAGGGATCATGTGATGCTGGCACAGAAATAATCTCCACTCAGCCCATGCATGCTAAGAGCAAAGTTTTGCGAGAAGTTCGAACTCACATCTCCTCCGACACAGTATGTTACTAATCCACGGTGCTGCCTGCCAGGGCCACGAAGCGCGAAAAGCACGAAAATGGCCAGAAACAGGTCTGCAGCACAGCGACCAGAACATGCGCTCATCCCCACTGACTTCAGCAAACACTCCTCCCCCCTTTCCTGTGTGCTGCAAAATAGGCTCCAACCAACCAGTCACTGACATCCAGCGGGACACTAATATTCGGGATTTGTTTGCCAAAACACGTGCGCTCCTTCCAAGGGAGGAAAGAAAAAACAAAAAAAGATCCTTAGCTGCATGATTTCAAGAACCGCTGATTTTGTGACCAGCTTGCGTTAATTTAGTTTGTCTCCCAGTTTTACAATGTTTGTGAAAATTTCTCTCTCTTTAAAACAAATAACCAACGAAAACCCTGCTATGAGCTCCGTGCGATGTGGCAGCTCTTGCCATGGCAACCCACCAGCTCCGAGAGCGCTTTTCTGCATGGACCTCGCTGCAAAACGAAGGAGGGCAGGGAAGGAGTGTGCTAAAAACCTCCGCTGGCCGAGTCCATCCTGGTGATCCCACCACTAAAACACCCAAGAAAGCGGCCTTGGCTCAAACCATTAACCAGTCGCTCGGTCATTTGCAGGTTGGTTGGTCTGCTTGTTTTGTAAAGCACGTTCAGTGTATTTTGTTTTCCAAACGTCACGGAAAATTACCTTTGCAGCCCCAAAAACGTTCTCCGTGCCAGAAAGGAGCACAATTAAGGCAACTGGGCCATGTTCCCAGATGGTCTCCACATACCACAGCAAGGAGCTCGCTGGGGGATGTCCCCTGGCTGGTGTGGGCAGCCGAGCCTTTGGGCAGGCTGCTTGTGAGCTCCCTCGCTGCCTCCGATAGGCATCGCTGGGTGTTGCACCCCGTCTTCTGCTAGCACCGACCTGCCGCTGCTGCAGCACGATTAAACACGGGCTGCGCCTTCAAGCTCATCTTTGCAACCACAACTTATCCTCTGAAACAACCCCCCTTCCAGGCCTTTAATGAATATTCAGAAATTCAGCGCCCCCAGACATCTGTGGGAGCTAGGACCTCCAGGCACGCGTCATCTTTGGATATTCTTCAATCTAGTCATGTAGCCAAATCCTTTGTGATTTGTGATCCTTTTTGAACCGCTCAGGATCCAAAGTTGACACTCAAGACGGCTCCCAAGGACTTTTCCCCCCTTCCTTCTTCCCAACAGCATTCCCTCTCTATCTTATCACCTGCAAGACTCTGCCTTAAGTGCTCTGATTACCCAGGCTGGAGCCATCCAGGGTTATTTCTCCCGAGGCTTTATGTGAAAGTTTAGTTGCACAACAGTTTCTGAGGTTTAGGAAAAACTACGTTCCACAGCTGAACAAAAGCAAGGGCTGATGTTGTTATCTGAAATCACCCAACCCCAAAATCCAAATAAGGTGGGAAGAGAGGAGACAATAGTCCAGCGGTTAAGGCTGGGGATGGCAGAGACCTGAAACCACATCTCCAAGGAGTGTTCAAACCATTCTCTCTCTCAAAGCTGGTATGGGCTTCAGGCAACTTTCCTGACAAAAGCATCGTTGAAACATGCATTTACGTAAAAAGCTTCAGCTCCAGCAGGTCAGCTGCCTTCTGGCAGTGAAACACTTGGTCAAAAACATTTCCTGAAGCTACTGCCGTCTCAAGACTTTTGTGATGTTCAGGAGATTAGATTAAGGCTTACTGCATGTTCCTCACATGAAAGAGGACCCTCTCCCCCCAGCTGAATTCTTGAATTACTTTTTATCTTTTCTTCACAAAGTTCTTTTTCTCTTCATCATTTCTTTATCTCATGGAAGAGATGCTGAAGAGGCTACCCAAAGATATTGTGGATGCCCCATCACTGGAAGTGTTCAAGGCCAGGCTGGATGGGGCTTAGGGCAGCTTGGTCTGGTCAGAGATGTCCCTGCCCATGGCAGGGGGTTGTAACTGGGTGGTCTCTAATGTCCCTTCCAACCCAAGCCATTCCATGATACTACGGCCTTGCTTCCTCTCTGACGCCTTTTGCCTTCTCCACCCCCACCAAAACACGAAGGGGGTTGAAAAGCTCAGTCAGGAGGAACAGGACAAACTCCTCACAGAGCTCCCGATCTGTGTGGCCTTTAGCAATACTCCCAAGCCTCTGAGGAGGAAGGGTGCTCCTGCCTTGGAAAGCCATCGTGCCTGCCATGACCTGATGCATTCAACTCCCCTGGTATCTCTTGTGGCCTCACAACAGTAAGTTAAAGGGTAAATATCTGAGGAGAGAGGGAACAAACAAGAAGTCTTAAAGCCCCTTCCCACCCATACAGGCCAGGGACTGGGTGAGCTGTGCCTCCTCTTTCCTTTCGAAAGATTTCAGCTCCAAAGAGAAGTTATCCCAGGCGAGGTACAGCAAAATGGGAACGACAGCCACGGAGCATGAAAAGGCTACAGAAATGTAATGGAAAATCCTCAATCACTGACGAGTCCTCTCATAACACTTATTGAAATAAAGGGAATATGACAAAACATAACACAATTGCACACAACACTGCTGAGAAATTGGATCTGGCTGCTGAAATCAGTTCCCAAACCTCTTCAAACACACAGCAGCTCTCATCAGTTAACTGTGTCCAAACCACGCCAAGCCAAGAAGGGACAGGCAAAAGGAGGTAGGTCACCAGAACCTGAGCTATCTGCAGAACGGAGCTGGCACCTAAATCTTTGCTGGCCTCTTTTGTCACTTGCCAAGGCTCAGATGTGGCATCTCTACTTGTTTCCTAATGAGAGGCGGCACAAAATTAAAGAGTTCAAGGGCTACGTCCATGGGACTTCTGTCTTAGCTGTTGTTGCATGAGTGAGTGAGGAGAGGAGCCTGAATATTAGATCTAGGAAGGTGAGTAAAAAAAGGGCGCTTTGTTTTCTTCTCATCATTTGTTTTTAATTCCAGATCTCATTCTTTCAAAATTGAGTTTAAACAAGAACAGGACAGATTTGACTCCTTTTGTGGAATAAATCAGCCTAACTGCTGAGGTCGGTGTTTTTGGACCAGCATAGACTCAGCCAAGGAAATTTGGTGCTGTCAGATTCATCCTTTAGGAAGGATGAAAAACAGCCACCCTGGCACTTCAAGTTTCTTCCTTTGAAGATGAAACAATTTAGAGTTGGTATCAGATGGCAGGAACTGAAAACTGTCCTTTTCCAGACTACCCAAAGATACTTTTTCAGTGCTTCAAAAGCTGAGCAAGGACATGGCCCACGCAGCCCATCAGGCACACAACAAGCTGGGGCTCTGAAAGACATCCCTCCTCTGCCTCCTGCCCCAGACTGCAGACAGAGACAGGGGCAGGAAACTGAGGAGAGCCACAAAATATTTAACCCACCAAAAGGGGCTTCAGATGGGATCCAAGGCCCGTGTTTCAGAAGAATCAAAGCACAGTCTGAGGCTTGCATAAAAAACCACACGCAGCAGAAAAACACCAAAAGCAGACTAGGAGAGGAAGAGGGAAAAGGAATGATTTGAGATTTTTTTTACCAGATCTAAAACAAGAAATCTATTAGTGAAAAATAAGTCTTTCCTCCACGGACAACCCAATTTCAGCATGAAGGTGCACATACACACAATATCTATAAAACTACACAAAACCAGCACATGCCATTGCTGCTTTTGTAGGGAGTAAGTACCACCAGGAAAGAAACACCTTTGAACCCAGACCTCTGTTTGCTTCCAGTCCCAAGTGACCCAAAAGAAGAGCTGTCTGAAGATGCTCAGTAGCGGGTCAATCTTTCCCAGTAGGTAGAAGAGCTATAAATCAATCGCTTTAAAATAAATTAATAATAATAATAATAATAAAACAACAAAAACCCCTGAGGCTTGCTGGGAAGAAGTGAAATTGGGGGAAAAAAGGTAAAGATGAAAAGAACCTGTAATCTCTTTAATGTGGCACTGAAGTTCTTATAAAGAGAAAGCACAGAAATGATAAGAAAGGGAAAGAAAGGAAAAGAAAGCAGCCCATTGACACCAGCTACAGTTTTTTTTTTAATGGGCATTAGGTCAGCAGGGCAGCTCCATCTGCCCTGCCTAAACCAGAGCTTTGATGATGTTACACGTAGTATTTTACTATAGATTTCATCCTGTTTGGCTGTAAGTTTATTTTTTTTTTGTGTGTATGCATGTATATCATGGCATGGATGATAGCACAGGGTTTTCCAGAGGGGAAAAAGGATGATTTGTAGGCAATAATGAAAACAGCAGGCGTTGGGTTGCACCTCAGCTGTCTTTTTTTGGGTTGGACAAGGGGAAAGGAGGACAGAAAGAAAGAGGCAGCAGCCAGGGGCTACAAAGGCCCCAGAGAGAAGGGAATAGGAGAATAACTAAGGAATGGCTTTGCCGTCAGGCCCCTGCACCCTGCTCTCCTCCTGAACTCAGCTATATGCACAGGAGCCACCATGTCCCCTTGTTGCTGCCCATGCCCACCACAACTCCCAAGACTCACCACGTTGGCTGAGACAACACTAATAAAAGACTTTTCTCTGCTACATTTTCACCAGTGATTTGCATCTACACGCAGATGAAAAGAGACCCCAGGCATTCTCCTCCAAACAGACTACAAAAAAGGAAAGATCATGAATCTACACTCTGCTTTCTTTGAAATTCCACTGTGCTTTTCCAACCTAATTCAATAAGGACTGTGTAAATAGACTGGAGCCTGTAAGAGTTCCCAGTAAATGAGTCGCCTGACTAACACCGATGAAGTTAGAGAACGTTTGCTAGGAGCTGGAGTCAACGCTTAAAACACAGACTGGAGACAGACCGAGCAGATTTGGAGCCTGGCTTTCAGAAAACCTTACCCCACAACCTCAGCAATCTCTTAAGTTTACCTAATGCATTTTAGCATGAAGTTTAGCATAAAGGCAGGTTAGCAATAATTGGACTATACTTTCTCCTAACACGCATGAGATCCCTGGAGAACATCGTTGTTTCAGCCAGCACAGATTCATGGTACACTCAACGGCACGCAACGCACAACTACACGCAACGCCTTCTCATCGAAGAGATCCTAGGAAGCCAAAACAAACCCAGAGCACATTTTTATGTCCATTACAATACACAAAGCAGGCATGTTACCCGAGGTGGTCACTGCTTCAGGAGAGCACAGCCGGCAGACACGAAGGACAAAGCAGAAGACACCCAGCACAGGTTGGGCCCCGCAGGGACACTGCTGAGGGATGTGCACAGACTCCCTCTGCCCTCGGGCAGGCGAAGCTGGGGCACAAAAACGCTCTCAAGACACAATAGGAAACTTCACATTCATAAGTTGCAGCAAGAACAAACAAGGGGTTAACGATTTCTGGCGGTTTTATTTTGCAAGGGGCAAGATAGAAAGGGGGATAAATTTTCAAATTTAATTTGACAATCCCTGTAGATTATATTCCAGGAAATTACTCTGTCATGTGAATACTGTTACTGAATGACATTTTGGTCCCATTATCTCAGACTCTTTTTGGCATGTATGTCAGATGTGATTCACCATATGTTTAATGACATGCAACACACTGGTTCAAATATATCCTACTAATGCACCCAGCCAAGAGAACCTTTATTTTCTTATGTTTCATGTTACAACTTAACTCAGAAATGCCTCAGTTAGTCACACAGTCCTCCTCCAATTTTAAGATCTCCCATGTAGATTTATGGAACTTTAAACAACAAAAGAAAACCTCCCGAGACAGATAAAACTTCTTTTCATAAATTTGAGAAAGGCGGGATACCA
Source organism: Netta rufina (assembly GCF_964035555.1). NCBI lineage: Eukaryota > Metazoa > Chordata > Aves > Anseriformes > Anatidae > Netta > Netta rufina. The sequence continues at coordinate 146,923,747 of NC_140124.1, read as the reverse complement.
TTTAACTGTTAGCACTGGAGATGTCCCGATCCTAGTATCTTCTCCAGCATTTTTGAGCTATTCTTGTGAAATGGTTTCTCTGTATGATAACTAGATAGGATTTTTATAGTGAGAATGTTTCCCAGACCAATAGCTCTTCCCCAATCCCAATTTGAGTGCTGCAAAAACAAAACAAGCGCCAATCCCTGCCCCAAAGAGTTTACACTGTTTCCTTCCTCAAAGAGGAGTTAGGAGGATTACTAGCTGTAAACTGCTTTGAAGATAAAAAAAATAAAAAAAAAGCAAGTGCTAAATATTGCTGTCCCCATGAGTCAACACATACTCCTCAAAACTCTCTACTAACCATTTATACCATGACAAAAATAGTAATTTTGAGCAATAAGCTCGATGCTTCACAATCGGTGGCTCAGGAACAACAAGCGGCATCAAGCGTTACTGTCTGTGCTAACAGCTCCTCACAGGCAACTCTGTGTGAAGGTTAAACCCAACAAATTTCCACTTGTGCAGTCAGGCAGATTTTGTTCAGCCCCTTTTTGGCCCAACGAAGGCAAGGCGGTGAGGGTGCTTCTGCCCTGCAGAGAGCAAAGAGCAAGAGGTGTCCACCAGGGTGACCTCAGCCCTTGCTGAGGGGGAACCCTCCTAGGTTTCCTACCTGCTCACCTCCATCCAGCTGCTGTTGTGCCGAATTTCCACAAAATAATTTGGCACCGAGCCTCTGCCAAACAGGGTTTGGGGCAAGGAGTGGCCAAGAAGCACCAGTCACCCCCAGCAGTCCCTGTGAGAAAAGATCCACAGGCTGGCAGCGTGCGTGGATCTAGCCATGCTGTCACTCATCCTTTTTGCCTATATAATAACAGAAACCAAACCCCAGACTCACTCCCAGGAACTCACTGCCCCCCACTGCAGGGCTTCTGATCACCTGCAATAAAATCCAGCACCTGCAAAGCAGCCACAGACTAATTTTCAGATGTGGCCAGGACCCAGGTCTCCAAAACCATTTGATGGGACCCCCAGGAGTTCAATGCCCTGGAAAAAAACCTGAGGTCCCATGTGTTGTATACAGGTGTCTGACAGCACTGCTGCGAATCTGCTGACCATGGTGGTGGCTGGGTCTGCACCGCTACCCCAGGTGGACATGGAAGAGGCCACTACACCTGAGCCCAGTGCTGTGGATACACCGCAGAGCACAGTGAGGTTTTTAGGAGGAGAAGCAACATCTTTGATACATACCTATTGCTGTGCAGAGACCTGATGGGCACAGCAGCGCGCTGGTTGGGAGGTAAGAGACACATTGCAGAAGGGAGGTGTCAGGAACAGGCGCGCAGGGGCTGTGATTTGCGGGTGTAATTCGCCAGCTAAGCCTACTAGGATTTTTTTATACACGCTACGAAGACTTCCCATTAAACCCACCGGGTTGAGGAAGCGATAAAATCACGCGCAGGCAGGATGAGAGGGCAGCTGGGTTGCCAAGAAGCAGCGTGCAGCCAAGCAGAAGGGGATCTGCAAACGCGGCCGTGGCACGAAACGGTGGCTGCAGGAGGGGCTGACGAGTCCTGACTGAGACCCTGTGCAGGAAGGGGGCTGCGGGAAATCCCAGCCATCGCTGGAGGCACAGCGAAGCCCCTCCTGGAAACCCAGCTCTATGGAAGTCACCGTCTCCCTCCTCTCCTTTCATCACATCCCCGCCTGCTTCCCAGGCTCAAAACCCACCTAAAAGCCACCAAGATGATACAAGGTGCTGTAGGCTCTGCTAGCCTTGCACCACTTTTAACACACTGAGCATCCCTCCAATTTCCCTGCCACCTCAGGACTGTCCCAAGTGTAACACCGCCGTCAGGAGTCGATCCAAGTGACACAATTACTCAGCCAGACGTGGCTGGAAAGAGATACTCAGCCGTCCTCGTGACATGCATGAAACGCACCCTCAGGTCTTCACAGACAGCAAAGGAAGTTGCTTTTGGAGCTGAGGAAGAGCAGCGGCACAATTTCTGCAGCACCAGACCCAAGCACGATGTACAGCTGCAAGAGGCAGGGCTGCACGTTATGCTGCAGCTGCAGGATGCTGAGGTTTCGGTCCCTAATGTGCACCAAAAGGCTTGTGCTCATTACAAAAGCAGCCCTTACCAAGGGTGTGCTGCCACAAGCAAGCTGCTTCTCACCTGCTCACAAGTGCTTTCTCCTAGTGCTATCCAAATATTTTTGAAGGGGCTGAGCCTGGCTCATTGAATTCCTCTGAAATTTCGCTCCCGACTCCACCAGAAGGGGGTCAGAGCAGGAGGCAGCTCCTTGCCCACACTCCTTGAGCACCAGAGAAATGGTCTGGCCACGGTCACTCAGCGGGCTCTTTTATTTCAGAAAAAAAATAATAAAGAAATTGGAGAATAAGGTTGCACCAGGAATAGGGACCACAGAATATTTTAGACCAGAGCTAAAAAAAACCAAAAAAAAACAACAACAAAAAACACCACAAAACCAACAACCTTTTTGGTGACAAATACACTTCCCCATGCCGCAGGACCTCGAGTCTTCTCCTGGAGAAGCTGCAGGGTGCTGTCCTTGCTCTTCCTCCCCACCCATGCTCACTGTCCTGCCTGAGACCCAGCTGGGGCTGGACTCATCCCTCGCAATCCTGACTGGGTGTCGGGGAGCAGCACACACAGCTACAGCCCGGTTTGAGCTCATTTTGAGGAGCACAGACAGGAAACGTGCCGGGTTTGTTTGCACCTGAGCCATGACTAACGCTGGCAGGGAGAACGGAGACAGCTCAGACACCAGCGCAGCGCTCGCTGCGTACGTGATGCTCCTCCCGAGCCTCAAAAGCAGCGAGATGGGGCCTGAATGATGCCACCCGTGCAAGAATCACAGCTGCATCGCAGGCAGCTACTTGGGATGCAAACCCCGTGATGCTCACCTCCACTGCATGCGCCGGGCTGCGAGACAAGGGCGTGCTCTCCAGTACGTAAGCAGACGTGCAGATTGAAGAGCTCCTGCCTTCAGGGTGCCAGCTCCCTCTGATTTCCAGCAGACCCCGTAGGGAGCAAGCAGTCAGCGAGAGACAACGCTACCAAAAACCTCCCGCGGCAGCCAAGGTGGGGGAATTGCATCCTGGGGAGCACAGGGAGCTCCGGGGAAGTCTATTGTGATTTTTGTCACTTCCCATCTTCCTCCTTGCAATTTACCTGGCTCTCTACTCTGTCCCTTGTTGTTCTCACCTTCCAGGCAGACACAAAGGTAGCAGCGTGGGTTTTGAATCAACCAGGACCAGCGGAGAGGAAAGGAAGCAAACCTGGGGCTGGCTTCAAGCATGGGGAGTGAGGGTTTTGGGGAGAGGGAGAGGCTCCAGCGTTGGTTAGATGGGGATTTGGGCCAGATTACTGGCCTGCAATACAAAGTGTGAGCAGAGATATTAAACCTTCATAAGGACAGAGGGCACTTGGTCTTGCCTTGGTCTGCCAGAGGTCATGCTGTGCCTCCCAAAATGACATGCTGGTCCAAGCTTAGTGTAAACTGAAAACCTACAGAGCGCCTTGCACTGCTGCTCACCCCTAGGAGAAGCCCTGAGTGCTCAGGCTCTGCTGGGGACCAGCTGAGCTCTTCCACTGCAGTCTGTGTTTGCAGCACAGCTTTTATTCCCCCGTGCAAATCACATCTGCCTTTTCAGGAAGACTCTGTATGACACATCTACCCAAACAAAAAAGAAGTTTCTCTTCTCTGCTTCTTCCCTCCTAGAGAAACTCTTCTTTTTTTTTTTTTTTTTTTCCACCTCAAAAGCTGTTTTCCAGGGCAGATTGGATGAGCTGGACCTGCCACATCACATGGTCCTTGGAAGCCTGAATCACTCGCAGCCCAGGTCCTGTTCCCCACACGTGCTCCTTGCCCCAGCAGCCACTGCTCACCTCTGCAGCCACCTTCACCTGGGCACAATCGAGCCCCTGTCACCGTGCTCCCCATCACGTTGTCCCTGGCACAGCAGGACCTCCCTCTATTCACCAGCAAAAGTGACCTTGGCTGATGCTTTACAAGCCATGTTGAGACCCCTGCTTGCTACAAAACCAGTCAAATCTGATTTTGCAGCAGGGAAGTTTTGATTCCTTAGCAGTAAGATATTAAGCTCAATCCTCCCCAGAGCCCACAGCAGTCTCCAACACCTTCCATGCACAGAAATATGGGATGCCACCCAGAAGAATGCTTTTAAGAACTGCCCAACGCGCTGTTTGCAACACTACAGCAGCAATACTATATTTTTTTGTTGCAATAGCATGCCTTCAGCATAAATAGGGAGGAAAACTGTAGGTATGAGAGACGAGCCATGCTGCTTGGAAGGGGGAAGGATAACAGCCCTGTGCCAGCCTTCTGGGAAGCGAGGGACCTGGTGAGACGTGATGGTGGTACGTGATGGAGATACCTCTAGTTTCAGAGTCTTCTGTGTAAGTCAAAACACCGAACAGCCTCCCTTCCCTCCCTGCAGGAAATAAAGGTGTTATTTCCAAATAACATTTCAGTACGAGATGAAGCGATGCGACGAGAATGGAGACGAAGTGTGCGATAGTGGAGTTAATCACAGCAAAGAGGGGTTGTGAGGGAATCCCACGAGACCAACACGTTTATTTCATTATTATATCACAAATGACATTAAGTATCCACCGAGTCCCTCAAGGCAGAATTCCTGCATAAAAAGCATCCCCGCTCACCAAGCGCGGTAGAACCTGCAACCGTTCTATAAATAAAAGGTATTTACAAAGAGAGCTGTTAAATATTTATTTTCCTCTTGAGACCAAGTTCTCTGTTCATTCGTCTCCGCCGCAGTACCAGGGAGCGGAGGAGCTCACCTAAAAAAAGCCCAGGAATCGGTCCAGAGCCCGGGCTGGCCCCGGGCACCAGCCTCTACAAGCTGGCGAGGGAAAAAGCATCCAACCTGGCACGGAAGCAAACAAAACGGGCATGATCTCACCCAGCAGGCAAAGGTAGAGCGAGGAAGTCTGGCGACAAAGCAGCGCTTAATAAACACCATCAAACCGCCCTGTCCCGACACAGCCAGCTTGGCACCGGGCATTTCAGAGCAGCGACAACCTTCAGTTGTCAACTGCGACTGCAGATTTGCATCACATTTGCTTTGTGTCTTGGGAACGCGCACACGTTTCTCACAACTAATGAATTACAGTGATTTCTTTTTTTTTTTTTTTTTTTGGAAACTGACAGTTCTGGGAGGGGAAGGAAAAAAAAAAAACAAAAAACACAAATCAACCACCAAAACCCATGGCTAACCCTTTGTAGTAGCGATTGTAATAGTCCCTACCCCGGCTTGCCAAAAGCTGAGTTTTAATTAAATATTAAAAAGCTATTTGTTAAAATAACGTTGCCGTGGCAACTGGAGAAAGCTAAAATACCCCAGCATTTCTGACTCACGGCATATTAATCAACCTCCAGCTATTATATAATGAGCACCCCCCCTGCCAGCGCCTGTGGCCCCGGAGCCGGGCAGTGCTCGCTGCTGGACTCTGCCCCCAGCTCGGCGGGGTTGACCCTGGCCACTCACAGGAGCTCACGGATTTTGGGGAAGCCATGCTGGGGGTGTGCACGTCCCCATGGGTGTCCAGGGACAGGGGGGCTTGGTGTGGGGAGCGTGGGTGGTGGTGGCGAAGGGGTGACACAGCCCCTTCCCTGCCAGCCCCCTGTTTCTCATCGGGACACCAGAGCATCCACTCCCCATCTGTTTCTGCCAAGGATTTTCAGAAATTGTTGGAGTTTTGTCCTGCAGCGGGTGCCTTCCGACCCTCAGGCCAACTGTGCAAACTCCGAAGAAGAGAAGAAACCTTGCCAGTGTAGAGCAGCCCTGCCCCTTCACGCCAAATCTCTTTATTTTATATATTTAAAACAACAAACGGGCACTCGCTGCCCTGGGAGGCTTTTCCAAGGGGACACTGCTTGCACTGAAGGCACTGGGACTTCTCCCGTTGCCTTCATCCATGCCACGGTGTCACCGTGAAGGAATCACTGAAGCGAACTGCTGCAGGAGGGAGTTGAACATCGAGGTCCCAGGGCAACGCTGATTTGAGGGAAGAGGAACCAGAAGCAGAAGCACAGCTGCGTGGCTCAGAGTCACGGACAACCTTCCCCTTCACAGCGACTTCATTTTGTTCTTTTAGCCCCCCCACTCCTTTTTTTATTTTTATTTTTTTTCCTAATGGAAACTAAATACCTAATCACGTAGTTATTAATCAAAAGGAATGTGGTGAATATTACAGCATTTGTAGGGCAGCTTGGTTTCCTGCTGCTTTGTTTGGGTGTCACAGGCTGTGACTATGACAACCGCAAGCAGTTATTGGACTGATGTCATTAGTGACATCATGCTTAATGGAAAAGAAAAGGAAGAAGAGACACTACCAAAAAAATACAAAGAATGGAACAAAATCTGCTTTATTCTCTTTCCTCCTGCCTCCTGGACCGGGTCCTTAGGGATGGCCACATTGGGGCTGCTGGAAAGCCAGGCAGCATCAGCCCTGGTCTTAGCAAAGCTCAGGAGGTGCTGAGCACTCGGGAAAAGCTGCCCTCCTCCCTGCCCTGGCCACAGGACAGAGGTGGACTTGATGTTACACGGAGGAAATCTCCTCACCCTCTCCTGGCTGGGGGCCGAGGGCACCATCCAGTGCCTAAGCACAGTGCTGGTATTCAGAGGACACCCCGCTGTCAGAGCTTTGATAGAAAGTATTCGTCAAGTCATTGCTCAAGCTGCAAATAGCAAAAAAAAAACAACCCAAAACAAAACTAAAAAAAACCACCACCACTACCACCAAAAAAAATCCTGAAGTCCCCCAAATCTATTCAAACCGTATCTGGCAGAGAAAGGTCCCCTGCAACAAGAATCCCCTTCACAGTTACTCATCTGGGAGTGCTGATAGAAAATGGGTGAGATTTCCAAGTTACCTTTTCCCAGCTTTTCCAATGCATACAATGTGCTTCTTTGCCCTTCGTGCTCTCCTGCCAGACCTGCCATGTCTCAGCAGCCCGATGCTGCAGCATGCCCTGGCACCACCTCGTCCCCCCACACAGCATCTCAGCATGGGACAGCAGCCACACCACAGCTGCTGATGTTCATCCTCAACTGGATCTGACCTGGAGGAAGCTCTCCCCCTGCCTCCTCCCAGGGCTTGGTCCTTCCTCTCTCCCACAAGAACAAAACCCCATGGAGGGGAACTTCCCAGCCGAGCAGCTCTCCCCTCTCTCCATAGCACCTCTCCAGGCTGAATGCCTGGTCCTGAAGCATTTTGCAGGACAGTACAGGAGGGGTAATGCAGAGAGCAGATGTTCCACCTCCGGTTTCTCCTCTACCTTCTACGTGTTGTTTCTCATTTGGCAGTGCCCCGCTACAGCCATCTCATGCTGCCCAGTTCTTTTTGGCTTCGGCCAAGCAGCCTTTCACATGCCAGGGTGTTACAACACAAGTAAATGGGGATTTACTGTCTCCTTCCACCGCTGAAAAATGGCTACTTCTCACTGCAATAATTTCAGAGCCATCTGAGACCGTACACAAGTCACCTGGGCGGCTTCCAAGCAGCCTGCTCTTCTGTTTTATCTCTCACCCTCTTAACACAGCCGTGATATATCAGAGCCTCCTGCACCGCTGCGTTGCTTTGACTTAACAACCCAGACAGCATCCACCTTGGACCAGCCGTCTGCCTTTGAAGAGCTGGAGCACAGCACGGGCAGGTCCCCGTGTTTACTCCTTCTGCAGCAGTGAGCACCGCATGGGTGCGTTAGGACAAGGATTTGTCAGGGCTTCAGAGGTGCTTGCAGAGCAGAGGCCAAATTTCAGCACTGCCTACTTAACAGAAAACAAAACGCTCATCTCAAAGAGGAGGTTGCTCAGCAGCGCTTCTAATGGATGGACATATTTTGAGAGACACAACGTGTAACGTGGCACCTTTCTGCTGAATTTATTCCCCCACACCACCTCCCTGCAGCCAGCATGGCTGTAGGGAACAAGGCCAGAGCCCCTTCTGTGTGGTGCTTTCTAAGTGATGGGCAAAAAATAAACCCCACAGCTCGATTAGCAGGCCTCATGCGGCATTAAACACCAAGGAGTGGGGAGAAAATGCTTTTGATCCAAAGGGAGATTACAGACAACAGAACTTACTGAGGACAAACAAACCCAAAACACCATCACAATCTCACACCATTTTTCTCCCAGCAAAGGACTTTGTGCTGGTATCCCTCACAAAAAGCTGGAAGCAGGATTCCCTACTGCTGGGTTTCTGCTTACCAATTTCTGAATGCCTGCCAGGTATTTATTTAGCAATTTTTACCACGTCTTTTTTCCGAACACTGATGGACTCGGTTTCTTTCCTCTTAACATAACAAAGGCCTTTATTTTTTTCAGGCTGATTTCAATTTGGGGTTTTATTCTGCTCTAGCCCAAATAGATTTGTGTTGGTGTAACACAAAACAGGCTGTATGCCACTGAAATATAAATGGAAACAAAATTCTCCTGATTTCCAAGTAACCATAGATTTGTATCACCACAGAAGAGGGTAAAAATGGAATGGGCTTCGGGCTGCTTTTAAACACCTCAAAAAACCCCAACCCCTGTACAGCTGCTCTGCTAGGAAAACTTACAGAAAAGCAGTGAAGCCCGGAGCAGTGGTACCCAAACACTCAAATTTTAACCCTGTTTCCCTATGGCCTGGAGGAGCCGCCCTGGGGCACACAGAGGTTTGTGTTGTGCAGCCCCAGCTCTTGCAGCTCAGGAGCTACAAACCAGCCCCGGCTTCTTTGGCAATGCAGAGGAAGAAGCCATGGGGTGGCTGCTGCTCAAATATATGTGCATATACTCATAATCATAGAATATCCCGAGTTGGAAGGGACCCACATGGATCACTGAGTCCAACTCCATAAAATATTGGCCAAAGTGCCTTGGAGCAAGGGAGGGAGCCAAGCCTGCAGATACCTCATGTGGTGTAAAAGTGGCTCTGAAGTTATTTGACCAGATTAGGGAAGAGCTAGATACTGGATCATTTTCTGTTTTGGTGACAGGGCTGGGAAGCTGTACACACACACTCAAAAACCACCTCACGGCAAACCCATGTTCTTCTCCCCTTCCAAAACACACAGGCTTTCTTCCTGAGGAATTCCTTGCCTCAACTCTCCAGCAATGTTTTGTCTTTTAATGGCTGGTAGGGCTTGAAAATAACAAACAAGCTTCAGATGGTGCTAATGGTCCATTCTGCTGACCATATTCATAGTTAAATGCATTCGTGTGGTTCATATCTGTAGCGAGATAATTACTCAGCCTATGTGGTAATACAATGCTGGCTACATTTTGTGGGTTGCACAGAGGTGCCAAAGACACACAACTGGTTCCAAAGCACTGGAGTTGCTTGCTGTAAACAGTTCTAAAAATGTCTTTTTCTTTTTTTTTTTAATTTTCTTTTTATGCTTCCTTCTGTTTGAGCAAACTCGGGGTTCTCACTTAAAAGGAAAATAGAAATAAAGCAGCTACTCACAGCACTGCGTTTCTTACATCCTGGGAATTCAGTTCTTCTGCCTCTCAAGGCGAGCAGAACTTTAGATACCTACAAAAGAGGGGGAAAGCTCTGTAAGTCAGGGAAAGAAAAAAAAAAGGAGAAAACTGCAAAACAGCAAACAACCCTTCCACTCTCTGCCCACAAGTTTTTTGACAAGACCTGGGAATGCTGACTGACAGGAACTGCAGCAATGTCCACTGACCACCGACAGGATCATGTGAAGGTTTGGTGCTCCAGCATGTACAGTAACACCACATAACTTGGGGGCCTCTGGGGAAAAAGAAAATCCACATTTCTGAGGCCAAAATGACAGTGGGGAGCACTCACAGAGGGATGCCCTGCCATCCTGCCGCGTTGGACTGGAAATACCCACAACACATCTGCTGCAGGCATGGGCCAGAACCAGCTCTGGCTACTGGGAGCTTCGATAAAATGTGCCTGGCTCATCGCCCTTCTCCTTCAAGGGACTCACCTGCTGGGTCCTAAAGCTAAAGTTTGCTTTCTTTGGTTTTGCTTCCTTTATTTTTTTATATATTTCCCCCCTCAGCGCTGGGAGGGAAGGGTTTGGCAGTAGCAGCTGTGCATGTGTGTGTACACACAACTGAGAAACACCCTGCCTGAGGGGCTGCGAAGAAAAGGAGAGGGGAAAATAAGTGGTCACAGGACCAGGCTGAGAAAAAAAAAAAGCAATCCATCCAGCTGCAAAAGCAGTACATCCAGCCAAATACCCTGCTCGCCAGACAGAAGCTTATCGATCGCTTCAGCGGTGCCCACAGCACCGCCTGCATCTTCAGCTCGAGCTGAGGAATTTCAGTAAAAAACTTCATGCTCTCCGCGTTATCTGGACAGAGGAAGGCTGGCTGGAAAACCTGACAGCAAATTAGAAAGAAATCACTTGGAGTCTTTCGCTCCTTCCCAGCAGCAGGTCAGGTGTTTTTTGGCTCTTTTCAGAGGAAGCCACTGTTTGATTTCCTGAAGGAATATCAGAGCTACTCGAGGAGTTGGGAGGCCAGGAGCTGTTACACAACCAAAAGATGTTTTCTAAGAGCTTAGAATAGAAGAAGCTGCATGTTTATTCATAGATAAAAGGGAAACTGCTTCCCATTTTGCTCCATCTCAAAGTAAGGCAAAACACGAGTTTCACTGAATTGTAACTGAGAAACTGGTGTTTACCCCTCCACCCGCTGAAGGGACAGAAAGTGCTTGGCACCAGAATTTTGGGTTAAAATCCCTCAATTCTCCCATTCTGTGCTACAATCCTGGTGCCAAGCAGTTTCTGTCTTTAATGGGCTTAGTCTGCTTATCTTATGTTGAATACACCCTCTGAAATCCTGCCTTTTCAGTGCTGTGTCCAATGCATAGAAGTGGCCCCATGTCTTCCCAACAGGACCAAAAATGCCCTTACAGATAAAATGCTTTCAGCCACTAACAAAATTGCCTGTAGTGCTAAGTAGCCTCATTTCTAACCTCTGGTTAGGGAGTCAATTGAAATAAATACATTATATAAAGTGCCATCGCTTCTTAGGACTGTATAATGAGCTTCACAATTTTTGGTGCTTTTCCTAAAGACTCAGCTAGTGAAGTTTCTGTGAGGATCCCAGCTTTAGGAGATGTAAAGCAAGAGGAAATCTCCTGGGTGATTAAACCCAGTCCCTCGCTCTTGTGCCGCACCACGCAATCCTCTTCAGAATTCACGGAAAAAGTTTCTACCCCTCGTGGCTATGAGAGCATGATTTAAGACAGCAGCTCAGAAACGTGTTGGTAATATACATATATACATATATATGCACACATATCTCAGATCTTACAAACAACCTGACGGTTCTGGGAGATCTGCTGCTGCTTTTGAAAGTCTGGAGTTAGGCGATTGCGGAAGAAGTAGTCACGACACATTTCGCACAGAAATGCCAAATATTTCTTTGCATCCGGTAGGTAATTGCTAATACCAAGAAATTAGGTCTTGCCCAACGTTGTTCAGCCTGAGCAGCTACTCCTGAATGGCTGCTCCTGAAGTGCTTTTTGCATTACCCCAGACCAGCTCAGGTCAGGGGAAGCTGCACTCATTCCTCAAAAATGTCATTTTGCAGAAGTGTGTCACAGCCATGGGACCAGGTGAAGGCAGAACAGATCTCTCCCAGCCACAGACAGGCACCTGTGAATGTGCAGCCACGCTGCCTTCGGACCACAACCTGCCTTCTTCTACATGTGCCACGTACACGGCTGCGTGGTCACGGACAGGAACGGGAGAGATTTGTATCCGCTGGCTCCAGCGTGGTGTCCTGGCGAGCACACGTTCAGAACAGGTGACAGTGATTTATGAATTGCCACGCACCACCTGACTCACAGGAATCGCCTCCGTGTGCTTGTACTTGGCCTGCAGCCTAGGGAGGACAACTCCAGCTCCTTCCTTCTCTGCTTGCCAACCAGCAGGCGCAACCCAACCACCAGCCCCAAGCCCCGCTTCGTCATTCTGGACGCTTTCCAAAAAGAAAAGTGGCATCTCATGTCAAAACAACGACAACAAACAGAAAACCACAAATAAACAGAAAGACTTTAACAAGTGTGTCACTCTACGAACATTAGCAGGTTTCTGCAACCCAAACATCACAGCGCTAACCACCTGAAAATGGGATTATTTTTCATTGTTCGTAAGAGATTTACCCCCAAAAAACAGATTGTTGAAATATCTTTAGTGAACTAAAATGTAAATCCAGAGCTGCTGTTAGGGCCGAGAAGAGAAATAGCTGTACTTTTTAGCAGCTTGACAGTAAGGTTCCTTTGAGACTCTTTCAACCTAAGGAAATTATCAATTTTGCAAAAGAACACTATACAAAGAGAAATGGAGTTGGGAGTCCTGAAAGCACTTGCTTTCCCCAGCTGCACTTGAGTCGAGGAAAAATAAAATCCAAACTCCTCCTCTACCTCTTTTCCTGAAAGATGCCAACTGGGTAGTTTGATCCCCACTGCCACTCTGCCCGAAGCATCAACGTGGAGCAGGTCACACCTCCAACGCCAACCCTCCACCAGCTGCAAGCAGCCCCACAAGGCTTTGGTGACCCATCACCATGCTCCCAACCTCTGGCTGCCCCAAAATGCCAGGCTTGGGCTGTCCCATGGATTGGGTAAGAGAGATGCAATGGGGAGGAGTCCTCAGCCCTCCATCTGCCTGGTGGCTTTTGGCTTCCCCCATCCATTGACCATGCCCTGCCTGAGACATCAAGGCTATAGGACAATGAAGTCCAAGTCAGCTCCTCACCCCCTGGTGTCTGTATCCCAATAGGCATTTATTAACTTTTCCGTCTAGCTTATATCTAGATTTCCCAAAAAAAACCTACCATGATAAAAATTACAACCTTAGTGAGCCGAATTACTTTGAGCACTAGAATAGAAATGCCTTCTATCAAATTAAATATTCACAGCTGTAGATAGTATTCCTGGCATACCCAAAGTGCTACCATGGGCCAAGCCAGACCATCTCACAGTTGTTCTATTTGCAGGGCAAAAGATGAATGCAGAGTTGGAAGGTTCAGCGTAGAGTTTAATTAAACCATCCCTGCCCCTATCCCTAAGCCAAACCCATAACAAAAGTCCAGAGTTTCCATCAAAGAACTGAATGCAGTGAAAAAGCCGTTAAAACAACCACCACCACCAAACCATGAAACAAAACCCCACAGAACTGCCCAGAGGTCTCTGCAAGCACATGAATCATGTGCCACACCATGCGACTGGGAACACCCGGTGGTGCCTGGGGATGTCCCTGCACCTCTTCATCCCCAGCAACCTCATCCTTGCCCCACTGGGCACTCGGCTGCCCTTCCCCAGCACTGAAAGGGATGGTGAGAGAGGCAGGAGGGACTCCGCAGTTTCCTCAGGTGTGATGAAGGGAGGCAGGCGAGGCTGGGAGCAGGAAGGCTGCCGCAACTTCTGGCATGGCATGGGCAAAGAAGGAGACTCCTGCGAGGGTCCCCTCCACCTTGGCAGCATGACAGCCACGAGCACAAGGTCCTGATCCATGCCGTGTCTCCACTCAGCTCATACAGCCTCTTTGAACCTCAGCTCACCATCGTTTTGTTCAGGGGGAACCAAAGGACTGAACCCAAATGAAAAAGAATGGGAAAGCATCGCTCCAAGCCGATTACATTCGCTTTTCAACACATTCCTAGCTGTGGATGTCAGCACAAGAGAAAGACATATTACTTTCTTTTCTATTTTCTTAACTGTTCCTAGTTTCCCTCAACAAATCAAAGCGTTTTCTTGAAGGGTGAGAAATCTCAGTTTCGTATACTATTTTAAATTGGCAGCAAGGGCTTTAAAGCAAAGAGAAGAATGTTTGACTGTGTAAGAAAATTCAGTGATGTCCTGTAGCGGAATGCTTTCTGGCCAGGAGAAAGTTCATCATTAATTTATTTGGCTTTTAGCAGAGTTAATTTATTTCACATTATTTCTCTTATCCCTTCCATTTCAGACTGCCACCCTCTGGATAGTTACCTATGAGACAAGGCAGTAAAGGTTCGCCCAGAGTAATAAATGCCTTTGGAAAGCAGTTGTCCAACTCTCCTCTGCCAAAACCATGACTGATAACTGTTTTCCAACACAGTGGTTGCTACAGTAGCACTGCTGTAGGACACTTTTGCTGCCCAGCATAGGTACAGCAGTAATTTTTATTTGAGTTTTAAACAAATGAGCTGTACACTATCCATTTGCTTCTCAGTTTTCAACTCGAAGGGATGCCGAGCCCTGGTGCTGAGATCCATCCAGGTGTTATCAAGCGAGTTTGCTTTAGAGACACAGAAAATGTGGTACATTGGGGACCAGCCAAGAACCACACGCTCCTTCCTACCCTCCACAAATATTTAAGCTTGGAACAATGGCACTGCTAGAGAGGAAAAGATCAACAGAGAAAAGAAAACTGAAGTGAACAGAAAGCAAAACTACGCTAACACATGCTAGGCCCTACGGTCTGAACACACGTGCCAATTTGGAAAGGACAGGGGTTATCATTCGAGATTGCCTATAGCAGGGATCCCACAGGATGCAGACAGCAGGCAAGCAGCATCACTCCGTGTGTGTACAAACCTATTGGAAGCAGACTGCAGCCAGAAACATCCCTAGCTATTTTCCCCACTTCGATTCACCGTCAGAATGACATATTTTAAAGCCTCCCAGTACTGTTGTTGGATTTGGCCTGGTCTCTCCCGTTTCAGCCTGATTTCCTCACCAAATGAAGCTCAGCCATGCAGCAGACACTCTTTCTCCTGCTCTTAATTCGTTCCTCCTTTGTTTCCCTCAACTCCCAAGCTGAAAAGAAAAGAAAGGCAACTTAAAAAAAAAAAAAAGGGGGGGGGAAACAAGTCAAAACAACAACAAAAAACAGACCAAGGCCAGCCAGCAACTACATTTTGCTGCTATAAAAATAAACACAAGGGGAAGGGGTTTCCCTTTTCCGGCTGTTCAGACCATTCCTCCTTTTGGCTGTAAGCATCGATGTGTTTGCAAATTCCTGCCAAACACAGCAGCCGTCAGTGCAAAAGTGGTACGAGAAACAAAATGAGCATAGGGTGTAAACATAAAGCAAGAAATCACTTCGCTCCTTTCAAATAACGGTGTGTGTGTTTCATCTACTGTTGAAAACTAGCACCAGTAGGTGTTGTTGAGTCTCTTATTTTCAGTAAGAGCATGTATCAACATCTGGGAAACTGCAGCTCATGTGCCAGTGATGGTACATCAGTGCTCCTGCACTGGGTGCCTTGCAGAAATGCTGTGGAAAGCAGAAATCCTGCACACACCAAGAACCAAAAAACAGCATCTGAGGGAAAAAATAAATGGGAGAGATGAGCTTAACAGGGCTGGCATCCTCTGGCAGCACAAATCCCTGTACTGGTGTGGCTCCCCTAGGCTTGGTGGGCACTCAGAGGGTCTGATGGCTCTATTCGCCCCTAGGACTGAAAGGCTTTTGGGAAAACTCATGCAGCAGTTGCTTTTGTGGACTTTTCTCCCCATCCGGGCAATACCCAGTGCAGCCCGGGCACTGCATCTGCGTATTCTGTTAGGAATCAGTAACTTGGGGCCCATCCTTTCCCTCCAGCTAGATCTTTTTTTTCTTTTTTTTTTTCTAAGCAGAGAACACAAAGAGATGGAACAAAAATGTATCCTCGCAGACCGCCAATTTTTCAGCCCCACAAATTGGTCCTATCCACTTATCACCCTCCTGGCAGTGATGGCTGTATTGAACATTGATTTGTTACGCCTCCAGGTCCACACCTCCGAACACCCTCATGCATTTTTGGAAGCCAAAGGAATACAGGTTCAGACACTGGAACTTTTATACATTTCCACAGATCTAAATGCTGTATTTGAATCAAATTAAGATTTGGAGTCTTGTGCTGGAGTATGTCTGTAGCAGCCGATGCTTTTTACAGCCTTCTACCTGACTCAGGATCCAGGGCATAATTACATTTCTGAGAGCAAATCCAGCTACTATTTAAATACGCCTTTGCCACACACTCCGGTAGGAAAAGGTTCAAACCAAGGAAGATAAAGTGCAATTCACATCCTACTGTGAATAGCTGTTCAGGAGAAACACGCTTTCACCACTTAAAAATCAGACAAAAAGGGATTTCATACAAAATTTATCCAATCTTTCAACATAACCTGCAACATGACATTAAGTCCTTCCTTCTCACAATATATTTAACAAGGGAAAAAAAAAAAAAAAAAAAAGCACACATGCACACCCCTTTCTCTGGTGCTCCTTGTTATTCTTCCAGAACAATTCTTCAAAGCTGCTGAGATCACTCTGTGTTACCTCCTTTTTGAAGGATCAGATACATTGCATCAAAAAGCATGCAGGAAAAGTTCTAGGGCATGAAACCAATTTCTGCACACTTTTATCTGGGTCAGCTTTTCTATTGATTCTGCAAATACCATATCATTTTTTTTAAGCTTTTTTTTTTAGTTTAAAAAGAAGAAAAAAAGAGTATCAGAACTTAAGCCAAACATCCACCTGAGCCAAGGATTAGTTTTGCTGGGTGACTCCAAATCAAAAAGGTAGATTAAAAAGAAAAAAAGAAAAAAGTCAAAAGTCTAACAGCAAAAGAGCATCTGGATCGATTTCTAAATTCAGTAAATGCCGTTTTCCCACATTGCTTCTGTTTTTATTATATACTATTTAATATCTTTGCTGTTACATGCACTCAACTTAGACAGCTGACAATGTGTAGAAAAGCTGACGTGAGAAAGCACAAGAAAAACACTCACACACACATTTTATCATTAATTTATCTCTCCATTTCTCTGCCCTCTGTCAAGTCTTGCTCCATGGTTATGAACTATTTGGCACGCTCTTCAGCTCTGTTTTATGTTGCCTCCTCAACCCCAATGTCTGTCTTGAGGTTCTCTGTAATAGAAATAATAAAAAAGAGCTGACCTCAGGTGACAAAAACACTAGATTTTGATTTAGGATGAGGTGACCTGTTGCAGATGTCTTGAATTATCAACTCTATCTGCACACACAGGTGGGAAATGGAGAAGGGGCACTTCTAGGACAATGCCTAGCAACAGGTAACAGTTTGTAGTAGCAGTGACTCAAAAAATTGCTTGCGACTCCAGATGACAGCTGAAAAAAAATTATGAAGTACTTGGGAAGTCTAATTAACTCCTGGTAAAAACAAAGAGCTAATGAACTGGCTCTCAAGTGCTTTTCCAGGACGCAGTCCTTTTAATTCTGAGATGCTTCTTGCATATTTTGTTGGTGGTGCAATGCTGGGAATAACTAAATGTTGCCCAAGAGCCTGATCAGCAAGCTTGCTTTTGCTGGAAGCTGGGCACACACTTTGGCAAGACCTGTTTTTGCAGGGATCCAGGCACATGGCGAGCGGGGACATTTGCACACGCACTATGACTTGGAGCTTGAGAGGGATCTGACTCAGCTGAGCAACTCCTTCCTGGCTCTGGGACACCACTCTGGCACTGGAGGATCATCAGGATGGATCCCTAAGCTCTGTCAGAGTTGCATTTTTACACTCCGTTTTCCTTGTCTGGAGAGTTGAGATGGAAAGATGAGTAATAGTTTCCACCACAGCAATTGTGTAACACGAAAAAAAACCCAAATCCAACCTAACAGATTTACGGTTTCTGATACACGAATGACTAAACTCCAACACTAGGCTGGTGGTTCCCTCTCCCAAGCGCCTCCCTGTCACACCGCATGTTCTCCACCCTCCTCCAGCACCTACAGCTCCATCTACTTTTATTCTAACCACCTTCCCCATCTCCCATTGCAATCTGAGGAGCCTCATGAACTGCTCAGGAGGCTCACCCAAAGAGGTGCTTCCCCAAATCCTGCTTGCCTCCTGGTAATAAGCTCAAGGGGCTGGATCGCTGTCTTCTGGGACAGGCTGCCCTTCTGCTCACTACTGAGCCATGCTGAAGTGCAGTTTTTAAAACACTTCTAATTGCAGAATTGTTGCTATATTACACCCAGACTTCTGCCTTCCACCGTGCATTAATTGATTGCTCTGAGCTTTGCAATCTTTCAAAGAAAATGCCTTGAAAAATAAGGCTGGGGAGAGTCCCATTAAACAGGGAAATGAAAACGCCTCCTTAGCTGCGCTGAAAAAATTAGGCCAGGCTTCTCTCCACCAAATCTCTAGGTATCACTGAAGCAGTAACAGTTGGCACACTTCTTAAAATATGTACAGGTTGTGACAAGGCTGGCTGATTAACGGCCAGCTTACAGTGCTTGGTAAACTCAAAGCATTGGTAGTGAATTTTAAAATCAGAGAGACACCGCGGTTTCAAAAAAGAACTTCTTCCCACCCTGGGCTGCCCATGGTGACTCTGCCCATGGCTGCCTCTGCTCTGTGGCTCCCACTTCATGCAAAATGTGTTAGGATCACCCTGGGAGAAGTAGAGGTAAAAAACTTGGGATATCGGCCCAGATTCCCACCAGTGACCATCTTGGGGTTGCAACGGGCTTGCTCTGCGAAGCAGAGGAAAGGAGCAGGGCTCCTGTCACTTCTTTGCCAGGTGATGCAGCAGGAAGGGTGAAGGGGTAGGCCAAGCACCAGGCCACCCTGCCAAACGAGGTTGCTACAGAGCATATATTAACATAAAATTAAAAACCTCCCACGCGCCTATCCTACTCAAGCAGGATGCTTTCCACAGGGAGAAGTTTCTTCTCCTGAGCTCCAGAATAACCCCATGTGCCACATTCCCATCCTTCTCCTGCTCCACTTAGATTGGAAACGCCTGTTTACAGCCAGCATCCAACCACGGTAGTGGACTTAAAATGGGAGGTATTCTCATTCCTTTATTACTGATGAGATAAAGCAAGGCTGATTGGAAATTTGGCTTCATTGTTCCCAATTAAAGCTCCCACGTTCCTCCCAGCACAAAGCACTGCCTTGCCATGGCCCCCAGAAGGCCCCAGTTGCCATCTCTGGTGGCCACAGGCCTGGACACCCCTCACTGCCCTGCATGCCTCACACCCTTGGCTGCCTGCCCAGCCTGTCTATGGCCTCTGTATTGGGATATTTAGGCTGCTGTGCAACAAATACAGACACTTTGTATGCCTGTGCTCTTGCACATGGACTTCAATAAGCTGGTTTTGGCCACCCGTCCCATGGCAAGTCACCTTATATGAGGTGGTCGCCACAGGTCACCTGAGAAATGCACTGCTGATGCTCAGATCTATACACTACGTCTCAAAACATGGAACAGTGGCTTGGAAGTACCTGGTATAGAGCAAGTTAAGTAACTTTGCCTCACTATTAGTCTCCTTTGTGACACTTTGTGATTATTTCCTAATAACTGTGGAGCAGCAGTGACATTGACCAGAGCAAGACACCAGAGCAACCTCTGCTGTCCCAATGCAAACTGTACAGTTTCGATTTAACTCAGGCTTTGACTTATTTGTATTTTTATGCTAGCATTTTCCAGATTGACTGTGGAGTCTAAGCAAAAGCTTCAGTCAGTGTCTCCACTGCCTTGATCCCAACTCAGCCACAAGCTTTCACATGTCCCATTGAAAGGACCAGGACTTTACTTGAGCCCAGAAATTCCCTTTATTTAGAGCTCTTGCCTCTACAAGGAATTCTGTAATGCTCTGCTCATAGATAACAGCAGTCAAACATTTTATTCATGATGGAAACTGCATTTAAAATATTTTTCTACTGTACTCAGAGGGGTTTCACATTTTTTCACGTGTGACAAAATAGACATGGGTTGCAAGAAGCTACAAATCATATCTACACAGCACTACCCAACCTGGAGTGTCCTGGACCAAATCTGACTGCTGGAATCAAGATGTTCAAATCACCTCTGGTGCTAAAATAAAGGCAGAATTTATTTGTGGAGGATTGAGGTCTCTCCTTGTTTTGCAGTAGAGCCGAACTAGAAATCTGTCCAGTTTCTAGTCCACACCTCAAGTTGCCTTGTCAGGTTGCATGATCTGTAAGCCAAGGTAGGGTTTTATTGTCAGGGAACATAAACAAATAGCAGGCAGTGCTGCTGATCTATCTCAGCTCGGTGCATATAATTTTAATTAAAGCATTTATGTAAATACAGATGCAAATTAGGCTTGGTATAGCATCTGGCAAATTGCTATCAGAGCCCTGAGGCTAGTGGCAAATTATCAGCATGAACCTCCACGAAGCGAAGGTACCAGATCCAGTCTTTGTCCAGGCACCCTATACTTTATTTGGCTTACATTGGCGGTAAAACTCCACATTGGTACATACATAAGAAGTTAAATAGTCTTCCGTTTGAAAAAGAACTCTTAGGAGGTAAACCAACATCATTAAAATCTGTCCTTTAGACAGCCTATGTCTAGCAAGAAAAAAAAAACACTTTTGCATTTCTGCAACACCTATCAAAGGAACTCAAAGCGTCTCTGAAATGTTAATTAATCCACACTCTCCCCAAAGGAGATCTATTTTAAAGATTGTTATATGCAGTCTGCATTATTCTCTCATTTGCCAAAGGCTCACAAGGGGGAAAGCCGCAGAGATCGAATCTGGACTTGGGAGCCTTGATTGCCTGCTCCTCCACGTCCTGATCACAAGACCTCCCTCCCCAAAAATCACAAGAACTCGCTCACACCAGAGAGGTGCAAACCTCTTTGGCCTAGATATCACTGCCTCAAAGTAGCGTTAACTTCAAAACCTTGTTAAAAGTACACGAAGGCGATTATATGACAAGAAAAATAAGGGAAAACAAATCACAAGGGGAGATTTTTTTTCTTTTTTTTTTAAAATTGAAGGAATCTTTAGATCATGCTGAAAGGATTTTATCTTTGGAAAATGAAAAGGTATAGCCAAGATAATGTTCACAGAATTACCTGCATCAGCTCTGGCTGATTATTGCTCCCCTCAAGGTGCACTTCCATCTTTACAACCTTGTAAGTAGAGATCAATTCCCCTTCTTTCAGAACCTGCATTAAGACCAATGCTTGGAAAGAGGCAATAGCTCCTAAGGCTTAAGTGCACACTTAACTTGATCAACATCAACAATGCTTAAGCACACACTTAACATTTTCCTTGCAATCTCTTGCAAATGTTCCAGTATGAATTTTCCACCAGTACTGAACAAAGTGAAATCACATTTCCAATTTATTCAGAATGGATACAAAAGTATACTGGAAACAATTCTTAATACTTATGGCAAAGAATACAAAAAGAAGACACAGTAAGTTTTGTAGTCATGCGGATACATTCATGATGTGATAAAACGTGACACATACATGACATATCATTACTATGACAACATTGTTTGGAATGCATTTGCAACCAGCATTTTGTAAGCATATGGTCATATATTGGCCCCTTCCTGTGCTCAAAATAAAAAATTGGTGGAGGGTCAGGAGCTAAAAACATCAAGCCACACACTGGCCTGTTTGCATTCCTTTGCCCTGATATCAGCTATAATAACTGCATATTCATTTAAATGCTTTGCTCATAAACTTATTTGTCTTTAGTGTTTAGCCTCAAGGAAAAATAAAAAATAATCAATAAACAGGTAAAAATAGCGAGTGTTGTTTTTCAGTGCTGAGGTGCGTGCATACATCCCTACAGTAACAGTGAACTGCTGGTGGAAGAGGGAAATGAGGAGTGATTAAGGATATTACACTGAGGTCCTGTGCACTGTGATCTGTTGGGATGAGCTAAATATGAGGGCTTTGTGCCCCAGGAAGCCGAGCATCCCTGCTTTCCACAGCTACAAACAGCACCAGCAAATACATGGGGGAAACTCGCTGGAGAGCAATCACATTTCAGTGTTTCAGACTCACCTTTGCATTTTGACGGCATTTGCTGTAGCAAAATAATTTTTTTGGGTCTATTTTCACAAAGAAAAAATGCAGATTTTCACTGGATCAGGGAAAAGACAACAAAAGATGACACAGTTCCCATTCTTACTTTGGGACAAAAACAAGCCACAATCGCAGCCTTGCCACATATTTGTTTCAAGTCAGAATCCACGCTCCCCATGGAGACCAAGTTGGGGATCTGAATGTTTTCATGTTGATAATCCCATCTCAATACACTGTTATCTGATCTGAAATTTAGCTGGCTAATGCCAGCAGACTGAGTTACTGCACTAACTTTGCCAAAGGTAACAGGTAAATTAAAAACCACAAACATCAGTAAGAGGTTTGCAAGTCTGCTGAGGCCTTTGCCATCCGTCACACTCAATTGGCACATGCTCAGGGACCTGTTTGGAAATCAGAGCCTCCAATACCGTACTGAGAAACCGAGCTATTTGAATAGTAACTCACAACATGGGGACATGGGTACACAGAAGGAAAAGGACAGGCGGGAGGGTAATGCCCTAGTCAGGGCCATGGGAAGAGAGATTTTAATTCCCCATGGAAAAATGTGAATATCAGTTTTATTCCTCACTGCTTCTGCACGTCATTCTTCTAAGAAAACTTTTCTGCATCACAAACACATGGATGGAAAATATGCTAACAGCTATCAGGAGCTTTTTTTTTTTAAACAAACAAAACAAAACAAAACCCAACTTTTATTAAAAAAAAAAAAAAAGAGGTTAAAAAAGAGGTTAAAAAAACACAAGGAACTGCTCTTTTCTCTGGTTCCCTGATAATGCAGAGAATGACCTTGATTTTTTTTTTTTCCTCAAGCAAAGAAATGTGTAACTCTAAAATGCTGGGGGGGAAGAAAGGCACAGTACTTCACCAAAGGACCTGTAGTAGCAGTGTAACAACATCAGTTCTTGAAGGAAGCCAAAGATTAAAACTCTGTGGAAAGATGAAGTAGGTGGTAAAAACCCAAAGGAGTTATCTGTGTTCCAGGATTCAAGGGGTAAAGCTGTGCTGGGAAGCGGGAAGGGAGATGCTCTGTCCAAGAGGTAAACTGGTGCTTTGTTTCCTCCGTCTGCATATTTTTCCACTTTTTATTTTTGGATCTTGCAACATTAGACAGTACTAAGTCGTGCACAGCCAGAATAACAGCTGCTGTGCCCTGCCCCAGCAAGTGGAGGGACACCAAAACCAGCCACACAAAGACAGCTGACAGAAGAGGACCTGCAACAGTAAGATGCGGCTTTCACCTCTGATGCTGAGGAGGATGTGAAAACATCCCTTTAAAAATTTTATAGGAACTAAGACCCCCACAACACCAGAAGCTCTTCAGCAGCAGACGAATACCTACACAGTGCTGTCAAAATGTTATGCAATAGATTGAGCCATTGCAACAAGCCCACCTTCTACAACAGCGCAGCAAAACCAGCTCGCAGGGCTGAGGAAGGGTGGTTTTTCCCAGCGCAAGCAAGCCTTGCCTTGGGGCTGTGCCAGCATGGCTGTGTCACTCAGGAATCACACCTCTTCATGCTTTTGGCCAGTACAGCTTTGCTGGCAGAAGTCTGCGCTGTAGGCATGGCTTAACCCCAAGCTATTTTCAGAAGAAAGCGAGATGCGATCTAACTTTCCAGTGTGCATTACAACCTGCGTCCTACAAAACATAAAATTCAGCCCTCGTGCCTTTCTACGCTGAGCCTCTCCGTTCACGGGAGCGACTGTCAGTCGCTGTAAAGCAAGCGTGGAGATGCTGATGCTGTGAAATACAAGGTTTTATTAAAAAGCCAAACAGGAGAGTTTGCACTGATCTGTAAACTCCAGATTAGCACTGTTTCAGGAAAGGATTTTGCATGCAGGATGAAGCTGTAACGCTCGCTGTTACAGACAGAAACTAACACATCTCGAAGGATGATTAAAATCCTACAGGACAGCTTCATCCCAGACTTAACCAGAACCCACCGTATTTAAGCCAGCTGAGCAGCTCCTCCATTTCTACCCATAAGCCCGCAGCTATGAGGATGATTTTACCCTTTCTTCCTCTTAATTTAAGCTTTGAAGACATTTCCCTGAGTAAGACTTCACTGAGCCCCAATGTGGCTGCTGGTTGGAGTGACTAAATCAACCTAAATGCACATCAGGCTTCATAACAATTTAAGGTAACACTTCCAAACCTGGGTACCCACCCGGAGACACAAGGCAAATGTGGATATAGCTAATGAACAGTTGTTTTTTACAAGAAATGCTGGAGAACCACAAGTCCCAGTGACCTACTGGCACTCCACTGATCACTTCGATGCTAAGACATTTTAAAGGCTGGACCTCAGACAGCGCTGTTTGAATATGCGAGCAATGGTTTTCATCTTGACAGGGCATGACAGGAATACAGTGCCCCCACCCCCGCCCAAAAAAAAAAAAGAAGGAAGATGAATGATGAGTTTCAGTGTAATCCACAGCGTGGTCTAGTCCTCAGCCTGAAAGTGCTGAAATCAGGAATCTGCCTGTGAGTGCAACCAGACACACATTTTCCTTGAAGTGTCACCCGCAGCTCAGCAGCACGCAGGAGACACATCTGGAATTTCTCTGGCTGCTGGCAGCTCAAGTTATGACACCAAGATCCCACAGCTGACCCTTGGAGACGCTTCCCTCTTCCGCTTATTTCACAGGACACCGTAAGCTTCTGCTTACTGGAAATGCTGATCATCACCGTGCTTTCTCACGTCATCAATACCTGATCACTGGTGCTTCTGGCAGGGACAGGACACAGCGTTTTGAATTACGTCAGTCTTCCCTCTGCTCTGGAACAGAGATGTTGCAACCAACATCCTTCACCTGTGATTCCATGCCAGATTGAGAGAGGAGCAGCGTCTGTTTTGGGCCAACTCCTCCTAACCACCAAGGAAGAAATAAGGAAAAGGCTCCCAAAACTTAGGAGGAGCTTCATGCTCTTGGGTGGGATGATGGGGGAGATGTTCCAGAAGGAAGAGAGCAGCTCTACAGGCGGAGGGATAATGGCACTACGGGTAACTAAAAAAAAACCACAGTTGACCAGGATCTGCTCTGCAGCCTCCACTGCAGCTGCTCCTGGAAGATCTACACCAGCAAAAGGGTAGAAACCCTGTTTTTGCATCTATCCATTTTCCAGCTTGTGGAGGAATTGCTTCAATAAATAGGAGTGACAAGAGTCACCCAAAATCTGGATGCTGGCTGCAGTCCCACAGGTCTTCCCAAGAGACAACTATGCTAGTTTTGAGGTCAAACCCAAGCTGCATTCAGCACACTGCTGGCACGTTCCCGGAGACTGATGTGACAATGGGGTCCCACCAGGGCCTGCTGCAGTCATGGGCATGGTATGACCATGTGCTAACATGAGGTTTTAGTTACCACCAGGCTGCCTAAACAGGCTCTTCACCTTGTCCTAGCAGTACAAAAGTAAGTTGTTAAGTTAAACCCTTGAAGATGATGCTGGTGAAGGACAGGACTTTGAAATTCCATCCCAGATCCATTTTAACTTTGGTCCATCAGCTATAAGTAATGGTTCCAGGAAAGGAACCAAGCATCCCTTGTCCTTTCATATTATGTGGGATAAAACATTTACACCCCGTAAAAAATAGTAATAAGAAAGTTAAGTAATAGTAATAAGAAAACTCTGCTAAGGAGGCAGAAGACCAGACAGAAGAGTAGGTCAGCCTGGATAGGAAGCTGCCTGGAGTAATGGAGCACCGAGGGACCAGCTGAGCCAGCGATGCTTCAGCAAGCGCCTGCTATGGGCCTGTCCTACCCCTGCAGCCAGACACACAGCTCGGCAAGCCAAAAAAAAAGTAAAAAAAAAAAAAAAAAAAAGTAAAAAAAAAAAAACCAACAACCTGCCAGCTTCTTCATATTCATGAGCTCTTTAATAATGCTCAACAAAACTTGGAGGCATGTTCTCTGCTGTTGCTCTTGCCCTTCTGCATAGTGAGCAAGTCATAAATATTTCAGGGGAAGAGTCCAGAAAATTTGTGAGATTGGTCCTAGCCTTTTACAGCATTAATGAGCAGGTCATTAATAGTTAATGAAACAGCTGCTGGTGATTTCAGAAGCAAAGGCAAGATGAGAACCGAAGTGTTTGCCCATTCACTACAGTGTGATAATGCAAAGGAACGGCTTGATCCTTTCATCAGATCCTTCCCGTCAGGACAGGACCCTGGGGCTGGTCACAGACCTCCAGGAGAACTGCACGCAACCCCTCTGCGTGTGGTGGCAGCCTTGTGCTGGACCCAGCAGTGGTGGGTCCCAGGGATGGAGACTGCTGCAAAAAGTCTGCACAGACTGTCCTGATGCTCCAGAAACATCTGCTGGGGGGAGAACACCTCAGGACTACGTCCAACTGAAACACAAGTGTCCCGAACACATGTCCAGGTGGGAACAGGCTATGCATGTGTGCAAGTATATGTGTACCCAGCAGATGAATATATGTAAAAATGTCACTTAAAAGAGCAGAGGTTTGGGGCTTTCGAAGGCCTCAGCTACATGTTCAAAGCTGCACCCTGAAAGCCAAATTCACAATACAACTAGGAGGCTGACTTCAAAGAACAGCTCCTATGATTTCAGCCTTGCATGCAGCGAGGGCTTCGGTGGAAAGGTATTTTTGCTTTGCTTACTCTTTCATGCCTCTGAGTTGACATCGCCTTGCCTGCATGTTCCCAGCTGGGAACGCAGCGAGCGTCTCTCAGCCGTCCCCCGTTTGCTAACTCCACATACAGAGAGCTTCACCCAGCAAAGCCTGGAGCAGCTCCAGCCTTACAGCCAGGGAAAGCAGACAGGGTGAGGAGGACAGGTCCGAGGGAACAGTGTCATTCAGGGAAGGGGACACAGATCTCCAAGTCCACGCAGGAATTCAATCCAGCGGAAAGCAGCCTACATCAATCCTGCTGCTCCCACATTTAGTCTCCTGAATTTCAGCTCACATCAGAGAGCTTGACACAGATGAAACTTCCTGCTAAACAAATGATAAGGGTCTGCAAAGAAAACCGTAAGGGTCTGGAGCTCAGAGGCTCTCCTGAAGGTGGATAAGGACAGCACAGACCCATTTCCTTAATGCCTTTTTTTACACGTCATCTGTTTGGGCTGTACCACTCAGAATTGGCAGTCAGAAGCTTTGTATTTATTGGGAAGAAGACAAGTATAAGAAAAGCTTAATTTCAAAGTCATAGTCTTAATCCTACCCTCCAGAACAGCACTGCCAAGTAGCACTGAAGTCAAGCACAGCTGCAGCATTGGGCCCTTCGTTAAACCATTAACTACAATTTGCCTAATCTATCCACAGGTACCTGCTGAACAGACAAAAGGCTTCTCTATCCCCTAACACCCTGCTTTCTCCTAAAGCCTGTGCTTCTGGACAAGCACCTCCTGGCACGATGTCTTCTAGTTTTTAAGAAAACTGGTCCTTGGCTTTGCTTGCCTTCAAACAAGACTCTGCCTGCCTAATTTCAATGCAGATCAAGGGTGGCCTTAACAGAACCTCACTGTATGAAGACCTGTAAAATAAGAGTTCATTACATTCAATTTGAAGCAATTATTTTATTCTGTAATTTGATTAAAAACTATCATTTGCCAAACTCGCCTCAAAAAAAAAAAAAAAAAAGCAAAAAAACCAACTACTTGGACTTAATAAAAAAGAACATAATTAGCAAAGAACGTTCAGTGCTTCCTTTTAAAACACATAGCATGTAACATTCCTTCCTGCTTTAACTGGGGAGCATCTGAAAGCTGTTATAAACCTTGATTTAATGACTTTAACACCTTGAACTATTTAAATCATGCTAAGGATGAAACTTCATGAACGGAGAATCCTGCCAAACCCAGATGTGCATTGGGCTTTTCCTCATCTGGCATGAACCAGATGTTTTAGATAATTTAAGAACGGATACTTTAAGATCACTGACAAGCCGAAAAAAGGTTAATGACTGAAAAAATACCCAACTGCAAATGTTTCTTAATCGGGTTTCTACCACAGTCGTCTCACTGTTTCATGAAAAACAAAACCGAAAACCAAGATTTGTGATATTTTTCTTCCTCTGCTAGCTACCCTAAAAATTTCACTACTGTGTTAAAATGTACTGATTCCAACTTTTTCAGTGCTTTTCAAGCACAGCACAGACACAAGGACCATCATGCTGCCAGCCAAAAATTCACCAAGTTGCAACCCAACCCAACTCAAGCCGAGGGGCCACCCCAGAAGGTGAACAACGTTTCAAGATGAGTATCTGTGGGTTGTAAAAAACAGAATAAACTGTGGCAAATCACAGTCCTTTCCTCTGTCCTGCAGACCCTGTGAAAGGGAGGTGAGGAAGGATCCTCCAGCAGGGTTGCACCAGCAAGAGGCAATGGGGAAGGATGCATTGGGTCCAAAGCAGCAAACTTTAGCACAAGCTGCAAGCCCAGAAAATGGACAGAGAGAGGAAGCTCAGGTATTCAATAATCAACACACTCTTTTCCTGTGCAAACACACCCTTTTCACAATGCAGCAAACTGCACCTTGCACTGCTGCACACAAAACATCCGAAAGAATTTAGAGAGGTGGTGGATATGGATGCTAATCCCCATCCCCAGGCTGCTTCCCTATACCTTTTGTAAGCAAAGCAGACCACAAACAGCCCCTAAACCTTGGCCAGCAAGTACCACACACTATTTACCACATCACAACCAATCTTTGGAGGCAGCAGTGCTAGCACTAAACACCCAATATGCTCCTTGCGATGCAGCTCGCACACTTTCCAGGGGGTGCTTCTCATTCAATAGCACATCACCGAGCAGGTCCCTTGCTCCACCGTGCACCACAAAAGCTCTTTCCCTGCCATGGTTTCCCCAGCACATAAGTAGAAAGCTACTGAACAGACTGCTTTTTTAAAGACAGGCACTGAATGATGCTGTGCCACAGTGAAATGTGGCCTTTTTTTGGTAGGCGGAATTATAAAGAGCCCCGGGCCGTACCCCACCGTGAATTTTCAAAAGAACTTGGCTCATGTTTACTATGGAAAAAATCAGCTCGGGCCAGCCGGCAGCTCACAGCTCGCTGCTCCCCACAGCACAGCCTGGGATCTAGGGGACAAGGGCAGCGAGCACCCTGCCTGGGCAGCACCCTGCGCCCAAAGGGATGTGCTGCCCTGCTATGGGAACAGGGAAAGGAAAGGAGGGGAAGGAAGAGGATACTGAAAATAAAATAAAAATGCAAAACATGATCTGAACAACATAATTCCTCCTAAACTGGTGAGGGGATGCAGACAGAGGTTTGTGACTTTATTATTATTTTTTTCCCCCAAAATTATGTATATGTGCATCCCCTGGAGATTTTGCAGTAGGGTGCATTTGGCTCTGCTGGGAGCTGGAGCTGCTGACCCTGCTGAAAGCTCCCATTCTTGAGCACTCTGGCTCACAGGTGCCTTACAGGGAGAACAGGAACTTCCACTTGCAAAGGAGCTAAAGTGGAGCAAAAAAAACGAGTTCAGATTTCAAAAGATTAACTTTAAATCCACCACCTCGGCATTCTGATTTTCTGCTAAGTGAGAAGAGATGAGGCTGGAGCTAAGACTATCTTTACAGTCTAAAACCATCTAAGAACATTTAGGTTTGAATGTAAAACACTTTAGAAAGCTAACTTTTTTTTTTTTTTTTTTCCTGTATCTGATTAACTGCAGATTTTGAAACTTGTGTTTGCCTTGAGCAACATTTCCCAAACCACCTCTATCCCCCTGACATAACCACCAGGCACAAAGATGAGACTACGGCAGATCCACAGAGGAGTGGAGCCCTGTATAAACTGAGATTGAGCAAAACTTGAGGACGCTAACTCCAGACAAAAAGAAGATACCAAGTAAGGGTAGCTGAAGAAAACAGCTCCTTCCTAACTAACACATTTAACACTGCTTCCTTGTCACTCTAATTGCTTTAAAACACATGCAGAGCCTATTCCTTCCTTAGGCCAGAAGATCCCATGCAGGCAGAGGGAAGAAGAGGCTCCCTAAGGAAGCAGTTTCCTCTGAAACTACCCGCAGATCATGATTTGCTCATCACCAGCTCTGCACCTGAAAGCCTCCTTGAAAAATCCTGCAGGCCCACAGCAAGCACCAGCCCCGCATGTCTATGCTGTCTCTCCCATGCAGCATCCCCAGACACTGTCTCTGGCTTGAAAACCCCACACAGTGCTTTTTCAGCATCTCAACACCACTGACTTCTCAAAGAAAATTAAATTTAACCCTCAAAACAGTAGCAGAATGGAGGTGGTGCCTTCCTGAGAAGACGCTGGTACCCGAGCCCAGGTTGGAAAGATCAGGAACTTTACTCAAAGCTCGTGTAAAAGGGTTTCTGGCTCTCACAGCCTTGAAAAAACCTATGCTGTCCTGAGAGATGAGGAAGAGATCCCTAAAATCTCTAACTGCGAGGCCACGACTCCTCCCAACATCTAGCAGTGCCACACGACAGTAATGACAAGCGGCATCGTCAACGTGGCAGGCTGCAGGAGATGCCCCAGGAATGCCTGATGGGGACAAGGGAACAGATGTGGGATAAAGGACTGCCAAACCACCTTGGACTGATCTTCCACGGATTTCAAGGAAACTATAACAAGGCAATGAAGGCGACAAGCACCGAAGCCTGCAATGGCAGCGTGCTCCGAGCATATCATTTAAATAAATCACTTTCTGGAGAGACAAAAGACAAGGAAAAACTCCCTGCAGTGCCTGACAGTTCGTGCTGGAGAGGATGCTGGAAAAAAAAACACAAAACACACACACAAAAAAACAAACCACAACAAAACATATTTGTTTTAGAGGTGGGAGGCAGAAAGAGGGGTGGGGAAGGCATCTTGTCAAAAACACTTGAGGCCAGAACCAACAGGACTCTCCTTTATTTCTTGTGAGAGTGAATCAGCAGCGCTCCTGAGCCTGGCAGCAAACCTGGGAGATGCCAGTGTGGCCTGCCTCAGCCTGGCATCCCCCGGCTAAGTGCCCCAAACCCTGCAGCATCCGAAACAAAGCAAACTTATGACCTCAAATTAAAACAAAACAAAAACCAACCAACAACAACAAAATCAACAACTATTTTCCCACTTCTGCTGCCTGAATGAAGTGTAACATAAAGTAACTGAAACTAATAAGCATGAAATTAGGTTGAGAGACGCAAAAAAAAAACTCCAAAGCTTGGAGGGTGAGAAAAGGGAACACATGGATTGAAGGCAAAGAGACGGGGCACAGACTCCTTGAGAAATACTAGGATTTTACTGAACCCCTCTGATGGTGCCTTTAGCAGCCGCTCAGAGCCTGCTTCTTTGGAGTGCTATTTAAAAACAAAAACCACAAAACGATTCCATGTAAAAAGAAAGGAATCACATTTTTTTCCCCTATAAAGCTCTGCTGTAGGAGATACACATCAGGTTTCTGACTTCTTCCTCTACTCACCAGACTGTACAAGAGGTTAAATAATTCTGAACTTGAGGCTTCCTCAGTTACCGTCATTGACTCAAAACAGGCAAGAAAATCTCTTTCCATTTAGCTTTTTTTGTTTGTTTTGTTTTGTTTTGGATCCAGCAAGTCAAATATGCAGTTTTAGCACTTAATAGAAAATTGTGGGAACAATAGACAATTAACAACAACAAAAGAGATGCCAAAATCCACAGGTAACTTGAGGTTGCAAGCTTAAAAAGCACTTAGTATCTAAGAGGGGAAATAAGGTCAGGACAGGAAGACTGGGAGAAAAATAGGCAAGGAAAACTAAGACTTCAGGCCCATGATGGCCTAACCTGGGCACAGAAAGCAGGGGGAGAAGCTCCCAACCCACCCCTCCTGCTGTTGACAAGAAGCTAATTGTCCTCGCCCTTGGTGCCAGCTGGGACCATGCCATAAATCACATCACTGAAATGCTGTACTTTATATATATATATATATATACATACACACACACACATACCACTTAAGAAGTTCCTACAGTGCCACAGACATTTGCCATGATGCTGAATCAGCCCAGGGCAGCATGTGTCCCACCAGCAGCAAGGCCTGTATCAAAAGCAAAAGGGCATCTTGTGCTTACACAGCTCGTCCAGCTCACTGCCTGGCTTTGGGAGGATAAACCCGTGCTCAGTAAATTCGAGGAACAAATTCTTGGTGTGGCTGTGGGATGCGGACCCCACCAAAGTGCTCATGCCCACCTAGGCCCTAGGTGCCCTGCATAAAGAGATTATAAGCAGCCTGAGGAGGAGACCTACATCACTTCAGAGCTTTTTCTGGATGGCAACTGCACCCAAGGGTGAACTTGAACCACACCACTGCTCAATAGTGCTGACCACAGCTTTTTAACCCATGGTTTATGGACTTGTGGAGAGGACTTGTGCAAATGACACCACAAAATGTCCACAAAAGTTAACTCGAAGGGCAAGCTGATGGTCAACAGGCTTGGCTTTGCTAAATAGTGTCCCTGCTGGGAAGTCTGTCCAGGGGCCACAGTGGAGAGAAAATGTAGCTATGATGAGGAGGATCAGTACCAGTGTGACACCAAATTCTTTGCACAGGCCTTGCTTCCACCACCCTGGAAGTGTGCTACTTGCAGAAAGTTGTCACAATTCACTGAAATCTCCCCACACCACCCAGATTAAATCCCCAGGAGGACTTCTACAGGTCCCCTCCTGTTCACTAATGCCAAAACCTCCTCTGCTTACCATCATTGGTCTCCCTAAACAAAAAATGGTCTCCCAAAAAAAACCCTAAATCAACAACAGAGGATCTTTCACACACCTCACACAGACACCCTACGTGCTCCAGTTGGACCAGGCCTCCCAGTTGCACCAACATGCTCACGGTACTGGCTGGCTTAAATAAAACTGCAACTCCTGCTGCCAGACAGAGACCTCAGTTTTCGCTTCAGAGCCATTTTGGGGGGTGCACATTACAGAGAGCAGCTTGCTGAGTGCTGTCCTAACTTGCAAACCACAGTGTTTCTTGAAACAACCTGAAGTGTCTCTCTCTTAACACAAAAGAAACAACACAAGGACAAAGCAACAACAACAACAACAAAAAGACCCACAACCTTACGATCTGTAAAGCCATGGTGTTTTGGGGAGGGAGGGCCAGGATGGTGATTTCTGAACTGCCTTAGGACAGCAATGCTGGAATTGAAGTCTCTTGGATTAATCTTTCAAGGGCCCTGTTCACATCATTCCCACCTCGGGGTACCACACCAACAAATACTACCGTGTATTAAAAGTATTTGCAACATTTTGGAAATCATTATGTCTTCTAGCTTTTACCTAAGAGCCCCCAAATCACTGTGTACCTCCAATATCACCGTATGATGACATCTACTGAACTCCAGGTCTATGAATTTTCACACGGGAGATAAAATAAACTAACACCACACACCTATTTCCAGCTGACATGACACACGTAAACACACCTTGACAGAATCCCAGGAATTACTTTAATGGATTAAAGTTAATGCCTATAATGTTTAATTTTCTTACGTACTTGGAATACCTACAGATACCACCAGGGAGCTGTGCGTGTTACAACCCCTGGTTTGCAGTAACTGTTAGGGAAAGGGCACACTAGCTGGATCATGGTTATGCTTGAAAGGAAGTTGAAACTCAAATTACACTCTCCACATAAAAAGGAAATGCAGCTTTGCTGCCACTGACAGCCATGCTACAATCTCAGGGAAGTCAGTTGAGACCATGTCCATTTCTCAAGAAATTATAATCAAAACACTATTTGTATTTATTCTCAGTGGATGCCTTCGTTCCTTAAGTCAAGCGGACACACAGAAAAATAACTCAGATATGGGTCAAAACATCCCAGCCGCGAGAGACTCCAAGTGATATCCCTGAGGATCACCCTAGTTAGAGCAGAGCTAACAGGGATAAAAACGGAGGATGTCGCACATGCAAGCACAGTGATGTCATGCCTGGCATTAAAAGCCTCATTTTGTATGAGGACGAGCAAAACCTGCTGTATTCCAGTCTGCTGCAGTTTGAAACTGGTTTGAAAATGCAAAAAGAAGCGAGTACCTTTGCTATATTTAATGCTAGTTTTCTCCTTTGGGGCTTATATTAAAACACCATGAAGTCCACCTCCTTGACAAAAAGAATCAAAATGTGACACTGCCAGCTTGGGATGTCCCCTGCCATGGTTTATTGGTTTTACAGCCCTTGACTGGAAATCGTGGCATGTCCCTGGGGTGGAAAGAAGAGAAAACCGTGGTACTTGCGGAGAAAGCAGCTGAAGGAGCGCACTCCTCCCAGACACACACAGCAGAGGTGTGCTGCAGGACGAAACTCTGACGGGATAACTTTTGTGGTGGCCAGGCAGGAAAAACGTCATTTTATGAAGGCGAGTAATCACATGGACTTTGGGCTGATCGCTTTGAGCTACGCACGTCTGCGAGCTCTTTCCGGGACTGAGTTCATCACAGGTACAAGGAGAGAGGACAAACAGAGGAGAGCTTGTGGCAATTCATTTCTGCACATGCACTGGGGCAGCCTGAGAGGGGATAAACACACAAGTGGCTCCTGAAAAAAAGCAAGGACTGGCCAGCAACTTAAAAAATGCATGTTTTTTTTTTATCCTTTATACTCTCCCAACCTGCTGGCCAGTGGCTGGCTTTCACCGACCTGGAGATCAATTTGCAATTCTGTGTTTCAAAGGGTTGCTGCGTCCATCCTACAGGCTGAAGCCACATCTACATCAGAAAGGCTTCACCGGGACAGGAATATATTACACAGGCAAAGCACTTCTGTCACGGATACCTCTCAAACAACACAATCACTCCTCTCCTGGTCTCCTAACACCACCACACCATGCACCCAGACAGACTCTGGGAGCTCACGTGCTATTTCCCTGCAAGGCTACACACAAGTTTCTGCTGGAAACGTCCAAGCTTGCTCCTCCTCGCACCTATAAAACTGCCCCGGCTCCAGCCAGGGGACAAACCGGCCTGAAGTTTAATCCCTAGTTTTAAAATAATGACAACACTTTGTAGGTGAAGTGGATGAAGCTGAGAGCAGCGATGATTTACAATCATTTCATGGAAAATAGTATCACAGAGGCATTTGACATGTTAGTTTTCAGCCCCAAGTTGAAAAGGGGCTTTGCTGGAGTTCCTGTCATTTCTCCTCTATAGGATGTGCTAAAACTTCCCCAACTGGGGTGCTGGCACCTGTGTTATTTGAATCGAGGTGGGACACAACAATCACATAGGAGGTACTGGCTCTGCCTCACTGACATCCCCATGCTGTGCCCTCAGCTTTGCTGTGAGCAGAGGTGAAGCCCCACAGGGCTCCGTGTGCCCCCCCAGCATCACCCACTGCTCCAGCACAGCTGGCAGGAGCTGCTGGAGGCTCCTCACCCAGCAAATCCCCCTCTTTCTTCCACCCCTGCTTCTCTGGATGCTTTTCCCCCTCCTGCTCTCCACTTTCCAATCCCCCAACAAACTTTTGCTGCCTTTCCCCTGTATGTCAGGGCCCTGGTGAGCTCCTGGGGTTTAAAAGGAGCTCCTGCCCTCACGGTGGGGATGCTCCACTGGGGAGGTGCTTGGGGAGCCCAAGGATCTGGGGACGAGGGTGATGCCCCCAGCAGCAGAGGGCAGAGGGACCCCCAGAGCCAGGCAGGTGGAGCTCCAACACGTCCCAGCTCTGCTTCCAAGTTTTATTCCTAGCAAAGAGGGGACAAAATCTGTGCCTTCTGCTTTCACCCCTCAGCCCGGAGACGAGACAGAGGGAAGAAAAAAAAATAATAATAAGCAGACAGTTGTGGGCTGGCTTTGGGAAGCCGCTAAAACAAAAGAGAAAGTCACCCCCTCCTGAGGAGGAAAAAAAAAAAAAAAAAAAAAAGTGGATGCAATGTGCCAAAGGCCGAGTTTCCCGAAATCTCCCGATCCCGTTTTGGGAGAAATCAACGCCCCGGCGAAACGGGGACTTGGGCAGCGGCTGGGGGGGGGGGGCGGGGGGGGGGAGGCTCCGTGCCCCCGGCTCTGCCCCGGCCGCAACCCCCGGAGGAGCGGGGCAGGGCAGGGGGGCTCCGAGCCGCGGCCTGGCGGTGCCCCCTCTCCGGCAGAAAGGGGACAAGAAAAAAAAACAAAACCACAAACAAACATAAAACACAACACAAACCAAACCGAAACAAAATCACAGCCCCTCAAATCCGAAGAAATCCCGGCCAACTCCGGCAGCGGGGCGCGGAGCCCGGCGGCAGCCCCGGGACCCCCTCGCCCGTCTCCTGCAGCCCCCCCCCCCCCCCCCAACCCGGGAGCTTTTTTTTTGCTTTTTTTTTTTTTTTTTCCCTTTTCCCCCATCTCCCCTCCCTGCGAGCCAGCGGCTCCCGTTGCGACCCCGCACCGCCAAAATCGCCCTGCTCGCCTCTACGTAACGCCCTGTCGAAAGCGGACGCCATATTTTCTGTTGCTGATGTCGACATAGACAAACGTAGACATGTTTTTTCCAACCCCCCCCCCCCCCCTTTCCCTCCTCCTCCTCCTCCTCTTTTCCCCCTTCACCCGAACTTGCGATCGGGAGGCAGCGGGGAGAAGGACCGGAGGGGTGGGTGGGAGGGAGAAGGGGTGGGGGGGGGTGGGGGGGCAGGGGGAAAGAAGCCGCATTGCTAAAAAATAAAAAAGCGATCAATTAAAAACCCACCCCGAGCACCCTCCCGGCTCCCCCCTTTAGGCTCCAGCACCCCCCCAGCCCCCGGTCGGGCTCCCGGAGCAGTTTTTTCCAGGAGCAAAAGTTGGGTGCGAGCGAGCGGGGCGGGAGCGCCCGCAAGCGCATGTGGGCAGGGAGGAGGAGGGCGGCCGAGGAGGGCTCGGGAAGGAGAGGAGAGGAGAAGGAGGAGGGGGGGGGGACCCCGCCTGGGAAGTTTCCTACCTGAGCCCCAAGGCGCTGTCCCCGAAGTGGCTCGGGGGGAGCGGCGGGGAAAGCTCCGCGCACCCGCTCCGCGGCTGCCCGCGGCCGCGGGACCCCGCGCCCCCCGCCCCCGCCGCGGCGCACGGCCCCCCGCGGGCAGCCGCTACGCGCTCCCGCACGCACCGCCCCGGCAAGAAGGGAGAGAGAGAGAGAGAGGAGGGGAGGGAGAGGAGGAAAAAAAAAAAAAAAAAAAAAAAAAAAACGAAAAAGGGAAAAAAAAAAAAAAAGGGAAAAAAAAAAAAGCCCTCGATCGGCGGGGATCTACGCCAAAAGCCACATGATCTCTGACGTCAGCCTGCGTATTTGCATACGGTACCACCGCCGGAGCGGCCGCCGGGGTCCCTGGGCTCCGAGGAAAGTTGGGAGCGGGGTTGTGGCCCCCCCCCGGCTGCCCCGGGCCCGGCCGCGTGAATTTCCCACGCCCCCAGCGCCGCACGCGTGGGTTCCGCCGGTGGCACCCCGCCGGGGGTGGGGGGCTCGGCCCCAGGACGGGACCTCTCCCCTCGTAGCATCGCCCCGTGGGGTTAGGACCCCCCTTTCTCGGTGCCGTCCCCACCCGTGGAGAGGGCGCCGGGGGCTGGATGGGGCTGTGCCGCCTCCCTGAGGCTGCCCCTCGGGACACCTGGGGAGGCAGGAGGCATTTCTTCGGGCTCTGCTGGGGATGGGGGGGCTCTGGGGGGGCTGCAGGCGGTGGCTGTTCGTTGCAGGAAGGTAGTGGGTATTTCCAGGGGATGCTGCAATCTCTGCCGCGCCGCAGGAAGCCTGCCCCCCATTTAAAACTGTCGTTAAACTCTTGTGTCTCTTCCCCTTTCGACCCAAGACGCGCAGCCAGCCAGGACTCGGGCTATTTTCTGTTTATTACGGTGTATTAATTACAAGAAATAATCCGCCGAGCCTAGCTTGCTGCCGGCTGGCAGATCTTGCAACAAGTCCGGGCTAACAGGACCGAGCAGCACAGCATCCCCGTAACTTCGGGGACACGCTAGCTGCGATGCGCTCCCTCTGCTGAGATGCCCTTAAATTCACATTCCCACCTCGACATCCCAAGGCTCGGAAGCTGCAGGATGTGGGACTCGGCCGTGTCCCAAAAAGGGGACAGAGCTTGGCTGGACTCCCCCCCCCGCAGGGCTCAGCGACACCGCCGGGCACCGCGGTGTCCCCAGCCTCCTGCGGGGACAGGACCGCCAGGCATCACTCGGAGTGCAGGGAAGAGGAGCCGGGAGTTATTGCTACTGGAAAGAAAAAAAAAAAAAAATCGCGTGAGAAAGTAAATATGTCAAAGCAATGTCAAGAGATTTCTTTGCGGGGATACCCTGAGCTGAGTAGGCGTGTTTTTGCCTGCCTGATTGAGTGCAGTCTCTGAGAGCTCCGGCTGAGAACGGGACGGATCCCTGCCTCTCTCCACTCTCACCGCTTTGCTTTAACTTCTCGGCTCCTCGCCAGGAGGGAGCTGCCGGGGAAGGGACG
This sequence comes from Netta rufina, assembly GCF_964035555.1. NCBI lineage: Eukaryota > Metazoa > Chordata > Aves > Anseriformes > Anatidae > Netta > Netta rufina. The sequence goes on along the minus strand of NC_140124.1, from coordinate 146,885,526 downwards.
AGCGCAGGCGACCTCCCCGGGGGCACCGAAGACCACCTCTCGGGCTTGCTGATGCTCGTTGACCTTTGGGTTTCGTCCCCGGGGATTTAGTTCCTTTCTAATGGAAATTCCGCTTTCTGATAAATACTGCCGAATGCACTTTAACTCTTCAGCAGTGGAAATATCGCCGAATTCTGAATGCTTGGTGGAAAAAAAAAAAAAGCTATTTTTTTCTGCAAAAGTACCCCCCCCTCTCCCCCCGAAGGTTTTTTTTCTAGTCTTAAATAATTTTCTGTGATTTGGGAACCGAAAACAAAGAAGAGCCACAGCGTTTTAATGACTGCTACACTTGTTAATGTAAAATACTCTTTACAGGGCAGATCAATGGAAAGGCAAGCGAAAAATAGTCTCCTTGCGGTTGTGCTAATTAGCACTTTCTTTAAGGCCTCTTTAACTTTTTTTTTTTCCCTTTTTTTTTTTTTTTTTTTTTTTTTCACTGCCAAACGCGAAGGGCTCTTTGCCCGGTTAGGTGATGCTGCCGTCAACGCCGGCTTTCAAGTGCAAACGAGGGCTGCCAGCGGGAGCCGGGTGCCTTGCTTGGGGGCAGGCTTTGGGGACAAAGGCACTTCCCAGCGCAGGTCGGGGCGGTCCCTGCGCTAAATCAGGGCCCTCTTGAGGTTCCCCCAAAACCTACATGACGTCATAGCAATTAGGAGCTGAAAAGCCATTAAGGATGGAGCACGGTTCCTGGGTTTTAAGGCGAGGAGGGTGTCGGTTTTAAAATTGTCCCAGTTTATTCCACATTGCTGCAAGGCAACTGTGGAGATTGTGGGGGTAAGGCTAAGGACAGCTGTTCCTCTGTGACTTTGCGTTTTCCCATGTGGAAGTGCAAACCAGAGACCTGGTTTGGCCATCAAGCTCCTCCTCTGAATCTGGAGTAGTGGGACCAGCAATCCGTGTGGCACCTCTGTCCACATGCTCTCCTTTTGGGAACTTGTGGCTGGGGGGGCATCTCTCACTCCTGCCCTGTCAGATGTAGGATAGGAGGATAGGGTAGAATAGGATAGGATGGGATGGGATGGGATGGGATAGAATAGAATAGAATAGAATAGAATAGAATAGAATAGAATAGAATAGAATAGAATAGAATAGAATAGAACAGAACAGAACAGAACAGAACAGAAAAGAATAGCTCACTTGGAAGGGACCCTCAAAGATCACCTAGTCCCACTGCCTGATCTCTTCAGGGCTAACCAAAAGTCAAAGCACACTAATGAGGGCATTATCCAGATGCCTCTTGAACACCAGCAGGCATGAGGCATCAACCATCTCTCTCAGAAGCCTTTTACAGTGTCTGACCACCCTCATGGTACAGAAATTGTTCCTAATGTCCAGTCTGAAGCTCCCCTGGCTCAGCTTTGTGCCATTCCCAGATGTCCTGCCATCACCAGCACCTCCCTCCCCACCTCCTCAGGGAGCTGCAGGGAGCAGCAAGGTCGCCTCTGAGCCTCCTTTTCTCCAAACTGGACAACACGAGTGTCCTCAGCCTCTCCTCACAGGACATGCCCTCCAGCACTTTTACCAGCTCTGTTGCCATTTAAATGAGATCAACAGAAAGGATCATAAATTTGCTGAGGGATAGGAGAGCAGTATTTGCAATTAGGGCTTTTAATACAAAAGTATTAATTCTTTGGGAAATCAGACTAAAAAAGAAGTATCTATGGTGAAAGTGGTGTAAATACTCTCGCTAAGTCTCTGTATGTAACTAATTTATGGAAGCCTAACATTAAAATGATGCAGGGTAAAGTAAGGAGATGGAAATTGCTTATACAGAATATGCAAAACGGAAGTTTGCAATTATTATTATTGCTATATGTTGTATTTATTTATTTATTTATTTATTTTGCATAAAGCCTCTCTTTTCAGTTCCTAGCATGATGGAAGCCCCACTGCTCACGGAGCACCGTGAGTGAGCACGCACAATTTCCCTGGGAAGCAAGGGCAGGACATTGGCTTGCTTTAAATCCAGTGCCCTCTTCATTTCCTCCGTGCACTTTCTCTAGATTTAAGGTGATGCCTGCTTCATAAAGACCTCAGATGAAGTTGCAGCCTCCCCTGTGAAATAGCACCTTGGTCAGAGATAATGAACTCTGTGCTGATATGTGTGTCTATATACCCTTAATGGTGAGGAGATGAGTGTCTGACATATGTATTGTCACATATGTTTTGGTCTTATTGAGCGTGATGGTTCCTTTCTGACTGTTTAAGCCTGTGAAATTGCAGGCTGAGTCAGTGTTACAGAGCTCCTTCCCCCTCGTGGAGGTGCAGCTCAGAGCTGCACTCTGAGGAGACTCCGTGTGTATCCTCGGAGGAGCCGAGCATCCTCTGGAAGCCAAAACAGAGGCATGGAAATAAAAACGGCTGCACGTTGCTCATGTCTCTGCTGGCCTAGTGCCGTGGCACCAGGAGGAGGCTTGTGCATGGGATGCTGCAGCAGAGAGTGGGCTGGGAGCTTCGGGATGCATTTTTTCCCCCCCAGGGGACTTTAGCAGCTCTGGGCTGGGGTCCCAAGCTGCTTGCAGGAACAACCAGGCTCAGCTACAGCTGCTGATCACACACCTGGCTCCTGGCTCCATCCCACCCTGCTCTTTATCACCCACACAGGTACGGCGAGGCCATGGCTCACAGCTGGTGTTTTTAATTACAGATTGATGCTGGAGTTAGGCTCTTGGTGTGGACATTGGTAGAAATTAAGGTAAAAACAAATTGAAAAGAGGTCAGCAGATAAACACTGTTATTTCTTCCCTCTCTTGCAGAGATATTGGTCTCTGCTCTTTGCAGGAGAGGCACTGGCATTGGCACTGTGGTCAATGACCAGTGCGGAGGAACAGAGCTCTTTCACCTCCTACACTTGCCACTCGCTCTCCAACCCATACACATTTTTCCCCCAGCAAAACATCTACCAAAATTAAGCTTTCTCCCCTGCTAAAATGCTTTGTCAATCCTATCACTTTCCTCAATCGCTGAGCTGTACAAACACAAGCTGAGGTGGAGAGCACCGATCAGACGTGCTGTCTGCAAAATGAGATGTTAAAACAAATGCACAGAAGAGCAAAGCACTGCTGCGGTCTGATCCAATTATAAGGGCTGACCTTATGATCTGTAATGCCCTTAAGCTGGGGGATGCTGTCAGGAGGCAAGATGCTTCCCCTTCAGCAGGGTTGATGGGGAAGATCAGCTGCTGAGCCTGGATGGAGAGAATCCCCTAAACACAAGCTCCCGGCGCGCCTGCACTCATCGCCTGAGCTTTCAGATGGGTCCTGGCAAGAGGCACGCAGGCATCTGTCTTTTTCTGTTTCAAAAACTCCAGGAGAGCTGATCACTTATCACGGGAACCATCTGGCTTATTCTTCGAGAGATCAACAGTTAGTCACCGAACGAGCAAGGAACATGCTGCACCAAAGTCTGCTCTCCCCATTAAATACGAGGACTCAGCCCAAGGTCCCCGAGATGCCGCGTGTGCTGCCTGCTGCAGGCGGAGGAGAGATTTAATCCTGCCCAGAGACTGCTGAGCAGCTGTGATGTGGAAGAGCTGCAGCTATGGGGATGGCAGCAACTCTGCAATGAGCCGTGGTGGCCGCAGGGATGGGGACCTGGAGGTGGGGACCTTCGTCAAGGTCACCTCTGCTGGGGAGGGGCAGCAAGGCTGGAAAAAGCTTGACTTGGTCTGCTCTGCCCCCTTGATTGCTGGTCCCCCATGTGCTGAGGGGCCTGCTGCTGGTCCCTAAAGGGCCAGGGGGCCTGCTGTTGATCTCCAGTGTGCAGAGGGACAGGAGGAACTGGGCTCAGCCCCAGAGATGCTGAGGATGCAGGGCCAGACCAGCTCAGGCTGCTGTATGGGTCAGTGTGGCTGGGGTGGGAGAACTGGGGCCTGCACTCTCCTCTTGGGAGTGATGCTTCACCATGTCCCTGCAAGGACAAAAGTACTTTCTTGGGACTCCAAGCTCCTCATTTTCTGCATTAAAAAGGGCCCTAGGAGTACGTGAGCCAGCTCCTTGTTAAGAACGTGTACACCCAGGAGGACACATCTCCCCTCTGCCAAGCACTTGGTGCTTTAACACAGCCCCAGACCTGCAGCATCCTCCGCCAGCACCCTGCCTTCCCTACCAAGGGGAGCTGTCCCTGTGCTTTGAAATGTGCTGGTAGGCAGGGGGGGCACCCTACAGCTGGGCAGTGACCCCATGGGGGGAACTGGGAGCAGCAGCCCCTGCTCCCCCCATCCCTGCCTGCAGAATTCATTACCCTTTGCTGAGGCTGCCAGTTTCGGGGATATTTTTTCTTTCTTTCTTTTTCAATATATTTTTTTTCCCCATTGCTCTTGCTAATTACTAAAGCAATTTTTAAAATTTAAATGAGGGCTTCCTCCCTCACAGCCCATCTGCTGTGAAATCATAGCACGCATCCTTCGGTGACAGCTCGGGCATCGCCATGGCAACGCGCTGTGATGTGATCAGCCCTGAGTTATGACCTCACCGCGGGACCAGGCAGGCCAGGATGCTTCAGAGAAGGAATCAAAAAGCAGCTTCTGCCTTAACAAAAGTGAGATCTGTGCTGCAAGCCGGGGGATTTGCCCTGGAGCCAAAGGGCTGAAGCCTTCCCGGGGGCTTTCTGCAGGACTTTGAGACTGGAGCTGGGGTGGCATCCACTTGAGAAACCAAAAATTTCTCTCTGTAGAGAACGTTGCTTTCTTTGAAAAGTCATTTTCACCTGTTTATGATACTAGTTCAATCCCCTGGAATTTTTTACAATCCCCCCTGTTTTTTTTTTTTCCTCCTCTGTACCCACAGATTAAAAGCTGTGGAGGCCAAACTTCCTATTTCCTGTTGGGAGGCAGGTATTGCATGGCCGGGGGCAATGCATGCTTCACCTCTGCTCCCCCGTGGCTTTGCCCCGACCCCATCCAGAAGATAACAGGCCTGGAGGGGAGTGGGTTGGCTTCCCAGGGCATTCATCTCTCACCTCCCTGCTGAGCCTGGCGGGAAGGGTGACAAGTGTTGCAAGTCTTTGTGGCCAACTGGAGTGGATTAGTGACCAAAGGCTGCCCCGCAGGTGTCACAGCCTCTGTTACCCATTTTCAATTAACCAAAGACCTGGATCACAGCCCCTGGTTCAAAGTAGTAGTTTTTTTCTTTTCTTTTTGTGATTCCTGTGGATTTTGGAGCTGATTTTAACCATCAAGCTGAGTCTGCTCCTCTGGGAAGCTATTTACACATGTAGCTAGTTCGCCGAGACAGCTTGTATGTTTGTCTGTACTTTAGTACGAATTTTCAGGATGTGTCTTTATCCTAGACTAGGATGTAGCACGTTGAAACTGATGGTACAGACAGAAATAATGGGGATATCTGGCAGTGCAGGAATGCAGGCGGATGTGTGGCACCATGTGCCACCTCTCTGGGGAGCTGGAAAGTGAACAGGCAGTCTGATTTGGCTCTTTTAATCATTGCCAAGTGGATACGGTGCTGTCTACAAGGACTTAAACAATATGTGCTTATTAAATGGTAAGAGGTAACAAAGCTGAGTGTGACAGGAGAGGATTTTTGGGAAAGGGGAGGAGAAGATCCAGGGGAAATGGCACAATTCCTCACTGTGCAGCAGAATAGATTTTCGTATTATGGTGATCCTATATGGTGATAATGTCCAGGGAACCCCTCTGGGGCTTTTGTGCCAGGATCTGCATGGAGCACACAGCCTTTAGCATGCTATAGGCTCCCCTGTCCCTTATGGTGGAGCTGGTGTACAAGGCTGACAGGTCTGGTGCATTCCCATCCCTTTCTGTACGTATATCATCCATACAGCCTGAGTGGATCACTAGTCAGGCCGTTTCACTTTGCTTTACCTCTCCACCTGGCAAACGCTTGCTGCAGCTTTGTCTTTAAGCCATTTGGAAGTGCTGACCTCAAAGACCTCCATAAATTTTTAGGCTCACAACCAAAAAGGAGTGAAAAAAAAAAAGATTCAAGTACAACGATTTTCTCCTTCCAAAACTATAAAAATATTCCCTGGCCCAGCCTGTTTATGCCATTTTACAGCCTCCAGCAAGTGTTTACAGCCGAGCTATGTTCCAGCCCCAGAAACTGCGGTACAGCCCTGCAACTATTGAAGTGCAAATGGCCTGACCCTAATCTAGGAAGATTCCAGAGAAACAGGTCAGATGTTGCACTAAACACTTATGGCAACATGTTTTAACAGCAGGAGGAGAGAAGAATGTTTACCCTGGACAGATTTAATGTGAGAAGATTAATATCTTCTCTTTTCCTAAGGGGGATGTAATTAGTTTATTGGTCTTTGGCTGTGTACGCTTAAAAATAACAGTACTTATGTAGCGCTGTCCATACCAGGGTCTCAAGATGCTTAAAAGATTAACGTGATGAGCATTACAACACACCCATACCACCAGCCATATGGTTATCCCAAAGTACTGGTGTGAAACTGGGGCCTGGGGGAGCTGGGGATGAGGCTCTCCAGTGCCTTTGGCTCTGGGTGAGTGGTCATAAAAATCAATACCAGAATTGGGGCTCTTGTGGCTTTTGCCAGCATCATGCAAAATCCCTTTGGCACAGCCAGATCTCCTGAGCGTAAACCCACTGGCTTCGCTCCACAGCCATCGTTTGTCTCCGTGGCTGGTCCCAGCAGGAGTGCCCAGCTCTCTGCTCACCGCGTGCTGTGGTAAATATTTATGAGTGGCCTGTATCTTAGCAGTGGCAGCAGGAATTTTCCTGCTTTCACAGGGAAGTGTGCTTGTATCGCCGTCAGAAATACAGAAGCAGAACTGCCGTGCTCGCAGGAATAAATTGGAGCCTTTATCCTAGCACGGCTCCACCAGCAGTTCATAATGTCCTTTTAGTGCGTGCTCTGCCCTTAGGTCCCAGCACACAGATTTTCCCTTTGTGCTGGGGTAGCTCCAGGATTTCATTTCGCCACAAGGCCATGTTGGTAATATCTCCAGGAGGTTCTGGAGAACTGGATTTGAAAAGCTAGCTGCTGGGGAACATGCTAAATTACAGGCTAGGCTAAGTGTATTTACGACAACTAAAGGGAAAATCTTTTCTGAACTTGATGAAACCCAGAAAAGCAGCTCTCTCAGTGTAAAATATTTTGTCACAGTAGCCACCTTAAATGTCACCCTGGTTCAGTGACAAATTTGTGGTGACATTTTTCCACAGAGGTGGTTAAGCTCAGCTCAAGTGCTGCCTGCGAAATACCGATTTCCTCACGCTCTGAGAGTGGCTGGGGAAAAAATGATACTGTATGTAAAATCTGATTTATAAAAACCTGCCTGTTGCTTCAACCTCTGGGCGCGTTTGCATTACAAGATGCAAATTAAATTTAGCGTCCTGCTGCCATCAGCTGTGTGGCATCCAGGGCTGAGCAGGCAGGGGGGGAGCTGCGATGTGTGAGTGGTGATACGGGGGGAAGCAGTGGGAGGACACACACCGGGAGGGCAACTTGCAGAAGCACACACCTTTATAAGGATGTGAACGTGCATTTTGCTGGGTATGAACTGTATAGAGCCATCTGTTTTCAAAACGACTCTTTTCAATATTAAAAAAAAAAAAAAAAGAAAGGTATTTTCAATATTAACACAAACCAAAAAAAAAAAAAAAAAGTTGAAGGATCCCTCTCCCCCAGCCTCTTGAATTTATTTCTACCTGGAGTCAGAAACAGGATGAAAAAAAGGTGTAGGTTGTGTTAATGATGCCCATGATGTTGTATTGCTTTGGGGCACAGGGGTGTCTCTGTGTCCAGGTCCTGTTCACCACTTTTACTTATGTCTCACCACTTTGATGAAATGCATTTCAAAACAAGTGCAGAGCTAAGGATGGTGTGGTGAGTACTGAATTTGATGGATAGTGGTACAAATGTAGATAAATATTAATCATATCTGTATAATTTAATGAGGGATATAATACCACCTGCTGCATGGTAAAAACAAATTACTACCTCTTTGGTTATTTATTTTTTTACTCTTTCTGGAAAGAATATGAATTTTGACTATACTAATTTCCCTTTAATGTCATATAGATGTAATTAAAGATTCATGTGCTGCAACTAAGCGCAAGTCAAATCACACACAGGGGAGGCCTGCAGTGTTAACCCACCACTTCCCAGCTGGTACCGCACCCTAGCACCTCCTCGTTGGGTTGAGGAGTAGTTTCCTCCATCAGCGACCTAGAAGACCCCCCCTGCTTTGTTACAGGTGCAAAAGAAATCTCTTTGGAGACAACGATGAACTTTTATTCACAGGGAAGTGCCAGATGGAGATGTATGTTCATATAGTTAGCCAGGACACAGCACCTGCCCACCCTTTGTTGGTACCTCCATCGGTAGGTGGGGATGCCCTATGGGGCCAAAACCAGAGCTGTGGTGCCTTGGAGCAGGTGTCTCTGCAGGTGGAAACAAAATGGGTGCAGACCACATTATAGAAGGCACTGAAGGCCAATAGTTGCCTGCACCTGCTGCCACCGTGGGCCTTTTTGAGGACTTGGCAGGGTTTTTGGTTAATGGGTTCTTTCTGCTGTTCTGGAGCATGCTGTGTCTTTTCACATCAGCTGTGCCATACCTAATTGCCTAGCTGCTGGGTGGCAAATCAGACTTATAGACATCAGGAGCAAAATAACTTTGTCCCCCAACAAAGTTAATTGAATGAGATTTAATGTTGCCAAGAGATTTGGATCGCATCTCTCCAGCTCCAGGAGACTGGGCTGCCGCACAGGAGGCGCTGCGGAGGGGATGGCACGGGGCCAGCAGACGGAGCTTTGTCGGGATGATATGGCAGTGTTTGTGTGTACTGCAAAATTAACAAAGATAAGGGCGGGGTGGTCGACTGTCTCATCTGCTTCCCTGGCACAGGGATTCCCACTGAAGCGAATGGTAAAACACTAATGCTTCCGCAGTAAAGACAAGGGATTTCAAACCAGCACGACTGAACTGGAAAACGGATGCCTAATGGAACCAGTCCACCTTCCTCTGCTGTCCCAGCAGGTCTTGCACTCAGAAATACTTGTCTTCTGAGAAGCCCCAGCTGAAATGAAAACTGAGCTCACCAAGGGGCTTCTCTGGGACAAGATGAAGCTGACTCAGCATTTGGTGGGTGGACACTGTGGAAGTTAGTGGAGAAGGCAGTGGAGCAGATGATGGGGACACGAAGTGCCAGGATGGTTGAGAGAGAATTTCCTGTTGAACATTGGTTTAGTTAGCAATGTGTGTCAGGGTTAGAAGAAATGTTTTCTGAGCATGGATGTGTCGAGAGGTTTGAGGAGGGCCTCTTGACCATGCACCTGCCTGGTCCTTACTCACCACTGTTGGGTTCTCAGCTGGGAGATCTGTGGAAAGTGGATCTGAATTTTTGTGCGCTGGAAATACATGTGGGTAGGTGTGAAAGGAGTTACACCTCCCTCTACAGCTGACCTGAGTCCTACCAAACCCTTGAGTGGTATTTCCATGTGAGGACAAGTGGTATGTTCAAAAAGCATCGTCTATTGGTACCATATCAGCAAAGCATAGCCTGTGGTTTCCTCACCACATGAAATCACCAGTACTTGAATAGGGCATGGGAGAAAGGAGGAGAACTTAGAATTTCATGGGCTGGGGAATAGTGCAGTTTCTACTCACAGAGCTTAGCAATTTCGGCTACGGTTGTAATGCAAGAGCTACAACCCTCTCTTACTACAGGTGAACAGGTTGGCTGAGGCTGTCCAGCTGGCACTTTTTTTTTTGTCTTCCAGTCTACCACCTTTCATAAGCAATTTGCCTGAAATCCTGGTCCCAGTGAAGCAAAACGTCAAATACCTCATTGGCAATAGTGTGATCGTGTGATAACTCTCCCAGCAGCGTTACGTACTGACTCCATGCACTGGCTGTGCTCCGAATTTACTCATCCAGAAGTCACATACACATAGGTCACAGGAAACCTGTATTTTCTGTATAAAGAGAGTACAGTGTGGATGGTTCATCTGTGCCTGCCTGGATTTTAACAGGATTTACACATACGGGATGTTCCCTCTGCCAATTCATCTCTTGGCACTGGGGTATGGTTCAAGGGTGACATTGGTGGGCCACAGCTGGGCCACAAGACAGCCACTTGCTGCTGGCATTCCCTAAAAAAAAGCCCATACACAAGGAGAGAGGGACAAGGAATGCGCCAGGCATTAATGGCTTTGCCTCTGTTAACTGGGTAAAGACAAATATTTGTGCAGTGGTAAGGCCTGTTATCTGGCTCCGGGAATAAAGTGGTGATTCAAAGTGCTTTATCGCTGATACACATCAGAGGAGAACTGTATAGAAAGCTTATCTCAGGGCTGTCTTGGCTTTTGCAGATCAGCATGCTTATGTGGATCTGATTATTTATAAGTTTTATACTCCTTTAATGAAGCTTTTCCATCTGAATAGTCAGCTCTTCATACAGAACTCCTCTCACTTCATTTTATTTTTATTGCCCAGGGGCTGCATGTGTCTAATTCATTTTTGTAGCCCAGAAAAGGTCTCTCTAGATAGATTTTGGGGGATCCATCCTGAGCCAGGACTTGCAGTGGGAGCTGCTGTCCCATGCTTTCTGAGGGGAGACACCCTGGTGGGCAGCGATTCCTCAGGTTGCAGAGAGCTCTGTGCTGTAACACAGCAACGGGAACAGAAAGGCTGCAGCTAAGCCTGAATTCATCCTGATGGAGAGCTTATTATCGTGGATGAATTTGGGTTTACCTCCAAACACCTCCCAGCTCCACAGGAATTCAAGTGAGCTAATTCTAGCAACTTTCTTTAAGTGACGTACGGCGATCTTCACTCCAAAAGCCTTTTCTCCCAATGATTTTCTCCACTCTGGTGTCTTTCCATGCTCAACTGGCAGCATCAGCAGAGAGGGAGGAAAATAATAACAGCGGTTACTGCCAGAAAGAAAGTGTGCAATCTTATTTATATTGTCCAGAGGGGAAAGTGTATGAGCAGGGAACTTGTGTGCTCTGTTTAATCTTGACACTCCTTCCAACAAGCCCCGATGTTGTATATGAAAAAGAATCTCTAAAGTGGTGAAAACAGTAGAGACCGTCACAAGAAATGGTCTCTTGAAACCAAAGCTCTTGGTTCCTCCCTCGTGTGGTGGGTTGGGAAGGGTCTTTGTGGCCAGGGCCCTTGATCCATGCCCTCTGCTGAGGCTTCGTAAATTGGGGGAATGGGGCAAAATGGGGGAGCCAAACCTCCTGCTCCTCCGTCTGACTTTAATGTCACTCATGGAGGAGCTATCAGAAGTTCTTCGTTTCACATTTTGATCTCATTTCCCGTTCGGCTGCTTGGTACAGATGTGGATTTTTCTGAGCTGTCTGATCTGTTTGGATAGTAGAAGCCCATGAGGTCTTTTGGGGAAAAGCTGATATATAGTTGCCAACATTTTTGTAGATGTTTTCCAAGTGCAATTTTCTAACTGAACCCCAGAGGGTGGGCAGGCCAGGAGCTTCTGGAGGGCTGTGTGCTCATTTTGATCCATTTTTAATGTCCTTAAAAAAAGAAAGAAAGAAAACAATGCCCTTTTGCCCTTTCCTTGTGACCAGCTTCTCCAAAATGAAAGATTTTTTTTTTTTTTTTTTTTTTTTTTTTTTTTTTCATGCTGAAGAATTTCTTTTCTAACAAAGACTTGATTTATATCTTTTAATCTAGGTTTCCATTTTTCTGCCAGGACATTAAAAGGGCAACAATCTTTTCCCCATCCATACAGTGTTGAGAGGAACTCATAAGCTCTGAATCAGGAAAAGCGTGTGAAAATCATATATATTGTTTTTCAGAAAGCACTTACAGCTGCCAGTTGCCTGTGAAATTTGTGGTGGTGGTAAACTTCCAGCACCTCTAGAAATAACGGCATGAATGCTAATCCATAGGATCTCAACAGAATTACAGAATTACAGAATTTCTAGGTTGGAAGAGACCTCAAGATCATCGAGTCCAACCTCTGACCTAACACTAACAGTCCCCACTAAACCATATCCCTAAGCTCTACTTCCCTTTCTTGCATTTTATGGGCTTCTCCCGATGGACCAGTCTTGTAGTATTGCATCCACCACCCCAGTGAGTAGTTCTGGGGCATGCTGCATTCATCTGGTGGGACTTCAAGTGTTGAGAGGCTCTGACCTCTTTTCTGGCATCTCTGGATACACTTACCAGGTAGAAAAGAGTGAGCATTAAGAGTAAATGTGTGGACTCTGAGCTCCCTGCTGCTGGGATGCTCTGTGATCTGGTTCTCAGGAGACCCAGAGGGAGTTTGTGGGGACCATACTCAAGACATGGCCTGAAATGCTCTGGTTGCCACCTCACAGATTGTCATGGGGTGGGTATTCAGGTGAGGGATGTACCCAGGTGCTCTGTGCTGCACACCTGCTTCTTACTCCTTCTGCTTTTCTGAGGACTTCCAGTCTTTCTCTGAGAAATCTCCTTTCCTTCTGAAATTGATCCTATCCTTCCCAAGTTTCTTCTCTTCCTTTGTTTCCTATAGTTCTACATAATAAAGGAGAAGAATGTGGATTCCTTCCACATCTCTCTCTTCTTTTTTCTTACAATACTTTCTTTTGTTGAAAGTGCAAGTCCAATCTGCTGCCAGGTTTCATCACTACTCTTCATGAGCTGGAGGACTTGCATGCAAGGCTTTATACATGGGTCTGGAAGTCAGTGTGACAAAGTGAATCCAGGACTCAGCGACAGATATTTTTTTACAACTAATACTCAGGACCGCATTACTTTATGAAGCTGTGTGCAGTGAGACCCATCAGAGAGCTTTTGTTGACCTCTGAAGGTGAATGCAAGTCTTACCTCAGTGGAGCAAACAGCATAAAAGTAGGCCTCCCTTCTCCAAACTTGCTTAGTTTCACCACTACATGAGCTTGAGAGCCTTCTGTGCCTTACTGAAGAAAGAAGATACATATTTTTTTAATCCTTTTTTTTTTTTTTTTTTTTTTTTTTTTTTTTCTTTTAGAACTTAAGCTCAGGAAAGAAAGAAACTTTAAACAGGTACAGGTGACCCAGACATAATTTATAGAGGGACATTAATCAGCACAATAGCACTGAGGATCATGATGCTCTGGCCCTTTTTTCTTCCCCGAACTGTTCATTTAATGGTTGGTCTAATTGGTAGCTGTCAAGCTTATGCTGAATGTACTGAAGGTTTCTGTGATACTGCTCTGTCCACTTGAAGACAACGGTATAGCTTGCATTTCAGAAAAAAAAGTCAATTAGAAAGCAATTTCCATGCATTCACAGCTTACTCAAAGTGTTATAATTTTGCCTGATGCTTTCCATGCTGCTCACTCTTCTGAGGCTGATTTATTTCTGTTATCTGCTTCATTGTCAGCTCCCAGAGAACAGACTGTCTCCTTTATCATATACGTGCAAAGTGCCCGCTGCAGCCTGGCTCTCCTTGCTGGGGCTCCAAGGTGCTGCTACAATTAATGCCAGGATGGAAAGTTTGAATAAGCTCCTTGTAGTTGTTCTGAGTGATGAATGTGTATGAGGAAGTCTCCTGGGATTTTTTTTCCTATAGTAAAGTATTATTTTTTCCCATTAACGACTCCAAAATAGCTGAACTTTGACTTGATGTTTTCACTGCATGTTTCCCAGAGTATGCATTTGCTGAGCTGCTTTGCTACTGAGGGTGAAACTCTGGCTCCAGGGAGCAGTGGTCAGCCTGGCTGTTGTTTGCTGCTGGATTCTGAGGAGTGGCTTCTTTTTTTTCTTTGCGCCTCTGTAAACTTTCAGATCACACTATAGCTTGAGCGTATCCCTTCAGGAAGCTTTTAAAAATACCTGGTTTTGAAGATACATCTCACCTAAAGTTAATTTTAGTTGGTTGAGGAAAGAATTGCTTATTAAAGGACAATATTCTTTCTGTGTTGCAGAGGTGGTGATGAAGGGATAGAGCTGGTTCAGGTTAGTGACTTGGTTAAAGCATTATTGATGCAATCTCATTGTGCGATGCATTGGGTGTTTCGGAATCACGAAGGTTGGAAGAGACCTCCAAGATCATCTGGTCCAACCATCCCCTACCACCAATGTCACCCACTAAACCATGTCCCTAAGCACAACATCCAACCTTTCCTTGAACATCCCTAGGGATGGTGACTCCACCACCTCCCTGGGAAGCCCGTTCCAATGCCCAGTTCTTCTTCCTGAAAGTGTTCAACAGAGGCAGGGACATTCGAGAGTTGTGGATGCCCATAGAGTTTGTTCTCAGCACCCATTCAATTTTCCTAAGCTGTGTCTGGATCCATCTTTAAGGACATTGTAAGGGGTCCAACTAACCTGCAGAGCCTCATTTCCCACTGAAAAACTGAGAAAAGCTGACTGAGAAAAGATCCCTGTCAGTACAAGCCATAGGTGGGGATGAAGGAAGCATCTTGAATGTCAAATAGTCCAGAATGTCTGGAAAACCCTGGATTAGACTAGGGGCTGTTGCTGGGATAGCAACATCTGTTAGCATATGCCCAAAATTGCCACATGTGAGGAGGAACAATTGATATGTAGTGAAGGCTTCCTTTGTTTTTGACTACCCTGCAGGACTCCTAAAGTTGTAGATGATCATGCAAACCGTGTGTGGTGCAGAGAGGACAAGTCTGAATTACTGGAAGGAGAGATTTGCTGTTCCTGGGCCCTGGGGTCAGGGCTCTTCACCCAAATTAACTCAGATATTTTTTTTTTCTTGGTCTAGAATAAAGATTATGCTATAAAAGCCAACAGATGCTTAACTGTCGTGTTATGAATGGCATCACTGTAATTAAATGCCTCAGCTTGTTGCCTTAAACAAATAGTTTCTTTGAGAACTCAGCACTGCAGAAAAATGAATGTTGTGTTTTGGAGAGGGCAGAGGGGGAGACTTTGCCTTCCTTCCTCCCAGTACCGATTCAGCACCCCAGACTACCCCATACCCTTAGCAGGAGCTGCTCTCTCATACATAGGTGGGAGGCAGGAAGCTCACGTGTGAATTCAGCACCCCAGGCTTCAGCCTCACACTCTCTCAAGGTTTCAGTAGAGTGGAGTGAATCCTATAGCCCCTATTTACAGGTGGATGCACCAAGACAGGAATCTTCAGGTTCAACACCAAGACTCAAGTGCCACATCACTGTGTACCTGTGAGCCTTGTTTTTAGGTGACCTGCTGTCCTGTGAACTCACACCTCCCATATGGGAATTCATGGTGGGGATGGGAGCCTGAGTCTGGGATTCACAGATGTCCTCCTGGCTGGTAGAAAATGCAGAGGTGTTGAATTGTGCTCTTGTGAGAAGCCTCTTTTCACTCAAACCCTAAACAGCCCAAAATGTGTATGCAACTCCATAGGGGACTTCCACAACAGACATTTCCCTCACCTCCTGCATTTGCAAAGGGCATTTTGGCAGGACACAAAATACCATGCATGGACAGGATATGGAGCAATCCAGCTTCAGCAGGGAAACAATCAGGGAAGACAAAGGCTGAGTGAGTGCCAGGAGTACCTGAAAGTTAGACATCACTGCTAAAAGGTAGGTGAGAACTCTAATTTCTTGCAAGGTTATACCCAAAATAACTAACAAGGTAGGAAAATAGTCAGGATCAGGGCTGCTTACATGTGCAGAACAGCCTCTTGATTTCCCTCTTACCACGTTTTGTAGATTTGCTACATGTTGAATACTAAGCCAGTTTGGAGTGCTGGATAATGGGGAATTTCATCCTCATTCATACAAAGTTGTGTTTGGAAGGAAATTCTCTCTTTCAAAAATTCATTATTCTTAATGGATTGGCCTTAGTTGACTCTTTTCTTCTTGAACCTGCCAGTTGAAACATAAAGGTCTCAGGCCAAGGAGCTCACCCTGAGACCCTCAAAGACATTTAGACTCCCAGTGCCCAAGGTAAAGTATCAGCAATGTTATGCTTGGGACAGAAGGGCTTTGGCACAGGAGGCAGCTAAAACTTTGTGTGGGAGGTGTTTAAACACTTGGATAGAATCCTTGGGAACACATGGCTTGAGGAAGGGCCCCTCATCTGCAAGTCCTACAGCTGGCCAGCCAAATTTCCAGCCTCTCCAGTCCCCCATGAACAGCAGCCTGCCCTTCAGCATCTCACTCCTTCCTTGATTTGGTATCTGCAAGCTTGCATAGTCAAGTCCCATCACGCAAGTCATTAGAGAAGATATGAAGGTCATTAGAGAGGATGTGAAGAGGAGACATCTTATTGTCCTCTTATCCGTATTGCACCAATCTGATGTTAAGGACATTGTAGGAGACCACATCAAAGTCTTCACGGAAGTTTAAGGTGTATACCATCCTCGGCCCTCTCCTTGTCCACAGTGCCAGTCACCTCATCAACAAAAGCAGATTTTTACTGGATCAGGCACTGTTTAACTTAGACACAAGTTCAGCCAGCTTTGTACTGCCCTCCCTCCACCCTCCAGGATGTGGTGTTAGTGTGGATCAAATTAATTCAGTTTATCTGTGTCCCCTGGAGTTGACATACCTTTAACATATGCTCATGCTGCTGCAAAAACAATTGAACCCAGTCCTGAGCAACCGAGTCCCAAATACTCCCTCCAATTATCTAAACCACTTGTACTCTGGGAGAAAGTACAGACGATGACATTCAAGATGGAATAATTACATAGTGGAGTCTTGTAATATTTATGTGAAGGGTTACTACACCAGAGCTCCAAATGTTAGCAAAATCACCCCAAGCAAACAACACGTAGTATTTGCATCTCTGTCTTCTGCTCTCATAATGATCGCTCATCTTTATGTGCAGAGTTATATGGGTTTTTATTGCTAATGTCTCTCTCATTAATAGCCTGTTTGAGTTTTATGGTATATCTTTTTGGCACAAAATCAATTGAGAATTTGCAATTACGTTTCTGAATAGAAGATGCAGTTCGTATTCTGTTGCTCTTTAAATCTTGGACAAAGAGATCTACGTGGGAGCATCGTGCATGGTACTCGGCCAAAGATACCAGAGGTTTATTTGCAGGATGTTTATGGCCAAGAGGACAGAGTTTGCTGCTGAGGTTACAATACCCTCAGCTAGATGCAGCGGGCTGACCAGAGATGCAGAGAGGCAGAAACTTCAGACAGGGATTGCCCTGAGGCTCTTCAGGCTGGGAAATGCCTGGGCTCCACAGGGTGTCCGTGTTTAGCTGGAGAAGGGCAGGAGTATTACGGGCAGCAAAGTTAGTCCCGTCTGTCCTTGGAGAGGTAGGACCTGCCTTGGAGCAGAGTCTTTCCGCACACTTGCAAGGCCTCGTATGGGCACACTTTGTGCAATGTTAGGCAACATGCCACATGAATCACTTTGCAGAGGCTGGAAAAATGTAGCAACATATGGAGCTGAGTTTGGGGAAAGAATTGAAAACAAACCTCATAACTCGAGCGGTTTCCTCCCATGGCAGCTGTTCACATGTGCTCTTGATGCTTGATTTGGGCCTCCCTGCTCACTGGGGAGATACCTGGAAGTTGTCAGAGGACTGCGCACTCTCCAGAAGCCTTTCATCACCTCTATGTGCAGCTGCCTGGGATGAAGAGTGAATTCTGCGCTGACCTGTGGAAAATGCAGTTGGCTGCCTCCCCACATCAGCTATGGGGACCTCTCGGACAGCATCTCAGCAGCCTCTAAGCTAGATCACATCTAAACCCAGCATCTACTGAGCAGCCTGCACTGTGGGTGTTCAGCATGGTGTGAGGAAGGACCTTATAACCAGGCTGGAAGAGTTTCTAGTGGACACAGCATAGCCATGTTCACATCTGATTAAAGCACTATAAATCTAAGGCAGCCCAAGTCACCATTGCTCCCACCAGGAGATTCATCTCTTTCACCAGCAACCACAAAATCCTGGAAGCTGAGTAGGAAGCCAGTGAGCAGCAGTCTTTGCTCTAGGGTGCTGTGAGGGTGAACTGGGGAGGAGTGGGTCATGCCCCTGCTCCTGCTCCAGATTTCACACATGACACTGGCTAGCTGGTCTCCTGGGACCTCAGCTCTCCAGCAACAAAAAGGAGAGAGGGTGGTGATCTCTGCCTTTGCACTGCAGCTTTGACAGCCGGCATATGGCCAGGCCCATGGAGAAGTCTCACTCATGATGGACTAAAATCACAGCACTGACAACATTAAAGATAGATGTCCTGGTCAGGGCTGTCAAGCAGTTCCCATTGGGGTGCCTCCTTTGGTCATGTTGCCATGACCAAAGTCATGTGCACCAAAGTGTGGGTGCACTTCTGCTCATCCATCTCCAGCCTGCAGCCCTGGCAGTCACAGAGGCAGTCCCTGTGCCATAGGAAAACCATGGCTAGGTGTTTCTTTTCTTGGCTGATTTTTGCATCCTCTCTCAGGACATTGGCATTGAACTGGGCTGCTTCCCCCCCCAGCTCCAGTGAATGGGGCTGTGGGTGGTTCATTGCCCTCTCTCATGGACACTTTTGGGTGCGGGTGTCCTTGGGAGTGGCACATTTCACCACCAGTGACTCAGTGTCCACAGGATGTCCCTGTCTCCTCTGTGGGAAGTTATTTATATTAGGCCAGCCCAGCAGCTTCTCAGGATGTGGATGCCGAAATGCAGATCTGTGGCACGTGGTGACACCACTTATCATATCTCTGTCAGGTGGGATTGGGAGAGGCAGGTTTTGGGCCAAGGACTGGGGAAGGAGGAGGGTGTCCCCACCTCACGCTGGGTGGGCAGAGGTGGTTCCCAGGCACTGCTGTCATCTGGGAGCCCTCTTGTGGACCATTTGCTTTGCACATCCTTGGTCGGGATTAACACCCATTGGGGCCCAGCTATCTGGCTTCTCTTGAGTTTCAGCCCCGCTTTTGATGAGAAGTAGGGATTTTTGCTCAGGTTGCTCCCCAGAAATAGGTGTGCCAGCCACAGCTTTGCTGGGCCTGGTCAGGGCTTTCCATTGAATCTCATGGCTAGCCCATGTTTCAGCTTCCCCATAAGGGTCTGGGGGGACAGTCCTTGTCTTCTGCAGACAGGTGAGAGGATTCATCCCTTAAAGACCATGTCTACCCCAAACTGGCCTCTATATACTCAGTGCTGCTCAGCAGAGTGTAGGATGCATTGTGCCCTCTGCCAGATAGACCTCTAAAGAGGTCTGGTGAAGAATGGTTCAAAGGCACATTATTTCTCTCCATAAAGGGATTTTAAAGTGATGAGCAGATGTCAACATCTACACTGGGGGTATCTGCCATTGGGTGAACTTGACCCCACCACTGTGTCTGAGCAAACTCCACTCCTGGTCCTATGCTGGACAAGAGTCCTTCACGCGAGGGGCCCTGCTGCAGGGAATTAGGTATTGATTTTGTTGGCTGCTGCTGCATCCATGCTTATTCTTACTCACGAGGGGCCGTGCTGTAGCAAAACTTGAGTGTTTGTTAAATGCCTAAATGGAAGGGGGATAATTATGTACTTAAAGTTATTTAGTAAATGCTCTGCTGGAGCGAGGGGTGCACAGGAATTAGCTGTGAAGTTGGTTGCAGTAGACAGAAGCCAAGGTGGAAACTGGCCAGGGATTCTCTCACTCATTTCCGTATCCCAGAGCACTTCACGGAGCTTAATGGGCAAAATATAGCCAAGACTATTTTTTCTGTATTCTAAGTTTTCAACTACAAATATCCGTATTCCAGGCACTCTTTCCTGTAATGCAGATAGATTATGCCTTCTGCCATCTGGGACATGTACAGACCTGGTAACTCTGTTTATGGTTGTTATTTATTTTCCCTTGTTTGTGTCAATATAAATCTCTGATTTTTTCCTCAGTCACTTCCAGTGTCTGAAATGTGCATTTGTGCAGGAAGATGTTTCCCTGTGGCATTTTGGGACAGGGCCAAGCTGGCAATGGTCCTTCTGGTGTCCTGCTTATTTTCAAACATTTACAATGGTTCCCATCCCATCACTTTTTTTTTTTTTTTTTTCAGGGATGGCTCAGCAACCCATGCAATGGCAGCCAAACTGCCATAAACTACAGCCCAATACACTAAAGATTCCTGAAATCAAAAACATTTTACTATACATTTACCTTACTTGTAAATGGTGGTAATTCATTTGCAACGATTTGTGAAGAAGCTGCCAGAGTTTCATGTTATGACTGTGGTTTGCTACCAGTAGAGATGGTCCTACTTCTCCCCCACCTCCCCAGCACAACTGCCTGTCTTGCACTACATGTGCAGGGATTGGTTTTCTGATGCATTAAAAGTCACCTCAAACACATCAAGGGGAACATGCCTGATAAACCCTGAGGCCTGCTTTAATTCT
Source organism: Netta rufina (assembly GCF_964035555.1). Classification (NCBI taxonomy): domain Eukaryota; kingdom Metazoa; phylum Chordata; class Aves; order Anseriformes; family Anatidae; genus Netta; species Netta rufina. The sequence goes on along the minus strand of NC_140124.1, from coordinate 146,865,257 downwards.
GGTGAAAGAGCTGCCTCTGCTCCTGGCAGGACCACGTTGCCCTCAGGTGTCAATGCTCTACTGGTGTAAAATGTACAGTTATTGCATGAGAGGCCTTCAATCTGCAAGTGCAAATGTGACATAAATGGGTCTAATGTGCATGGGGCTTGTAACGGGTGACAGCTTAAGAGCTGCACTTTGAAAATATGGTCCTCTGTGTCCCATTCTCTTTACTTGGCTTTCATTTACTTTCTCATACACGTGGGGAATATTAAGAATGGAGCATTTACTACTCTAACAACTGTGCTTTGCTGATCTCTTCTTTTTCTATGCTAAAAAGAAAGCAGGGGCTATTACAGAGCTCCGCCATGGATCAGAAGGCATGCTGCATGAGCAACGAGATGTCTAGCTTCATGCAATGCTGCAAGTTGGATCGGATGAGTTTTATCATCACCTGAAGTCTTAAATCTGCATCTACAAAACAACAAGGGCAGACTGTGCAGTTCTGAATGGTGTTTTGCGTTCTCAACTCTGCCTCCCCTTATGTTGATGTTCAAGCAGCAATGTAGGGAACACCCCCTACAATGTGGGGAATCAGAAGGGCCAGGTATATGAACTGCAAGGTTTCTTGAACACTGGAAACTTTCTTTGCTCTCTGCTCAGCATCTTGCAGCAGGCACATGAGAAGGCTGAGCTTTAATATGCATCTGGAGACATTTCACTTAAGGAAGGGGAAAGAGTAAAGTACATTTCTGTGAGCGCTGTGCAAGTGTGAATGAGGCAAGAACACTGTTTAATTGTTCTCGTCCTCATTTCACATACCTAAAGTTACTTTTCCCTTTCAAAGGCATAATTTCAAGCTGTCACTAGGTGCACTTTCCTAGGAAGACCAATTTGCTGAAAAGATTGAAGCTATATAGTGCCTTCCCACTGATGCCAGAATAACGGTTTCTCTGATTGCCAGTCCTTCCCCCTGCCTTTTCTTCCTCACCAAAACAAAGACAAATATTACCAGCTCATATTACTCACAACCAATTGAGACAAATGATGACTTTAGAGGGGTGGTACTGCTTTTATTTTGCTGTACGTTTCTCTGGGAAGTATTCACCCATGCTGCCTACCTGCCGAGCGAAACACTGTCCCACCAGCTCCTCCCAAGCCTGTTACCCCTGTAACTACCCATCAGGTAGCTGCTAACCTCTGTTAGATCATCTTTAAGACTCTTTCTGATCAAACTGAAGAAGCTCATCTCTCTCAGTATCTCCCTCTAGGTCTTGTTCTCTAGTCTCCTGAGGTAGTGTGGTTGCCCACTAGTATGTACCCTCCAGGCTGTCCACATCCCTCTTCAACTGGAGGGCCAGAAACCAAAACTAGTAATCCAATATCACAGAATCACAGAATCACAGAATTTCTAGGTTGGAAGAGACCTCAAGGTCATCGAGTCCAACCTCCAACCTAACGCTAACAGCCCTCCACTAAACCATATCCCTAAGCTCTACATCTAAACGTCTTTTGAAGACTTCCAGGGATGGTGACTCCACCACTTCCCTGGGCAGCCTGTTCCAGTGCCTCACAACCCTTTCAGTGAAGAAGTTCTTCCTAACATCTAACCTAAAACTCCCCTGGCTCAACTTAAGCCCATTCCCCCTCGTCCTGTCACCAGGCACGTGGGAGAACAGGCCAACCCCCACCTCGCTACAGCCTCCCTTGAGGTACCTATAGAGAGCGATAAGGTCACCCCTGAGCCTCCTCTTCTCCAGGCTGAACAAGCCCAGCTCCCTCAGCCGCTCCTCGTAGGACTTGTTCTCCAGGCCCCTCACCAGCTTCGTCGCCCTTCTCTGCACCCGCTCAAGCACCTCGATGTCCTTCTTGTAGCGAGGAGCCCAAAACTGAACACAGTACTCGAGGTGCGGCCTCACCAGAGCTGAGTACAGGGGGACGATCACCTCCCTAGCCCTGCTGGTCACGCTGTTCCTGATACAAGCCAGGATGCCGTTGGCCTTCTTGGCCACCTGAGCACACTGCTGGCTCATATTCAGCCGACTATCCACCATCACTCCCAGGTCCTTCTCTGCCTGGCAGCTCTCCAACCATTCCTCTCCCAGTCTGTAGCTCTGCTTGGGGTTATTGCGCCCCAGGTGCAGGACCCGGCACTTGGCCTTGTTGAACTTCATGCAGTTGACCTCAGCCCATCGGTGCAGCCTATCCAGATCCTCCTGCAGAGCTTTCCTACCCTCGAGCAGATCGACACACGCACCTAACTTGGTGTCATCTGCGAACTTACTGAGGGTGCACTCGATGCCCTCGTCCAGATCATCGATGAAGATATTAAAGAGGACCGGCCCCAGCACCGAGCCCTGGGGGACGCCACTAGTGACTGGCCTCCAACTGGACTTGGCTCCATTCACCACGACTCTTTGGGCCCGGCTATCCAGCCAGTTTCTAACCCAGCGAAGCGTGCGCCAGTCCAAGCCAAGAGCAGCCAGTTTCTTGAGGAGAATGCTGTGGGAGACGGTGTCAAAAGCCTTGCTGAAGTCAAGGTAGACCACATCCACAGCCTATCCCTCATGACAAGGGATATGACAAGGACAATGAATTCCCTTGATGCACTGGCCTTGCTGCTCCAAATATAATCCAAAATGCAGTTTTCCCTGGAAGAATACATTGCTGGCTCTTAGTCAAATGGTGTCCACCATAACCCTTGGGTCCTTTCCAGCAGGATGCTACTGCTGCCCGGTTGATAATGGAATCGGTCACAGCATGGACATTGCTGCTCAGCTGAACTGTGGCCTCTGGTTGTGTGTGTGCTGCTGGGACTCCTAAACAGAACTCCTGATAGAACTTGCTCCAGTAGTTTAAAATGTCTGTCTTATGCCTGAGCTGCTCCAGAGTTTTAACAGAAATCAAGGGTAGAGTTTTTTTTTTTTTTTTTTTTTTTTTTTTTTTTTTTTTTTTTTTTTTTCCCCAGGAAGGATAAATTTCTAAATATTCTTTTGCTATATAGGAAAGCAGTAAGTTTGGATATATTGAGAAACTGTTTGCTACTCTCACTTATCAGGTAGGGGACAAATTTGTGGACTATAATCTGATATAATCTGACATAAAATCTGGAAGCAAAAATGTTATATGGTTTCAAATTTTTAGACAATTTTGTTTGGCCTAGTATGGACAAATAACTGTACCCGCATCTTTCTGGTTTGGAAATTAAAAACAAATCTCTCTCTATTTTGTTGTTGTTGTTCTTTTCTGCTCAGTAAAACTAATGTTATTCATTAAATTTAAACAATGGTTAGCTTGCCATTCTCCTCAGTAATTATCTTTCATCTCTTAGAAGTACATAAACACACAACATTTGCAGTGTATAAAGGCCCATGCCAAATTCACGTAAGTAAATAAAGAGAAGGAGAGCGTGAGCTGCTTTTGTGATACTCTTCATGATGGAAAGACAGTTCTTAAAATGCTTTCCACTTGTAAAAATATCAAAACTGGATCTTGCAATATGTGTTAGGTATTTATGATAACTTCTCTTTCTGGAATATAGAATTTGTTAAAATGTCTTAAATTATTTATTTACAGGTTTCAGTTCAACATTGAAATGCCCATTTTGATGAGCTAGTGATGAGATGTCATTACTTGCTCCACATCCATTCAATAATTAGCCATCCCACTCATTTTGTCTTGATCCTATCAAGCATGTATTCACTTTGATTGGATAGAATATTCATTGGTAAAGGCTGTGAGGAGGCATGTAATTCTATTTATGTTCATCCCTTAATCTATTTCTGCAGTTTAGAGGATCTAATAATTCCAACTCTTTCACCCTTGATTGTAACTTAATTTAGTAAATTCAGATGTTATATTTTATAAAAAATTTGAAGACTTTCATTCCTGAAATGGGCTGTAGCATTCTTTACTGACAGGAAAGCATTCTGCAGAGCTAAAGGTATTCACAACTTTTTTTCATGATTAAGGATATTAAAGTTCAAATAACCATGCAAAAATCACCTTTTCTTTTTGTTTTTAGAAAGGAAGAATAACATTCCCTGGGAAAAAAAAAAAAACCTATAATGTGAAGAAATATTTTCTTTGAGGTGCTTCTCACCTGACCAGATGAAGATGTCTACAGCGTTAATGCCTGTATCTCAGCTCATCACCAAGTGTCTCTGTATATTCACTCAATAGCAATAGATGCATCTGATGTGACTCATATCATGACAAAGGGGCTGAAAAGGGATATCTGTTGTCCGTGCGTACGCACCAAGTGCCATTTCAGATGTGGCAGTGCATTTAACACACCCACAAGGGGCTGGCAGATATGGTCTAGGACCTCAAAGAGACCCTTCTGGAACTGTGGTTGGGACCAGGCATTTCTGGTGGCACCAGGTGCCTGTGTTAGGTGACTGAGTCAGTAACAGCCTGCATAAGCACGATCCAAGTCATTTAGGGATATCAGCTTAGGAGATCATGCTTGGACTCTGATGCTGCTCAGGGAGGAACTAGACTCCTCTTGGTACAGTGCCATCTCATCCAGCTCTGTGTGGATCTCTTGGATCCCTTGGGGCATATAAAGCAACATAAGAAGGTTATATTTGTCCAACAAAACTGAGCCCTGGAGCTGAATGCAGTGTGAATTTACACTCCTAGTGAACATGTGGACAGCTAAGCTCCTGCCTCTGCCTCTGGAGATCAATTCTGCCCCCCAAGTTAGGTACCTCTAATTCCCAGTCTTTATCACAGCTGGTTATTGTTCAGGACCAGCTACGAATGAGATCATCTTGTTGATCTTACTTAAGCAAGAGGTTGTTTGTTAGTGGAGCTCAATATGACGTGGCGTTACTGACATCTTTTCCACAGGAGAGATGCCTGCAGTCATTCTCTGGTGGTGACTCACCAAAGAACTTGGAATTGCCACATTTATGATTATTTTTCTGTTCTAAGATGAAGATTTGGAGTTAAACATACTGCAATAAGAACATAATTTTTCCCTTAGGATCTGTTGGAGGCTCTTGCCTGCAAAGATATACACAAACGGTTAGCTTTGTCCCGTGTAAGTGGTCTCAGTAAACAGAGATGGATTATACCCTAGGTGGCCCTGCTTGAGCAGGGTTTGGACCAGATGACCTCCAGAGGCCCCTTTCAGCCTCAGCCATTCTGTGGTTCTGTGATTATACAGAGTTGGACTCTGCCTGATTGATGTGGGTCTGTACAGCTGGGGTTCAAAATTGGGTATCCAATGAATATCCTGGGTCAGGATTCATCCCAGTTTGCCTGAAGTGGGATGCAAAGCTGCTGTGAACTGGTGTAGAAGGAAGAAGGCTAAAATAGCAGTACCTGGCTTCTCTCTGGGTGCCAGAGATCCTTCTGATTTCACTGAGATTTCTGTACCTCCACAGCAGTTAGGAATGCAAATGCTTCTTTGGATCTGGATCTGAGATGAGAAAGGAGGACAGATGGAGCTCACCTATCTCCCGCTAATACTATCTTTATCCATCTCTACTAAATTAGTTTCTACGTTAAAGCTATTTCAGCATTTATTCTTGCTCTGAGGTTTTTACTGTTTGTTACAAAATCTTGCTCTTTTGGGATAATTCCATCTCTAACAATTAGATTTAACACTGAGCTCTAATGCAGAGTTCAGTTCAATCTATATCTAACTATTGTGCAACATTTGAAGAGCTTTCTTTTGGAGTACATGGGACTTGCTCTGTTAAAAAACAATGACAAAACCAGGATAGTGAGCTATATGGATCCCTGCTCTGATCCAGAAGAGTAACCCTAGTACGATTTTTGGCCACCCAGCTAAACTCCCTTATATACACAATTATATCTTAACATAAATATGTGACTTTTATGGAGCTCTGTAATCTGTTCACCACTTTTGATTAGCACAGACCAGACCCAAAAGCCCCATCCCATCTATATATGGTTCACAGCACTTTGTGTGGGGTTAAAACATGGGGTCTGGGTGACCCCTTGGGGTAATTAATGAACAGATTAAGTGAGAGACACCCAGGTGGCTCCAATGAAACAAGCACTCAAGAGATGGAAACAACAGAATAGCTTTGTAAATAAACTCTTATTCCCTCTTAGAGACAAACCTTCTAATCTAAACAGGCATTAATATGCAAATAAACAACCTTTTGTCAATAGAAGGGAGCTGAGAATAGAACTGATGTACTCAGTGTATTTACTCAGTTTTACCTGATATCTTTTTGCATGATAATTGTTTTAACATTAAAAACAGAGCCTCAGACAGCAGCCAAAGCCAGATTTAGCAGAGTCCTAGCACACTGCATCTGATGCAGGATGCTGCAACACCCACAGAGTGGCCAGTGGTGTAAGTGGTATGCTCTGCCGGGACAGGGAAATGGGCTGCCCAGGGAGCTTGTAGAGCTGCCTCCACCAGGGACTTTTCACAAATTGGTCAGATCAAGATTAGCTGGGAGGCTTTTTAGGCAGATTGCTTCTGCTTTGGTCTTGTGTCCTGTGGGTTCCCAAAGCCTCTCCCAGAGAGTCTCTCTGTGCAGTCTGCATGAGGATGTTTGAACTGTGACATTTCTTTGAATTGGGGTGTTCTGTGGTGGGGGAGCCTCCAGACTGATCACCCAATAAATGCCAGTGCAGTCTGTGTCTAAGTCCTGTCACAGTCTCAATGTTTAATGAGTAATAATTAAATCTGCTTCGCTTCGCTTCCCTTCCCTTCCCTTCCCTTCCCTTCCCTTAAATGTGAGCAGACCCACTGATTTCAGTGGAATGGGTTAACACAAAGCACATGGGGAACAAAGCAATCAGGTACTGAGCCTGCAAGTGCATTGACCTCACAGTCTGAGCTTTGCCTGTGGATCCTCCTGCTTGTGGGGATGCTCAGAGTCCACGGAGATCCCACTGGGACGTGAGCATCACCAGGCATGTATGCCAGGCTGCAGAGAGACAAGTAGAAACGGAAGAGGGAATAATCCCTCTCTCAGGCAGTTGTATTTAAATTTCAGCAACATACAAAATTCACTTTTTTTTTTTTTTTTTCCCCTGAAAATCAGTCAGGCTCTCCTTTGCAAGCTGCGTGCCCTTTCCCCAGCATGTCTGCTTAAGGCTTGCTTTCTTACCTTCTCACAGTGGTGATGTTTTTTCAAGCTGCATCCTTTGCATTTCTCTTTCCTTTGATCTCCCTGTTTGTCTGTGTAAAATATGCATGTGCGCTGAAGAATAACAAGTAAAAACTTTTTGCCTATGTGCCTTTTGTACATGCTGCTTTTCCAGGTGATGCCACGTGCCCTGTGTAGGCTGGAGGTGGCTGTTCTTTCAGCTGTCCATTCTCATGAAAGAGCCTGTTTTTATTTTTATTTTATTACAAGTCCTAGAAAATCAGTGAATCATTTTTAGAGACCTTTTCATCTCACATATAATACTGAGGTTAAAATAACCAATATTAGCTTGTATATTAAAATATACAACAATATAAGAATTTTTAATGAAGGTTTTTCCTTTTGTAAACCATTTTTTACTAGATTACAGCTACCATGGAAGTTAATATACCTAGTCCCATGTATATGTTTTAAAGCTTATTTAAGCAGTATAATAAAATATAATAATGCTGGGAGTACCTTGGGATTTGCATAAAAAATCCTCCAGCACGTTCAATTTAGGAAGTGGTCACAAGCCTTAGATTTATTGTAGGTGTTTATAGCTCTCTTGGAATTTTGTGGAGGGAGGGAGGGAAGAAGGGATGGTTAGTCAGGCTTTGCTGACACTACAAAATGTAAAACTTCCTCGGGGTTTTGTAAAAGTTCCACTTTAGTGTTTAAATCATTCCTAAGTTTTGCGAGATGTAACTCTGAATATTTTGTTTTATTTCATTATTCCTTGGGACTCTCAGTTTGCTCTGATTGACACTGCTGGAATTTCCAAAGCTGAAATTACAGAGTAGAGAGAAATATGCATAGTGCTGAAGGGATGACAGATTTTGCTCTGACTCATTTAAAATAATTTTCTTTGCCCTAAAATCTTAGAGTGATTAAAAACTGGTGATCTAGCTAATCCTCCTCAGGAACTGAAATCACTGAGCTGCCCTGATTTACACCTGCGAGAGACCTCCAGTGAGCATCTGCACAGAGCAAAAGGCAAGTCCTGCCATCCGGGATCAGCTCAAAAGGAGGCTGCAGCAGTTTGTTATCATGCAGCTCCAGAGACAATCTGGAAGTCTCCCCAAGTACATAAATTTTCATCTGTTGTGGATGAAAGGAAATTATCTTGAAATTATCCAGAGGGAAAACTGCTGTCCATCCAGTCTAATTGGAGAAATCACTGACTGCAGAAGAAGGATTCAACAGTCAGTGATACTAATAAGGTTCTGGCTATATCAAGACTGGCTCCTCCTTTGTTAACATTGATCATTTGACAGTCATCAGCTGTCTCCTCCATTGAGGACACCCTGCCTCATTTTGTCATCTTCAACCCCAGCCTATATTCAAGCTTGGGTTTGCCATTCTAGTTCATTTATTTAGGAAACACAGTTAGTATAAAGCTATCCTGTAAATAATACTAATAAAAATCTATGTGGCAGTCTGATTGCAATGGCATCAGTTCTGGCTTGCCTCTTGTACATTTGATGGTTGCTTTTTCACTGTCGTCTTGTTGGTTATTTTATTATGGGTCTATGGCAATTGCTCTATTTGGTTTCACTTCTTGCTCTTCTGATTTTCACTTCTTTCCCAGTCATGCTGTGTATGCTATCCAAAACAGGCCAATAAATGTCCTATTGACATCTGTGCCTTGCAGTCATAGAAGACAGCTAGAGCATAGCTCTCCTGCTTTTGCATTTAGTCAGTGGTTAACTTTACAGTCTTAGATTTATCTCTACTATTTCCACGTAAGTGGCTCACTTCTGGCTGGAAAGAGTTTATTCTGCCAGTTTAGTTAATGGAAGAATATTTGTTGACTTCAGTTGTGTAAGATCAGTGTATAAAAGGATGTTTGATCCTCAGTGTAGTTTGGAAGATATCCAGTTGAATTTTTTGCTCTTAAAGAGATCTTCCACCTCTTCCCCCTCAGGATAACATGGATGATTTCCTTGCTCTTGACTTACCACGTGGTGTTTTCTGCCTTGTGTTGCCTCCTGTTTCCATGAGAAGGAACGAGCAGGAGGTTACAGCTTCCGGTTCCTTCTTTGCAGACACCAATTTGTGGAGTTTCAGGAGGGTGAAGGTTGGTCCTCAGGGTTGTGCCTGTGCTGTGGCATGGAGGTGGGACTGTAGGGCCTGGCTTAGTGCTAGTCCGGCTGGTCCAGAGCCCTGTAGCAGTGACGGGCTGCAATGTGAGCTGCTGGGATGGGGTCTGGGGGGCCACCTCTCCACCTCTGTGGGATTTGCACCCCGGCTCCGTTTCACCCACCAAAGCACTGAATGACGTCAGGTGACTTGTGTGAGCTAAAAAAACAAGTGTCAGCTTACTGCACGGCCAGTGGTCAAGTTTTCACATGTCCCTGCAGGGAAAGAGGTATTAAGTAGATCAAAGGGGACTCTTTCATGGGAGAGCTGTGCACCCAACTAAATCCATTCTCTTCCTTCCTTATTTATTTATTTATTTATTTATTTATTTATTTATTTGTCAAACTGCTTTCTTTCCAGCACTTGTTCTACTTCTCCATTTGAAATTTTAGGCTCATGGATGTGTGTTGGTCTTTTACCTATTTATTCCTCATTTTCCTTTTGACACGCAGTTTGCTTGTGAAGCTCAGGAGCAGGACAAGCCCAGAGCAAACGAAAAAGCTGCAGCAGAGAGCCTGGGGAGCTGGGTGGGGACAGGAGCTGCTCCATCTACTGGAACTACAAAGGGAAAACTGCTGTGCCTGTGCTTAAATGAGGAGTTGGCAAACATGCATATTTCTATGTCCATCACATGGTGAGAAGCCCTGTTTGGTCTGTTTTTAATTGCAGTAGTGGAATGCAGAGAAATAACCTTTATTTTGGATTAGGAGGATCCACATCAGGACAGAAAGTCCCCATTCTCACAGGCAAAGTACCCGCCAATGGCCTCTATCCATGGAGCCATTCTGTCGAGGTCTGGAGCAGGCAAACATCTACACCCCTGGCTAGCATGAGTTTGCAGAAAGCTCGTTTTATTCAGGCTGCTGTTTAGTTTTGCTAGCCTCAGATCACGCCCTACGACAAATGCCAACCGCGTAAACGCATCCCGAAGCGCTGCAGATCCTACCCATATGTGCAATTAGAATTCATTATTACAAGCTAGTACCTTGCTGACTTGTCCATTTGTAGTGTCACACACGACGAGGATTTTGAAAGACAGCGACAGCCCAGCTGGAACGACATGAGAGCTGCTTTCGCAGCAGCACAGCTGACATAGCAGTAGTGACACAGCCAAAATTAAATCACCGCTCTGGGAATACTTGGCAGAGCAAGCCCAGATTGGAAGCGCCCAGCAGGCCTGGTGACATCACGGGCACTTTTTTTCTCCTCCTGAAACACTTGAAAAAAATGCGGGAATCTTATTTCGTAAAATGCGGCATTCTTCAAAGTGTTCTCCCCTGATTCACTTGCGTTGGGTGTGGTAACAACCCTCTCAGTTCCATGCCTACTTACATGCATTAATTTCCTCCTGGTGGAGATTTCCTGTATTCCTTGTAATTATTTGGGGATGGAAAAAAAATTCTGATATGTCACCTAATAGGATAAGCCCTTACTGGTTGAGTAAGGGGAAGATTGAGCCCACAGAGTTTTGGCACAGTGTTCCTGATCCAAAGTCCGTATCTGTGAGTCCATTTACTTAGTTGTGCAGTGGATCCAGTCTTCTAACCTGTCTGGGTTTAAAACCCTGTGATAGCTGTAGGAACTACACTTTCAGGATTATGGCAAAAGTGAAGTTTGGAAGTGTGTCTTTATGCAACGTGTTAGAGTTTCATCGCATGAAAGGAGAAATGATCCTGATCCTGCTACTCTGCTTGGAGAAATTTTTTAGGGTTCTGGATCACACCTTCATTAAAGCTCACCAATACTCTGCAAAAGTTGCTTTTTCCTTCTGCCACTGTTGGATGTGATCAATTTTTTGGTCCCTAACTCTGTGAAAGCTGGGTGTTACTTTCTGACCTGCTGGTTGGTCTGAGGGTCTTCTAACAGGGAAAGCCCGTGGGGAAAACCTACCATTTGGATCCACTTGCTCCACTGTGGGACTTAACTTGATCACAGCAATCACAGTGCTATTTCCTCTGTGTTACGCTGATGAAACTTTTGGGCTATTTTGATATGGTTTTGATTATTTGAAAATCCTTTCCTCATGTTTATAAGCACATGTGATCGCAAATGGTATGGGTGGAGACCAGATCTTCTGTTTCAAGGAAATTCTGATTCTCCATTCCCAACTGGAAAGGAAAAACTATCCTTTCCCAGTAAGTGAAATTCCAGGAAGGCAGATAAATGACACAAAATGTTTGGTCTTAATTTCCATCTTTTAAAACTTTTCTAACTGGATTTTGTTTTGAAAGTCCGTTTCAGGAGAAAGAAAATCAAAACTGCAGTTCCAAAAGGACAAAATAGGATATGTGAACTTCACAATGTGCCAATTATTTTCTTTCTAGGGCAAATGCTATCAAAATCAACAGATTTTTTTTTTTTTAATTGAAAATGCATGAATTATCACAAAAACAGATCTTTTTTGGCCCCCAAAATACTTTCATGAAATCTTTCCAATCAGCTGCTACTGCAAGAGCACCCTTGGGCTGAAGATCTGGGCAGAGATCTTTTGGAACAGGCTTGCCAAAAGTACCTGGTGAGTCTGAAATCAAAGCAAGTGAACAGTAGCAGAGTTAGATTAAAGCAGGATACTTTGGGGAACTAACAAACAAACAAGCAAACAAACAAACAAACAAACAAAAAAATGAAAACCCCACTGTTTTAAAGGTAGTTCAGCTGCTGTGAAGGCTGGATCTTTTCTTTCCATTTGTACTTTGGAAATTCTCTTCCCCCAGTTCCCTCTTGTAGCTCACTGAGCAGATTTATATGGCTGCAGTGGATTAAGGATTTTATGGGAACTTCATTTAGATTGAGAAATGGAGATAGAAAAGTTAAATAAGAAAATGAATAATTCAGTTTCTAGGAGAGTAGGCTGTGTCTCTTCTTTGTGATGCTGCGTGTGATGTATGATACACTGCCTGTATAACTCTGTACCTGGATTTTGGTGCCAGGTACCTCAGCTGGGATGTCAGAAGCCAGCATAGAGCTGTGAGACAGGAAATGGGGGATTCAAGTCACCTGGATGAATGCAACCAGTGCTTTGTGCTGGACACAGTGTTTTGGGTGTGCTGAAATTTTGAGATAGAAGTATGCAACTTGGTGGCTTCTTTTTATGTTATTAATGGTGAGATAGAAGAATATCTACCACCTCATGCAGTAATATAACCTTAGGAGTATATAAAAGCCAAGACTATAGGTCCCTTGAGTTTCTTATTTTAGTGCCAGAGTTATCCTAATCTTCTTCATGTCTGTGCACACGTCTATATGATTGTGAACTATATGCAGAATGCCAGCAACAGCAAGCCCAGACTTTAGCTTCAATGATCAATTTGGGAAATGATTATTTATTTGATAGCACCTGAAAACAGAAGAGATTCTTGAAGGGAAATTATATGGAAAAAAGAGATTGCAATGCAACAAAGGATTTGACAGTTCAGTGAGGAGAAAGAGTAGGGAAGAAAATGGGTTATGGAAATCGGAATATGTGGTTACTGAAGTTAGTGTGGGTGGTTAGAAATAATTTTGCATGTGAAGTGTATGTACATCCTTTTTTTCTGAAAAGCATATAAAAGAAGTGATTTTTTAATTTCAAGGATAAAAGTTTCTCTTAGAAATGTTACTTGGGATCTGCAGATGAACAAGAACTCAGAATTATTATTTACTAAGGGACGGATTTTTGGAAACAACCAAGCAAATTGCATTCCTGATCACTCATCCTCATGAGCTGTGACTCTGCAGCTTTTGTCTTTTGCACTGACATTTTTCCTTTCTTTATTGGATGAAAATACAAACAGTGAAAGCCAGTTGGAATATTCATTTGGAAATACTTCTTTAAAATAAATCACTTCATTGTCAAAATAGAAACTGATGTGGAAAATTCCTGTGTTTATTGAAAAACAAACAAACAAAACAATGCAAAAGCCAAACTATGATTTCTGTTTGGTTCATGACAACAAAAGGCCCAAGCATTTTTGTCTGCAAATTGGGTTGAGGCCAAAGACTTTTTTTTTTTTTTTTTTTTTGGTGGATGAAACCAGAAACTTTTTGGATGAAACGTGAAATTTTTTGCACAAAACAAAATAATCTTTTGCTGGACTATTTGTGAGGGTGTAAACATTTGGCTGTCCTAGTGCAAATTCTTATGCATCCCCTACAGAAATGAGCGGACATGGCCATGCAGACATATTGCCCAGGGACAATTGTGAGTTCAGAGTTTGCCTACTGAATGCACAAATTCCTCTACTAAAAGACTTGTTTTGGATGTCATAAAGACCATAAAACATGGTACAAAAATGCTCTGTCATGTCTTTTATATTTTGGGCAAGTTGAAGTGGCTTTTGAATCTCAGCGGGCTGCAGGAAAGCAGAGTTTTATGTGCAGAGTTCTCAGATATGCAGCACAGTTCTGCTTGGGCCAGATAATGTTAATTGCATGTGAGGAAATTGAGATTCTTTGCCCATTTAGAGATCATCCATCATTTTCAGAATTAAGCATCTTAGCAGTTCTCACATGAAAGTTAAAGAAGGTAAGGAGTCTCAGCGTAATAGTGTGTGATTGCCAGGTAATGAAAGGTGCTGGGGCTCATTACCTAATTACAAGAGGTCTGTCTGCCCACCTGGTAGGACAGTGTGAGCTCTGCATTGCCCCTTGCAACCAGGCCAATGCTCAAGAAGTGTTAGCACATGGTGTCTTTGCTATCCCTTCATAAATGTTGCTGTGGGGATGAGTGAGGGAATCTGTACACTGCCTGCAAAGAAACAATGAGCTATGTGTGGCACCTTGGGAAAGGGCAATGCTGGGATGAGACCAAATCAAAAGGTTTTTCTCACTGCTGTCATCCACAGCGAGAAGCATTTTTTTACTTCTTGATGCTTGTTTTGCTGACACTGTTTTAACAGGTGTGATCAAACTCCACTTGCCTGAGTCTGAAAAATGCGCCGTGGTGCTGCAGGTAATAGGGCGTAAATCTGTAGACTGTGATGGTCTTTGTATCACAGTGCTGGGGCAGCTTTGGAAAGGACTAGTGATGGCTTTTTCATCTCTGTTATGACTAGCTGGCTCTCAGGGAAAGAGACCTTGAATTCTGGAAAAAAGCACATTACACTTCATCACATCTGAACATGAACATCTTGAACGGTGCTGATGTCTCCCAATAACTGTAAAAGGCGGTATTGCTCCCCATTTGGGACACAACTGATGGACCTGAACAAATGAAATAAGAACGAACAGATGTTATTAAAAATAAAAAGGGGTTTCAGGGCCTTCAAAAGCTGCACAGAGCACTGACAGCTCCCAACACCTTCTCATCTGGAGTTCTCTGTCCACAGCTGGGTGAGCCCCCGTACCCACTGCAATGTGCAAACCATTGAATCCTACAGATGGCTGCTGGAAGGACCTCATGTGTGCACCCACACCTGGGCCAGGCTTCTCTTGGCAGCAAGAGGGGGAAGCTGGATGTGGAGGACTGAAGCCATCGCTTTGTAGGGTTGTGCTTTAACTGCCAGATCACATCGACCCCATAGTAAAGCTGTGGAGGGTTTGGGATGCCCAGCTGCCCGCCCTTCATTCCTTGCAGCCAGAGAAAGAATCGGTGGCCAATCCAAACAACATCCAAGTCTGGAGCACTGGTGAGGAACGTCAGACACCAAATTCTCTTCTGGGAGTCACACCACATGTTTGGCTCTTCAGTTGAGTATTTTTGCCTGTATAGCAGCTGTGTGACTGACTGTTTCACTCTGTCCCAAGAAGCTGAACCTTGCTTGGGTCTGCAAATTGTTAATGTACTCTGCCAGAGGCACTAAAATGTGTGTTAATTGAATAGAGGGATGTTTGAGTACCTGGATGACAACTACGTTTCCCAGTCACATTGATGCTTTTACATATACTGTCAAGTTCTGCCTACAAGATGGTGAGAGCATCCTAATGGCTCAGTCTGTCATTTATCTGGGTGCAGACAGTGGCCATGGCTTTCCCATGTCAACAGATATCAAACAACCAGACTGAAGTCATAAATTGTAACCTAAATCACACCAAGCTATTGTGCTCACTGCTGTCCCAAAGGTGTCAATGAGGAATTTTAGCTTGTGCTTTCTGTTTGCTCGACTTCGGATGCATTTAAAAGCCTGCGTTCTATCCCCGTGATGAAAAGAGGAAAGGAAGTGGGGGGAAACAAGGAGTCAGCGTGAGTCAGGAATTATTGAAGAGCCAAATACCCAGGGGCTCCCTGGTGTCCAGATTCACCCCATCTGACTGCAGACTGGTGGGATGCACCAAGGAGCGGGAGCACTGTATCACCCACAGAGAGAGGCAGGAGGCGGTATGTCCTGATTCCTTTGGATGTGCCTCTCTGCTTTCTACCCACCTCCCCACTCTCCATTCTCCCAGGCATGATGGATCCCAGCACTCCTAAGGAAGAACCCCTTTTCTTATCTATCCCTTTCAAATTAAAGGGATTTGCATCATTTTCCTATCTGTCATTTAACAATTGGCTAGGAATTTTTGTGTTCTTGTGGAAGATGAGAATCTCCACTTGTCCATGTGAGGGGAATGCAGGTTGCCCTGCCTGTTGTGCAGAGCACTGGTTAATAACCAAGGCTTTTATATGATTTTTGTTTGTAAAATAGTAAATAATTGAGTATCTTCTTCTGCTGCCCTTGGATGGAGTATTAATATGAGCAAAATAACAACTGTTGCACTTCATCCCAGAGTGGGCTGCATTTTAACAGCCCTATAAACCTAGGGTGTATGATGCAGAAGTTTTATTAGTTACTGAAGAGACAGTATGAAAATTAAAATATTTTTTGCTATTTAGTAAGATATGCTATTTATCTCACATGTAAAGTGAAAGCTTTGGAAAAACTATTCATATAACAATAACCTGATTATTCTCTTCTTTTCTTCCCTGTTTAGTTACCCACACTGCTTCCCAGTGGTGCTCAAGATGGGCTGATTTTGAGCATCACTGGTGTGCTGTTCTTGTTCTGCTGCAACTCCAGAGAATGATACCAGTACTTGACCCCCCTTCTCTCCATCCCATACCTCCAATTGATGTAATCCAAGATTTTTTCTTTTCTTCCTGGCTGATGCTATTGTCACCAGGACACCTGATCTGTTCAAATACTGTGATGTATACATAGGCATACACAAGCATTTTACAGGTATCAACAAGTGAAATGACTTCCTCGGACAACGCAGCTGTAGCCGGGGAAGGTAAGAACTCTGCAGTTCTTGAATCGTTTCACTGTGCTTAATCCTTCAAAACATAAACCCATCCTTGTAATCCCAACTAGACCACATCTCATAGGCAGGTGGCCATGGGTCTCATCTCTGGGTTGGAAGTGAGCTGTGCCTCTCCACTGTGAGCTACAGGTTTGTTATCACCTTGGGACCAACATTACTGGCATTGGATGTGACCACATTGCAATGCTGGGTGCCAAGTCCTCTTCTGAGCTGCTTTTGCTGACAGGTACTCTAACTTCATCTCCGGTTATCTCATACCCAGTCTGTGGCAGTTTCTAGTCCTGAAATCCTGTCAAGGTATTATAATATCACTGCAACAAGCAGCTTTCTGCTGGCACTTAGCAGTGGAGCACATGCCAGAGATTCATGTGAATCATAGGGAAATGGTTCCCACTACTGAGTACATTAAGTTAAAGGAGAAAGCTATTTCCATAGTAACCACATATGGTAGGTCAGATGGTGACTTTCCAGATTTACCACCAGTGGTTTTGATTCTGAATTATTTATACAGTGAATTTAGCTTCTCCGGTCTGCTTGGCTGGTTGCCTGTGAATCTCCATGTTAACATGTGGGAGAAAAGGGAAGTTTTATATGTAGTGCCAGAAATGCTTAGGCTTGATGTTTTTATTCATAGATGAAACATTGCTATTCTCATGGCAAGGATCAGTGCAAATAGCAGTGGAAACACTTGGGCTCTCAAATCTGTGTTTTACTAGGGACAGTGCAGTATACATTAATTTGAACATGTTATAGGTGGAGCTGTTAGCAATTGTTATGCCTGTACTACCAAACACGTTTCCTCTGTAAGACCCGCTTTTCTCACTTGAAACTCCCTGAAGCTTAAAATGTTTCAGCTGAAATTCATCAGTTCTGCTGTTTCCTTGCACGGTGATTTTTGGAATACTTCTTCAGACAATTGCAGGCTGAATTTAGGGGAAAAGCATTGCTTTGCTCATGTCAAAATTTTCTTAAAATTCTTAAAAACTTGAGTACTTTTTGTATTGGGAGTTAGCACCTAAAATTGCACAGTAAGTTTACTTTACACACAGTAACTTTATGCACAAAGTGATCTTAACATTGTGATTTGTCTTCACTTGTTCCCAAGAATTATAGCCAAATGTAGTGAAAGTATAAATTTTTGATTCATTTCAGAGCAGACTTACATTATCTGCTGCTTTTCCAACCCTCTGCGCTCATTAGGGCTCTGCTGAGCCCAACCTTACCAACCTCTTACTAACAGACAGACCTGGGAGAATGAGGGATGTGGTATTTCATAACCGCGGACATCCCTTGTATTTCCTGCTGTGAAATAGGACTGGAACATCTCTGCTGTCAGTGATTATCTCTAGCTGGTGGAGCTCAGTGTGGAGGGGAAGAGCTCCCTGCTAATGGATGGGTACGGTCGAAATCTTTGTCCCAGCCAACCTGAGGCATCCCCCCAGCTCCCCATTAAGGCATTTTGTTTTGCTGGCTGGGAAGTGTTATTTCAGTAAGTAAGGATTAACTGTGAGCAGTTCTGTCACAGGGCCAGCAACAGGGTGTTTAGCATGGGTTCATAACCCAGGGCCGAGAAGCCTTTCAGCAGAATTTGGCCTTCTTAAGCAGGGGTTAGTCTTTTTTCATATACTTTGTCCTACCAAACACTCCCCCTGGACTCATTGCACAACTTTGGCACACCAGTTGGCTCCTTTCCCTGGGAGATTTTTGCCTAAGGCACACCCAGACAGACTATCTGCTCTCTTATACACATGGAAGAGAGGAGAAGTCTTCCCCTACAAGGGGCAGAGGCTGCTGGATCACACTGGATCACTCACCATCATGGGCAAAAGTGGTGCAAAAACCATGGATATCCCACAGAGATGGGCAGCACAGGCCAAGGTATGGATCAGTTTCTGCCAGACAGCGACGAAATGGGCTGGGAAAGTCCTGCCAGGGCAGGTACCCCGCAGTGAGGACGCAAAGCTGGCCTGGTGGGCTAGGGGTCCGTGGTGTGACCCCAAGATACTGAGCTGGCAGTGGCTGGGAAATGTGTCTGGAAGGGTGAGTGGTGTGTGGCTGTGGGGTAGGGGGTGAGGCAGGCTGATGCTGTGCATCACGGGGGAGTGAGTGCTGAGGTGGCAGTAAAGCCATCAGGGTGACAGGGAGTAATTGTGAGCAGGAGGTGAGCATGAAGATAAACAGCTCACATGGACACGGACTTGCATGGACATAGAGCTGCCAGGAAATCAGTGAGTGTGGCGCCATACAGTCATGCCTCTCTTTTTAACTGGTGCTCATAATAGCGTTTGATGCCAATGCTGTAAGTGGTTACCAGCAAGGTCTGTGTGCTGCATTCTTCCCCTTACCATGGAGCTGGAGGGATTAGGGCCTCATGGTAATCTTTTAGACAGCAGAATTAGCTTAAAATCCAAGTTTTTTGGATGGGGAAACTGTGCTCAAGGCACACCAGCTTCTCTATCCAGGAAAATGATTGGCAACAGATTTGCTTATGCAAAGATCTGGCACCCGTTCCCCTAATTCTTGGCTTCTGTGTTTTGTTCCCGTTCTTCCTCTGATTTCTCTTGTCTTGATGCTCTCCCATTGCTTTGTGTTTAGGTTGAGCCCCGGCAGGCAGCTGGGCACCACCCAGCCACTCATTCACTCTGCTCAGGTGGGATGGGAGAGAGAATCAGAGAGGTAAAAGTGCGAGGACTCATGAGATGAGACAAAGACAGTTCACCAGGCAAAGCAAAAGCCACAGGCAAAGCAAAGCAAGGAATCCCTTCACCCCATCCCACCAGCAGGCAGGTGCCAGCCACCCCCAGGCCAGCAGGGCTCCCCACGTAGTGGTGTCTTGGGAAGACAAACGCCACCACTCCCAGCGCCCCCCTGCCTCCTTCTTTGCCCCAGCTGCCATCGCTGAGCATCCCCGTGATGTGGGATGTCCCTTGGGGCATTTGGGGCCAACTGTCCTGGCTGTGTCCCCTCCAGCTCCTGGGGCACCCCCAGCCCCTCGCTGGCAGGGCAGCTCGAGGAGCTGGGGAGTCCTTGGCTCTGGGTGAGTGCTGCCCTGCAACAACTGAAACAGCGGTGTGCTGGCACCACTATTTTCATCACAAATCCCAAACACAGCAGTATGGGGGCCTCTGTGAAGAAAATTAACTCTATCCCAGCCAAAAACATAACACTTTGTCACACACTACAAGTCAGGGCAGATGGAAAAGGTCCACTGAAGCAGTGCTCTGGGGGACTTCAACCATCTGTGTGCTTAGCCATGCCTTCATTCTGTGTCAGTGCAGGACATGGTGCCTTCCCCTTTCTCCTGGTTCCAATGTGATGGAAAACCAGATATCCATATGGATGAGGGCCTTACTGAGGAAGATGAAAGAAACTGGCTCCTATCTATGTCGGCTGAATATGAGCCAGCAGTGTGCTCAGGTAGCCAAGAAGGCCAACGGCATCCTGGCTTGTATCAGGAACAGCGTGACCAGCAGGGCTAGGGAGGTGATCGTCCCCCTGTACTCAGCTCTGGTGAGGCCGCACCTCGAGTACTGTGTTCAGTTTTGGGCCCCTCGCTACAAGAAGGACATGGAGGTGCTTGAGCGGGTGCAGAGAAGGGCGACGAAGCTGGTGAGGGGCCTGGAGAACAAGTCCTACGAGGAGCGGCTGAGGGAGCTGGGCTTGTTCAGCCTGGAGAAGAGGAGGCTCAGGGGTGACCTTATCGCTCTTTTTAGGTACCTCAAGGGAGGCTGTAGCGAGGTGGGGGTTGGCCTGTTCTCCCATGTGCCTGGTGACAGGACGAGGGGGAATGGGCTTAAGTTGAGCCAGGGGAGTTTTAGGTTAGATGTTAGGAAGAACTTCTTCACTGAAAGGGTTGTTAGACATTGGAACAGGCTGCCCAGGGAAGTGGTGGAGTCACCATCCCTGGAAGTCTTCAAAAGACGTTTAGATGTAGAGCTTAGGGATATGGTTTAGTGGAGGGCTGTTAGCGTTAGGTTGGAGGTTGGACTCGATGACCTTGAGGTCTCTTCCAACCTAGAAATTCTGTGATTCTGTGATTCTGTGATCTTTTAACCAGCTATGGACTCTCCCCTTGCCATGGCAGGCATTTCTCCTATTGATAAACAGTTATATTGGCCAGTAAGCCCTTGGCACTGAGGTACCTCTATTTATTTTGTTCCCGGGTCTTCACATTTGGTACTGTTTTGAACTCACATATCAGGTCAGGGATCCCATTATCAGATCACTGTGATGCTTTGGGCAATTGTGTGATTTTAAGCACTGAAGCTCACCTACTAGGGTGATAAATGCACTAGATGCAGGTTCTCAGCTACTCAGTGATGTCAGATGGGTCTTTTTCATTGCCTAAAATAAAAGGAGATGTGTTAATTTGATTAATCTTGGCATTTTTTATTCTATGGCAGAAAACCTCTCTTTGAAGGTCATGTTGTGAGCTCACGTTAGTGCTTCAGGATGACCTGGGTAGGAAGCTCCCGTCCCACCACCTCCCTTATTTTCTTCCTAGCTTCTGTTTTGTGGTTTTGGTTGCAAAGGGAGATAGAACATTTTTCTCTTTCTGTCTGGGTCTGAGCAGATTTTTGTGTCAAAGCACAATCCTGCTGTCTGCCTGTTTCAGTACAACACAACTGGTAACTGAGCAACTTGAAAGCAGAACGAATGCTCCTAGATCCACAGGTTTTCCTGTTGATGGCTCAACATCATCACTGCTCCACAGTCTTACAAAGAGAGTGCTAACACTGCCCAGCAGCATAAGGAGCAGCTCATAGCAACGTGCACAGAAAAGTTATCAGTTACTTCTTTCTGCTCACAGCTCTGCCAGCTTTTGAAGCCACAACTTTTCATCAGGAACCTGATGAATATTTTTTGAGAAGTTTGGTAGAGAACGTTTCTTGCATGTGAGATGAGAGGATGGCATCATGTTCGGCCTCTGCCTAAGAGGAAATATCCATGCAGCCATCTGTCGTGGACAGCCAGTCCCCTGCTCTGGAGAAAGGCTTGCTGTGCTCTCTGGGCTGACCGCTGTGGAAGCCTGCCCGCATCAGGCCATAAAAATCTCAGTTTGGCAGCAGAGAAATCAGTGAGAGCTTTCCATTTATTTCAGTGGAAACAAAAACAGGCCTGTAATTCCTAACAACTTTATGTAGTCATTAAAAAAACAGAAGAACTAAGAAATAACTAGCAAAAAATAAACACGGAAACCACCCGTGTAGCAAACATGTTGCCAGCAATTTGTTTTCCAAATGAACTTAACCATTTTGCCACTCTGGCTGTGATGTGAAAAGCATTAACTCTCTCTCCCACACCCCCAAAACATTTTATTTCATCTCTAAACACAAGTGTCCCTTGCTTTGAGGCATGTAAGAAGCGCTCACCGGAGCTGCTGAATTGCTGATGAGAATGCGTCAGTGAAGAAGAAATTAATTCCACTCTTCAGTGTTTTAGCTTCTTTCTTCAGTGATGGACAGATAAAAGGTGTCTCAGAATGGGCCAGGACTGTGTGGCCATACTCCTACTGCAGGTACCTGATATTAGCAGGGATGAATGCAGATGGACTGTTCTCCTTCAGATGCATGCTCTGTTCCATGGTCTCTGATGTTGTATCAGTCACTTTGTCTGATTTCTCATATAGCCACTGCTCCTTTTCAAATTTCTCTTCATCAAAGCCAAGGCCCAGATGGGTTATTCAGTGAATGAGAAACACAAAATGATTTGGGTTGAGAAGAACTTCTGGACGTCATCTGGCTCTGCCCCTGGCTCAAAGCAGAGTCAACTCTGAAATCAGAGCAAGTGGCTCAGGGCCTCAGTTCAAGCTTTGTATATCTTCAGTGCAGGACATTCCCCACCTCTTTGGGTACTTTCTTCAGTGCTGAACCATGCTCATGGTGAAATCTTTTTCCTTGTATCTTTTTAGAATGTTACTTGTGCCTCTTCACCATCCAGCTCAGAAGAGAGGGACTTCACCTTCTCTGTGCTCTACCACTAGTTAGATGCAGGCAAGGTCTCTCCTGAGATGTTTATTCTCCAGGCTGAACAAACCCAGCTCATTCAGCTTCTCCTCCTACAATGTGTGCTCCAGACCCTGACCCCCTTTATGGCCATCTGTAGGACTCGCTGTGGTCTGTCAATGTCTGCATTGAGTCTGGGAGCCCAAAACTGGGCACAGTTTTCCAGATGTGGCTGCACTGGTGCTGAACAGAAGAGAAGGTTCACTCCCCTGACATGCTGGCTTCACTTGTGCTAACATGGGCCTGTATGAGCTTGGCAAGGGTGCACTGCTCACCCAGGTTAACTTGGTGTCCACGAGGACTGCAAAGCTGTCTCCCAGTCCATACAGCTGCATGACGGTGCTGCTCCATCCCTAAAATGAGGGAAAAGTGTGGAATATCCTGGTACGTAGCTGACCAGGGGCCCCCACCCGTCCTTCAGAGCATGAGGTGCTGAGGTTTGACTTCTTTCACCACAACAGCTTAATCTGTGTTGATCTGTGGTGTGATCTGGTTTTAAAAGGCAAAACAAAGGCACAGAAACCCCATCAGCTGCAAACTGTGTGATTCTGTAGCAAAGGGTGTCACACACAAATTTTTCAGCAGTCCTCGGGCTTCTTTCTTTATCCACTAGAGGGACCCAAATGCAAATAAAAGCTCTAATTTGTCAGCTGGGGAAAAGTGTGTGGGGGGTCAAGGATATTAGCATTGCATGAAAGGCAGTATTTTCTCCCTGTTATTATTTGTGTTAAGGACTCAATTCACCTTTCATTGAGCTCGACGTTGAAATACTCAGAGTCTTTAAGCTAAGACCTGGAGTGCCTATTTCAGAACATTTTCGCAAGGCTTGAACACTTCAGATATTAATAGCTAAAATAGCTGCAAGCCAAAGGCAAACCTTGAGTAGTGAATATTTCAGTTTCCATGTGTATTTTACCAGTGACCTCTCTGTTGTGGCTCCCTGGATGGACGCTGCTCTTTTCTGCCAGATGACGGCAGAACACAGTTTCTGCTTCAGGGGAAGGATGGAAAAACTTGCTGCTCGTCACAGTGTTTGAAACCTGCTAGAAACAAAAGTGCAGTGGGATGGGGGGGTCTGAATCTTCTACCCCAGCCCTTCAGAAAGAAAAGCAAAAGAAAAATGTACTGAAGCGAAAAAGACAGTAGCTGACAGTTTGGGGGGTTTATTGTGGAAAAACCACAGGATTCCTTTCTCCCCACCCAAACTTTCTCCACATCAAGATTCAGTTACGAAATCTGCTTTAACTTCATACTACTGCTGATTAGCTCCAAGTCAGCTGAATAAATGTCCTGCCTGGGAAACCATATCTGAAGCAGGTACCAGGTGAAGATGAGAAAAACCTGCATCAAAAAGCTGAAATCCACCCCCCCTCCTTTTTTTTTTTTTTTTTTTTTTTTTTTCCTCAGTTGGAAAATAACTAAAAAACTAAATAACTAATCACATAAATGTGGCTTAACTGTATGCACCCACTGACTCTACTGAAACCCAGCCTTGAACATCTTCAACATCTAACTACAGAAGTGTTTAATAGAGGAACAAAGCTTTACCACTGTCTGGGCTGCACAACCAGTTTGACTGCAGACATCTGTGACTGTCTGTCCTGGTACAGCCGGATCACTCGAGGTTTTCCCTAAGCATATGATCTTGCTCTGAAACGGAGTCATTCTTGCTGGAGGATGGGACCAAAGCACTCTGGGTTGACTGGGTTTAGTGACAAGGCATCCAAGCGAGCATAATGGGAGGGGAGCTGGCAGATGGGCTTGTAGGCACTGCATATTGGCACTGCTTGGTTTGTTGTGTCACTCATGGTTTGCTTTTCTGAATTGCTAGTCTCATATCTTTCCCTTTCTCACTCTTCTGCCTCTGGCAGGTTTCATCCCACACACCTCTGCTTAGAGTCTTGCAACCCAGTGACTCCTCCACCTGCCCCTTATTATGGTTAAAAGGGGAGGGCTGCCAGAAGTAGGCCCTCTGGGCTCGTTTCTGCCTGTCAGCCATGTTATTAAAACCAAACCTCCTGACTGTCTGCCTGGGCAGGTCAGAGAAGTTAAACCAGATGAGGAACATAATGAAAGAGAAAGGTGCTGGCCCTGGGACTGGCAGTCCAGGGCTTGGGAAATGGGAGAGAGCGGGAGGCCTGAGCATATCTACTTGGTGGTCAGACATGGGTCCACCATGCTTGTCTTCACCTGCCGTGTTGTCCTCACTCATGGACAAACTCAGACTGAACTTAAACATGGGAACTCTCTGAGGGAAGGAGGGTGGATGGTGCTTTCATACAGCCCCTGCTCTTCTAGGCTGAGACGTGGGTTGAGGCCCTGCATGTGGGAAAGACTGGTGGGGTGGTTGATTTAGTCAACTCTGGATATAGTGAAACAGACTCCACCACCAAAAAAAAGGTATTTTTGGTTTGTGTAGCTTTCCAAAATTCCTGAAGGAAAAAAAAGCTGTAGCTGTTACCATCATAAAAATTATTGATAGGGCTCCTGCCAGAGAAACGCAGTAAGAACAGCACCACTAGTTGATATGACTAGGCTGGCATAAATGCCAACTGGCGACCAGACCCGCTGCTCCTTCTTTTGTTTTCCTGCTCGTCTTTGTATTTCTCCTCTGCCTTATCGTTACCTGTCCTGCACACTTTTCTCATAATCTGCCACTGACAGTTTTCTATTAGGCATAATTTCCTGACCATCTTGTGTATAACTTAGACATGTTGTAAATTTGGAGATTTATATGGAGTTGTATGAACTGTGCTCTTGAGACACTTGAAAGAAAAACACTGAAATGAACAATCTTGGCAGGAAAAGTACAATTGGAGAGCTGTAAGACCAATCCATAAGAGGTAGTTAAAGCTAGTCAGTGAGAGTTGATTAAGATGAAACAGGCCCTCAGCTTTGTCACTACTTGGGACGGAGCCATCAGTGGCTACAAGAGCTGTGATGCGGACTTGGGTGGATGCTAGACAACAACACTCCCCGCTTGATTTGCACCACATTCCTGTTTGAATCTCACTGGCATCTAGAAGCCAGGTGAGACTGGAGAATCCCAAATAGCCAACAGCAAAACAACACAACTAAAATACCTTTGAATGCCTTCTGAGGCATGCCTGCCTTAAAACTGTATCCTGTCAGTTCATTTTTAATTTTTCTTCTCTGAAAATGTACTGGTATGCAAAAAGAAAATAAACTCAGCAGTCATTGATGTACAGGCAGCATGACTCCTCAATGGTAAAAGCAATCAAGTCATTAGTGGTTTGAGGACTGGGCTCATAATCCTGGTGACTCCAGATCTGGAGATCCATTTGGTACTGGATTTGGTTTGGTACAGTTTGGTACTTGTACAGTCCCACCTAGAGCGCAAGGACTGGTGTTTCCTGATCTTACAGTTCAACACTTCTCTTGCTGCTGTCTCAACTCTTTTCCAAAGGACCACTGTGCTATCAGCTTTGCTAACCCAGACTGGAGAGAGAGCAGGGAGCTTGTGGTGCCTGCAACTGTCTTTATAGTCTCTTTGGACTACTCAGGTGCAGATGAGAGTAGACCCCTAAGGGGAAGAGAAAAAAAATTGAAGAGGAAAACATGTAGAAAAATAGATCTCAAACTGCAAAAGCCATGGCCATGCATGGTCATTCATTCCACACAGCCAAACTGGCACTTGTGCTCCTGCAGAGCCAACATAAACCCAGGTGGGAATAAGGAAGGAGTCCAGTGATCCTCCATCACTGATACTTGCTAAAGCAGAGCTGACAGAAATGCGAGAAAGACAACCTGGAGAACGCACTTGGTGTGAACTCTAGGTCAGTTCTTACACATGAAAATATAATTAGAGGCTGGCAGAAGTACTGGAGGCACAGAACAAAGGCTGAAGGTTGTGGCCTCCTATTTGATGTAGAGTAATTCACAAGGCAAGGCTATCTCTGACTTTGCTGGTGCTTGCCCTTCACCAGGAATACCTGAGATACTATTTTTCTAGCCTACTGTAACATCTCAGAACTGAAGCTGAAAACATTTTTGTTAATCCACTCAAAGGTTTCAGCTGAAAGCAGAGTGTACTGATATGTTTAAAGGCTTTGAAAACTTGAGGTGTGTTATTCCTACTTAGGTCCATATTATGAGTTAAGTCTTTTGAGTAATTTTCATGCCTGTTGTGAAATTGTCATGCTGTTGTTTCATTTGCAGGCACTTGGCTGCAGTGGGAAATTTTCTAAGATTTATAGGATAATGTACCTCTTTCTAAAAACTGTTGATAATATATACCTTTGAATAGTTAGAATATTAAATTCAACATAATTGTGACTGGTTTGATATTATGGTGCATTCTTGTCATGGACAGGAGTTTGGCTATTTTTTAATAAGGATTTACATGGCAACAGACCTCTTTACAGAATGAAAGATTCAGAGCCATTGGACCATGGAAAAAGCAGCAACTCAAGACACTCCAAGGATAAAGAATTCAATGTTAAATTAGCCAGTTAGTAAGACGAGCTCCATTGTCAAATGGCCCTATGTTAAACCTCACCAATTCCACGATGGATGATCTCCCATGGAGAACAGCAAGAGCATGTCTTGGGGGAGGTAGGCAACCCCAGAAGAAACAAGCAGGAATCACCATGTTTAGATTTTCTAACGTTCATCAAAAAGTAACAGTTTCTATTTATAATGTCATTGATTGCCAAGTACTTACATTGCTTTTTTATTTAATGTGGTTACTAGTATTCTCTCTCTTCTTGTTTTATTTTATTTTATTTTATTTTATTTTATTTTATTTTATTTTATTTTATTTTATTTTATTTTATTTTATTTTATTTTATTTTATTTTATTTTATTTATTTATTTTTTTCAAGGGTCAACAAATGAGAAAGAAATCTTTATTTTCTCTTTTGTTGAAACCGTTTGTGAACTTCCTCTTGATCTCACTGAGATCAGTGGGTGGGGCCAATATTAATTCCATGTGATAAGTAAGTATAAGAAGAGAGCTATCAAAATGCTTTTTTGAGCTGGCATTGTTTTGGAGCTCTGTCAGAAAATAGTCAATGCTGACGGATGTGTTGAGGTCAGGATCATTGTATGCTATTCATTATATTCCTTATTGCCAACTGAAAGCACAATGGTATTGCTGTTCTTGAGATCCTTTGCACCTACTGTTATTTGTAGAGAAAGAAAAATTATTACAGCTTCTCATAACTGGATGCCAGGAGAGATATCAGAAATTTTCATTTTGTTGCTGCTTTAGATTACAGAACAAAATTAGTTGCATATGTAATAAGGCTACTGATGCCATGAGAAAATGATTTGTGACTCATGAGAAAACTTCTTAGCCAAAAATATACAAAGCTAATTGGGAAATGATTTTTTTCCCCTATGTGGCAAGACATGTCAGCCATATATTTCTCACCACATAATTGGCAGAAAAACAAAGCAATTTTATAGTCATGTATTGTGCTACGATATGTTGGTTATTGTAAACCTTTGCAAGCACCCAATTACAAGGTACCAAAGAGAAATGAACTAATCTTAACAATGATAGCTCAGGACTCTACTCAGCTCATAACTACCTATAAAGCTGTGAAAGTGTCCCGATTTTCACATCCACACACCTATTACTTTCCCTCCACTCCTCCTCCTCCCCCATCCCCACCTCGACAATGGTCACACTAAAAGCACTAGGTACAACCCACATGTGTTAGGTTTAAATCTGCATTCTTAGGTTAACTCGGTATCGTGTGTCCTCTGTCTATGTGTACAGAAATTTCAACAGATTAAACAGTAAACATTCAGTAAACATAAAATCACTTTAAAAGTCCTAATCTGACACCCAGAGTTTCCCATACTTCAGTAGAGTAAGAGCAGTCTAATCTACCTCTTGGTGACAGCTGGCCCCTTCTATCTGGAGGCAGTACCAGCTCAGTGCTAATGTGCTAGTGTTTAGTTGAAGCAGGAGGCTTTCTCCTTCCTTCAACCTAGGAAGTAAGTTTGGGTTGTTTTCCTGGCATTGCAGTGCTTTCCTACATGAAATGATGGCATTTTCTTTCATCAGGAGGATATTCTGATGATTAGCACCATAGAAATGTGAATAACAAGTAAATAAGATCTGTACAATGCATGTGTCATAGTGAAAGCTCAGACCTTAATGAGATTTTCATAATTTAAATTTACAATAAAACTACTCAGCTTGATGGTTATGGCCAACTGCAGTGACAGAGCAAGTCTGAAGTCCTCAAGATCATCTGTTACAAAATTCAAACCATGTTTTCTCTTATTAGGATAGACATACATAATTATTTAAGCTCACAGTAATAAAGCTATAGTTCTCTGGAATGGTTGACAAAGGATCCATAATAAAGGAGAACTAATCCACCCTGGGATAGTGAGGGTGAGCAGAAAAAGATTATACCACATTCTTGTTATTTCCACATTCATGTTATTTCCTTCACAGGATCCTTCATGTTATTTCCACATTCATGTTATTTCCTTCACAGTGCATAGTGTGAAAAATGTTAATTCAGATGATGTGGGAGTAAGTCTATTGTCTGTAGGGTCCCAGTCTCATTAGCTGCAGAATTTGGGAAGTGTGGAGGGAGCAAGTCAAGTGATTTCAGAAAGAGAAAGTGTGTCCTAATGATTAATGTTTTCAAGTACCACCCCGAAGAGCTGGATTCTTGGTCAGCTGCTGAGCTCCTATCTGATGCTGAACCAAGATTTCCTCAGAGGGAGGAAGTGGCTCTGCTTTTAGTGTAAGAGTTCTCTGGTTGTTTGCCAGGAGATGGGAGAGACTGGGGCTAGGGTCTTCCTGCTGCTTGGGAAAACTTTTTTTTTTTTTTAAAAAAAAGAGTGTCTGTGTTGCTGATCCTGAATCAGGCAAGGCTTCAGGACTAAACACTGGGACTCTGTTTAGGTAGAGCTGGCCTGTCCTGCTGCCTAAATCTGGTCAGCTAATTGCTAGGTGTGTGGGCTTCCTGCATTGCATTCCAGGGTGTCTGATTCTCCCCAGTGATATCTGGGCCCCAACTCTGATGATCTGAGTCACTCAGTGGGGCAGAACTTCCGAATCTTTAGATGTTGTGACACCCTGTTACACCCACCAAGAACTGTTACAACTCTGGGCCAAAGAAAATATTCGGCATCTACCTTTGGCAGTAGCATCCCATCACCATCCCAGCCTCCAGCCTGGTGCTACACTGGAATCCCTGTAACTTGCTCAGGACTTTTCTTTTGTTATACCATTTAAATACAATATGTAGCAAGAGTGGCGCAGAGCACCTCACCCTACAGAAATGTGCAGGTGAAGAGGATGTGAATCAACGTGCCAGAAAACTGAGGAATCACAGCTTACTTCCCACCATGGTGCATCAGAACTGGGAACTGAGGTCAGATTCCCTGATTGTCCTTGGAAAGAGTATTGTTCCTTTCAAAAAAATGGTCTTTGGCCTGTGACCATGCAGCACTTGTAATGGGTTCAGGACTGCTAGTATTTCACTGACACAAGTCATCTCCCACCTGATATAGCAGGACACGTGCACTTGAAGGTTAACCACTGGTTACATCTGCAAAGCACTCTGCTCTGAATTCTGCTTCATTCATCTGGGTAAATGGAAAGTGAGTTCCTCTGACTGAATATTAATTAGGCCACATAAATGCAAACCAGAAGGGAAACAAAAAAAAAAAGAACTGCTAGTGAGCACCATCCACCAGTCTGTGGTTGTATAATTTGCTTGGAGAGCACTGCTCTCTTAAACGACTTAATGAAATACACCAAGACACCCTTTGTGACTGTGGCTGTGTACCGAGCAGTCAGCAAGCCCCCATTATGATTTATTGGGGAAAATCCATGGGAGAGGTCGAGGGGGAGGGAAAAGAAAGAGCAGTCTGTACTTTTGGTGCCAGAGCTTTAATGCCTTCATATCATCTCCAGGAGTTTTCTGGCTGCCACTTGTACAATTCTTTGAATATCCCCTGATGTTTCTTCCCTCTCAGCCCAGGATTATGGGCCTTATGCCTAGCCATTTTAACATGTCCTCCTTCTGCCTTATTTTCACAGCATCTCTCTTCTGACTTCTACCCTCCTCCATGATAGAACAGGCCTCCTTAAACAGAAAGGGTCTTTTTTTTTTTTTTTTTTTTTTTTTTACTTAGCACTTTTTACCAAGACCCTGCTTGTCCCACTGAACTCAGGTGTTACCTCATTTTTGGCTTCCAGGGGATGTTCCTTCTCCAAGAACTAATACACTCCATGAAAGCTGATACACTTTACATTAAATTAGGCACCACTGTTGGTCTTATGTCACATCTACCAGCACCTTGTAGATATCTCAGGTGCTCCAGGATGCTTCCATTATCAGAAGATCCCTGTGTGTAGGCAGCTGAGTTGAGGTCTAAATCTTAGCTGCTGATGGTGAGACCTGATGAGGTTTGAGACCTGGCACCTGCCTTTAGAAGTCTGCATTCAGCTATCTTATTCTTCAGCTGAACTTCATGGCTACTGGCTGGGCTGCTTGAATAGATTCCTCAGGATCCGAAGGCCACAACAGCTGGATCTCCAGTGACTTTAATGGTGGCTGAGACTCTTGCAGACATGACAAATACATGCAGGCACCTAAAGTTGTCATTCTCCAGCTGAATCCTACCTGCATCTCTTGATGTATTACAAAGATGATGAAGTTTATGGCTGCAAGTATTTACCATCAGAACCCCAAGGGCACTGACAGCCCATACTGAACATGACCAGCCTTCCCTGGAGTTGTCCCATTCCTGCCCATGGCCTAGGAGCTCCATTTTGGCATGGATTAGGACCATCGATTCCTGCCCCACTGATGCTGTAGGATGCTGGTTTCCAGCTCTGGCACAGCCCTGCTCTGCCTGGCCATGGGCTCCACTGAGACCAACCCTGTCCTTACAGCTCAGGGCTATTTCTGACACTGGTTCATGTCATGGGGCTTAATCCTTACCCCTACCAGCAGCCCGATGTCCCAGCCTGGCCTCAGACACATGGAGGAGCCTGATGCCTGGGGCTGGAGCCTGGTCCCAGCTACTTCCTACAACCTGCCTTGCTTTCCCACTTAGTCTTTGCTAACGAATTCTTGCAGCTTTCTCCGTGGTTGGTTTAACCAGTGTTGGGGACTGTGTGGCAAGGAAAATAGGCTTCAGTATAAATGGCCAAACTATAAGTACTGGCCTCAAGACAAGTATCATAATCAGCTTTAATCACAAATCACATTCAGTGGGACAACACAGAAGCCAAATGGAAATAAACCATACAACTTCTGGAAAACAAAAACAAAAACACAACAAAACAAACCATTTCTAATACAGCAGCTGATTTATTATTACCATTTTCCATGTACCTTGTGAATTCTGTTTCAAATATTTTTCTAATACTGGGAAACAGGCCTGACCCTATCCTTATACTCCAGCATTCCCACAATTTAACAGTGTTTTGAGTCTGATTTCTAGTTTTTCAAAAGATACTATCTTTCCAGAGTAGGGAGCCAGTATCCCAGATTCTTAATCTTGAAGTGTTCCAAATCTGGGGCCAGCTCCGAATATGAATAGTTTACTTGTTGTCTTTAATAGTTGTCTTAATATGTATATATATATAATATATATTTTTGAATACAGCCTAATGAGGTGTGATGACATACTTTACTGCAAGGAAAACAGTCAGCTATATGTTGGATTCCTTCTTCAGCTGAAAAGCTCTGGTCTCAGTCTACAGGTGGGATCCAGTTGGGGTGAAGGGCAGAGATCAGTTTCAAAACTTGTGTGGTGCTCTTGAGTACTCAAGTCGCCTGGATGTATCAGGAAAACACAGTCCTAGAAGAGACTTGTGCCATTCGGAGTGGTGCCTGGAGGAATCATGTGGAATCTAGGGCAACTCTAAATGCACCAAACTGAGTCCTGGGTCATTACCAACTGTAATTGAAACTCAGATGCCTAGTGCACAGGTATATGGGGACATTAATCCTATTAGGTGCTTCAGTTTGGAGACAAATCTCCCCCATTTGTGCTGGATGAAGTGGATTAGCAGGTCACAGATTGGGCCAACTTGTGATGCTGCACAGTGAATGTCCAAGGAGACAGCCCAGGTGTGGAGGTGAGATTGTGGGAGTCCTATGCTTGGCACGCAAGACTTGAGAGGCTTGTAAATCACTGCTGTCTGGTACGAGGATGGAGATATTATTTGAATCTGGGTTGTTGCAGCTACTTAAGGAGACTGTAATGTGAGTGCAAGCCAAGCAAAAAAATCAAGTGATGTTCAGATGAAATTGATAAGCCATTGAATTGTCTCTTCCTGTGTCTTGAATGAAGCTTAACAAATAATTTTTTAATGGGAAACATAACCATGCATTGCATATGGTTCTGAAAATTGTCAGGCTGGAAGCCAAGCAAAATAAGTTTTAGGATTTTCTCAGCTTCGTAATTGTGTTATTACATTGTACCATAGAAATTGGTCTGTGGCATTAATTCTGCTCTCCGGCATTCAAAAGAAGAGGAAGTATTTCTTCTTTAATTGACAGCTAGAATTTCATTCATGGGGTATTAGCAGAATTAGCTTTTTGCCTACCGAATTCTCTTCTGTGTTTCTGATAATATGATTTAACTTTGGCACTGAAGAGCTCTTTTATTTGTGAAACACTAATCTGTATCAAGCAAAGAAGAGGAAAAAATCACTTATGTGAAGCAGTGAAGAACTGCAAAGTTTTTAAACTGAAGGGAGGAATTAACTATTTACATACTCAGAGTGAACTATCTCTATCCTATCTGAAAATCCACTTTGACAAAATCTCTGACCTCTGTAAAAAATACTTGGAAAACTCCCTAGGTGCCCCTATAAAGGCTACTGGCATTGTATGCTCTCCTCAACACTGGATTCAGCTGCTTGCAGGTGGCCCTCAGGAACACAAACCTGTGATGGCAGGGGAGGTAAACCTATTCAGGACTCCCCTGACATCAAGAATAAGCAGTCTGCTTGCCTAAAGGTCACTGCTGAACTGGCACATATATCACTTCCCTCTGTGAGCCTGAATCAGTGTATCCATCTACTGCTGTTATTATCACTGTCTTCTTGCTGTCATAAAAGCGTACGTTTGCAGTTTTACTTTGGCAGCGGGAG
Source organism: Netta rufina (assembly GCF_964035555.1). NCBI lineage: Eukaryota > Metazoa > Chordata > Aves > Anseriformes > Anatidae > Netta > Netta rufina. The sequence continues at coordinate 146,831,682 of NC_140124.1, read as the reverse complement.
GATAACACAAAAGGCTAAAGAATTTTCTCTTTCTAGCTATTTACAAGAGTAAGCTGAGGTTTCCGGCAGAAGTCATATGGATCTTTGTCCTTGAGGAATTTGGAGAATTTTGACAAAGACTTCTGTGAACATTTTGCACAATTTCCGTGATGGCAGGAGGGTCAAAGCACCTTGTACTAGCCAGGGTAGGTCTCACCTGCTAAGCATGAGAGCTGTGGGAGAACCTGCATTTTTCTCCACTGAAGCCTTACTGATGGCCCGTCCTTCAGTAGGTTGGCCAGGGAGGTCCTTCCACCACAGGCAATGGACGGAGATTGTCTCTCACAATTGATGCAGTGGTGTTGATGGGTTTGGTGGGGAGTCTGTTCACTTCTGAAAGATATTGCTAGCACACTGAAGTTACTGTATTATTCATGTGAGTGCAGCAAATTGCTCTGAAGACAGAAAATACAATTGTCTCTTCCAGCTTTGGACTGAAAGTAACCTGGAACATCAAAGTAAAACCACTGGAGCTTCCTGGCTAATCCTGTCACCAGGCTGATTCCCTGTGTTAACCATGAAATCTGTTGTTGATTGATTCTATTGCTTGCTCTTCCTCATCATGATAAATTGTCCATTAAAAGGCAAAAATGCACCTAAATGCATTACACTGATTTCCCTTTGCAGCACAGTGGCTCAGGATAGTAGAGAAGGGTACCAAGAAGTTGTAGAGCATCTGTTCTTGTTTACAGAATGCTCAACTGCAGCTGAATAGCTTCCAGAAAATATGAACTATAATCCATGCAACTGAACGATCCTAGAAAAAAATACACCATCATTGTTGCTGTTACTCATTCAAATATAGTGTGAAGGTGAATCAGATCTTAAGGGTTGTTTACCATTTGGTGTCCCTATTCCTCTCCTTTAGCAGAGGTAGAAACAAATAATTTAGCACGTGTTTCAGGGGTGTGTGTACAAGGCAAGCATTTGAACATACTGTGCAGATGAGCAAAGAGCAATCCTGGTTTCTGGTGGATCATTACCAGATTAAAACATCTTTGTTCTGACCCTATCAGGGGGTGTGAGAGCTTTTGAGGTGGTGCAGAGTTGTGTTCTTCATCACTCTTGGACAACGAAGATATCCCAAGGCATTTTGCAGGGAACGTTAGTTCAGACCCAATTCAAGAAGCATGCTGCATCTCACTGCATTTTGCTTTTCTGTGTAGTGTCTGATGAATTTAGAGAAGCAATGAAGTAATGTGCAATGGTGTGCAGGACTAAAAATGGAAAAAAGAAGTATTTCTGAATTGCGAGAGCTTTGTATGAGGTGTCAAAGTCTGGAGTTCAGTCAATAAAAGCAATTTTTGTGCTTCTTGATGAAACTGAGAAACCCAGAGTTCCTAGTAACATCTCTGGGAGTTGCTGAGCTTTGCTATTTAGGTGCACTGAATTGAATTGGGAGTCTCTTTCCAGCCAACTTATTCTGAGAGAAACGCTGACGATGGCTCTTCACAGTGAAACACCACCACAGAAGGACAAGCCAAATTCCTGCAGTACTTCCCATGTCTTATCCAAAACTATTTTTTCCTTATTTTCTGTTTGTGGTTAAACAGCTGCCAGGCTTTACCAAAGAAGCAACCGCTAGTTAATGCAGGGTTTTGTGATATATATTTAAGTGCTTGGGGGGTCTCTTTTACTGTAAAGGACATTGAAATGCAAGATATTGTATCTGGTTATAGAATGGCTCTGAATGTAAATTAGTTGTTCTCCAAGACAATAAACAAGTAACAGCTGGTGGAGTTTTAAAATGGTCATAGAGAATATCTAATTTCTTAAGTATTGAGGACAAAGGTGAGTGAAAAGCCCTGCATAATTTCACTGTATTAATTGTTACAAACAATAACATCAATGCCACATTTATTTTGATTAAATGCATACTGAAATTGAAACAGTAAGGTTCTGATGGGAGAATGGGAAAACTATTTTTACCATGAGGACAGTTAGGTGTGGGAGCAAGTTGCCCAGAGAAGTTGTGCCACCTCCATCCTGAGAGGTGTTTTCAAGACCCAAGCACTGAGCAGTTGCCTGGTCTTACGGCTTTCCCTGCTTTGAGCAGGAGGTTGGGCTACAGACCTGGTAAGGTCACTTCCAACATGATTTCTCCTCTAAGTCTATCATTCTCTGTACTTTGATGGTGCATTAATATTTCACTCAAGTGGGTCTGTTTGTGTTGGTGCTGTCAAAGAGGCTTTCCACTCCAGATGGATCAAGCAGGTTATCTGGTTTGGAGTGTGAGATACAGATCGGCAGGTTTGTCTAACGGGATGCACAATGTTCTCACTCCTTATAATATCAGTTCTTTCCCACAGCTCTCTGCACACACATTCACCAGGTTAAAGACTGCTGGGTGCATGCAGGAGGGATGGTGGAGTAGGACTTCAGGGGTTGCATTGCATTTTTTGATTGGAAACTTTTCCTGCCTGTTGATGGCAGTGTAGAAGACTGTGCAAAATATGGAGTTACGTGGCCACAAAGCTCTTTTTTATTACCCTTGCATAGAAATAGAGCCATTAGTGTTGGTGGCTCTGAACATCGAAGTTGTTGAAGCCCACTAAAGGGCTTCCTGCAGGAAAGGCTGCTGGGTTGGAAATGACCTTGCAGTGATAGATAGAGTTGAAAGGATAGGACAGTGTTCCGGAGGATGTTCAAAGCTAGGAGAGAAATCTTGTGTTTGATGAGGAAACAAGGGAGGAATATGACTGGAGAGTTGTAATAGAACAACTGGATGAAGAAGAGAGATGATCTTGAACAGATTCCCAGAAATAATAAAGTGTAGCTGAATATAGCAGAAAGAGTCCTGCTGGCCCCTTTGTAATTTATGCAGCTTATATTTTTGGTGGTAGTCCTAGGAAAAGAACCCCAATGCTATCTGAGGATAAATATCAGGCCTCAATAAATCCCTTGAGTGGTGTCAACATACCCTGTCAGAAATAAGCCACCACATCAACAGCCAGAGATACCTCTGGTGAATCCTACACTCTCTTGGCTGAAATGGCTTTTTTGTTCACTTGTTTTTTCCAAAACATCTTTTTAGTAGACCAGAGAATAAATTATCACCCTCAGATGTTTCAATTTTTCTCACAGTTTCCCCATATTCCTGCCAATTCCTAAGACATAATCTTATTGAGTATTTGCAGTTGTCAGTTGAAATCCTTCAATATGTTCATTCTGAAGCCAACACCAAGGTGTGCAGTCTGCTGAGAAGATCTGACTGATTTATTTTCCTGCTTGGCCTTGCATTGCCATGTCGAGCTGAGTGAGGAAGAGCCAGCACAGGGAAGAGTCTAAAATGGAAGCACTGAAGAAGACATAGTGGCTGTGATTCCATGTGTCACATAGTTCCCTTTTTCTGGTGAGCTCTCAAACCCTTCCTGTTCACTTCTGAGCTGTGCATCACTGTTCACTGTCATCTAATTCAGGAAAAGTTGGCACAGTTGGCAAGACTTTTTCACATTTCTGCAGCCCAGATGGATTGTCACTTTCCTGGACTATTTGGCCAATACAGTATTTCCCATCGTTAAGAGGTAATTGGGATGATATTGCAATGACAGTTATCAGCAAGTGATATTAAATGATATTAGCCTTGTTGGTTATGAGGAAAGATAGGTGAAAATATCAATTTTAATAGAATCTTTTTTACTTTATTTATTTTATTTTTTTTCTGGCTTTTAAAATTAGATGGCTTCCTTTCGCAGTTGGTCAAAAATGCCTTAGGGAAGAGTGCATATCCATTTTCTTGATTAGATTACTCAACAGTGAAGAGAATGAGGCATGGAGAAATCCCCAGGACCCTCTGAGAATCAGGAATAAGGCTCATCTCTCTTCAGTTTGAGACCTACAAACATGCTGCTGGTGTAATCTCCAAGCCTCCTTGCTGCACCCAGCTCCCAAGCAGTTCTGCAACATCAGTGGATCCACATGCATAGGTCTCAGCAGTGGGAATAAGAAAGCCCATTCAAAGGAGAGATCTTACATTTCAGATGTTTCAGATTGCTCTCCGATAACTATTTTTATGTTTCACATTCCCATCCCAGCTCTGGGGCATGTTAGAGTTCAAATGGATGCCTGTGCTCCCCTCAGGAGACACAGATGGTTATGGCAGTGGGTTTGCTTTAGACCCTGCTCTAATGCCCATCTATTTGTGTCAGTTTTCACTGTTTGCTAGTTCCGTGTGTTACCTATGGAGCAGGGAGCTTCAGATACAACTGGAAGGGTTCTGAGATCTGATTTGCATTTCTGTGGCCTACAGCCAGGACAACACATCAGTCAGCAGCTTTCTGGGGCAGATCCAGGGGAAGAGCTCTTTGTGTAGAGATGCTGCCCATCGACCAGACAAGGTCAATGCCAAAGGACCATGCCTACACCTTTGCCTGGTGCTTGCTGCCATGGCCCTAGTAGTCCCCGTGTAGCCACACACAGTGTGAGGGTGCAAGAGCTGATAACTACGGTGGTCTCTCCTCACCACTGTAGCGGGGTTCCCCTCTGATACATCTGTGCTTCTATCATCCCCTATCATCCGTGTCAGGAGCATATCCAAGGGCTCACAGAGGCCTGTCCCCAGCATTTCTGCACAGTGGTGGGAACACACACCCAGAAAGGGAATGTGTAGGACACAATTTTGGGCAGATTGTTTAGGGTGTGATCCAAAGCCCCAAGTGTCTCAATAGAATGGGTTCAGCAGTTGCACTGTTTGTGATTGATTGGTGCTGCTCCTAAGTGCCTGTTGACAATAAATACTTGATTGATTTTTTTTTTAAATTATTACTACTATTTTTTTTTTATTATTTGCTTGTGCAGGGTAAGCTTATCCTGAAAAATACATTCCAATATAAAGCTATTCCTTTTTTCCAGCTAGCCTGCTTTGAATTCACTACTGATCTTGGACACAAGTAATGCATACAGTTCTTAGATTTCGTTCCAGATTCTGGTCATTTACCTTGACCAACTTCAGAAGAAGTTCCTGCTAAAAATGAAGATCAACAAATCAAAAACATATCTGTGTACATTAAAATCCCTCAAGCACAGTGTTGACTGCCAGGCTGACTATGAGAACAGCACTGGTCCTTGCAGTTAACTGGACAGTTTCTTCCTCACTGATGCTTTTCCAGAAGGGTATTAGCACAATGTAACATGTGTTGCTGGAACACATAAACACCAAACACCAGATGCAACGGGGTTGCTTGATTTTTCTCTCCCCCAGTGTGTCCTGATGTGTTTGGAGTGGGATCCAGTAATTTAATTTGTGATGCCTTTAAGACCACTCCAGCAAATCAAAAGCGGTGGACAGAGGCAAATAACATTTTGCAATATATTTATTGAATGATAATGCAAACCAGAGAAATCTATAATGAAGGGAGGAAATCATATTCCCTGTCTGGGAAGGTACTGAACTGAATTTTAAACCAGAGAACCGGACATGGCTGAGACTGAGAGGGGAAGGAGGGGGAGTTGTCCTGACTTTCCCCTTAAGAAATAAATTACTGGAGAGACCACACAATATTTTTCCAGTTTTCAGTCCTTCTGATCTCCCTTTATAAGTAGACATGCTCACATTTTGATGCTTTCACCCATTTTTGGAAGTATTGCCCTTGATGGAGGTTTACTTAGGACTCATTTATTTTTTGCCCTGAAGGATGATTTGTTCTTGCAGCTGTAATCCCTGCCAGAAAGTCCTATCCTCTGACTGCTTCAAGTACGTGGAGAGTAACAGGACACGGAGACAGTGAAGCTGTTTTTACTCTGTGTTCGGCAGTAGTTTCCCATCATGTACCACCATCACTGCTGAGTAGCATGGAACAAGAAAAGACTCAGTCTCTGTAATGAAGTCAATAGCTCCTCATCTGTAGAGTAAGAGGGATTTCAGCCAAGAGAGCAGAATGGCTTGCTTTCTCATTTCTCATTTTAGTTTCTACTCTGTGTTCCCCAGCCTGTACATTACCCTTTTTGCAGTCACTGGGGAATAAAATAGTCCAAGATCCTGCTTACCACTACTTCACCACTTATACTATTTCAGATCAACCTATACTTAACATGTAACCTATACCCCTCCTGAATTTGTCATGAAGATTTCCATGGGAATTGTGTTCTCCAGACCAGATTCTGCTTTGTTATTTTAGATTAAAACCACAGGAGTTCCACTGAAACCCTACTGTTTTTTATCTCCATCCACATCTGTGAGATTTGTGATTCCCTGGAAGTAGTCTGGATTTGCTGTGCAATAACTAGTAGGTTGAACACGGCTGTAAGCAAATTTATTGTGAAGAGTTATGGCACCAAACAACCTCACCAGTTATAAATCTTTTAAATTTGGGGTAAAATGAATTTATATTCTGGTAGTGGTATTTGAAGACACAAGCTTTGGAGTATGGTTTCAAAGAGATCTCAGGTTAACCTACCTCGCATTAGGTAGTTTTCATTTATTCTTTGATTGTAATAGACAGAGTAAAACTATGACTTCTGAATTTCATGTCTTAAACACAACTGTATAGAACCCTTACCTTTGAACAGAGTGGGGCCTCCTTGATGATTAATTTTATAAAGAGTTCCCCATTCATTTTTCATATAAATGTGCTCAGCTAAAGTCAGATTCAGTCAGACTAGCTTGAGTAGGCATATTTTAAGAGTAATGCCTATATTTTAAAAAGTTGTTATTTTCTCAACAATTTGAAAAAACCCTTGGACAATAGAACCATCACTCTAATTCTAATTATTGCATACAGTATTGTCAGGCATATTAGTTGGTAGCCATTTGCTTTAATCGCTAGTCTCTTTTAGGACAAAAGGTGTACTTAGGCATCTGCATCCTTTGTATGTAATTCTGGAGAAATTGAATTCCTGGAGTCATGGTCATTTTTTTGTGTTTTTGGAAGACAGCATGAACTAGTTCTGGTGAAGATGATGGGCTATTTAGTCCCAGCCCTGTGGGAGCAGGGTTATTTCTGTGTCCCTTGTTCTTATTCTCTAGATATTGTCCCCAGCTTTTGATTCAATGCTGTGCTTGTCCTGTTTCTCACTATAAGGTGCATCAGTAACTGGGAGCAAAGCCTTGCTATGTTAATTCTGATCATCCAAGGTGTAGACACTGCGGTTGGTGAGATACACGGCTAATTACACATATTTTGTCTCATTGATTCCACATGAATAAATTTTAAACATGTATTTAAGCATTTTCCTGGATCTGGCACAGAATACTCGGTCTTCTTAACATCTACGCCCATTTTCTACTGCTTGTGAGTCACAATGCTCATAGCTGGTACAGACTGAAACTACAATGATCTTCAGGCCAGGCATGAGTCACTGAGAGGAGAGGTCAGAGAAGACAGTGTGGACTTTGGAAGTCAGTCCCCTGCAAGGACCCTCACACTTGACTCCTCTGCCTGGTGTGTTTGAACTCACATATGGATGAGCTCACACAAGCTGTACAGGTCGGTCAGAAAAGTGCAGTGGTCAGGGCTGAGCTTTATTCTGCTGTGGCATGGTGCTGTAGGGCTGAATGACATGGTCCTGCCTCCAGCCCCTTGAGCTGCCCAACAGCAGGGCCAGGAAGTGCATCTCGTCACTTCATGGTGTGAGGCACCATGCATGTTACATGCTGTTTGATTTCACAGCAATGAGATTTCTCTTCACTGAGAAGAAAATGGCTGGATGATCCAGAGACCAACATGTGACAAATGTACATAAGCAACCTCTCTCCTCTTGTATGTCTGTTATTTTATTGTAGGATGGCCAAAGAATATATATATATTTTTTCATATATATATATATATATATATATATATATATATATATATTATGTTTCAAATTGAATATATATATATATATATATATATATATTCAATTTGAAACATAATCAGCAAATACAGATCTCTGACTGAAAAGATATGGGCAACTCCAACTCTCCTGTATCTGCCAGCAACAACTCTATTTCCAGTTTCTTCAGGAAATACTCTGTTTTCAGCAGGGCAACTGGAACTCAAAAGCTTTTCCTGAAGTTCCTTGTCCATTACAGCTTCTGGTTTTCAGCTACAGATGAAGGATGTTGGTCACACCAGATCCAGGCCAGCATCTGAATCCTCATTTACTTCTTGATTTCTCTCTAGTGTTGGAGGTTCCTGTGTTGAGTCAAAGGAGGTAGATTACTTGGTGTCTAGGCTCAGACCAGCAGGCCACAGGCTATGGGAGGATGTGGAGTTAAACTACTTTGCTTGAAAGAAGCCTTGAGAGATAACTGCATATCCCAAGACAAGATGGGGGCTGATGCTAATGAAAGCGGCGCTAAGTATATCCGAATGCAAATTATATTTGAAAACTCACTGTCAAGGATATGTCCTAGAAACCAATGAAAGACGTTCAAAGTTTACCCCTTGGTCATTGGGAGAAGTTCAGCTGACAGCACAATCTAAGCACAGTCGCAGAAGTAGTTTAAGTGCTTTTTAGAGCTCCTGTCTCTGGCATGGCTTGGAAGGCGCAATAAAATTAGACTCCTGGAAATGAGAAGGTGACCTGTATTAAGCTTGCTTTGAAAGTCTGGTGCAATAAGAGTTCAGTTTCTGAGAATATATTTTAAACAGATCCCACCCCTAAATTTGTCTTTCCTGGTTAAAAAAAAAAAAAAAAAAAAAAAAATGGCAGAATTGAGTGGGATTTACAACAAAGTTGTGTGTTAATGTAGCTTAAACTCCTGAGGGCAAAAAAATCTTTGCAAATCCACCCCTGCAGAAATCAGTTCTTAGTGCTGCATTGCTGCTATTGAAGTGCAATTGCCCTATATGTGGTTAAAAAAGTTTCAGAAAGGTACAATAATCACATAGATTAGCAGACAAGAAAGAAACAGTTGTATGTTTGCTTGTGCATGAAAATGTTCCTTTCTGAGAACAGCGCACGTAATCTTTTTAGACATGGCAGAAACAGGCAGAACTGTAGCCTTGAATCAATACCTGTGGGAGATGATGACTAACAGACTCAACAGAGATTTTTGTTTGGAGGGGAACACTTAAACTTTCGGAGTTGGTACCAGCTGTTCCTTTGAACAATGCTGTACTTATGATTCAGACCAGGGCGGTTGTGTTGTAAGCAAGCAAAACTGATTATTTCCCTCCGTATGCTTACTAAAAAAATATTAAAAAAAAAAGAAAAAAAGTATGAAACTTTAGGTGGGCCTGAAAGATAGAGGAGCCTCTAAAGTACTTGTGAATCAGTTTTCCTGGTGTAACTGCATCCACATGTGAATTTATTGAAAACACATGTGACTTTGATAAAAGATTACATTTAAAGAAGGGGCTAGAACTGGGCTACAGACAACAGGGTACTGTGTTTCATCAAACACTGAGCTACACATTTTCAAATGTTTCATGTTAAGAGAAAATGTTTAGATGATTTTAAACAGTGCACTACTCCATTTCCATTGGCTTGCTTATCAGAGACCCCTTATGAGTGTTTCTGTTACAGAATAATCCACCAAGGCCATTCATCTGGTTGCTTGCTTGGGGGAAGAAAATCGAGTTACAATATGTTTACTCTAAGGAATGGTATTATGTATTTGTAAGGTTTAGAGCTGGGTGAGCCATCTGGGGAGAAGAAAGAGCAAGCACAAAACTTGCCTGAGATTCATTATCATCATTAGCTTGCCCTGCCTTTTCAGTGTACAAACTGATGATAACTAGTATGTGGTGCAATTCATAATAACCAAATCTCTAAGAGGAGCTGATAACGAATTCAGGCAATTATGTATTTAAAAACAGATGAGATACTTTCGAAGTAATTAATAGACAATAGAGAACATGATCCATTTCAGGGAAAAAAAGGATGTTTCTGATAACCAAAACTCAGGTCACGGAAACTGCACTGTAAATTGTATATTAGAGTTTATGCTGCACTGTATTTTTACAGCACAAACAAAAATACACTTGATGCTGGGTTCAGCTTTTCCTGTGTACACAGAGTGCTTTAAGTATATTATATATAACTAGATTCCTCCTGGATTGCGTCTTCTGTAAATTCTAAGTCTCTCTCCTGGCAATCTGAATTTCATAATGAAGTTTAAAGTCAAAGTCTACCTAAGACTTTTGGACTATTATTGGTACAGGCAGGTCAGGTTCTGTAACTTATGGCTGCAGGAATAAAGCATGAAATACATCTTTGCTTTTGCCTTTTGCACCCCAGTCACAAAGTCTTTCTGGCTGGAGGCAGTGGTGGTAAGCAGTGCAGTGCAACAAGGCCTGAACTGCTGACTTCAGTAATGCTGTTTTGCTACTGTGCCCTGCTGATGGTGATGTGTGTGGACATTTTACTCCAGAAATGCAAGATTATTTTAGCTTCATGACCAACAGTAAATGGCCATCAAAATCATTAGAAAATCTCTTGATTTTCATTACTGTGTTTGGCAATTTATTCTATCACCAACAACCATTTCCCACAATCTGAGAAAGCTCCGATGATCATAAGATGCAGCAGCACTTAAATATCCTAGACGGCCCACTCTTCATTTACAGGAGATTAACCATTACCCAAAGTTCCTGTAAGTGGAGGATTTTTGCCACCTTTAGATATTGCTAGATGCAACTATCAGCAACAACCTTCTGCCTGAACAATGGAACCACTTACAGAGCAATGCTATCTTTAAGCCTCAGGTGATAGTTCTGGAGACAGTAAAGACTAGAATATACCTGTAACTTTTTTTCTTTGATTTAATTCTTTTTTTATAGACAAGCGCTCTATAAATCAATCATGGTGTTTGAAGTAGCTAAGCAAAGGAGACCAGCTTTGTCCTTAGAGATTCAGAAGACGTCAGATCCAGCTATGAATGGATCATGCAAGCATCTTAGCAGAGCTCTAGACTTCTGAGGAATCAAGCAGGTATATCATTGAACTGCCTTTTTGTATTTCCCCAGTTAGTCGCCCATCTACCATGTGAAGAAGTCTGAAGTTTAATACCAATGGGGATTCTTTAATGAGATGACTGGGTAGTCAGAGGGAAGATGTCCATAGGATGGAGGACACAGCTTCTGTTAAGCAATGAGCTATAAAAAAGACAACTCTCACACTCATTTTTTGCTCTAAACTCCGTAGTCAATCCACTGGTAGTGCCACCTGTGATAGTAATATTAAGCATATACTACTCTCTGATTATCTGAATGCAGTGAGTCAAATGACTCCATGCAGGCTGGGTATCTGCCTCACTAAATTACTGTCTCACTAAAATAGGGTTAAGCATCTTCCTTTGACCTGGACCTGTCTGGATTCGATAAGCTGCACGGTAATGCCATGAAGGGCATAACCAGAGTATCTGCATTTCCTAAGGATTTTTATTTTCAGAGTAAGTGCAGATGTTGATTCTCTTAGTAATCTGGAGCTCATAGCGATGCCTTTTTCATAGTGGGAGATTAATCATTTCAATAGACCTGTCCATCTATTCCCATGACTATTGTAGGAATGTAATGGTTTTGAGACCTCTTCCCTTCTGTGTGATTTGGCTTTCGTGTTTAAAAGGCAATAAGGAGAATAGATGATAATATCACAGCTGAAGTCAGTCTAGAATAATTGTTGCCTAAATTAGATGTAATACAATGAGCAATGTTGAAACACACTGTTAGCTGGCTTGTAAAGGTCTGATTTCCAATAAGAACTGTGACACAACCATGTACAAAAGAGATTTGCAGCAAGAAGATAGCTTTCGAGTCCTGAATTTCAGCTTTACTCTGAGCTGGAGGAAGAGAATCATTCGTGTATGCAGCACTTGATAAATTACTCCTGTCTGTTTATCATATTAGTTTTGTTTTCAAAAAATGTGGTTTAAGATTATTTGTTTTGGATAATAGTGTAATCCCTGGCTCTTGAAAGCCTCCAAAGTGTTTACCGTTAGCAAACATAATGCTCTTTAGAGATCCTTCTTCAAATGAAGAGTGAACATTGTTGTTTTCCTTTGCCAAATGAAGATACTGCCTTCAGGGCCCCCATTTCTTTCACAGTGTGCTTCCTTGGTTCAGTGGGCTTGAGGGAGTTAATTTTCATGCCTAAATAAATAATGTGTGTATAATAGCAGACATTCAACAAAGGCACAGAAACAAAAGTGTATTTGGCATTGCCATCCCACCCTTCTCCTTAAAGGCATGGAAACAGCATGCTTCCATTGTGTCTTTTCCATTATCACTGTACCTATCAACGCTACACCCACTAGCTCTGATTTTGTCCTATCTGCTGAGCATCAGGTCTCATATCTTTGAGGATCTTTCTATTAACTGTTATGCTGTCCCACTGTTACATTTTGTGACCTTCCCATTAGAATCAGTCAATGTCAGGCATGTTTCCACGTTATTAGATATAGCTGTGCAGTCTTCTGCGTGGTCTTGGCCACACAGGCAGCCCAGATGCAAAAGTATGCTTTTTTTGACAAGGACAGAATGAAAAAAAAAGGAAATTCACGCTTTTGTCTGGGCTTTGAGGAGCCTCAAGTGTGCTGTTTGGTGGCTGGCAAGCCTGCTGTGCCTGCCCAGAGTGCATGTTGCGGGGGGCTTCTTCTTCAACAGGCTCCAGGGCTAGGCAGCTCTGGGCAGGTAGGACCAGGAGAGAGAAATAGGTTTTAGCACTGCCTGCTTTATCCCCACTAGCACATGATGTTTCTGTTATTTCTAAGTTTCAACCAACCTTTCTAGTGCGTGTTGCTAGGAGATGTTAAAGATCCTGCATGTAATGTAGTCTATCAACAGAGGCTGAGTTGAATTTTTCAGCTTTTAATTGCAGGGAAAATCCTTGCCTTATATTCTTGCTATTTTGCCTATGTCTATAGTAGTAACTAAACTAAACAAGACTGGGGCATAGGGTGAGCAATGTCCTACAATAGCCTGTATTGTGTAATTGTTGGCTTGCCTGTTGGCATGGTGTTGGCCCATGCCAGCTAATATTCTCCCAGACAGAGCCCTGGCATGGTTCAGGAACAGGTCAAGGACTCTTTCTAATAGGAAACTTAGATTAATTTATCTCTCTCTGTCTCTCTCTCTCTCTCTCTTTTTTTTTTTTTTTTTTTTTTTTTTTTTTTTTTTTAAGTGAAAAAATAGCATAGCTGTATGGATGCAGACTGTTTTGTAGTACTGCATGAAATACCAGAAAGAGAGTCCTTGTCCATTGTTTTAATTTGGATGCATGTAGCTTTTGGCTCTTAAGAAGTAGACAGTTGCAAATTACGGAGCATGGGCCAGACTCTTTTTGACTTCCTAATCACCTTGCAAAGTGGTGGTACCAACAGAAACTAGGTTGAATTTTTCATCAAATGAATTTGGAGAAAGTTCTATCACCAAGAGATACCCACATTTGATGAGGTGCTAGGTGTAATCAAACTTGTACCTAAAGAAAACTACATCACCACTAGCATCTGATCTACATTTTGTCAGCAGATCAGCATATTCAGTAGTGTGCTGCCCATGTAACTTGTGATGGTTGACATTAAACTATTGCTATATCATAATATACTTTCACGTTGGTAATTTACAATGCATCTGCACACGTTGTAAGATATATCCCATAGAAATTTGGTTACCTAAATGATAGGTGTTCCGCCCAACCTTCTTGCCTGGCTGGCACCTATAGAAGCTGATTTCTGCCATGCCCAGGGAGGCATCAGTGGCAGGAGAAGTGAACGAATCATTCTCTGCAGAGCTCAGCTCTCTGCTGACCCAGCTGTCTATCCTGAAGCTGCCAGCTCCTTGGATTGCTTTTATCTGGTTATCATTTATCAGGCAACTAATTTTTATTTTTTTTTTTTCTCAGTGCTTTCTGTCTTTATGTTCAATAATTTTCTCTTGAACTGCTAATTACCATGAGCTCAGCTATTTCTTTTCTGTCTTTGTTACAACTCATCTTGCATGGCCTTCACTTACTCACTCTCTCATAGCCCTAGTATTTGTTTCAGCAAAGCTGAATCAAGGCCACACCAAAACACTTAATAAAACCGTGCCTTAAGTTGCACAGCACTGGATCATGATCCTCTATAACTATAGATTATAGAGTGAACCTAGAGAACTAACTTAATCATACCTCTAACTTTTTCATGGCTAAAATATCCAAATGTGGCCTCTTTCCATGTTCACTTAGTTTCCTGGATGTTGCTTGACATGTCAGACCATGACCAATTCCTTGTTAAAAGTGGCCTATGCCTTCTATTCTACTACAAAATGCCATAGGGCAGTTGACCATGTAATGAAACTAAAGGCTTGTTTCAGGGTCAATGCAGAATACAAATGGTCTTTCGCAATTAATTTTTGGATTTAGAAACTACAGCTGATTATCAATCATCATTTCACGGGCAGAGCTGTGCTTTGAAGTGGGCATTTGCAAATGCTTTGAAAAGGCAAATTTTATTTCACCTGAAAATATATCTCTTGAGCAGGGAAGAAGATAGGGTGATAGGCCTCTTCCAGCACAAGGAACTGGGGAATCAGAAATCTTGGAATTCAAAAGGACCTAAACAGAAACATCTAAACTGATGACAGAAACAAAATACATCAACATCAGAGAGAGACAATAAGCCTTGTATGGCAGGGTTAAGGAAGAAACCTATAATATAATCCTATTTTTCCATAGCTATGGGGCAGGGCAGTGAATGAGAAAAGGCCATAAGACAAATTAGTTAAACTGCTATGGCAATTGATACAGCAAGCTCAAAATGAAACTCTGTAAAGTGAAACTAGAGAGAGTCCCAGTACTACTTGGCATTCCCTTTGCTGATTGCCTGCATTTGTTATTCATTTCAGAAAACTCTTTGAATAGAAATAAAAAAAAAAAAAAGACAACAACTAAAAACAAACTAAACAAACCCTGATGTTTATTCCAGCTAATATATAGAAAGTTAGCAGAAGATTTAGGAACAGAATGAATGCCAAATTAGACATTAAATTTGTAGTTTAGTTGGCCTTAACATTTTGGAAGATGACATTTGAATGTCATATTACTTTAATTTAGGGCAGGGAGCCTATATTTACAAGAGGGCCTTAAATAGAACATTCATTTTAGGTTTAATTAAATCTCTCACTCCATTTTTTAAAGGAAATAAAGCAAAGCACTGACTATAAATTTCCATTGAATGTATTCTGTTGCTTCTTGTTTTGTTAATGCTCACTCTAAGTACTGCTTCTTTCTACTGTCATTTTTGAAAAGGAAAGAAAAGAAGAAAAAAAAAAGCAAAAAAAAAAAAAGCAAAAAAAAAAAAAGCAAAGCTTTAATTCTTCAAAAGGCAAGTGCTTTAATTTCATCTTTGTTACCAGAGCAGAAGGTTAAAATGAAAGACTGATGACAGTCCTCACTTCTACGGTTTCTTTGCTACCCCCTGGGAGAGACGGCCACATTTTGCTTTGCTTACTCAGGTGAGCAGACCACCGCCGTGAGCTCTGGGTGAGACCCACCGGTGGTCAGCAAAGAGTTAAGGCAGTTTAAGAAGTGGTCCCGGCACACTGAAATCCACCCGCCTAATGCCAGGCTTCTGCTTTAAACGCAAGCTCTACCTTAAAATCATTATCTGAGGAGTGGGGAGCAAACCTTTCAGCTTGTAAAGCAGCGAGGTTCGTTGGAGACGAAATCCAAGCTGCTTCAGTAGGCCTAGTTCAGTTGCTCTGAATCATCAAGTGAAAACAAGCCATTTGCCATCTGGTAATTACCTTGGGGACCGAGGTGTAAATCCCTGTTCCTTAATCTTCCCCTCTTTAAGAAAACATTTTCTCACAGGTGGTCCAGATGGTGAGAGGCCTCCAGACAAGGCATGGAGGTGACCAGTGATGGGCTGCTCCAGCACAGCAGGAGGCCCTGGCGGAGAGCATGTGGAGGGAGAGCTCGCCTGTGCGAATGGTTTGTCAGGCAGGGTGTGTGAGTGTGAACGGGTGTGTAAAGTGTGTGTGTGTGTCTGTGTCCATATGTGTGAAAGCTGCATGAAGCACCCCCTTCCTTAGGTTGTTGGAGACAGGAGGTAAGGGTGGGAATGGGCATCCCAACCGACACAGCAGCTGTCCTTTCTCTCCCTCTTTCTGTGTATTCAGGCCTCTAACTCGTGGTTGAAATGTCTCACTGGTGGAACTGATTAAGTAACAACCGTATTGATCCTTCCCCACTTGGTTCACAGAGAAATGCCCTGTTTTCTTTAGAGAGAGGCCTCGTCAGGCGGCCAAGCCGGCCATCACAGGAGAGAAGGAACAACATTATTTTAGAGGCTCTTTAGTTACACTATCTGCAGTGCTTCCCTCTGAGAGTGGACGCCTTCTCCTCTGGTTACTTCAAAAGCAGCCAGAGGCTGAATTGGGCCACTTGAAAAGGAAGCTGCTGTTTCCCAAACCCTGACCTGGGTTGCTCATGCAGTCCTTGGAAGATATCACACAGCTCAGTGCAGGTTTGTGAGCCTGTTTCAATGGCAGCTCACTGTGCTGGGTGCACAGGGCTTTACCAAGAGGATGCTGCCTGCTCCACCACCGCTCTGTACATCAGGCAGTGTTATTTCACCTGCTCCTAAAGGAAGAGAGGAAGAAGGTAGAGCATCATTTTTTCTGTCCCTCATCTGCCTTGTACACTTGTGGCTTAAATTCTCCTCTCCCTATTTTCCAACCTGAAGATAGGCCCTATACAAGCAGCAAAGAAACAACATTGGCACAAACTAGCAACTGCGCTAATAGGGAAGCAGATAAAAGTATTCTGGAGGGCTACTGCCATCAGATGGGTAATCAAAGCTCCTTGACTACACCGGGGTGTGGATCAGGCCTGTGACACTGCGGGTGACCCAGCCCTCAGATAATCCACCCTCTTCTAAAAGGACTAGGACTGAAAAGAAGTCATCAAATAAACCTGCCCCCACAGATAACCTCTGGATAACCTCTACACCTCCAGAGATGCTGCACAATATCACAGGCAGGAGCAGCAGGGCATCACAGGGCCAGGGAAGCCCAACGAGAGCAAAAGGGTGACCTGGAAAAGAGGAAAAAGAGAGGGAAGAGCAGGCTGAGGGATGAATTGGCCCTTCCATTTCCCCCAAGCAGATATAACCCACATGATGCAGAAGAGCAGGTTTTCTTACAGGTCTTAGGCTAGTGGACACAGAAGACTTAGTTAAAAACATTGCTTAAAAGGAAAGACCCAGTGATGCCTGCATAGCTTTGAGGTCCCAGCGACTTCTTTGGAGATGTTGTGATGGGGTTACACACCAGAAGTTGGCTGCACTGTATCACTTTTGGATCATTTGAATGAGTTGCGTTGGCTGGTTTTGAAAGGCACATTTCATGCTCAAATAAAATATATATATATATTTTTCCATTAAAATGCTATATCAGAGCTATCCATGAAATCTGCCCAAATCTTGTCATCAAAGTGCCACACAGGAGCCTCTTCACTTAAAATAACAAGTTCATTTATTTCAATGGGACATTCAACATCATCATGTGGAAATTATTGATTGGCTCAGGTTTGAAAAAATAATTAAATATCAGCTATTTTGGCCTTTTAAGTTGAATTAGAGAACAGATTATTGTTGTCTGTTAGTTTTTGAAAGTAAATTAACAAGTTATAGTAATATCAGCTATCGTTGACAGAAGTAGAATATGCAAAATTTTAAAAGCTATCCCATTCTGCATCAGCTGATGTTTATCTTAACATGATCTAAAACACAAAGCTATTATATTAGATACAGGCATCAGAAGGCAAATTTAAAGTTGTACTTTCAACTCAAAAGCTTACTATTTCCCAACTTTGCAGTATTTCCCTTTTTCCTTCCAATTTGAAGTACATACATACATAAAAATGGATTTTCTCTGTGGAATATCAACCTCTAATTTGGTCTGATCAGTACTAAGCCTCATTCTTCTGCCACTTGCAGTGTCTTTGGTTTTGAATGATTCCAGCACCTTTACTGGTATAACACTGGATGGTGGGTTTGCCCTCCCAGGAGGGGAGCTTTAAATCACAGGTGTCAGGAGGTGTTTCACCTTTGTGAAACCCCAATTTCTCCAACGGGATGATGCTATTTCTCTACTCAAGACTGTAAAGCTCTGATACACAGTAAGTTATGATTATCATTCAGCTCAATTCTACCTACTTTCCATGTGGTATTTGCAGGTATGACCTCTTCTTCCTTCCACAGTCTTGCAGAATTCATCAGGGTGACTTTTAGGTGAAATATATTCCCCCTGGCCTCAGCATCCAGAGTGTGAAAATTACTAGCATAGTCGATGTAATTTCACAAAGATTATTAAATCTCAAGTGAAACAAATGTTCTATTGATATCCTATGAGCCAGCCCAGTTTCCAGCAGTGTTCCACCACGACAAACTCCACGGTTGTGGATCTAGGCTTGTTCTTCCCTCACTGTGCATTTTGTTGCCACGAGGGAGCGGTTTTCTCACTTTACAGAGCCTGTGCCTTTGGAAGGGTGGGAACGCACACATGCACTTAGGTGCACTAAAGTTGCATTACAGACAGTTAGTTGGTAAGGCAATATTTATCACGTGGTTTATGAATAATCTTATTTTTTTCTATAGAATTTTTGTAAATCATTCATCCTTCTTGAAAAGGTCATGCTGTCTGTATTGAAGGCAGGGAATATGAAATTAACCTGAAGGCTTGTTAAAATGCACCGTGGTTATAAATTCTGTGTAATTCCTTTGTATTTACAGTAACTGCCAAAACAGATTTAATCTGTTAAGGCTTCAAGATGTACATTTCTTGGCTTGTGTGCTGGGACATTTTCATATTGGAAAATGATGTGTATTTTCCATATACACTGTGGGTTTCTTAAAAGAATGGGTAAAATCTACTTATTCTGGGGATAACGTAAAGACTGAGAAGCCAGGAAAGAGAATGGCAGTTCAGTAGGTCAATAAAATAATACCCTCAACTTTAAGACATGGACTGAAATAGATGTGGGCACCAAGTGTTCACAACTTAGTACATCTAAGGCTTTGTCTGAGCACAGAGGTCCTTCTGCTTTCCCTACAGCCATGTAGCTACATCAGACTAACAAAATAAATGTGGGCATGACTGTATGTCTGTTAATATGCTTATACCCATGAAGCTTGCTTCCTGGTGCTTTAAGGACTGATACATAAGAATAGCAATAACAATTGCCAAAGGAAACTTCAAGAACTCAGAAGAAGTGAAATAAGGAAAAGGGAAGCTGTATGTTATTAACATAGCTGTTATCTGCGTTACTATTGTTAAAAATTTGCAAGAAAAAGATAAAGGATTTTCAAATGCCTTTTTTTTTTTTTTTTTTTTTTTTTTTAAGGAGTAGATTTTCATAGATTTTCACTTAAAAAACAGCACAGAAAATGTTGTCTTTCTCTTAAAAACAATCAATATTGATTATTATTTTTTCCTAACTATTTCTGTTGATTCCACTATAAAGATTATCTTGGCTCCTGTTGGAGTAAGAGTTTTGCAATTGCCTCTGCACAGCATAGATGCTGGATAGATACTACATTTGTGTTTTAAATCCAGTCTGTTATAATTAGAAGCGAGTCTAAATGGTGGTACTTTACTTTGGATCGAAAATTTCCAAAAGTCTCATATTGTCTGGAGCTGTGATTTTGGTTTGGGCCCACCTCCAGGGCAGGGAGAGGTTGACTGTAGAATCTGTCTGAGATCTTGGTCAGCGATATTTTTATAGGTTTTTTTGTGGTTCAAATGCTGTATGCTGTACTATGAGAGCAATACTTTTCACTCATTAATCATATTGCAGAAAATGGGAAGCACATGATATCTAAACAAACCGAAGAATGAAAATGAATTTATGGTAAGTTAGCCAGTGTGAAAACCTTTATTGGACCAAGAAGCATGTTCAGGAAGAAAAAGATTCATTATGACTATGAGTCAAAGGCAGTTTTTTTGTTCTTGATGATGCTATTATTTTCTGCAGAGGTCTTTGTAAGTTATCGGTCTAATAAATATAATATTACTCCTTTAGTAAAAATAACTCAGAAAGCGAATATTTTGTTTCTAAGATCTTTGGAAAAAAAGCATATGAACATATTAATAAACTTATAACTATGTGTATATATATATATTATTTATTTTTTTAAACTGACTATTTTGTAATAGATTTCAAAACCTAGGTAGAATATATTCTGTTAAAGGACTTAAAAACTAAGTAACTGGAACTTTACCTCTACTTACCAACCATAACTTGATTTTAAAGCTTTGGGTGTTCACTGGTAGTGAAAGAATTTAAAATAACATGGATCATGTATCTCCCATCACCCTTTGATTACCGAAGCAGCTGTTGCATTAGAGAAAAGTAGGTGTCCACTGCTCTTTTATGTGATTCTTTCCATATCTTATCCTCCCCATTTCTCATGGCCAGCAATTTGGGGTTTCCAACATCCAGCAGAGGATGTTCTTTAGCACTTGTGGATATCTCCAGGAATTTTGAAGGGTTTCTTTTGAGAAATCAGTTAATGTTTGGAGGCTACACAGCACTCTTTGGAAGGAATCCCACATTGTGCCCGTGTACCAGGTGAAGTGTTGTCTTGGGGTTTGTTTTAAACTTCGTGATTTCTGGTTTCCTCAGGAATCCTCAAGCAAGAGCTTCATGAGAAACAAAGAGTAAATGCTTCCTAATCACATTCTCTGAACCCTTCTGGATGTTATAAACCTTATTTGTAGTCCTGTCCATTGTCTGTCAAGCTCTAGCTCAGACACATCGGTCATGCTTAGGAAAATAAGCTCAATATATCTGCCAGGGTATGGGGTTGTGATGGGCTTAGGCCTGCCTGTGCCTGAGTTGTCTGGACTGTGAGGAAAGAAGCCACTGAAGGTGTGGGGGGCTTTCCTTTAGGGAACTTGGGAAGCTGGTGCTATTTTGTAGGTAAAGCATGTAGATAAGGAAGAGCACATTTTAGGAAAATGGGCTTAAACTAAAATCTGAGTATGAGCATACCACCAGGTTTTGTTAAATAGTGACAATAAAAGCTGATTTTGTGATGGTGGATGTTGTATCTCTTTCTTTTCTCTTTTGTTTCCACATTCTCTTGTCTTGGGCTGTGAACAGTAAAAAAAGGCCACCATTAAAATTGCTTACAAAAAAAAGAAAAAAGGAAAGAGTTAAGTTTTGTGAGGTTCCCAAAGGTCAAGAGAAAACAACTTCCAGCGATTTAGTGGGGTGAGAACCTGGGTAGGAGCTGAGTAGATATACTGCACAGCAGAGAAATGAAAGGGAACAAAGAAAGCCTTAGATGGAGGGAGGAAGTGCGAGCATTTGTGTGTGTGCACAAGAGTCTGTAAAGGAAACTCTGAGTTCCAGGGTGATTTATTTATTTGAAAACACTGCTCATTTGGAGAGCCTCCTGAGATGCCCATCTCATCTTCACAGGGGTCCCCACCCTGCTTGTAAAATGAAGAATGATGTATAAGGCTGTAAAATGGGGAAATAAATTTATTTGCTAAACAAAGCCTAGACAGGGCGCCTCACCACAAGACATGATCCTGGCAAACCTGAAAGCACTGTAGTCACCAGGAATATGGAGAAATGATTAGGAGATAGGAGGAACTGTGAAGTGCTAGGATGGAGTGATGCACAACATTTGGTTAATAAGTAGTCAGAGTATAACCACAATGACTTTCCTAGGGAAAAAAAGAAGTCTTAAACTCTCTGTGTTCTGTTACTTAGGGGTTAATGGCAATGGCAAATCTAAGCCTTCAGGCTTCAGGCTTGCAAATATTAACCTATGTGTAGCTTTGTGCACAAGCTAAACAGTTGGAGCTTACTCTTTGCTGGATCGTGGCTGTACGGTATTATTGTTGACTTCTGTGACAAAAAAATATTACTTGTAGAATTCAATCTTACTGATCCAAATACCTCAGTAGAGTGATGAGTTGTCACACTTAACCAGCACGTTTGCATTTTTACAGAGTAGGTGATGTTTACGCTTCAAAATGCACTTTTACAACAGTTGCATATTGGGACACTTTTGCCTTTTTTAAGGCAAATTGAAGACTATTGTATTTTTAGAATAAACAAGCAAAACACATAACATTGTTGCATAAAATCTTGACAAACATCAAAATCAGCATCCAAACTTCTGACTTGCAAGGGATTCAAGTATAATTTGCATTTGAATTGCATTCAAGTATAATTTGAAGACCTATGCAAAGGAATTACAATAAGATATCCCTTGGATTTTTATGAGTCTGAAATTCCATTATTCCATGATGTAGACTAATGCAATGAGGTAGTGTATATAAAAATAGTGGCCATTATGCTTTTCACAAGGGTGCTTATTATATTTTTTCAGTGATTTCCTTGAAACAAAACAACACAACACAACACAACCCCTCCTCCCCCCAACAGCAATTATGAATTTATGGGTTGAAGTTGTCCCCATGTAACAGTTGTATTTTGCAGTACTATAGACTGGCTCCAGGGGAACCGTTGCGGTCTCTCTGTTCCCAGGGTTTAAAAGCTGTGTTGATATGATAGACCATAATGATTCAGAATGAGGATTATGGTCTATCTGTAAATAGTATGGTATTATGCATATACCATAATATAGTTACTATGAATTTTTATGACATATTCCTGGAAGCCTCATTCATTTGTGTAATAATAATTCACCACAGCTTTACTTGTGTGTAAAAAGAGTAGGATTATGCTTTGGGAATGCAAATAAGAATTGCATGGATGCAGGCTGGAGATGCAGAAACTGTAAAGCAGAGGCTGCATGATTTAAAAAGGGAAATGCTGGCCTATTCATTTTGTTATGAGAGTACCTTTTTGAGTTCTTAACAGTACACTTCTGTAGCCCCCCAGAAATTCAGTTTATGTATAAATATGAGCTTGCAGTACATATAACAATGTGCAAACCAGAATGAACTGTCTGAATTCCTTTTGCTCTCATCTTTCCTTCTCCCTGGGGGAACAGGCCAATAAACCAAAATTAATCTTATCTTATTCATAGTTCTAAAGCTTCTCTTGGGTTTTATCCTTGCACCGAACATAATAAAGAACTTATTTCATTCCAGGTGGCTGTTTCTAAACAGGGACAAATCTCCCTTCTGAGAAGTCAGAAGTGAAACTGTATGTAGCAAATGGTGTGGGTAGCTTGGTAGGATTTATCCACAAAGAAGGGAGGGTTAATTTTCTTAGAATAAACAGAAGCTGTAGGGCATTCTGTTTTATTTGTAGTACCCAAGTATATCACAGATATGCCTGTGAGAGTGATTTCATGGCTTATTGACACTAGTAGGAACAGCTTTATGATTTTATTTTTAAAGGTACTTTTTCTATAATATAAGAAATGTCTGTTGATATACCACAATGGTATGTTTTACAGAGAGGACATGCAGCTATAGTGGAGCGATTAGGAAAAAGGAGGTTTCAACTGTTCTTTTGTCTGTTCAAATAAAGGATAAGCAGGAGGCCTAACTTGTTTAGGAAAAGAAAGGAGAATTTGAAACAGAAAATAATTGTAATTGTGGATGGAATAAAGATTCTGTCTGGAACCATAATCAGAAGGCAAGTCAGAAGATAATGCTATGAAATTGCAGAGTAGACATCTGAATGTACACAATGCTCCTTCGTGGCTGCAATCAGTATCAAGCATCAGCAAAGAGACCTTTCTTGTTTTTCTAACCCAACTGGCTCTCACTTCCTTCTAAGGTCAGAAACGAGCAGAGTTTGTGGAGTCTTGCTGCTATGTTTCCATATACAAAAAGAATAAATACTTATTTTCCACCTACATAAATTATTGTATAGGAAGAAAGCAATCAAGAAAAAAGAGCATAGCGTCCAAATGAGAACCCAACATTTATGTGTGTCTTGTCTGTAACCCCCTGCCCAGCACTGGGGAAAAATATGGGTGTTGCTGCCCTCAGCAGAGATCTGTATAGAAAAGAGGTCAACTTCTCATCTCAGCTCTTAACAGGCTCTTAGACGTGCAAACAGTCTTAATGAGTAGAAAGTTAAACTTGCCACCCTCAGTTACAGTTCAGCCTGAGAGAATGGTATTCCATATGATTTATGTGACATTGTGTGTGGTAAGTGAGTGTGTTAATGTATTTTTTCACTCCATATTTATTGCCTGGCTAGACTTCTCTTGTTCTGACCATGTGCTCTTCTCTGACAGATCAGGAAAGTCATAATAAGCAACTGCTCCTTTTCTACAAACACTCTTGCTTTTGGAGCCTCACAAGATCAATCTTCCCTCTGTTTCTCTTCCCATGGAATTAAGCCATGAAGGAGCAGGGATGGAGACCATCAGAAAACATGGCCTGTTTTAAAGATGATGGAGTGATGTGTGCAATGTTCATCTTTGATAGAAAACTCTTTTGTTTTTCATAGGCAATACTTCTACAGCTGAAAGTGGATGCAAAACAAAAGCTGTTGTGGTGTTTTGCTAAGTTGCTTTTCTGTTTAAATATAAAGCAGCTAATCAGAAAGCAGAGAAATGCAAAAGAAAATAGGGATGTCTGACTCTTCCACTGTGAATCCATAGTCCGTTGAGTCAACAGAAAGGGACAAGTACCTGAAGAGGGACACTGTTTGCTAAACTGATGATACTCTGAACCATATGTCATATGGTAAAGACTGGGTCTTGGATTATATATTGTGGATTCAGTCTTGATCTTCCGTGATAGAATTTGGCACTAAATCTTCTACTGAAATTATCCTGAAATATTTGGCTGTAATTAAATTGCATTTAACTTGAAATAGGAATTACTGTGCAGTGGCAGCATGCAATTTAGACTTTAAAAATACTCAGTATACTAACTCAGTGCAATCATCCAGACTGATTAGACACTGCTGATAAATATGCATCCATTCTGTTATGTACACAGAAAATCTGCTCCACTGTAGGTGTTATCTTCTTCCCAAACTCCTCATTCCTATGCTAACAATGTGTCTTTGGTTAGGGAAAGGTTCTGCACCCAGAGGTGGTTGGGCACTGGGACAGGCTCTCCAGGGCAGTGGTCACAGCACTGAGCCATGCTCTAAGACACAGGGTCTGATTTT
This sequence comes from Netta rufina, assembly GCF_964035555.1. Lineage (NCBI taxonomy): Eukaryota > Metazoa > Chordata > Aves > Anseriformes > Anatidae > Netta > Netta rufina. Next base: position 146,806,677 of record NC_140124.1, on the reverse strand, counting down.
TGGGTGGTCCTGTGTGGAGCCAGGAGTCTGAATGGATGATCCTTGTGTGTCCCTTCCAAGTCAGGATATTCTATGATTCTAGGATTCTGTGAAACCTGTATTGAGCTATTAGACATCCCAGTGTGTATGCATGCATATTGCTGTTTTTCCCTACTAGAGAAAATGCAAGCTTTTGAAGACAGAGGTTTTAGCCTCTAGGAATTGTTTTGCTAGGCTTAATTAACTGTGATAGTTATAAATGATAACATAAGGAACACCATACTGCTGAATGACAAATGGTCATTCTAGTCTAATATTAATCTCCCGCAGAAGCAGGGAAGATATTCTTTTGGGAGAGCATGTAAGTTTAGTCCTTTTAGTATCCCTTCTAGACCTCTCAGTATCACTTTATGGACCTGTTCATAAGTTTGTCTAATCCCTTTCTGAACTCCAGTGTACTTGTTTTGGTCAATAACTAAGTGGCTGAAAGCCATTTTTCAACACACTGTAGTTAACTCACACCTTAGCAGTCATGTGTGTTGATATTATTTATACTAGTATTTAAAATTTATATTTCAGACATATCTTCTGACCTCTAGAAGGTCAAGGGCTTAAGGTGCTAGGCAAAGTAAGAAGCTGTGCTGACCATAATAAGTCTGTTATGCAAGTTCCTCCCCGCCTCCCCCAGAAAAAATAACTTTTAAAAGGAATGTTATCTTTGTGATTTGGCCTAATTCTTTCCCATTGATAAAAGGAGAAATCATGAATGCTTTTATTTTAAAAATATTTGTGTGGAACCTTTGTTAATGTTGTGAAATAGCGGTAACTTTGAGTCACTAAGCTCAGGGTTGAGATACTATACAGCTGTGATTTGTATCAAGTCCTTCATTCCATTTTAATTTTTGTCTGCACCCGTTTTTCATGTTGACTTTGACAGGATCAGGATGTAGTCTTAGAAATGCAACATTTATCTTGCAGAGATAAAGTTTATGCCTTTAATGTTACCTTTCAAGAATAAGAGAACTCTCAGACAAATTGTCTGGGTAGTTTCAGGCTTTATTTGCTGTAGTGCTCACTGGTTAGGAGTGTTCCCCATTTACTTCACACAGCTACTGAAGTTCCCGTTCATTAAAGCAATTTAGTCATATACATTTCAACAGCAGCAGACACCTGCTAAGAGTTATGCATGTGCTCAGATATTCTTCTGACTCAGTCTTCACCCAGGGAACTGACAGAAACAACCTGTGGGAACTACTGAAAATGACTTATGATCATATCTAAGTCAGATCCCTGTTGGTACTGAATTATTTTAATAGGCATGTACGGCAGTATATAAGGGAACACATCCTACCTCTGGCTTTCTGCATTCTTTGTATTTGTTCATAAAAGCACTCTGAAATAAGTAAACTCCTCTCTACCGTCATGTTTTTAGTTACTTATACCCGCTACATCTTTTGAAATTTCCTTCTTGTTCTATGAGGTCAAGGCTGGCAGAATTTCACAACCTTCAGCCAATATCCATGGTAAGTTTCAGGAACAAATTGATGTGTTCCTCCTTTTTCTCATTGCAACTTAATAAAACCTTCCCTTGTGCAAATTCTCAGCAAACGACAATTTGACATTTGCCAGATGATGCAGGGGTAAGAACTGAGGATTTGTTCCTTCTTTTTAAGAGAAAAAAATAATCAAGTAAAGCCAGTTGGGAATTTTGCCAACAGAAGCTGGACCCACACAGAGATGACTGAGTTAAATAGGCAGAGGGCAGAGAAATGCTGTTAAAAGCAAACCTGAGGAAGAAAAGCCCATCTTTAGTCAAAGCCCAGAGATAGTGAGCATGTTTTACAAGGTCAGCAGCCAGCAGACCCCTGTGAAGGGGTTGTTCAGGTGTCATGCTGAGCTGGTAACTAAGTCAATGCTTCCGAAGGAAGAGCTTATCTTCAGGAAAAAGCTTTTGTATTGAATCATGACTCTTTCATAACTGTTTTCTCCAAGATCGAATCTGTCTCCTGCCGTCACATGCTCATGTGGATCTGGACACAAGGCTTGCAGTGTGATAAACAGCTCACAGGTGAAACTGATGGATCAATCTTTACTTGAACAGGGCTTTTTTTTTCTTTTTTTTTTTTTTTTTTCCCCAGGGTAAAGGATGTGGCCTTATCTTTGGCACTCCCTGACTTTTGTCAGTCTGTGTCACAGCTGGAATGCTATTTAAATCCAATTTCTTTTATCTGAAAGTATTTATGTGAGCAGATAAAACATTAAGCCTTTGTCCTAAAGTGCACTGCTCCACTTTAGTTCTCCAGATAACATTGACTTTTGCTGGAGCTGCCACTCTGTGGACAGGAAATCAATTCTCTCCCTCATTCTTTGCATGATCTTTCATGGTGGATAATGGGGACGTGTGTGTGATGCTACTGACAGACCTCAGGATGCAGCCCATTAAGAGGTTAAAGGGAATCTCCCCTTCAGACTGTATGAATCTGCTTTTTATTATTATTTTTTTTTCTGCTGGAATTTTATTTATTTGAGGTGAGGAGGGGAGGAGAGCACGATAGTTCAGATCTTCTGTATTTGTAGGTTTTCTCTTAGTTGAAGCCCAAGTTTAAAAGCCAGAAGCTCTTCTCTCCCTTTCCTCTTCATTAACATTAAGCTTACTCAGGCAAAGCTATTGATTTAGCTGAGAGAAAGTACTATTCCAAATGAGTGAAAGTGTCAAGAAATGTCTTGGAGTATGTCAGATTTATGGATTTGAAATGAAAAAAAAAAAAAAAAACACAAAACAAAACCTGAAATGCAGTTAAATATTTGCTAAGATTACTGGTAGAGCAAGTACTCTTGTATATTGGATCACCCATGTGCTCTCCATGGTTAGTGCTAACAGCCTGCATAAGAGGCTCTGGAAAGTTAATTGAGGTTTGTGGACCAGGAGATGGGAATGATTAGGTTGGATTAAAGTGTCATATGCAAACGATCTTCTGGACACAGATATTCTTATGGCTGCACCTGATTTTTGTGAATGCTCCTGATGCTGCAGGAAGAAGGATGAGTAACATATGTCTTGTGTAAGCTGTAATAGAAACATAAAGAGAAAAAATGTGTAAGACAAATGCACTATTCTGAGCCATGTTTAAAAGCAAAGGGATAGGAAATTGGCAAGATCTGGCCCAGGAATTGGCATGAAAGTCTTGAACAATCCCCACAAGCCTTCTTTTGAGGAAACATGTCAGAAAGAAAAAGGGGAGGGAAGGTTTACTGTGTCAGAGGGGTAATAAAATTGGGAGAAAGTTGCCATGTATCATGTTCCCTGGGAAACTTGTGTACTACAATGCCTAAAGTCCATAAATACTTATGACACAGTGAACCAGAGCAGCACCAGCTAGGAGTTAAGCTGTGGGTCCTAAATGCTTCATATGTCAAAGAAAAAGGCAAAGTGTTGTTTCCTGATGGATGCATCACTTCAGAAGGAGAGTGTCCTGGACCTCAGAGCTGCTAATGGTGTCTCCAGAGAAGCTCCTCTCTGGCATGGCTGGAGGTAAGTCTGCATCTGCATCTGCTTTGAAGGGTGCATTTACTACATGTGCCATAGGCCCTTCATCTACTTCAGCATCATCCCTCATGGATTAGGAGAAGGGGAAGAGAAGGCAGTGCTTAAATTTGCTTCCTTGTGAAAGATTTTTGCAGGTACGACTGCTGATGCAGCTTTCCAACAGCTAAAGGGAAAAATCAATGACTCTACAAAGGCCTGATGGCATCTGTAATTGGTGTGGAGGTGGCTATACCTTGTATCCACTGCTTCAGGGAAACTACTTTGGTTTGGAGACAACAGCCCTTCAAAGACACACACCAGGTACGTGGCACTTGGGCTAAGGGCTTGTAGGATAGCCAGTCAGAGCAAGGGTGGCCCTTCATTGCCATGTAACACTGCTTTTTTAATTCCCTTATGTATCATAGGAGAGTAATGTATCAGCAGACCATATCAAAGCCTAACACAAGGCTTTGGGCAGTGAATGGAGCTCATTAAACTCACTGTAACTGACAGCTGGATATTTCAGAGGTAAGTCTCATTATGGGCAGAAATATTTATAAAAATGAGCATTGGAACTGGTTGGTTCATTTCCTGGCACTCCAAAGGAGACTTTTGGTCCTCTTCCAAGGAGCTCTCATTGCAATCTATTTGTATGAAAGGAAGCTAACAAATTAGTTGAAGCAAAGCTGCATGTAAAACTGGGGGTCTAATTGCTTCATTCTGGTGTCTCATTTATGTCAATCTTCTGGCTGTCTGGGGTAGTCTTCTGCAGCCTGTATATCTCCTCTAATATACCAGCTATTGATGTTCTTGCAGTTTATGTGCTTGTGAGCCTTACAGATTCTCTAGAAATCCAGGTGTGTTTCTTTAGATACTTTGGAAGCATCATCTTATACTGGAACAGTGGCAGTCTGCCTCTTGGGAGCATCCTGGGAGCGGGTGTTGTGCTGCCTTGCTGTCACTCCAGTGGTGAGATGCTGCTGAGAGATGCATCTTTGCTCTTAACTCCTTGCTCTGGAGGTGAGCTCCCACTGCTCTCAGCACAGAAAGATCACCCTGGGGCCCAGACAGCTCTTTGAATAATCAGTCAGGTGGACTGACTTGTCCCGTGGCTGGAGAAGTGCTAGGGAAGAACCACAGCAGAGGGCAGGCAGGAGCTTGCAGCCAGGCTGGGAAAGCAGTGCCAACATGCCAGAGTGAGCTCAGTGTAGTATCAGCTCATCTGTATGTAACTGTGTCTTCCTAGGTAGGTCTATATACATGTATATGTGCAAATGGCAGTTTGACTTTTTAAATATGACTAATAATCCAAGGGATAAAAATAAAAACATTATCTTATGACTCACTGTCTTTAATCATCTCAGTGATGCACCTAAGTGCCCTTTCAAGTCAGTGAAGAGAAAGAAATGTTTCTGGTGTGTGAATCTTCTGATCTACCACTTGGAACAAATATAAGGAAAGAACTTTTAAGTGGTGGGTGATGACCTCCTGAAATAAGCTTCTGCAGGAGAGCACGTAGCGTCTGTAAGCACAGAGAAGAGATAGATGAGTTCTCTTGAATGTGTGCAGTGAAGAGCAATGAAGCTGGTAAAAGAACCAGAAAACAAGACTTATGAGGAACGGCTGAGGAAAGTGGGCTTGTTTAGACAGAAGAAGAGGAGACTGAAGGGAGACCTCATTGCTCTCTACAACTACTTGAAAGGAGGTTGCAGTGAAGAGAGTGTTGGAATCTTTTTCTCAGATGACAAGAGATAGTACACAAGGAAATAGTCTCAAGTTGCATCAGGCAAGGTTTAGATTGGATATTAGAAAGAATTTCTTCATGGAGAGGGTGGTCAATTATTGTAATGAAGTGCTGAGGGAAGTGCTGGAGTCCCCATCCCTGGAAGTATTTAAGAAACAGGTTGACTGGGTGCCATGGGATGTGGTTTAGTGATGAAACTTGATAGGTCAGGTTGATGGTTGTACTTGATGATCATGAAGGTCTTTTCAGCCCTAGATCATTCTATGATTCTATAAAAACAGATCTTAGAGGGCATAAGCAAGGTTGTATGTGCTACTGTCCTTAATCCAGTGACCCTGGACATTGGTAGGGTACAAGGGCAGTGGCCTGCAGAAAGTGGCCAGGACTTTGCCTGGCAGCATCCTCTATTACTGCTACTAACAAGCAAAGTAGAGGGCTGGGAGAGTTGGACCCAGAAGAACAATTAACATACTCTTACACTGTCTCTGGCCTCAGACATGGCGCTTCCATTTCCACCTGGCTTTGGATGCTGCTTCCTATCTCTTAGGTCCAACTTAGTCATGGTTTCCACCTTATGTGTCACCCTGGAAATTTGGAGACCGGAACATGAGGATGGACAGGTGAGAAAGGATGGACAGAACATTCTAAAGTAGTATAGCAGATACTGGATATTTTTTCGTCATTTATTCCCAGGATATTCTGTGAAGATACCCTGATTGGAGAAATATTTAGGTGTTATTTCAATCAGTTATGGATTTTTTTTTTTTTTTTGATTGTTGACCTAATAACTGGGAAAATGCTTCTTACCTAGTCCTTGAATACCATATTCAGCCTCGAGTATCTCAGCCTTGAATATTCCTTCCAAATAGTTAACAATAACAGCTCTTATTAACAATGCTGTGTAAAGAGCAAAGAGCCACTTGAGCAAGACTCCTGTTTCATGGCCAAAACCAGAATAACTAGAGCTGAACTAAAGAGGTCTACTTGGCTGGAGTGGAAATAAATCTGAAATAACCCAGACCACAAAGAATATACATGCCAGCCACTGCTCAAAGGTGCTTCAGTACAGCTGAATAACTTCTGCTGTTGCTGAACAGCAAATTGTCCTTGAAACAGTGGGGTAAAGGGATGGTAGTAAACTCACCTATCCTGAAACATTGGGAGGGTGGAGGAAGTCACCTCAGCTAGTTGCTTAGCTCCCCTATATAGCTGGTGAGAGAAATAGGTACTTCTAGGGTGTGATTCATCGAAGGTACTTCACATTTTTATACTGGTCTGAGACTTGCTGAGCTGCAGATGTCTATCTCAGAAGTGCTTATGGTTTGGCCAGAGAAATCCCCATGCCAGTGACTGAAGCCACCCGTGTGGGTTGAGTATGGGAAAAGCAGGGAGAGGGAAGAGGAAATAGATACTGAAAATGGCAACAAGATTCCTTTCCATGTTTGGAAAATTTAGTTTGCAGACTTGCCATTTTCAGGCAGCATTTTCATTTCAAAATAAACTTATATAAAAATGTGTTAACAAAAACAGTGAAATAACCTTATAGTTGAACAATGTTTTATTTTGGACTGAATGATATTTTTCATTTTGATCCAAAGCTCACTTTTCTAATTTCTTTACTCCTAATAATAATGAGAAAGTATTTGGGCTGATCAACACTGAGATATTTGTGTGGGCTTAATCACTCAACCAAACAGAAGAAAAAACCACAGCCCAAATTACTATTTGCCTTCAGACATTATTTTTCCTACTGCTGTGAGAAATAGTTGTGGTTACAATGCTAACCATTTTTCTTCTGCTTTTTCTTCTCCCGTGTTGAGTACCAGAGATCACCTATAAAACCCATCTTGTACTTGATTCTTCCTTTTCACCCAACTTTATACGTGGATGTAGCATTTGTCACACAGGAGCCTGTAGTGGTGCATAACTGTCAGAGCCAAGGGTGAAGCTCTGGAAGGATTTTTAAGAGCACTGAGATCAGCTGGTGATAGTAACTCTTCCCCAGGTTTTCTGATTCTGCCTATGACATGGAAACAGAGGTGTACTTTAGCAGAAGTCACTGGCAGATTTTGAATCTTGCTGACTTTCAACACAAAAAGCAATCTTTTGCTGACCTAAGTAAAAACATATATATGCATATATCCACTTGCCAAAAATTGGTTTTGCTGATGTCTTACAAAATTGAAGAGAAGAATCCTTCCTCTAGAATTTTTAGATTAAATGCATTATACAGTGAAGAGAAGATGAGGTTTATATTGAATATTTGACAGATAAACATTTTTAGGTGCAACTCAGAACACTTTTTATGGCCAACATCTTCAGGACGGGAACATTTTTTGACATAATGTTTTAAACTTGTGCTCTCTAAAATATTTTTTCCCATAAATTCCACCTCATGAAAAAAAAAACAACACCTAAAACAGTGTATTTTTGTTATTGCCAAAGCCAGAAATATATTGATTTGGAAATGCTGCTTCTGTGCTTTGTTAGATTTGTAGCCCAAATGTGTCATTTTCCTTTTCTTTGTGAGCTGGGCTCCCCTGCTGGATTCTCTCCTTCCTCACCACTTACCGCAACATTGCAGTCCCCTAAGGATTTGCCTCCCTGCATCAGAAGAGTAGAGGGGAGGAAGGGGATCATTGTGAGTGACGGAGACTGCTGTGCATGCAGGAAAATGGGTTATTAACAGAAATTATGGCCAGATTTCAGCTCAACATGGAAAACCCTAAAGAACACTTTAGTTCTTGATCTTAATTCCTCTGAAACATCAGATATTTTGCATTGACATGGAATAAATTTTGAGATATGGCTCAGAGAACTTCCTTTTTAAATCCTAGTCTCTGTGAATTAGGTGAAAATATTATTTTACCTTTTCCTAATTCAGGCCTTATGCTGAAAACTTTTGTTGATTTAGAGGGTCTTTGGGAGGAAAGTATAGTTTCCCTAACATTAATTCAACTTCTTATTCTAGGTGGAGTGTATGGAGGATCAGCTCCTTAATACCATTGCAGTAGCTCTGAAGTTTAAAACGCCCTTAGCAACCACTTTCTTCATTGGAAAACTAGTGATATTTGTGGATAACTCAGAGAGGTTTGCCAAGCACTTCAATCTCTTGCACTTTTCCAATTAAGAAAATTAAGGTGTGCTGTTTCTACATGAATAAAATCAAGAGACCATTCAATATTTTATATACAATCCTGCCTGTTTCTCAATAGCCTGATGAGTCTTATGGATGTTTTTGAGTGCATTATTCATTATCTACCAGTTCCCTTTTCAGCATTTTATTACAGTTTGACAGACTAAGCAGCTGTTTAAGTACAAGTATATATTTTCCTTGGTCTTTGTTCAGAGTTGCTTTAGCTCTTGTGAAACACTGGTTTCCAGCTGGGAGCCAAAGCAGTTTGAAATGTCTGTAGCAGACAGCTAAGGATACAGTTTAATTAGCCTACTTTGATCTTTTGTATGGTGGCTGATGATTTACTACAGCTTGCAGCATGGTGAGGCAATTATATTCATGGTCATTATGACAGCATCCTTTGAGCCAGAGTTATCGTAGAAGTAAGATTAATTATAATGGGATTTTGTGGGGCCCAGAAGCCAACATAAAGTAATGTTATATCCATAAGAGTGCAATAAAGGAGAGCTTCACAATCTAAATATTGGGTAAGACCTTGGTCCAGCTGAGGTTAATAGCAAAACTCTTTGTAACTTTAGAGAGAGGCGCTCACTCATAGGATATCTCAGAGTAACTCAGATGATTTTCTGGAAGATCTACGCTATGTTTTGGTTGACTCCACTATCAGCCCAGGCTATGGAAACTATTCACCATTCACCATCCCCTTCAGCATTATTTTCTTTCTTCATCTAGAAGCATGGAAGGGAAATTTTGAGAATATAGTTGATGTATACATTATATACATATTATACATTTATATATTCAATGTATATTGAATATGCATTGATAGCTTTAGGGCTTTTCTTTCTTTGCTGTTTGCTTTTTATTAAAAACTTGTCTCAAGTTATTGTGCTCAGGTCCTCTGCAGATGCTCTATCACAACAGGTAAACATCTTTTGGGCAAATCTATGCAGCATAACGGAGGGTGGCAGTGTTATGCTTGTATCTGTTCAAAGAAGACTATTTCTGTAAATATTATGGCTTTGGTAGCAGTTGTTTTACGTCAGGAGAGCTAGTAAAACTGGGCAGTAGGCAGATCATGGCCCCTTCTGGCTATTGCCTGCGAGAGCCTGCTCATCTGTACTTCTGCCTCTTTTCCTGGGCCTGCCCTGACACAGCACAGTGTGGAGTAACTTCAACACTGCAAAACCAATGAGGTTTGTGTGACAGAAGGAGAACTGGGCATGAGATGCTGGAGACAAGAGCCAGCCAGCAGGCTGCTCTGCTCCTTACAGGAAGGTGAGAACTTGCCTTTACCACCCAATGGAAACAAGAGTACGTGACCTAGTGCAGCTCGTGGTGTTGGCTTCTGTTTCACCCAGCTGCCCTACAGATTTCTCCTTTAAAGCCAGTTGCTGGTGGCGTCTGTGGTTTGCCTCCACGTGCCCTGCCAGCAGCTCTCAGCAGGAGCGATGGGCACGGGGGCTGCTCTCCTCCCTCCCTTCCTGCTGCTCATCAGCTGTCAGCTCCCTGAGGTGAGCCCTTGCCCCTTGGATGTGAATGGGAGCTGGCCTCGCAAAACACACTCTTTTCCCATGGGTTTTGTGGTTTCTCAACAGCATGCTACTCCGTCCACTCTCAGTCACTGATAATGAATGGCTTTGGGAGATTTAAGGCCAAAGATTAAATGGCCATAAGGAGCGAAACGCTCTGACACTCTCGCGCTTTTTCCTGCCAGGCAGGGGTCCTGCTAGGCCAGTGGCGTGGTCAAAGTGTGCTTTGCCACTGCTGGTGGTGGAACTGCAATGCTGCAAATCTTTGGCCTCACTCATTCACAGAGCTTCATTCATAACTTGCAAAAATCTCAAAGCTTCTGCTTCGACTGCTTTCAATTAAATGTCTGAGAGGAATCCTTTGTCTTCAGCGTCTCGGCCCACGTGAGCAGTCATGGGTTAAAGCCTCCCTAGGTAGTCAGGAGCTGCTGGAGCTGCCCGAGCCAGTGACCCTCGGATAATGAGGTCAGGGGGAGATTTCAGAGCCATATGCTTGTCCCTGCCCAGGTGCTGCAGGATGTGTAGACATGTGTCAAGGATATGTCAAAGCTCATGGACACTTCCACAAAGCTCGGGCCTTCCCCAAGCAGCCCAGTCACGGGGCACTTCCCTTCAGCACGCCTGAGCTGGGTTCAGCCTGGCAGCACTGACGAGGCTTGCTGAAGTGCTTTTGTTTAAAACGTGAACCTTATCTGATCAGTTTTAAATGCAAACTTTCATGGACTCTTGCTGTGGCTCTTGTCATTTAAAACATACCATTTTATTATTAATATCATCATTATTATTAGCACCTAATAATTACCATTGTTGTGCTTTTAGCGTGGCTTCCGGTATCTTCAGATGTCTGTGGCTAACATCTTTTTTCCTATCAGCTGTTGCTGAGGAAGAGAATTTTTACATTTGAGGTTTCTCTGGGGTCTCGATACAGTTATACTGCATTGCATTGCATGGTAGCCCTCTTGTTATCTCTGGGTTTTACTTTTGTCAGACTTTCAAGTGATACTGGGAGTCCTTGATGCACAAGGGCAGCTATTTTGAGGGTAGGAAATCCAATTTAAATCAACATTGTGATGTGGGCAGGGGGGCTTAGCGTGTTCTGCAGACGTGCTGGCTGCAAGTGTCAGAGTCACCTAAACGTCTCAGTCACCTAGGGCTGCATTTGTAAAGACAGAAATTGCCTACAGTAGACACGATATCTAAATTTACCTCACAGTGGATTTCTGCTGCTTATAACACAGCTTTGGAAATCAGGCCCACAGTCCTTAAGGTCTTAGAAAGTACTCAAGTCCCTAACTGCTCCTGCACCAGGGTGGGAGCAGAAGAGAGTGGGAGGGAGATTTAAGCATTGCCCTTCACCTGATATCTGCTATCAGCTAACTTCAGGCAGCCCTCTACACTTCTAAGTGTTCAGCCTTTTCAAGATGACCTCTGACATGCCTGAATATCCCCAAGCATCACAGGAACTGCTCGGGATTGGCTTTGGGCTTCAGGCAGGGCACTGGCATCAGTGTGGCTTTACTCAGGATGGATGGTGGTGGGTTCTAACTATCTGCCTGTCCTAGGCCCAGGATCTCTTACAGAAGTAATATGTAACTGGTTTTGCAAGCCTGCCCCTTTGCAAATAGACAGCAGAGGGGCATTTTACAGGAAGAGACTGTGGGTTTTCATTGATGTTAGCAGGAGTTTTGCCAGGGTCTTACCTGGGGCAGGGAATGAGCTATCATGATCTCCATAAATGCCCTCTGAATCATCCCTCCACTCCTGCCCCACTCCAATGACGCCTCTCATTTTCAGGTCAACCACTCTCATGAGGTAATACGGTCCACAGCGTCCTCCACACACTTTTTGAAACCCAAGGATCTTCCCCCACTACTCTGTCTCTTTTGCAATTGGTAACTTTTGCAAGAGTCTTGCAGATCCCTATCTTCTGAGCCTGACTGCCAAATGTCTGTTGGAGACTGAAACTTCTCATGCAGGTCCCAGTGAGGGAACGTGGTCTTGCAATATAATGATAATAATTATTCTTTACATTAGACTTTGCAATCTGCAGTTTTGCTCATTGCTTTGCCTCTCTTGTTGGCTGAGTGCCTGAGAAAACAAAGCCAGAGATTGTCTGCAAGGCAGCACTACATCTTATTTTAATAACCATAACTCATCGCTTTATTATTTTTTTAATTTTTCAGAGAAAAAGTCTGAAGAACCCCCTGGCTTTGACCATGTTTTATAGATCTTTTGGATTGCAGAAAGACAAATAAAAAACATTCATAGGAAGGTGTCATGAGAATGGGTAACTATTACATGCCTGTAAGGTGACAAATTCTGGCTACTGTGTACACATGAAAGGAGTAGAAAAGGAGAGCCTGGAGACCTGTCCAAGAGCAGGAGTTGGAAAGGGGCCAGGTGGTTTTGCTTGCTGCTTGGGTAGCTCTATAAAAGGAAGAAAATTATGCCTTCTGTCCCCTCTTTGATGATTTTGAGTTAGTTTGGACCTTTCGTGTGCCAAATCCTGCTGGAGAGGCACGCTGCAAATGTGGGAAGGATGGGGACAAAGGTTCTGTGTGAGAGTCTCCCAGTCAGGCATATCTGGTGTTACGGGGTGAATGCACCATCCATTAGGATAGTGCTGCTTGTAGTTTATTTTATGGAGTTCAGTGTGCAAGTGGGACTACATATCATCTGAACCTTTTAGGCACCTGAAAGCAGTAGGCTCTCCATTTCTCTTCACACAGGGTTACTGAGATGTCTGGACCAAAGCAGCCTTTTGTGTACAGCATCCCAAAACTCCCTCACACCAACCCCATGTTTCAGAAAATTTCCTGAATCACCTAAATCTTTGTAGATCCAGCATGCAGTCACCTTTCTGTCAGATTCTTGCATCTTCTTCCACCTAACATTTGGGAGCTATTTACAAACTATCAGATTATCCCAGAAGACTTTTACAGATCCTAGGTTTTAAATTTTTAATTTAATTTTTAATTTATTTTTTTTGTAAGTCTTCCATTTCCAAGATATTAACTTGGCTTCCAAAGGGGAAGAGGCTTTGTAATTGCACTGCCTGTCTGTGTAGTTCCTGAACCCATAAGCCATTTGAGCTAGATTTTATCTTCTTGCGTTGCTACAGGAAAGGAAAGGAGAGCTCAAATTATGGTCTCCTCTGCTTGGCAGTGAAGAAGCAGGTAAAGAAAGACTGGAGGGCTCCAGCAGCAAATGCTGCTTCTGCCTGAAGAGGGGTTGCAGTAGAAAATGATGGGTAGCTGAGGTTTAGGGTTGGAACACAGGCAGTAAACTCCTTAGTGCATTAGTGAAAATGAGCAGGTTAAATTAGGCGTGTTAAGACCTTTTTCACTAAACAGAGGTATAGAAATACAAGAAAGAATATGATGAGGCAAAGATAAAATAGGGGGAACAATTAACTCTTCTCTGTTTTTTCCTCTCTTTATGTTATATTCTACCTTCTGTTCTATAATAGCATAAATATCTTACTGTGTCTGGTACAGAGCTTCTGATTTTTCCAGGAGATATTATTAAGCCAGCATCATCTAATGACTTCTGCAGTCTGAGCCATTTCAGAGAACGACCACTTGCCAGTTCAGTTCATTTGCAGTGGAGATGCCGGGACTGTCACGATCAGTGAATGAATTCCAGCAATGTTTTGGACAGGTTCCTGCTTTCAGTTGGCATCTGGTCTCCTGTCTGCCTCTCTGCTCGATCTCTGCTGCATATGAGCAAGGCATTGAGCTGTTACTCATTTTTAAAGCTGGTTCCCTTTGGCACCAGTTGCACTTCAGCTGACTCCTGCAAACAAACAAAACATTCTTCAAAGATCTGTGGAAGTTTGGAAGGAGTCTCACATTTCTCACTGCCTGCACTTTGCAAATAACAACACTGCTGTATTTTCCCTTACCTGAACACACACAGACTTTACCTCTTCTGAAGCTGACAGGAGTTTCTTACATCTGATCCCTACATCTGTGGGTTGCCTTTCAAACTGTTTTCCCCTGTAACTGGATAGTCTCCCGGTTCTGAAATAATCAGAAAGACTTGAATTGTTGGATTGATTTATTTCTTTGTTGGGATAGAAATGAAATGAAACAGGCACAAGCCAAGATTAAAAAAAAAAATAAAAATCAGGGGATTAATATTATGCTCTGACATTTTTATTTAGGCTAATAAATAAGTAAGTATGAAAAAATGTTGAATGGCTCCCAGCAGCGGTGTTTGGAGTTGATGGTTTTGAGTGCTTGGTTCTTAAGGAAATGAGGCTGTTATACCTGCATGCATGAATCTGAAGGCAGAGGTCTGAGCTAAGTTTCTATTTTTAAAAATCCTGGCCATGCTGCTATTTTATTTCATGCATTCAAGTAGGTAGGCATATTTCAGCTGGGGGGTGTGATGTCAGTGTCATGAGTCTGATGCTAAGCTCCTGCTAAAATCTTGGCCTAGGATTGTTTAATTTCAATTCTGTTCCAACAAGGATACCAGGAAATCACTGCTGCTTTCAGAGCATTATGTTTTTTTGCTCTGTTTTGCTCTTCTTTTAGCTGTCTGAGTGCTGTACATTTTCCTGTGAGTATTATCCTAACAGCTTTTCATCGGTATGAAAAGAGCTCAGTGTAGACTGTGGTACAAGCTAGAAGCCTGTTTTAACCAGCTCATCCAGCAACTCTAATCTGCCTAAGGCTTTATGACCTTCTGTGATTTCTTCATGGACAGAGCTATCTGAGTTTTGGTATAGCTAGAAAGCATCATGCCTTGGTACAAATTGGATGCATGCAGCAAAGTTTTTGAAATTCTATCAGAATTCTTTTTTTGATAGGATTCCACTAGAAAATATTTGATAGAAGAAAGCTAGAGCATTGATTCAGGAAGGCTGAGCTTATGGACGTCTACAACATTCTGCTGCACTGTGAGTTTTCCACAGAAGGTTTACAAAACCTATGTCCCAACCAGGCAGCAGAAAGGTAGTAACATGTGACTGCCTGCCTGAAGGCAGAAACTACAGATTCTCGGTCCAGCTTTTGTTTCTCTTTTCCAATAACACAGACGGTGCTGCACTTTCAAGGGCTGAAGAGCTATTTTAGCTAGGATCGCAAGCATGGCAACAAGCCATGAAGGATTCTCAAAAGTGTCAGATGGAAATATATATCCTGAAGGAGAATGACTGCAAGTATGTGGTGGCTTTGGAAGAGATAGGCTGCCTAGAGAGAATGTATTTTTTCCATCCTTTAGAGATGTTCAGAACTTGACTGGGGAGGGCTCTGAATCCAAGTTAAAAGTTAGCCCTGCTTTTAGCAGGGGTTTGGACTAAATGATATCCAGATGTCCTTTCTGACCTAATTTATCCTATCAATCTCTTTATTTTTGTGTGCGTGGAATTTCCTAATTTGTCTGAGTTGCAGCCCTGTCACTTTGGTCAGCAGTAAGGTGGCACCACAAAGCCTCCCATAGAAAGTGTCAACAAATATTGCTCTACAGGATGTTTTAGATAAAAAAGAGATGTTGAAGTATAGAGGAGAAGATTGTAAAAGTTCTTGTAAGTAGACAGTTTGGAGGATGAGAAAAGGCAACTGAAGGGAGACAGAATTTTGGAGCCATCTCAGCAGTTTCATCCCGTTGTAGATTTTCCCTACCACATCTCTGCTGGACTTGATATACAACAGCCTTCATATACAATAGCCATGAATTAAGTAAAACAGTGCCTTGGGTGAATGTATGAGCTCAGTGCTTTCCCTATTACATTTTCTCTGGCATTGGGAAGAGAGGGACATTCCTACAGCTGATATCTTCACTAAGTCTCCATGCAGCAAAATTTCAGGTTGGAAATTTGGAGAAATTTCTTCTCAGAAAGAGCAGTCAGGCACTGGGACGGGTTGCCCAGGGAGGTGGTGGAGTCACTGTCCCTGGGGGTGTTAAAGGAAAGGTTGGACATGGTGCTTAGGGACATGGTTTAGTGGGTGACATTGGTGGTGGTGGGGTGGTTGGACCAGATGATCTTGGAGGCATTTTTTAACCTTAATGATTCTAGGATTCTATGATTTTATGAAAATGGAACAGCTTCATGCTTCAGGTCACTAGAGCTATTCACTGCACAAACAAATGACGGTTTTATGAGCTTTTCCAGGGCAGAACAGAAAAACTGACTCTATTTGTTTGGAAATGTTGGCAGTTATGCTCATCAGAATGTCAGAGTGTTTGTTGAGTTATTTTTTCCTTTTCACTTTTTCCTTGATATTCATAGACAATCAGATTGAAAGGGACAACAGTGTTAATCTACATCTTTATATTGGTGTCTCCCATTCCCTGTGCATCTTTATTTATTTATTTATTTATTTTTTGTTTAAACAAAAGACATGATTAAGAAACCACAGCCAGATTATGAAATCAGCATCCTGAAGAGGTGTCAAGTGAAGAGAAACGGAAGAAGGAGGGGAGGTTCTAATTTCATGTTAACTTGTCCAGGGAATATTGGTAAGAATATTGCTGTGTCGTTAAAAATGTGATGTAATTCTTAAAAGCTTTCATTATTTATGTATTTATTTATTACTTTGTCAGTGGCAGCTATAGGAGAATAGAAAAATGAAACCATGGTTTTTAGCCAAAGTGCTCTGATAACACTGTTTGAATTAACTTTTAAATCAGGTTGCTATGTTGAAGTTTTCATCAAAATATGGCAGCAGGTTGTGTGCTGGAGGAGAATTTCTTGCTTGTGAGAAGAGTAGTTGGTATATTATGGAAACTGTACTTCTTATATCAGTTTTGTGTTTGTATTTTGTAGTGTCAAGGTTGGTGTTTTTTTTTTGTTGTTTGTTTGTTTGCTTGTTTTTGGTTTTGTTTTGCACAGAGAAATAACCATATTTTATATTGGTTTTGTTACAAAATTAAAATACCACCTTATTATTGCTTTGGGTAATGTCATAACATAGAAAAATGATGACAAAGCAGGACATAACATAATCCAAAATACAGACTCTGCTTCCCAATAGTCTTCTGTTCATCTACACATGAAAGCAGTATATAGATATAGAAAAGTTAAATGTTATTAAGTTTCAGGAATACAGTAAAACATAAAAGGCTACAATGAAGACTGTTCGTACTGTCCTAAATAACTCATGGACTCAAATGAAGATACAATAGCTGCCAAAGTTAAAAATGAACTTCTAGTTTTGGAGCAGTTCAGTAGAATTCTGTGGATATTTAAATCTTAGAGACATCTTTGAGATTGTTTAAAACATCAGCTTCTTAAACTATGGAGTCACATCCCTTTAAAATTCCCCAGGATTATTCATCTGGTGTGTGCAGCTCTGTATTCATAGCTGTGCACTGCAGGAGGGAAGGGTGATGTGGTGCAATGATTTAAATATCCTTCAAAGTTAAAATCCCTGCAGTCTAGTATGACTGTTATTACTCGAAGTGCAGCTTTGGTGTATGATATGCAAAGTGACAAAAATGACAGTAGCTGTTGAGGAAATATGCATCTATAAATTAGATTGTTTCTCAGGGAACGATGCTAAAACAAAGTATAAGGTGGAGTGAATATGAGTTCTCTATTTCTCATCATTTCACTCAGCAGAGATATCTCATGAATCAAAATGAATGACCAAGGTGGTAAGGCTAATCCATACCATAAAATAGGCTAAACTGGTTTTATGAAGTGCCTGTGAACAGAGCTAGAAAATCAAGAACATGGAAGGTCTTTTCATGTTTCTGTTCTGCAAGTATGTATGGGAGAAGTGTCAGGGGCACGAGGTGCTCATGAAAAAGACAAGCGACCAGATAATAGAACAAAATGGAAGAGGGAAAGGAACTGAGACAGCAGAAGAAACAATACAGAAAATACTGACAATGTAGAAATACAGAAAACAGGAAAAAGAAGCATCAGAGAAGGAATGTACCAGAACAAGGGTGATTAGTCTGGAGCAAAGAAAAATGAAGAACAAATCCTGCCTTTGGAGAGATCTCCTTGCCTTTAGGATTCCTAAATGCCAATTATGATTAACAGGGATCTCCTAGCCTTACTCCAAATCAGTATTTTGGATTTCTTTCAGTGGGAATCAAATAGGTGAAATGGGTGGTGCTATCAGGATCTCCTTCTGATCTCCTGGACACTGAACAACCAGTGCCCAAGACCCTTTTCTAGCAGTTTATAGAAAACCCTTTCCATTTGGCTATTTATAATCACAGAGCAGATTTTCAAGCCTAGTTGTATTATTTTATCTAAACTAACCTTCCTTTTCCTTGCTACAAAAGGGATGTGTTGTCACAGAGAAAAAAGCAACAGCCCTACTACTTCATAATAACACAAAGAAGTAGGAGTTTTATGAAAATGAGAAATATTCATTGAAAAAAAAAAAAAAAAAAAAGTGACCTTGTCAGCAGATGCAGAGGTGTGTATGTGCCTGGAGTGAAGCTATGATACGTGGTTGCAAATTTAAAAAGGATCCTACAGGAAGCAGTAAAAAACAAACACAGAATTGGGAATGGAAATAGAAGCAAATAACACTGCAGGGCTGTGCTGGAGAGGAGCTTAGGTGCCCCGCTTCACTGTCTAAGTGGGGAGCTTTAAGCAATGATGACTCTTTAGCAAAATTTTGCCAGGCCCCAGGAAAAGAAATAAAACACATGGCAGAGTAATGAAGACCTGTAGATGGCTCAGTTATCGCACTGTTCAGCTACTGAGATGCATTCATTACTTTTTCAAAAAGAGGAAGTCTACCTGACTATCAAAGACATGGTGTCCCTCTAACAGTGAGGTAAGGACCAGTGTAAAATTTATTTAGATTAGGGAACACATGTGTAATTTCATTTTTCTTTCTGGGAAGAATACAGAATACAAAAGGAAGGTTGTTAGATGAACAAGGTTATGTAGTTAATAAAGAAATTGACTGCAAAGAGATGAAATTAATACTGAAGACACAATATTCAAGTAGTTGATACAGCTTTTACTAGCAAGATATTTAAAGCAGGACAGCATTCCTGTCTGAGTATTGAAGAAAACAAGATGTTCAGCAAAATCAGAAATAAAGATAAGGATAGAATAAACCATGAGTAGTTTTGAACACGGTCATTTGGTAACATAAGTTCTTGGGATAGTGTGACTGTGTTGGATCTCAAGGGTAAGAGAAGGGTATCAGAGACAGCAACAGGTATGAATAGATACCATAACAGTGTTAAAGAGATGCAGATTACTGGGGATTGTGTTGATATGTGTTAAACCTTATACAATGCCTTAATTTGCCTGGTGTAGACTGGAGAACAAGTGGTCTTGATGACAGCTGGGCCCAGGTATTCCAGGGTGTGAGTGGTCACAAATTTCTTTGTTGAAGTGACAGAATTTTGTATTCTAAGCATGAGGAAAATCTTAGAGAGAAGCTCTCCAGGTTCAGTAAGATAAATAACAGCTTCAAGAAGGAGATTAGAAGAGAGTTTTCAAGGGGAGGAAAAAGGGCCCTCAGCAGTCATAGAGGTCAACATGTGGAGGAATGAAGTGCAAACTGCCAAATGTCGGGTTGAGATAGACCTAGAAAAAGATGTTAGAACAAATATCAGAAGGCTCTTGAGTCATATAGGAAAAGAAATGCTACGGAGTGAGAAATTTATAATGGTTAAGGATAATAAAATGTGACATCAAGATCAAATTAATACTTGGATTCATATTTCAGTAGAAGCTATAGACTCTGAGGCAGAGGCATAGCAGCCAGGGAAAGAAAATAAGAGAAGTTTAAAGATGAGATTTTGAAGGAAAATATAATTGGAGCTACTAATGAGCTAAATCTCTAATAAACTGTGGATGTGAGAAAATACAGCATGAGTTTGTCAAAGGTATGCAGTGGCTCTGTAAATTGATAGACTCACAGATTCATAGAATGGTGGAGGTTGGAAGGGACCTCTGGAGGTCACCTGGTCCAAACCCTTTCTCAAGTAGGGACACGTAGAACATGTCACCCAGGTCCATGTTGTGGTGGCCTTTGAAGATCTTCAAAGGCGAGGGTCTATGAAACCTGTCTGGGAAACTGTTTCCAGTGCTCAGTCACCTGCTTAGTACAGAAATGCTTCCTGATGTTCAAACAGAACCTCTTGTGTTCCAGTTTGGGCCCATCGTCTCTTGTCCTGGCATTGAGCACCACTGAAAAGAGTATGTCTCTATCTTCTACTCCTTCAGGTATTTATACACATTGGTAAGATCACCTCTGAGCTTTCTTTTCTCCAAGCTGAGCAATCCTACCTCTCTCAGCCTCTCCTATGAGGAGAGGTACTCTTGTCCTTTGATCATCTTTGTGGTCCTTCATTCATCATTCTGAGAAGATGTGCTGTAGAGGAGGACTGCTAAGGATAATTAAGAAAAGAGGCATCTTCTGAAAAAAAAAAAAAAGCTAAAATAAATTTTACTGCTCAATATAAAGAAAAGTCAGCTTGGAAGAAGACATGGCATAAATATATAAAAGAGTGTGTGTGTGTTTGGGGGGGGAGGTGGAAAAAAAAGCTCTATTTAACTTAAAGACAAGCAAATGGGAATCAATTGGATATGAATATCTTTGTCCTGGAAACCTTGAAAAATTTTCTAATGCTGAGTGGAACTCTGGAAAATCCTTAAAAATTGGAGTGACTTAAGATGAAGCTGGAATTTTTGGAAATGGTTTATATGATATTGCTACCTGAAATATCAAAGGATTGACTTGAGGACTTACAGGTCTTTCTCAGTTGAATATCCAAATACACAAAAAGATGAGAGCACCTTTTCCACATTTGATACTTTTTATTTCTCTGAAAGCTGCAAAGACAATCATAATGATAATTAGTGCAATTAATTCTTCTTCTTTTTTTTTTTTTTTTTTTTCCCCTATAAATTTGAGGTATTTTTGAAGCCAATGACAATAGTTATGCCTGATTTAGTTGAAAAGTGTATATTTGATAACAAGAACTGTGTGATGCAAGAAAAGAACGATGGATAATGTTTCCTTTTTCCAAAAATAAAAAGCATGATACGGGGCCATGCTGCTGGTCATTATTACCAGCAATAAATCTGCACTGTTGCTTAATTATTCACTGACGTTAAATGCCATCTTGTACACACCCTGCCAACATAGGATTGTTCTTCACTTTGCTTCTTCATCTTGCAGATTCCCCTCTTCACAAGAGTATATGAGTGTTATATATCTGTTGCAGTGCTATGTAGTAGCTTCTCTTCCTCATGGAAAAAGAATATGAAATGGGGTGACAATGTTATAAGTAATCTGGTAGGTTTCTACGCATTGCTGTTTTGTCTTTTTATTTATTTATTTAATTAATTTTATATACAAGACAGGCAAAGTCATATAATCATGTGCTTGGACTATAGCCCAATGAGGGTTGTGATGGTCTAACTACATCTTCTGAGTTGTGCAGAGGGCTACTGTGGATCATAGATTAATATATTTTTTTTATTTCTGGAGTTCCTAGTAGAAATTCATTAATATACCTTCAAATAATATAGCCCTTATGACCTGAGCCATAGGTATCCTGTAAGCAGAGCAAGGTACATAATGCTGTATACAATTATCCTCTCACTCACAAAGGTTTTTCACAACCATGGTGGGATTAATCTCAACTAACTTAGAAGAGACAGATACGTTCTAAACCCTGGAGCTGGATGTGACATTGAAAGTGCAAATAATTTTGTCAATCATATTGCCATTACAGTCAGTAACATGCAACTGGGAAGACTCATATTTTGATATAGTGAAACTGCGTGGGGACAGTTAGGAAGAAAATGTAGGAGCAAATAGAGAAGAAAAAAAAAAAAAGGAAAAAGTGGTGAAAAAATAGAAAGAACAGTAGCTTCTGGCTCCCAGTTGCTTGAGAGGGAGAGGGAACAAAAAATAGCCATTTAGGAAGACTGGTTTCCTCAAAACCATGTTGGCTAACAGCACATGATAAAACAACAACAACAACAAAACTCGATTTGTCAAAAGAAGAGCCAGGTACAATGTGATTTACCTTGAAGGAAAATAGATGTTGAAGAAAAAGCATAGGTTGGATGGCCAGCCAGAAGGAATGGGAGAGATCCAGGGCAGCAGTAGGAAAGGATACACAATTCCCTTAGGTGTAGGGGAAAAGATATACAAGAAAGCAGATGACAAGGAGCAAGGAATGGCAGACACAAGAGAATAGTCCCCAAAGGAAATAAAGTAGTAATGGAAATAGCAAGAATATCTGTATCCTTGTGCTGTTTGAAGACAGAATTTGTGAGTATGAAAGTTTATGTTCACTGGAACTGAGAATGAACAAAAACGTAAAAGCTAAGATTTTGAACTTGGAATAAAAAAGAGAATGTTCAGGTATAACACACATTTTGAAATACACATTTCTCTGTATTTCTTACTTTTTCAGTTTAAAGTTCATCCACCAGCTTGCATGCCTTGATATTTGCAGTTTGGCAGTATGAACAGCTGTGTTTTCTCAATTCAAGAGGGAGGAGTCCCCTTTGCAGAGAAGGAAAAACTATCGGCAAATCATGTCACAGGAAGCAAAAAAAGGACCAAAAAAAATCTCTTTTTTCTCTGGCTTTGAAGTGCCCTAGACATTCCGAACACAAAATATGCAGGAAGCATAGTCAGACAGGGAAGAACTAATATACGTAGAGAATGTTCCACCTGTTAGGGATACAGAAAGTGTATAGAAGATGTGATATGTCATGTTCCTACATGTCACTGGCAGATATGCACTTTTAGGAAAATACAAATAATGGGAAATCTTGGGAAGTCTAAGCAAATTTGCAGAGCAACATTTCGGTTGACTGAAGAACTTTCCTTCTGCTTCTGGAGGAATGTCTATGTTTTCTTCATTCATTTTGTTTTTCACCTAAGAGTGTGACTAGATGTGCATTTTTCGGATTAGGTTTGGATTTAGTACTCATTTTTCATGAAAGATAAATTAGAGTTAAGAGTCCCTCCTCTGTAATGATAGAGAATAAAAATTTTTCTGGGATACCAAGATTCTTTGACATTGAGGAAAGCATTGGTATACTACTCCTTCACTTAATAAAAAAAAGACAGCTGTTTGCTGTTTGTAGTTCCAATTTCTTTGCTCTAGCTCAGTGGTATAAGCTTTCTTTCTGATCTTTTTGTCCTAATGATCAAACTGCTGCTCTTCAAAAGCTCCTATTGGAAAAATGGACTACAGGAAGTTATTTTAAATTCACACAGAGAACTATTTTAAATTCAGGCACTTCATTCTCTTCCCTTTTACCGCAAGTTAGGTTTTGCTGAGTCTCTCAAATACATTGTCACTTACTTTTATCTCCCAGATAAATTTGCTGTAACTTTTTCATGTCAGGAAACATTGTTTTACTTCTGCACCTATCTTTTTCCCAGATAATTTCAGCACAAATTCTAAAATTAGTGTGAATGGAGAATGAATGGGAATTCCTAGGTGTGCAGCCACCTTATGGAGTCCACAGCAAGGACAGGGGGCTCCCAGAATGGCCTCTGCTAATGGCATCTGGATTAGTAGTTCATCAGGACCCCATCACATCCACCTGCAGTTTCACAACATGCTTGGAAAATCCAGCTTGTGGAAAGGAGACCAGTGCTACACAGTCCTGGGTTGATACATTTAACAATTGTTTCTTTTGCGTTCCGCATCTGATGAGGTATTTTTTGGGAGCTGTTCCAAAAATGGGGGTTTTGCTGGGGTTCAGGAAGAATGACTCTGTGTTTTACAATGTGGTTTTGTTCCCTTATAAAAATGTAAAAAACTCCACACAATAAGAACCCAAAATCATGCAGCACACAGTGTGATTTTCTGAGCTCCCTCTGGGAAGACCTTTGCATGGTTTTGCTGTGGCAACTGATAACAGTGAGCAGCCCACACTGCGAATGTTTCTGCAAGCTGTTGGCACAGCTCACAACAATAGATCTATCCACTCACTTGTAAAAGAAGCAGCACTCAGCAACATAAAACCAGGAGAAGCTTCAAGCAATGTAGGGTGATTATTTCTCCCTGTAACATATTCAGGCAGAGAAGGCATTAACAGTGAAAAAAAAAAAAAGTCTTTTCAAAAAAACACAATTTTAAAAAAGTCTTGTTTCAACAGTGACCTCTCAGGATAATTTATGACCCTCACACATAGCTGGAAGGAACATTTAAGTGAGAGGCAGGTGTTTTTTTCAGGCTTGCAGGCTAAAATGAGTCCTGGCTGATGTTCAGCTATCCAGAAATATGAGTGATCCTGCTGGGTCCATGCCACCAGGAACGGATGAGCTCACATTCGGCTGGCAGGAGCCAGGTGTCCATCAGAGACAAAAACAAGGCGATTGTACGCAGAATTTGGCCAACATTACTCAGAGGAGAAGGGTGAACAATCAACCCTGGAGCATCTTCTGCACTCCCTGGAGTAGATTTAATCCACTCCATTGATCACAGCATTTCCAGGCAGCAGCGTGAGACTAAAAATCAGTCTAACCTTTACTTTATCTCACCACAGGTGGTGGTCCCAAGTGCCTCTTGTGTGAGGTAATCGAAGGCTCTGGGATGGCAGCTGGTGGGAGGTCATGCACTAAAACACAGGTAATACAGGTTGAAAGCTGGCTGCAAATAGCCCAGGGGCAGCAGCAACTGGATGTACTATCCTCAATCTAATGTGTTTGTAATTGCCACTTAAAGAGAAACCATGCTGATTTTCTTTCTGGTGGATCTCATCATGTCCTCTGTACTAATTACCCATCTAGCATCAATGCTGATAAAAGCAGAAGAAATGATTGCTATTGTAGTTCTTTTGGAGACCTAGCTCAGCTGTGATGAAGCGAAATACATTTTTTTTTGGCCTTGCGTAATTTCTTGCACCTTCCTGCAGGCAATTGTCCTGACTGATGCTTCCCTACATTAAACAACCAGGAGCGACTGGGCCAGCTCTTGCGCAGAGCTGTGTCGTGCTGGCAGCAGGTGGGGAAGGCTGTTTCCTGCGCTATATTATCAGACTTGGCATTGTATGACTGATGTCAAATTATTTCAATTGAAAAAAAAAAAATGTCATTTTTTCATGCCAGTATCAGCCATCAAAAGGACAGACAGACTCTGCTCTTCATTTTGTACTGAGTGTGCCAATAAAAACATCGTCAGCTTCATGTTGTCCTTGTGGTGCCCTCCTCTTCAGTGAACAGCACAGTGTTGTCCAAACACAAGTCAATGGTGTGAGGAAAAAGGAAAGCTGATTTGAATGTAACAAGCTGGGATTTTTTTAAATTATTATTATTTTCTGTAGATTTCCAAATCCCTGGAAAGATTAAAATATAATTGTATGTCTACTACACAATTGCAGAAGGGCTTAAGGGAATTACAAGATTTAAGAAGCCCATGATATTGCTATTATTTTATTCTTATCGCATTGTGAAATACTTTCCCATTAGGGTGGAAATAAGATCTTCTTGTTTCCATTTTAGTACTAACTCTCGGCCAGGCTGTCAGTTCAAATGGGAGGGCAAACAAAAGCACAGCTCTGCTGCTGGGAGGTCTCTCATCTGAGAGATATCTGAGGGATTATGAGCCATGAGAGCTGATTTACAGAACAAATAAAATTATTTATCTGAAAATTTCTGTCATAATCATTAAGGTCCCTTCTACGCTGTGAACGATCAGGTAGAACTGTAAGAATTATACATGCTGTCAATTTTGGCATCTCTTTTTTACACTCTTTTCAATTTATGTTAGAAGAACTTTTCTTTGTACAGTTGATCTCAAATGTCAACAAAGTCTACACTGCGAGCAGCACTGTGCTGCCATAAATCACGTGGTTATTGCACCTCAGGGATGCTAGAAGCTCAGTGCCCATGAAGACACATTTACGTTTGAAAAAAAGCACCATTTTAGCTTGCGATCTGACAGATGGATTCTGTCTCCATAGGTCTCATGTAACCACTCCATCACTTAATAGTTTATTATAACAATAATCACCATGAAAATTTCCCAAAGGGAGGCTTTAATTTTTCACCTCTGAAGCCACAGCAAAGTGATTTTGGTATTCATGTCTTCTCATGAACTGTTCCCTGCATCTTTTTGCTCACAGATGGGCATGAATGAAAATGAAATGAATGAGTACTTGCAGAAAAACAGGCTGTAGTAACATACCAAAGGAGGAGGGGAAAGTAAGAAGCTGTGTTTTTATGCTGTATTTGGTGAAAACTCTCAGTGACTTCTGGTAGCCTGAGAATGTGGTGCAGGATCAGGCCCTCACTGCATTTCAGTTAAACCTAGATTATTTTTCCCTGGAGGAATCCTGGGGAGAATGTTTTCTTAATTTTAATATTTCAGAGCAGTGAGCTTCTACTGTTTTACGCAGACATGCTCGCAGCACTGACTAATAAAGACGGCCTGGACTGAATGTCAGCCTGCAGATCACAAGCTAACATTGGTGCCATTTCCTGTTTTAGGCATTGTTTTACAATGAGATGAAGCATGTGGATCTCATGGATGCCCGGCATGATGTGGAGAATGCTTGGGGAGCCACAAGATTGGGCTCAGAGATGCCTCCAGGTACTTCAGGATGTTTCTGAGCCCCTCCACAGCTGCTCCCCACGAGAGTCCCAGCCCACATTGGCTCACTGAAGGTTCAGCAACTGACTGCAAAAAGATGAAGGTTCTTCCTTCCGTGTTCCCCCATGTCAATGAACTCACTTGAAGGGTCCTCAGGACCCAAGGGAAGTGGCGTTGCCCTGGGAAATTTCTCTTTTTTGTTTTGAAGTTTAGCAGCCAGAACCTTAAACAAGTTTTCTTTCCATTGCTATTGTTGTTTTAGTATTATAATCTTTAAAAGTCTATGGTCTATCAAGGACACCTAAATGCTTCAGAGCACCTTTCCAGGCCATAGCATGGGGACAATGTACCCTCTCTTTAAAGTCTGTCTGCAGAGAAAGAAAAATGTTCTGAATTCAGTCCTTTTGCTTTGGGAACTGATGGCTTCTATGACCAAATGCCTTTTGGGAATTTGCTTGAAAGAACTTTGTTTATGTGAGCACAATAAGGTACAAAGATGCTTCCTGAAGACTCATTTGCCTTCACCTGGATGGTGGGAGAGGCAGTGCTGGTCCCTTGGTACCACCCTCCACGTTTCATCTCACAGGAGTTCTCATGCAGTCATCTTACACTGGAACCAGATTTGTGCCCAGTCATTTGAATGTTAAAATAGTTGGCTTAAGTAGAAGCACATTCTGACAATCTGTTTATGAACAGATTAGGAGGAGATTTTTCTCTCTTTCCCTTTTGTTTCCCTCGTGTTTTGTCTGATTCATAAGTTGTCATCAAAAGCCCCCACCCTACCTGCTCATGGAGTGCTCATTTCCTGAGAATTTAAAAGCCACTAAAGAACAGTCACGCACCACTATTTTATGTTTAATGCAGCAGAGACTGAAATGCATGGCTTTGCCCCTAGAAGTTTATTATCTCATTGTAAAAGTGAAGTTGAGTGAACAGAGATATTCTGTTAGAGATATTGGTTAAAAATGAGGGACACAGATTTCAGCAACAAAATCAGAAAGTTGCTTAACTGAAGTGAGACATTGCCAGCTCCCCCTGGAAGCCAGCTGGAAGAAAGTTCTGCTCTCTAATGGAGTGGTGGGTCTCCGACAGGGTCCTGGTGCCTCCTGCCTATGACCTCCTCCCAGAGGTTTGACTTCTGCAGGGCTGTGTATTGTGGTTTGTGCCTGATGGCTCCCAGCCAGGTTAGGCTGTTGCTGTGTAGCATGTGGGGCCAGGAGGACTGGCTCTTCTTAGCCTCTGAGTTGCCAACTCCCTCCTCTATATAAAATGTTAAAGATGTTTCCTAGCTTTAGTCCAAGACGACCTCAGTGGATGCGACTTAATGCAGTGACAAAAGCATCAATTTTCACTATGCTCTTATCTTCTAAATTCTTCAGTTCTGGGATTCTGGAAACTAGTGATTTTGATTAAAATGCATAGCATCGTATTACTGAAAACCCTTTTTTGCTCTGTCTCTAAGAAGTACTGCAAAGAGAATGAGGCAAAGAGAAAATGAGGTCTACCCTTTTCCAGATGGAAAATTGATTGTTAGGTGGGTTAAAATTTGTGTGGACCATCAGGATCAAAGGGTATTAACAAATGGCTCAAAGTCCATTCAGAAGTGAAGCAGCCCAGGTGCTGGCAGTAGGAGCTCAGGGATTCATACTGACATTGGTGCTGGGCATATTTTCAGCAGCAGATGAGGAGACAAAGCACACTTAGCGAACATGGAGGTAGCACTAAATTAGAGAGAGGGATCAAAGTGCTAAATGGAAAAGATTCAACCCTGAAGGACTGCAAAGAATTGTGAAGATTGGCCTAACAGATGCCTTACAAGGTTCAAGAAAGAAGGGTATGAAGTTCTGCATGTGGAGCAGAATAACCTCCTGCACCAGCAGAACCAAGGACTGGACTGGCTGAAAAGACACCCTGCCAGAAAGGGCCCTGGGCTGTAATCGACACTAGGCTGAAAGAATTTGCCAAAAATGCACTTATACAACAAGCAAAACTGCTCACTGGGTTCCAGTAGAGGTAATGTGGCCAAGATCAAGGGGAATCTTTGCCCCACTCTTTTATCTCTGTATGCCCAACTGTGGGCTCCCTAGCTCAATAGGGTTGTGGATGAGAGAGACTCTAGCTCAGAACACCTGAGGAGCTCAGAAGTGTTGAGGAGAGGCTGGGACCCATGAGAACTGGGCTTCTTTGCTCTGGGGAAGAGGTGGCTTCAAGAGATCACCCAGCAGCCAAAAGTACATGGGGAATTACAGAGACAACGGAACCAAACCATTCTCTGATATGGCGAAGGAGTAATGGCAGGCAGTGCTCACAACTGCTTTTGGGAAATTCAGGTTGGACCAGATGATTTTGGAGGTCTTTTCAAACCTTATTGTTTCTAGGATGTGAGCATATTCTAGGGTGTGAGTGCAGCACTGGAGCAGGGACCCTGGGAGTCATCATCCTTGGAGGTTTTGAAGCCTCGGTCAGACAAAGCCATGACAGATCTGACCTAGCATTAGTGATAACTGTGCTTTAAGGAGTGCTGGATTAGGGATCACCATTAGTTCCTTCAAGCCAAGGTTTCTATAACTCTGTGACAACCACAATCACAAGAATAACCTGTATTTTATATTGGGAAAATTATATGTTACTCATCTTAAACTTGTTTCTTCTGAAATATCCCAATATTTAGCTTTCTGAGGACTTTGGGTATTGGAAAGGAATCAGATATAGGAAAAAAAGCTCTGTGCGAAGGAACCGTATCTCGATTAAGTCAAAAGAAAATGTAATTTCTCTTCACTTGATCTCATTTCTGTTAGCAATTGTGAAAACGAACATAAATGATTGCCTATCAATATATATATATATATATATACACATATATACACACACACAGACACAAAGTTCATATTTAGGTATATAAATAACTGGGTCAAATGGTGTGAGACTGATTAGGAAGGTTTAAAGTTT
The DNA here is from genome assembly GCF_964035555.1 of Netta rufina. NCBI lineage: Eukaryota > Metazoa > Chordata > Aves > Anseriformes > Anatidae > Netta > Netta rufina. The sequence continues at coordinate 146,777,305 of NC_140124.1, read as the reverse complement.
AAATCTGGCTGAGTATTTGATAGTTTGTGTTGCTCTCAGCAGAACTTGGCTGCTCCCAGGCTGGAAACTCAGACTGCGTATGTATTTGCCTACTTAGTACCCGAGATTTGATCTTGGACTTACTGGAGCCATTGGTAAGGCCCTACCAACCAAAGGGTTTGTGCCTTTTCCAGTTTCACCCTTTAGCCCAACTGAACTTTTTGCTGTTGCTTTAGCTCATGCATAAAATTAATATAAAATCATCTTATTCTGGTTTGGCAGAGCTGTATTCCTGTTTTAAACTGTACAGTGACAAAAAGTCATGGCAAAAAGGTCTCAGATCGGGGGACTGAGGATTACTGAAGAGTTCATGATTGAGATCATGTAGCACAGGGAGAGGTAATAGGGAGAAAGAGAGTGAGCCCTGGCCAGAGGATGGGGTAAGAAGTACATAGAGGAGGCCTAGCTGTAAAGAGGTGGGATGTGTACAGGGCACAAATAGGGAAACCATTGCTCTGAAACAATCCTGTGAGCAAAATTGAAGGGTTTAAGGTGTGTTAAAGGCTTTGCAACCTCAAACTAATATTTATGGCCAATCTGGAAGAAAGAATTTTGTTCTTTTGCATATCGGCTCTTAGTAATTACAGACATTTCTCTAAATTTGCTGGAACTATTCATATGTAATAGCATGTTGCAGAGTTTCACAGGGATCTTGTGAAATACACTGCAGTATCGGATTATGCCTATTGCAAATCAGAGTTTAATGCTGGCTCTAGGAGCTCAACCTAGACATTTGCTGGTGGTTACTGAACACAAGCCCCTGTGACATTTCTGGGTGTGCTGTGGCTCTCCTCTGGAAGAGCAGAGGTACTCTGCAGGTTTTGCAGGTTGGATGGGAAGAGACAAAAGGGCTGAGACTTTCTGAGATGGGCACTGGCACAGCACCGTGCCTGCCGACAGGGCTGTGCTGCTCTGCACGAGCTGAGAACTTGGCGCAGGCTGCAGTGATGGCCATTGTGCCCTATGAATGGCTGCTTCATGCTCACCAGCCTGCAGCAGCTATTTTTAATCCTAGACTCTAGCATGTGGGTTTTAGAATAGCGCTTGTCTCAAATGTGAAAGAAACCACAGAGCAAGGGACTAAAGGGCTGTTTTGAAAAAGGTCCAGAAGGGAAGCCACACAGACTGGAAAGCTGCCCCACTAAACCCAGCTTTTAAGAAAGAAACTGAGACATCTCCTGAAGAAAAGGGAATGGTCCTTTCGAAGGCTGCCAGCCAGAGTCAAGGACTCAAGGCTAGGTCAGATGCTGGGGCCGATCCCAATTATGTATATTGATGTTACATATTAATTATAAAGTTGTTAACCCAAGATTGCCTTGACCTAGATGAATAAGGAATATAATACAAAGAGTTAATAATAGTTCATATTAGCTAAACCAAATTATATTCTCTCAGAGTCACAAGAAGAAAGATGTAACCTGTGCATTATGGTCTGAATTTTTGTGTAGACCTGTGTGGTGCCAGGAGTTGGACTCGATGATCCTTGAGGGTCCCTTCCAACTCGGGATATTCAGTGATTCTATGATTCTATGAACATGTGCATAAGAGAAATTCTGCAGTACACATAGAAAGAACCGTGGTCGTGACCAAGCCTCATCTTGGAAGTGCATGCATTACTCTGTCCTGTTGGCCAAGAAACCCTTCTGAAACAAGCTACAGGCACCTTTCTTTCATTACTCTTTGTTAAATACTAATTACTGCTTCACACTTCTGCAAAAGTCTTCATGAAATTCTGTCCATGTTTGAAAATACCTGGGTTGTAGCAACATGAGACTGTCTGAATAGAGAAAGATGTTGGTAATATACAGTACTACTCAATTATGAATTTGGCAGCTCTACTCTAAATTGAAAGACATAAGCCTCAAAGCTATACTTTTTCTCAGGTATTTAGGCATTTATGTTTGCAAAGAGGGATTTATTTTTTTTTAGGGATGGCTTGGCTGAAAGCTATAGTCATGTATGTAAAAAGCTTGGCTGAGGCATGTCTAGCACATATGTATTAATCAGAGGGCATATCGGACTGCTGCAAAACTTTCCTATTTAGAGTGAAGGAGGTTTTGCCCCAAGTGCTTACAAACAACCTTAACAAAGGGCATTAAAAGCAATTACTTGGATAACTCAGACAGACCTGACTGTATTCATGAGCCCTTGATGTTCCTCTTTTCTTAATTCTGGGGAGCTTTTTGTATGTGACATCCAAAAAAAGGTAAAAATATCCAATGCTTAATATCATGTAAACATTGCTGATTATAAGTGGCTTTTGTCATTGTGATAAATATTTTTTCCCTTCCTTCCAGGCCTGGGGTAATCCTTACAGCTTTGCCTTTAAAAATTATCCCGTGGTAATGTTACTCCAGTATTTTGGTGCCCTGATTTTAAGGTACTGCTGCATTTTACATTAAGAAGGAAAGAATCTTTTTTTTTTTTTTTCTTGTTTCAAAGAGCATCGTGGCAAATGAGACTGCTTCAAGGAGAGGTAGAGATTAGTGCTACAAACATTGCAAATATTACAAACATTGCTTAAAATAAATAAATAAATAAATAAAATCTTTCCTCCTTGCCTCCTTGTTAAACTAGAAAGGTCTTTTGAAAAAACCCTGAAGTAAAGAAGGCATGATTCAAAGTGTGTGGAAGCCACGAAACTCTTTCCTTTGTCTTCACTGGGTTCTGATTTAGGCTCACAGTGTCCATTACATTTTTATTGCCCTTTCTGGGCACATAAAATGTTACTTTTATTGTTTAAGAAAAAAAATCATGAATGACTTTAGCATTGACTAGGATGAGTCATTGACCTGAACCAAGTGTAGCGTGACTCAGGGGTTCAAAGCAAATCCCCACAGTCCCATCTTCCACTCCACTTTATGATGCTTCCCCAAGCAGTCACTGTGCCAGCCGCAGCTCCCAAGCAGGGAAAAACATCTTGAAAAGTGTTAGCTTCACTAAAAAGCACGAAGAGGTGTAGGAAAGCCACTGTGCTGTGTGTATTATTAATTCTGGGTGTGGTATGCAATCATTGTCATGTACTGTCCCATCATTGTTGCCGGGGATTATCACAGCCCCTATAGTCCCATGTTTGGCTATAAGCTAATGACAGTCCTTCACTGCGTATCCCCTTTGTGCCTTGTCTAACAAAGCCCCTTTGTTGATGAAAGTTTCATAGTTCTGCTCTTATGTAAAGAAATAGCAACAAGATATAAAGAAGTTACTCCTGAGATGACTATGGCCTACAGCCAATGCACAAAATTGTGCTCTGAAAAAACACAGTTGACTTTTGTCATGGTAGACACAGAATCACAGAATTTCTAGGTTGGAAGAGACCTCAAGATCATCGAGTCCAACCTCTGACCTAACGCTAGCAGTCCCCACTAAACCATATCCCTAAGCTCTACATCTAAACGTCTTTTGAAGACTTCCAGGGATGGTGACTCCACCACTTCCCTGGGCAGCCTGTTCCAATGCCTCACAACCCTTTCAGTAAAGAAGTTCTTCCTAACATCTAACCTAAAACTCCCGTGGCTCAACTTAAGCCCATTGCCCCTCGTCCTGTCACCAGGCACGTGGGAGAACAAACCAACCCCCACCTCGCTACAGCCTCCCTTGAGGTACCTATAGAGAGCGATAAGGTCGCCCCTGAGCCTCCTCTTCTCCAGGCTGAACAAGCCCAGCTCCCTCAGCCGCTCCTCATAGGACTTGTTCTCCAGGCCCCTCACCAGCTTCGTCGCCCTTCTCTGCACCCGCTCAAGCACCTCGATGTCCTTCTTGTAGCGAGGGGCCCAAAACTGAAGACAGTACTCGAGGTGCGGCCTCACCAGAGCTGAGTACAGGGGGACGATCACCTCCCTAGCCCTGCTGGTCACGCTGTTCCTGATACAAGCCAGGATGCCGTTGGCCTTCTTGGCCACCTGAGCACACTGCTGGCTCATATTCAGCAGACTATCCACCATCACTCCCAGGTCCTTCTCTGCCTGGCAGCTCTCCAACCATTCCTCTCCCAGCCTGTAGCTCTGCTTGGGGTTATTGCGCCCCAGGTGCAGGACCCGGCACTTGGCCTTGTTGAACTTCATGCAGTTGACCTCAGCCCATCGGTGCAGCCTATCCAGATCCTCCTGCAGAGCTTTCCTACCCTCAAGCAGATCGACACACACACCTAACTTGGTGTCTTCTGCGAACTTACTGAGGGTGCACTCAATGCCCTCGTCCAGATCATCGATGAAGATATTAAAGAGGACTGGCCCCAGCACCGAGCCCTGGGGGACGCCACTAGTGACTGGCCTCCAACTGGACTTGGCTCCATTTACCACGACTCTTTGGGCCCGGCTATCCAGCCAGTTTCTAACCCAACGAAGCGTGCGCCAGTCCAAGCCAAGAGCAGCCAGTTTCTTGAGGAGAATGCTGTGGGAGACGGTGTCAAAAGCCTTGCTGAAGTCAAGGTAGACCACATCCACAGCCTTTCCCTTGTCCACCCAGCGCGTCACTTTGTCGTAGAAGGAGATCAGGTTCGTCAAGCAGGATCTGCCTTTCATAAAGCCATGCTGACTGGGCCTGATCGCCTGCTTGCCCTGCAAGTGCTGCGTGATGACTCTCAGGAGGACATGCATCACAAGGTGATGTATACCAGAGGAAACCTTGCCGTGGGGACTTTTGTCCCCTTTCCAATCAGCAGCCACTGCTGTGGTTTCTGTGCCATATAACAGCTCGGTCCCATCCCTTGTACAGGGATGTACACTCACTCCAGCCCAGGGTAGAGCACTGTAAACCTGGGGCTTGTGGAAGCCTTAGGCTTTGATCCAATCTGTAATATCTCACTGAGAACCTGGCTCTGCTCTCACCCAGGGCTGGCTGGCTGATTATTAAACAGTGATGTATTAAACAGTGATTTATAGTTATGGGGGAGAGATACAGTGTCACAAGCTGGTATCGACTCCTGATGGATACTCACATGTTGGGTCCCCAAAGTAAGTGCCTCTTATCTATCATCCTTACACGAATATGTATTCACACTGACATTTATGGATCCAGTCTTGAAGTGGTGTCAGACCACTGAGCTTATTTTGGGAAGATGAACGTATGGTTCCAAAGCTTCATTGTCGCAATAGTGGAAGTAAATCAAATATTGTCTTCTTGGTGTTTTTTGTTTTATGGACAATAGCTAGGAGCATTCAGGTGGTATCTCTAGGCCACTGTATCCCTGAATAGAGAAATCTCTTTCCTTCTATTCTACTCCCTTGCTCTGTCTTTCACTGCTAATCCAGTATTTTTAGAACTAGTCTAAAAGTTAGCTGAGTTATGATTCTTTTTTAAATTGTATCCCCTTTATTTTGAAGTTTTAGACACTTATGATCTTTCCAAGTATTCCAGTAATTCTGATACATGTGTTTGGTTGACCTTCAGCAGGAGCTATGCATGGAGCTGTGTTAACTTGCTGAGGTGCTTTTAAAATGTCCAGGTCCAGCCTTCTGTTGTGCAACTTTTCAAAACCTCCAGGCTTTTCATTTGTCTGTTCACCATCTGGGACTGGTGGGATGGAGGGGAGAGAGCATGGCAGAAGGCAGTATGGCCTTACATGTGGATAGAATCATGAAGTAATGAACACATAGATTGTTCAAACACAGACAAAGGTCCTTTAATAGTCCTGCCAAATTCCATTTGGACATGCTGAACGGGAGCATGTCCTGATCCTGGCTCTGAAAGTACTGATGTGCTGGCAGGTAGCTTTGCCTTGCATCCTGTGCAAGGGGCACCCTGCAATTGCCCGGCCCCAAGAGTAGGATTTTGCATGGTGTGATCAAAGTGATCTCCTAATGATGCCATTCCCCAACACTTTGGCTGAAAATAACAAACCTATTGAACCTGTGAGGAGTGAATTCGTGAGTGATTTTCACCTGCTTATGGGAGCTTGGAAAAAAGTACTTGATTGTATGTTTTATGGTTCAAAGCTGGATTAAAGCTTAGTCCTTTGTTCGTGGGGTGGAGGTGCTGCTTTCTGCCTTTTGATGGCTTCTTCCCATTATTTCACTAAGACACATGAGCTTGGTTGCCCCGCTTTTATCTGTGCTAAATATAAATGGAAAAACAAACCGAACACAGCAAGGTAAATAAAGAACAGGAAGTGTAAGACAGACCTCTTGAGACTCTCAGTATTCCCACATGTTTTATGTTACAAACCAGCAGGCAAGCACTGGCCTGCCACACAGGTGGAAATGCGTGTGTGGAGGCCACTGAGTGGTGAATGTTTACCCTGTATCAAATAACAGAAAGGGCTGAGAGAAATAGCATTGTGCTGAAGCACTGCGAAAGGCTGTGAGGTTTCCAATGTTCCCCAAATTTCTCTAGGGTGGGCTAGTGTTTGCATAGTTGCCTGAAGTATGAAAACAGAGGCACTGGCTCAAACTGCTAAGAAACAGCTATTCTTTTCCTTGCCGGTGCATGGAGGTGCTGCTGAAATCTGGTGAGCTGCTATTAGTGGGTAAGAAATTTTGTGTAACGCTGTGGAGCTATGACTGGCTATTAAAACGAATACAATTTTATGATGGACTGCTCTCCTCTATCTGCAAGGATAGGCAATATGTGATGCTAGACCAGATGATGCAGCTGGGTAAAGCAAACGAGATGCACTTTATTTTGCTGACAGGACCATCCAAATCATGTCAGTAGCTGGCTGTTAAATTTCAAGGGCTTTCTCCCAAGGTAGACACAGGCTGCAGAAAATCAACTACAGCAGAGACAGACAGGTTGTTACGGGAGTTGGGAGCAGTGGAAGGCTGTCAAATGCTGCATAAAATGAGGGTGTTGAAAAGACGTGAGGGAAAAGGCAGCGGGGGGTAATTCACTGTGTCGCTGGAAGCTTTAGCCATTTCCCAGAGTATGATCGGCTGTCAGTGAGATGGTAAGGCCTTCAGCATTTGGCAGGTTTGGGCCTCTGGTGAAAGTTTCTGTGTTTTCACACAGATAAGCTATGATATGCGTCTGAGGTTGGCATATTTTCATAAGCAGTCAGTCTGCGTTTTCTAGAGGAGGTCTGGAAGTGGGACCATCTGCCAGGGCAGAAGTAGCAGCGTTACTACTTTCATAAACAGAGAACTAAGATGTTCAACATTTTATAGGCTTTATCAGATGTCCTTGGCTGTTTCATATGCTATTCTGTAAATTAATACAGGATATTAGTTTCCAAAAGCTAATACGGCTCAGGCTTTGTCAAACCCAGAATTTTACGCAACACTTACAAGTTCCCTCTGGCTTCTTAATTGCCATGAAGGCCTGCTAGTAAAGCTTTCAAGTTAAGAGCAAGCCCTTGGTTATTTGCCTACTGACAGCCAGTTAGAGGTGACTACCTCTGTGGGTGCCTCTATTTATGTGAATATGCTTAGAGACCCTTGTGTGGCCACTAAGTTTATAATCAAATAAAAAAAGATAAAGGAAGGGATGATTCCCCTCCCCAGGATAGATGGGGAATGGATACATAAGGTGAGATTCATCTCATGTAGTTGCAGGTACCTGCAAGTGAGGTGCCTTACTATGATCTGGTGTTGTGCATCCTCCCCGTGATCAATGTTGAGAAGAGGCAGGTCCACCCTGAGCCACCCTTTCAGCACTAAACCTTGCAGGAAGGTATGTGACTCTTTCACATGAGATAAGACAAAATGCCAACCTTGGTGACTTGCCTAGCACAACAGAGAGCCAAGAGGTGAGCAGTGTCCTTAGTAACAAAATCAGACCCCCTAGCATCCATCCTCTGTGTTCATCATCCTTTTTGTAAATGAGTTGCAGTAGAAATCTTCAATAAAGGATTCTTGTGAACCCTAGAAAATTCTGCCACAAATCTGAACTTGCAGAATGTAATGGGAGGCAAAGTCCAGTCTGCACGCACAGCTTGGGAAAGTCAGAAGGATATATCACCACACAGATAACCAGTATTTGTGCTAGCAGCAGATGGAAATATATCATTTTAGAGATCCTTGTGTTGGCATAAAATTGCTCCAGATCAGGAACCGAAATTGTACATGCCAATTTGCATTTGGCTTATTCCTCAGGTCAGCGGTGGAAAGACAAAGGGAGTGTTCCAGGAAATGTCCACGAGGATTTGCCTTTTGTTTATCATTGCTCATCTTTCTCTGTGGTGCTTTTTTTTTTTTTTTTCCCCCCACTCTTTCAGAAACTGTGTGTGGTACATACCATTCACATTACAATAACTATAGATTGCTGGGGTTGTAGCTGGCTGAAGTATTATTGGGAAGATAATTACAAACTGTGGGTAGCTGTCAATGCTCCTGATAGTGCATTGCTGAAGATTTCACACACAGCAGAAAGCTGTACATTATGGGCCTGTTCTCATGAACGGATTCTCCACAAAGAGCATCTATTGCCTTTTCCTTAAGGTGACTGGAGATGGAATTATGCCATTTTTGTACGAAATCCAGGGAAAGGCCTGAATATTTCAAATAGTTGTTTGTGGTGGTTTTGTCCTGTTACGCAGTTGAAATCCACCACAACATCTTTTTCTCCCCCTCCTCAAAGCAAAAAAGAGGAGAAAATACGATGGAAAGGGCTTGAGGGTTGAGATGAGGACAAGGAGAGCACTCTGATTGTCATCACGGGCAAAACAGACTCAGCATAGGGAGATTAATGTAATTTATTGCCTATTACTAACAGACTTGAGCACTGAGGAACTAAAAGCAAACTGAAAACACCTTCCCCCCACTCACCCTTTTCCACCTCCTCCCCTCAAGTGGTGCAGGGGAACGGGGAATGGGGGCTGCGGTCAGTCCCTGAGGCTTCATCTCCACCACTCCCTGACGGTCCCTCTCTGCCCCTGCTCCCCATGGGGTCCCTTCCCATGGGATGCCGTCCTTCCCGAACTGAGCCTGTGGGGGCTGCCCACAGGCAGCAGCTCTTCAGGAACTGCTCCCACATGGCTCCGTCCCACGGGGTCCATCCCCCAGGAGCAAACTGCTCCAGCACGGGTCCCTCACGGGTGGGTGGCAGCTCCCCCCAGCCCCCCTGCTCCTGCGTGGGCTCCTCTCCACAGGCTGCAGCTCCAGCCCGGGGCCTGCTCCTGCGGGGGCTCTCCATGGGCCGCAGCCTCCTCCAGGCCACATCCACCTGCTCCACCAGGGGCTCCTCCACCCATGGGGGTGCTGCAGCATGGAGATCTGCTCCATGTGGGACCCATGGGAACAGGGGGACAGCCTGCTCCACCAGGGGCCTCTCCACAGGCTGCAGGGGAACTGCTGCTGCCTGCCTGGAGCACCTCCTGCCCTCCTGCTGCATGGGGAACAGTTGCTGGGCTCTTCTCACAGAGGCCACCCCTGCAGCCCCCCACTACCAAGCCCTTGCCACTTAAACCCAATACATTGTTTTCTCCTTTTATTGCATTTGAGGATTGGGTTGTGCCTTTCTTTTAAAGTTTTTTTTTTTGTTGTTGTTGTTTGTTTGTTTTTTTTTGTTTTGTTTTGTTTTTGTATTTTACTACAAAGTTGTTTTCTTTGACACCTATGTCAAGGGTGTGAAACTGGGAAGATGAGGCAAGCACTTCCTTCATATTCTGGAGTATCTAAGAGTTGTTCTCTGTTTTGGCATGCAGGCAGCAGTGCAGCGTGGAGGGGATGGGTTTTCTCGGCTAGAAAGTGAATTTGTGCCCAGCCAGAAACAGCACAGTGGCAGAAGCCTCATGGGGAAGCTGCTGGGGGTGCATGCCCCCTGTATGCCCCCCCAACTTTGCTGCATTTGCACCAGTGCTGGCTATGTGAAGGGGTGCTGTACCAGAAGGTGGCACTCCAAACTCTCTAACATATGTCCCGGGCTGTGTTGAGGCCCTGTCAATGTACCCAAAGGGTGCCAGTGTTTCGTGTTGTTTTTGTGTTGACTCATCTGAGCAGCTTCTAAAGATGTTGGCTGGGAGCTGAGGTTGCTTAGCTGCAGAGGCATATAACTCTATGTGGTCTTATTCCCCACACTGGTGAGCACAAATGCCAATCCAATCCCCAGAGGTGCATCTCTGAACAGGGGTTTGAAGTCTGTATGCAATTGTCTTTTCTATCAGCTCACGTGCTGCCTTGAAGAGCTTTGGTCTGTTCCTGCTAGCATTGTCCAAGAGATGTCTAGAGGTAGCACCTCAGCCAAAGATTCGTCTTGACCAGTTCTAGGGATGAGGTTGACTTATTTTTGGAAGGGAAAGAATTTCCCATTGGACAGGCAAGTTGTGCTATACTGCTTGTCCTCAGAGTCAGTGAACCAGCCTTTACTTTTTTTTTTTTTTTTTTTAAATTTGGTGTTACAGAGGAAACTGATAAAACTGCTGAACTTGCCTGTACACTGGCAAGAATGGCTCTCACAGGTCAGTCTTGCTCTGATAGGCAGAGGAACATGGAGATTTTAAAAGCAATTACAAAGCAGGCTGAAGACTGAAAAGAATTAGAGGACTATTAAAGATTTGAACTTAATAACAAGCCCAACTACTTCCCTATTGAAACACTGTTCCCCCTTTGCTTTTCCCGTCCTCATGCCCAATTAGTGCTGCCACCTTTACACTCAAGGGCAATGGCCCCTGTCTTTCTCTTCCATACCCCTCCTGGCAGCATATTCTTAGCAAACATAGACATCTCAGTATTTAATCATTCGGTAACCTGCCAGCACATAGAAGGACTGGCCAGTCAGTGTAACCTGCCTGTTTGGAGGGTCGGTGCAAAGATCTCCTCCAATGCACTGAGAGCTTTGTTGCTTGAGGATACACGGTGTTCCTAAATTTCCTAATTTGTGGAGTTGTTTGCTGGGTCATTGGGCAGAGTGTATAGCAGTTCCCTGTCATACATGCTCCTCAGGAACCAGAAAGAGTTGTACCTCTTCAGTTTGTTGTTGTCGCTGAATTTCCAAACGCTTTTACAAGGTGCATGTAGAGCTAAAATTAGTATTTCCATAATTTCCTGTTTGGTATATGATACAGATACTTCATTTTCAAAAAGTCTTTAACAACTGACTTCATAATGGATTAAGTTATAATTTAAATCCCTCCCTCCCTCTCCCTAAAGATGAGTGACTGACCCTGTCTCTCTGGAATGTGATTAAATGAGGTATCTCTGATAAATCTCTACATGTTTCTCTGGAAACCAATTTCCACTTTGTTATATTACAGTAGCCAGTGCCGTATGAAGCAAAGGAAAACATTTGTCCAGCAGGACATCATAAATTTCATGACAGATTTTAAATTTTCCCGGATGAAATGTTTAAAGTGGAGCAGACAGATCTTCTAAAAACAGACTGGCCTTTCCTGAGTTCATGAGAAGCTGCTTCATCTCCTCTGTTCATGAAATCCCCTCTGCAGAGGAAGCCTGGTGGTAGATGGAATCAATATAGGTGTTGGCTGGGTTTCAAACCTGGGGAAAACCAACACCATCTGAAAACCAGTATTATAAATAATTAGTCAGGATCGTTTTTGATAAGTTGATTGTGCCCCATAAAAGAGGGATTGTGGAACCCACCATAGTGCTAGAAATTTGGACATAATCCAATTTTTATAGTGCAGCAAGATTAATTTAAATCACTTTTCCAAATAACCATCATTTGTTTGATTTACTTTCATGAGGGCTTTTGGTTATGTCAGTAGTTGTCAGATGCAGACTGATGCTTGTGATGTGTCATGCCTTTCAACTTGAGAATAAGCTTTGCTGCCCTCCAGTTAGAAGTAGCAACAGTCTTCTGAGAATGAATGAAATCCTTTAACCCTCAGCTCTGAAATGTGATGCTTGGGTCAGCCTTCAGTGTTGCAGGAAGTCTGTATGGTGGTGTTTTATGCTACAAACTTACCTTCTTCATATTAAAGACATACGAGAGTGGCACCTAAATAAAGTATGATTGAGACCCTTTATGTGCAGCTGCTTTCTGAATTGGTGAAGGAAGCTCTTATAAAAGACACTTAGATCTGTATATGTACATCTCCAAGTGGTACTTAGAACCACACTTTAGTGCTATAAAATGAGCAGGGTTTGATTTTGAAATCTACATGTTAAATGTACCCATGAAGTTCTAGCTTTGACATATATTTCAGTGGATTAACATTTTCTCTGCATATTTTGCTAGGGTCCATATATATGTCTTATTAATGTTGAATGCTAGTACATATCAGGAGATACATGCTGCCAGGAAGAATGTGACTACAACAAAAATAGAAAAGAAAAATAACTCCTGAAATGAAAAGTTGATATCACAATAGCAACATCAAAAGACAACTTCCCATCAGAATAAACTAGAAACCAGAATAAATATAATCTTCCAAGTAGGAAATGTGTTCCCTTGGGGAAATGTGTTTATGGAGTAAACTACTGAAAATGGGGAAATTTTGTGCAAAAGAACAATTTTTAGCAAAGGAACATTTTCTAAGGAAAAAAACAGTTTAATTATTTTTTTCCAAGAGCTGACAGCTGATCCAGGCCTCTGCTTCCCCCCTCGATCTTCTTGGCCCTCATGAAATCCAGCTAAGACCTCACAATGCTACCAATGGACAGGACATACACTGTAAAACTTCTGATTAACCAAAATATCCAAAATGTGGACAGTCGTGCTCAAGCTATGAGAAACATTCCTGCAGAGAAGTACGGGAGACTTCAAAAAGCTATTAGTGAATTGGAGTCTTGAGGTTCTTGAGAGATGGGAGTCCCAGGTAAAGTTTGACTCCAAATGCTGGAGACTGTAGGTGGATGACTGCAACACAGGCATTTTGCCTTTATTATTCTTGCACTGTAACCTGACTTTGGTTCAGGAAGAGGAAATCCATGGCCTTAATTGAAGCCAATCAGTGAAAGGTCATGGGGTAATACTTAACAGACAGCAATAGGGGAAAGAAAAAACAAGGAAAAGGTAAGGTCTCCACTTGCTTCAAAGACTCAGTTGGATCCCGGAGACAGAACACACCTGGAAGGAGAATGCACTTGGACCTCAAATATACACATTGCTTGGGAGTTATAAAATTAAATTGAGTTTGTTTAGATTTTTTACTTCCCATTTTTCCAGTGACCTGTGCAGCAGCAACCTCTGTGTTGGGACATGTGAGTGACTACTGCAGACATTCAGGTGTTTATTATAGTGGTGCGACTGCACTATTAGGAGCCTCACTGTTTCCTTTAAGGACCAGAAGTGGGGTTCTGTGGTTTCACGTATCCCAAAAGTTAGGTTTAAATGAAATATTGTAAGAGACTACTCCAGAGTATAATTAGTTGCTTCTAGAGTTGGATTTCTTTTTTTGTTGTTTTTGTCTTTACTGAGATCCAGTAATGTCATGACTTTCCCTTGATTGTAGTAGAGTATGATCAGCTGTCTAATTTATTCCAGGTCTTCAGTATCCCCCAAGTTAGAAGATATTTTGTGACATATAAGCTATATTTACTTTCTGTATTTAAAGTTCATTGTTCTGTTCCCTAGTTACAGTGGACATAGAAATGAGATTTTTTTTATTATTTACTTTTTAGAGCAGATATAAATCTAAGCTGTTCATGGTCATGGTCTTGTCTAAGATAGGCATGGTCTAAGTTTGCTCTCTGAGTAGTTCAGCATGAACTTCATCACGCTCAAGGTTTATATGAAAATTTAAAGTCAATTATGTGCTTACTTAAGTTAGACATATTTGTAGGCTGAAGTACCTAAGCCAGATTCATCTTAATTTACCGGTCTCAATCTACTGAGATGTTCATTGGCTGCTTAGCATTTATAAAACTCACACCGTCTTTTAATGACCTGATGTGGGCTTCCAGAGCATCTGCTGATCTGTGTGCCTAATGGAGATGTTGCAACTGCCCCAGTGACTAAGTCCAAGAGAGTAAAGAAAGGTTCTGACCGGTCTCTGACCAGAAAGGACAGATTTGCATCTGCTTCAGTCTCTGGAAGAAATTGCTGCAATCTCTCTCTGAGGTACAGGTATAGTAGATGGCACAAATACATATCATTTGCATTTGGGATCTACATGTATGCCGGAGCTTGTGCTGTACACTATGGAGTAATGGCATTTATGAGTTTATCTGAGGAACTTGAATGTCTTTACACAGGACTGCACAGAGCAAGGTAGGTATGCTTCATGATAGACAATAGATTAAAACCTTTTATTTTGAAAATGTTTCCATGTTAAAAATATTTGTGATTCAAATCCTCAGAGCTGAGGAAGCCATTGTGTTCATGGTGTGAGAGAAGAGCTCTTAGGACCGATCTGGAAAATACTTCTTTGTCCCAGCTTGACCATGAACACCCAGTGATAAACAGTGTTGGGGCAGAATTATTGCCTTTGTGCAGATGGATGCGTTTACAAAGAAAGCCGGGACAATGACTGTGTCCTCAATAAGTGGCTCTTGCTTAAGTCTGTGTAGAGAAGGCTCTGTTTTGAAATAGCAAATATTGAGAGATTCTGTGAGCCTTAGAAAGCTATTTTTAAATGTTGTGAGGGATAAACAAAAGGAAATGTGCCATACCAAGAATAACTAAATTCATTCTAATTTCAAGGCCACAACACCAATAAGGCAAAGTCCTTGTGTTTTCCCCACAACTGGAAAAGAATTTCAGATTCAGCATTTCACCCTGTGTTATGCAGACTTTGTGGCCTGTTAGCTAAACTGCACAGCAGGACTAAGAGTACAGTGTGTGGGCAGAACCAGGAGATCATCCAAAACAAAAAAAGTTCAAGGAGCATTTTTTTTTTTTTTAATTAAGACACCTCAGGACAATAATTTTTTTTTTTTCTAAAATGTTTGGAATTCATGATATCGAGAATAGCTCTGCCTTTAGATCTGGGCTGCTAAGGCTCCCCTTGTTTTCCCCAAATTTGACTATTGCAAAGTCACGACTAATTTCCAGGAACAGAAAAGTACATCTATAATTGTTATTGCTTCTATTATTGCCATTCTTGGTATTATTGCTGTGCTCAATTTCCTCAGTGCTAACAATAAATTTTGTCCAATTATAGGACAGTTTGTCCTGAATAAGACTCACTAGATTCATTATACATGGGGTCTAATCCGATGTCTGGCTTCTCTATCAGATATTTCAAGCAAAAATATATATCTTTGAGACTTCAGATCTCTGGACTTTGTCTCCTGATTTCTGAAGTTAAGATAGTAGCTATTCTCCTTCTCCTAGAAAACACTTTGTGAAAAAAAATTAATAGGATTTGGACCAGGGCTGCAACTGCCCATACTCCATATAATGGTATACCAAAACCATTTGTATTTAGGATAGAGAACTATGCTTTCATCTGCAAATCTGAAATTTGTATTATTAAATATATGGCTATAGTTGTTTAATGCTGGTAGGTAGCTCAGCACTGCCATTGCATTCTCACTTCCCCTCCTCAACGAAAACAGGGGGAAAATGTGATGAAAAAATAGTTTGCAGGTTGAGATAAGGACAGGGAGAGCGCTCACCAATTAACATCATGGGCAAACAGGCTCAGTGTAGGGAGATTAATGTAATTTACTGCGTAATGGTAACAGACTAGAGCACTGAGAACTGAAAATGAACTAAAAACTCCTTCCCCCACCCACCCACCCTCTCCTACAGCCTCCCCCGGAGCAGCACAGAAATAAACTGCTTCAGCATGGGTCCCCCACATGTGGCAGATCCAATCTGACCTCCTGCTCCACCATGAGCTGCTTCTCCATGGGCTGCAGCGTGGAGATCTGCTCCATGTGGGACCCATGGGCTTCAGGGGGACAGCCTGCTCCACCAGGGGCCTCTCCACAAGCCACGGGGAAACTGCTGCTGCCTGCCTGGAGCACCTCCTGCTACACTCACCTTGGGAGCAGCAGGGCTGTTTCTCACTCCTCATGTTCCCACCTGCTGTTGTGCAGCAGGTTTTTTTTTTCCCTTTCTTAAATCTACTCTCACAGAGGCCCAACCAGTGTAATTCACTGGCTCGGCTCTGGACAGCAGCAGGAGGCTTTTGGAGCAACTGGAGCTGGCTCTGATCTGACATGGGGCAGCTGCTGGGCTCTGCTCACAGATGCCACCCCTATAGCCCTCTGCTACCAAAACCTTGCCACATAAATCCAAAAGAGTGGCTCAAGCTTTTCATCCTTTTGGTTATGAGGAATTTTGGAAATACTAGTGAATTACTATTTTCATCAGTACTGCTAAAGTACAAGAAGGAAGAAAAGTCTGCATTCATGCAGGCAAGGTGCTAGTCTTGCAGTCCAATTCCCAGTTGACCAATGTAACAAAAGATACTGCAAGGCAGGACAGGTTGGACACACATCTATCACAGTGATTTTAACATCTAAGCACTTCAAATCTTTAATACCTTCATCCTTTCAATAGCTGTCAGATAGGGGGGAATGGCTGTTATTTCCACTCTGCAGTGACAGAAACAAAAGGACCAAGGCCTGGCTCTCCTAAGAATTCAGCCTGGTCCATGAAAACCACTCTCGTTCCTGCAATTCCACTGCACTTGCAGAGACTTTGGTTATAGGTGAGTGTAATTTCTTGTGCTTAGGGATGATATTTGCAGATATTCCTTCAGGTTTCCCAAGTTTCACGCTAATACTTAAACTTCTAGACTTCTCTGTGTTCAATTCATATTAATGGACATTTCTCTGAAAAGCAACTTCAGGTTGTCAATATTAAATAGCTGATTGCCCTTTCCTTTCTCTGCATGACTGCATTACATGTTGCCTTTCCCAAGTTTAGAGAATAGTTTAGAAAGTATCCCTATGATATTTTCTCTCAAGTTTTCTGCAAATCTTCTACAACCAAAAGTTGTTGCCACAGATGATGAAAAGCTAGGGAGGCAGATAAATTCTTTTTCACAGGAGAGTTCATCCAGGTACCTCTGGAAAAAAAAACAGTCTGGAAAATGCTGAGTACAAATACTGCACAACTGGGAACATTCATCATTCATAATGCCTGTGTTGTAATAGGAACAAAAACACACTACTGCTCCCATATTGCAGCATGGAGTCTACATCCTCGAAGTTTTGCAGTGGGTAGATGGGTTCACAGGCTTTGGTGAAGAAGTGTATGAAAGTGGAAAAGCTCAAAATAACTAGAATGTGTAGTAATGACAACAGTAGCCTCTAGGGATATGTTAAGCACTGGGAGTGCTTACCACAGAAAATTTGTATGGACGTTTGCTTTTCTTGCATTGGCCAGGCCTTATGGTTGTCATTTTGAGTATTTATTAGAACAATACCACATGTTGATTGCTTACATTCTTTGAATTAATTCCCACCCAATGCAGTGAGATGGAGCTCTGAGTCTTTTTAACAGTTGCAAATTGTAATTTCACTTAATTCTAGCATGATTATAGGATACTGTATTCTAAAGATAAATGTAGATATAAGACCCTCATATATCCACAGCGTGATTCCCAGGAGCAAAAGCAGAATAAACTGTTTGTTTAGAGTAGGCCCTGCTCATGCAATGCAGAGCATGAGTTGGAAATCACAGAGCAATGTTTCAGCAAAACTGCCCAAACAAAAGTAGGTATGGCTCAGTGTGAACAGGAAATGGGGAGTGGGACAAAGTAACCATTGCCACTATTTGGTGACAAGATATGGAAGAGCAGATTAGGCTCTATTGCTCTGCAGGCCCCAGAAACTGTGGTTCTCCATCAGCAGACACATCTTCTTGATGGGCCCAAAACAAAGCCCAAAGCACTTGTATGTCCTGTAGCTGCGGTTCCTACATTGTGTCCCCCAGGGGTGATTATTTCTGGGGAGTCCAGGGTAGTAGGTTCCTAATATAACTGTCACAACTATTTCTTCATTTTGATAAACAGATATCTGGGACCTGGCAGTGATGTGAGTATGGTTCTTTCTCTTGAACTTGTTAGCTTATATTCCTACAATAGCCTTCTAGGTCTGCCTGGCCTGCTTTTGACCACCTAACTTAAAACATCCGTGGTGTTGTCCCAGCTAGCAATCTAATTCAAACTAAAAGTCAATGGAGAGGGACAACAGTAGTCTTCAATGATTCGTAGTGCATGATTTTCCCTCTGAAGGTGTCTCTTTCTGTTAACTACAGAAGGACAGCAGGCACAGTGCTCATATACCTGATAGTCATTACAGGAAATGCAGCCTCAGTGATACATGAACAAGTGTGGAAGTGGCCTCAGAAGGCCCCCCTTGTGCTACTGTGTTGTGTCTTACATAGTCTTCTCTGTCTGCATGACACAAAAGTTTCTACCCACGCTATTGTTGGGTACTATTAAGCTTTCATGTTCTCACAGAGCTTGTCATATATGAAAGGAGTTTGTCATCTGCTTTGTATTTTAAAACCATTTTTTTCCCAGAAAAAAATAAAATAAAAATACCTCATTCTTTCACTTCCAGAAAAAGTTCACTAGGACATTTTTATTATTTCATTTCCAAAAGCTCACTAAGGAACAATCCCAAGTACAAATATAGGCTGGGCAAAGAATGGATTGAAAACAGCCCCGGCAAGGAGGACCTGTGGGTATTGGTTGATGAGAAGCTCAACATGAGCTGGTACTGTGCACTTGCAGCCCAGAAAGCCAACCGTATCCTGGGATACATCAAGAGAAATGTGGCCAGCAGGTTCAGGGAGGTAATTCTTCCCCTCTACTTTGCTGTCACGAGACCTCAAGAGAGGTGAGGAGAGGTGCTTCCACCCCTTGCTCATCTTTGTGACCCTCCTCTGGACTTGTTCTAACACTTCCATGTCCTTCTTGTGCTGGGATCCCAGAGCTGAATGCAGTAATCCAGGTGGGGTGATCTCCCACGACCTGCTGGCCACACTTCTTTTGATGCAGCCCAGGTTACGGTGGCTTTCTGGGCTGCAAGTGAGCATTGCTGGCTCATGTTGAGCTTCTCATCAACCAACACCCACAGGTCCTTCTGATCAGGGCTGCTTTCAATCCATTCTTCAACCAGCCTGTATTTGTACTTGGGATTGCCCCAACCCAGATGCAGGACCTTGTACTTGGCCTTGTTAAACCAACAGAACACCTAAGTTAATAAGCTAATGATGTGTTGACATCAAAATAATGCAAGTGTAGAGCTTCTCAAAGCTCCCTACACTGCATGGTACAAAAGAGTGCAGCTTGGGTCAGCAGTAAAGCATGATCTTTGTGCTGTATGTTGGTGCGTAGGACAGGCAGGTCCTTAGAAGTGGCCTACAAAATTAAAGGCTGCACATGTCCTTGGAGAGGGTTTGTATTTCCCTCAAGGGAATGCATGGGCGATTGGGTGGTTTATACCTGCCTCACTGAATTTTAATGTAAATTTCTTCTTCAGGCCATATACTCCATTGAGGAGTGCAATGGGAAGTTGCTTCTCCAATCTGATACTAAACACATAGGGAAAAAAATCTTACTGGTCTAGGGAGGCCATTTAACACTTTAATGCACATTACTGTGTGATTTTTTTCCTGAGGTTCAGCCTAAATTTTTGTTGGCTTAAGTTTTACTCTGTTGTGCCTTGTTATAACTTTTGAATGGCTGTAAGCAAGAAAGCAACATTTTTTTTCCCCCTCCTTTAAGCTTCAGCATCGGTAATGTTTGACATCATTATTAATAAGAAAACTATGCAGATATAATTTATGGGGCACATACACAGCAGAGCACACTACACAAAGGCCTAGTCATTTCAGAGTGGAGTTATAGGCCTTTGTTTCTGGATGATGACTTCATTGGCTTTGGATCAGGCCCATAGGGAGCTACAATTAAAATAATCACTTAAATAACTAGAATTAATGTATAATTCTTTCAAATCCCAACAGTTTTTAAAAGCTAGCTTACTACTGTCTTGGCTGTTCTATTCCTTGCTGGTTGCTTTCTCTCCATTTGGAGATGATCTGATTTTCTGAAGATCTCATTTAAAAAAGGCTTGTGCAATTAATCAATGCTGTTGGGCTAGTTTTCTGGAGTTCTTGTTACAATTCAGTTATGCTGAGTGCTTTTCCATAATGCTGTCTAAATGCATTCCAGATTTAGTTTTCTGTCTCCTTTGTAGGATCTGTTACACTTCACAGACCAGGCCAGATGAGGTAAATGCATGTAGCTCTGTTGAGGTAAGTGCTGTCATGAAGGTTTACACCAGATGAGGACTGGGCTTCCACTTTCTGTCTGCTGGACAGATCATCTGCATTGTCTATATGAAGGAGAGGTGTCCTTTCTTGGTACCCCATTGGCATTAAAAAAAAAATCTCTACCTGCTAATAATACTATAGTCATTTGAGCCAAGGACAAAATGGACCCTTCTCCCCACCACGTACTAGGTGCTGTACAAAAAGAGAGGAAAACAAAGAAGGTATCAAATAAATTCTAAGGGAATGAACACATTCAGATAAACAACGGGAGGGAACAAGGGGAAATTCACAGGCAGAACTGGTCATCCTGACTTGCAATGCCCTCACCATGTCATCCGATCTGGCTGCTGTCAAGATCTTTTGTGAGGAGTCATCGTCCTTCCCTTATTGTGGAAAAACCTACACATGCTACTTGACTTACATTTGTAGCCCTTCTAGATGAAGGGAAAACTCAAACTCCTGACCCAAGGTATGTGGCATGGCTATGTAGTCATTGCCGTTTGAACAAACAAGTCAAGAGTTTCATGATACAAAGTTCCTTCAAATGGACAGGGCAATAGCTAGCAAAACATCCGGCAATGCTGACATGGTACATCTACTGTTTAATTTATATCATGTGTTGTCAGCCGGAGACACCCAGAGATGTAGCATTTTAAAATAGAATTGTTCCAAATTCTGTGCACAAAATTTCACTTTGAAGGTTTTGGGAAAGTGGCTTTTCCTGCTGTGCACGTGTGACCTGCCGTCCTTCTG
Organism: Netta rufina; assembly: GCF_964035555.1. Taxonomy (NCBI): domain Eukaryota; kingdom Metazoa; phylum Chordata; class Aves; order Anseriformes; family Anatidae; genus Netta; species Netta rufina. The sequence continues at coordinate 146,756,497 of NC_140124.1, read as the reverse complement.
GCTCAAACTGAGTGTCAATGTCATGTGATTTGGATGAACATCAAATGATATTCCCTGACACGCATGTGAACTGTGGCTTGAAAACATTTTTCATGCAGTGAGATAAATGGAAGATTACTGTAAATTTGTTTACTTGGAGACAGGACTACTGCTAAACAACATGTTGTCAGTGAATGCAACGTATTTTCCAAAAGTTGCTAAACTTAGTGTTTGGAAAATTTGTCTCTGCTAATTCTAGCTAGCCCATGTTGAAATGCTTATGGGATGCAGTAGCCTTTCTGTGAGTTGTTGCACTGGTTCCTCTGGTCTGCTGGTTTGAATCCCTACAGTGCTATGCATTTGACCTTGGGCCACATTTAAGGACTGGCGCAGAACTGCTGCCTTTGGGAAGGACTGACATAGCATATCATGTTGGTTTTCTGTAGGATTTTCACAATCTTGCCTGTGAAAACTTATTAGTTTTTGTTTGTTTGTTTGTTTGTTTTAAAGATCACGTGGATTTTGATTTGAAAGCTGCCATTTCTTAAGTAGAGTTTTGGTTCTGAGTGGAGGCTCAATGAGACAAACTGGATGAAGGAAATGTGATGCCTATGAAGGAATGGCCTGTGAATAGATGTAGGGAGAGGCTGGATCCTAGCCTTCCAGTTAACTCCATGACCAACACTGAATGTTGGCTATCTTTAGGGAGAATTATTTTATCTTTAATGAAGATTAGCTGACAAATACCCAATTTTTTTGAGGGCACAATATTATACAGTCTTTCTTTGAAGTGGGGAACCTTGAATCATGTCAGTGTTTCATTCGCCTTGGTGCTTGGGTTGGAGTCATTAATCTTGTTTACTTTGATTTTCCAGGAAAGAGTGGATAATGAGTAACTGGACTGGGGATGTCTAACTTACTAATTTTTTCTTGAAATCACCAGTGCTTTGTGTGAAAAAAGACTGTGGGGGTTGTGTGGTTTCAGACACAGAAAGAGAAACTTTTGCATTGGAGTCTACTTTTCTAATCTCGCTGTGGCAAACCTTTCAAATAACTGAAGGCCTTGCAATTGTCACTTCTAAAGAGAGCAGACAGAGTACATCTGAAGAGATGAAGAGAAGTATTACCTAAGCTGGAGATCAAAGTATGCTTCCACTGGGACCAAATCCAGTTAATGCTATATTTACTTTAATAAACTCAAAAAGAAAAGGTAACTATCTATTTCAGCCTGGCTGTCATTTAGGAAAGCCACCAAGGAGGAAATTACAGATTCATAGAGTCAGCAGCTGAATTCATCAAGTACATATTCATATAATGGCTTGCTGGTTACCGAAGCTTTCATTTCTGAACAGAAAAGAAAATCTGCTCTTTGAAAGCCACATGGAGGCATATAAGATATAGAAGAGCACTTATGGATTCAGTGCTGATTTAATAGGCTCTTTAAATGGGAAAAATCTACTTCTTCCTCCTTGCCAGCTTCTCAGTACAACTCTGACTGCAACATCTGACAGGCCCAGCCATTGCAGCTAGTGAGATGTTGTGCATTGTATGTGTGATTTGTGATGTATGTGCAACATGGTGGACAGTATAGGAGTTCTGCAGAGCACAAATGACATCAATGCAGCAACTGAACTGGACCATCTGGTGCTCCTGCAAACTGACTACTCATCTCCAGTAAATTTCCAGGATAGATTTGCAGACAATTGGTGCATGAGCTTAGCGTGTTTCTGTGGTGTGCTCTGTGAAGAGTAACAAAGTGATCTAATCATTATGCTCCAATTTACACACATCTCGTGAGTGGAATATAGATGGGAAATGCAGTGCTCTTACCCTTTGGCTACACTTATGCTGCTAAAGAAAAAGGGTCAGGTATGTTCTCTAACTCTGGTGCCCATTCACACAACATGGTTCATAAACAGATAGCCAAACTCTTTCACTCAAAATGGAGTGGTGGGCTAAAGCTGCCCACTGGCATGAATCTGCTGTGGCCAGAATCGTTATTTGAAGCTGGAGGTAATGGTGATCATGAGAAAGTGCTCAAACCTGTTCCCTAGTTTGGTTAGGTACCAGCATATATATAGCCTACAGATCAGGATGGGTTCTACCAACTAATATTTAAGGAATATGACTACAATGACCCTCTCCCTACTTATTCTTGGCTTTTCCTGGCTGTCTGAACAAACAATGACATTGCAAATGCTGTTGTTGACAATTAGGGCTCTCCAGTGAGATATCTGTCAACCTCTGAGGGCACTGTGGGTTTACCACACTTAGAGGAGATCATGATGCTGGCATAACATGAAGCAGACACTTCCTATTTGAAGGCACAGAAGAGAGACCTCATGAGCCACAGGAGGCCAGTGGAACCAAAAAGTTGCTCAATGTGGTGCTCATTGGATGTGGATGTGCCAAACAGATTCCCAAAAGAGAGATCCTGTCTGGATTAACAGCTTCTTGTAATTTCTGATGACTACAGTACTAGCTGGCTACCGAATGTCCTTTGAATATATAGTGGCCAGCTGTTACATTACAGTGGTGGCTATCAGTCACAGATTCAAGGCATGGAAGAAGAGAATACTCTGAAACATGGCAGGTTTTAAATATATTTTTAAGGAATTGGGCTGAGGGTAGAACTCAGGGCTTGAGCTGCCCATTGGAGTCAAAGAAATCTTGTCAAAGATTTGCTAATTAAAACAATTTAGATAATTTAGTTAAATGGGAACTTTTAATATTTTTTCTTTTCCTGTCTTAAGGTAAGGTAAGAACATAAAAAACTTTCCAGCAGTAATGTTCTCCAACTTGTGACATCAGTTAAAATCATACAGCTGTGTGCAGAATAGAAATAGGATAAAAAAATATATATATATACATACATAGAGACAATGAGTGAAGCTACACACAAAACATATGTGGGAATAGACAAAAAATGTGGGTTCTTACATGTTTTAGCTTTATTGTGTGGTCACAGCTGGAATATGTGCACAAAAACAGTCACTCTTTTATCAACAGCTGGTACTTTACTGTATTCTCACACTCCAACAAAGCATTGGCATGCAGGAGATTTGGTGAGGAGGACCTGCTGTTCCTGCCACTGTAATTAATCATGCTCATCATGGCTGGAGATTAGAGAGAATCCAGTAACACTTAAGGATACATGCTTAAGCAAGGGATTTAGACCAAATGACCTCCAGAGGTCCCTTCCAACCTCAGCCATTCCGTGATTCTGTGATGGGAAGTGACGTGTTTCCTATTTTTATTCCTCCCTGTCAAGAGGGAATTACCATATATGCCATTTAAAAATCTAAGTGGATTAATCTTCTCATTCCAGGCTGATAAGACTCAGGCGTCTTTAACAAAAATGCTCATTCTCAGGTCATGAAGTGATAATGGGACATATCCTACCTCAGGTGGAAGTGCCTATTGCTTTGGCCACCAATAACAAAAATCATGTCTTTTGCAGAACTACTTATTCAGACTGGACATTTGGATTGTAAAACCCAGCAAACAAGAAGGTCCTGTGAAGACTGAAAAGGCTTTAGTTTGGGACTTGGAGAATGTGTATTTTATTCTTGGCTCTTGGGCTAGTTGTTTTATCTCTTGACTTCAATTTTGTTTCTCACCCCTCTTTCTGTTTGACTTGTTTCAAGAAAGCATCACACAGTGTCTGGAGTGCTGGGGTTTTCTCTTTCATCACTTGCAGCAGCTATTACCATAGCTGTAGACATAGCCGCACCAATCCAGTGTGTGGTAGTGAAGGTTTGTCCAAGTGCTTGGTAGATGCTATCCGAGAGTTTATTACGTTTTATTGAATGAGTCAAATAGCTGTGTAATTGGAACATAGTTTTTGTTCTATGGCACTGGCTTCAAATTATGTCATTTAGAGTTTGTATACAGTCATGAATTAAAAGCTACCTCGG